>NC_072774.1:18805577-19425143 GCF_022539595.1 Amphiprion ocellaris
CAAGCATGCACAACTTTCACATCTGGATGCAGGGGATCAGCAGCATGCTGAATGCACACAGATGAACATCTAGCAAGGCACTATTATAGTTACTCTGCCAAGGAACGTGGCGGAGTTATGTGACGATCAGCATACGTTTGTCTGTGAGTCTGTCTGTCTGTGACCAACATTACTCAGAAATGGAATAACGGATTTGGATGAAATTTTCAGGGAAGGTCAGAAATGACACAAGGACCACCTCATTAGATTTTGGCAGTGATGCTGCTTATAGTCTGGATCCACAGATTTGTTAAAGATTTCCATATCATTGCGAGATAGTGGCACAGCGTCACTGTAACTATGACAACAAGTGAACACTACGCCAGCTGTCTGCTGATGATCACAAGATTGTGATCCTACTACAAATACACCGCTGTGGTCTTATCTGGACTTATCAGTAAGAAATCATACAACGACTGAGCAGCCTTGGTGGAGTATTGCGCTGAGTGCTTTTCTTGTAACGTCTTTGATCAGCTGAGGAGCAGGTACCAATATCCATTCACAATAAAGCTAGTAACTGAAAGATCTAAATGTCTTAAATGAAAGTGGACTTCAGAAATTTAATTTTAAGACTCAAGAGGGGGAGTAGGTGAACAAGTATTGAATCAGATTATGTTTGGACTCAACTGGTTTGGACCAAAGACACAACCAATGTCTGATTGCAAACAAAATGTTTATGATTTCACTACAATCCAAACAGCTGCCACTGGGAGAGTGTGGAAGCCTTGCTAGAACCATCTATGAGGTCTGCTTTCCTTAACAGAGCACCTGTACCATCCATCCATTGTCTATATTGCCTTCTCCTATGTGTGGTCGTGGTGGGGCTGGAACCTATCACAGTTGACTTTGGCCGAAGGCACAGGACATCTTGGAGAGGCTGTCAGTCAATCACAGGGCTACATGCAGAGATAGGCACACATTCCCAACTACAGACAATTTAGAATCACCAATTATGCTCAGCATGTCTTCAGACTGTGGGATGAAGCCGTAGCACCTAGTAAAACCAAAGACCTTTGAGTTGTGAGGCGACGGTGCTAGCCATTGCATTAATGTGGCATGATCTGCCCTTGCAGTGGTGAAGAAAGATGGCATGGAGCAAGGTTCTAGACTAACTTTTCCAGTGGTAGCACTACCACCTTGTCACAGGAGAAACACCTCACTTGCAGAACATCTACTTATCGATACCAATGTTTACCAATGTTCCCTAAACGCCTCGCCGTGCAGGCTGCTGCTTGGTGGGTGCGGTGTGCTCAGACAGGTGTGTGACAAAAAATGAATTTTAAAAAGAGTGAAATCGTACATTCTAATATCAGAATTTTCCAAGATGACCAAGGGACCTGGCTTTCTTCACCAGCGGCCTTTATCTTTGGAACATATGACAGTCGAACAGCTACTTCACGCACCAGACAGGGACAGACTGACAGAGCCACTGAAGTTATAAAAACGCTACTTTTCACCAATATCCCTAACACCAGTAGCTGCCCACACCGGTTAGAGTGACACCGAAACAGCTAAATGATTTACTCGCACACATTTAACCACTTGAAAGTCGCACACTGTCAAAAAAAAAAAAAAATGGTCGCAGTCTGGAGCCCTGGCACAGAGAACTGTTGGTGCCTCTTGGTCTGAGGAGCTGATGAGCCAATGATCAACTTTACTGTGCCAAATTAATACAAATTTTATCCATAAGCTTCAAAAGCAACGTCAAACACAGTCATTCTAATATTCTATGACTGCCTTGAAACAGGGTCTTGAGAATAACTGATATTTCAACACAACCACCAGGGCTTTTCCTCCACAGCCTGGTTCCGTTGAGTGAACAGAATTTAACTGGATTTAAATCTTTACCTGCCAGTATGTGGCTACACAGGTGGGGACACATGGAGGAAAAGGGCCACACCAGCAGGGGGCGCTAGAGCTGCTGAAGCCACGAAGCCCCAGTGGGTCTTCTATGACGTAATGCTGATGGGCGGAGACTGGCAACCCGAACCCGGAAGCTGTACGGCGCTTTAAAGGCGGGGCTTGAATTAAGTGTCTGTGGGTAGAGGAGAGAGTAGTGGACACCTGGCGGAGACGTGAATGGGCGTGAGGTCTTCCAGAGCTGGAGAATGTTGAAAGAGTTCGACTTTTCCGAAAGAGCTGGAGCCCGTGAACCGACAGGATGGGCGGAGATGGAGCGCCCAAAGTTTTCTGATGTGGACTTGAAGTTATGAACTGTATGAGCCGAAACAAATCAAAAGTTCTTGATGACTTACTGGACTGCTAGAAGGTGGATTTTAAACATGCCTGATGAGGATGAAAAGAATTCAACGACATGACGACAGTCAGAAGGTAAGATTAAATCTCCAAATTGTGAGTTTTATAACCTGCATGAGAGATGTCTGAAGAAGAAATGATCAGCAGCGATGATCTGTGGAGGCCGGTGTAGCGGTGATGTGGTGAGCGTGGAGTGGACAGAATGAATGAATGAATGAACGCTGCCTCGGTTATAAAGCAGGCTGAGTGGGAGGGCTGGAATTTACCCTTAGGCATCAATTTCAAATAGTTACACTGAGGTCCTTAAAGACAAACATGTTCCCATCATAAACAATGTCAGAAAACAGTATATTGTAGTATTATTTTCCACTTTCATTGAATTATCTCTTTTGAGCTACATCAGTCCTGAACATAGCGAGCAAACATTCATTCATTTTCAGGATTTTAACCCTTTAATTACCTTTTTGTTTACATGGCGTCATTGTTGTTGTTTTTTTTTTTAAATAAAAAAAAACAAAAAATAATTTGTTTTCCATATAGTAAGAGCTAAGCAGGGAATTCTTTTTCGTGTGTGTTAATATTCACAGTCTGGGATGTGTCAACCATTAGCAACAACATTGATTATGATGCATTATCATTTTTTAATGCATTGTAGCATAAAAAAAAAGTTACAGTCAGTATTTTATGGACAAAATGTTCTTGTCAAAAACACACCATACAAACTTTAATATAATAGCATTATTTTTGCACTTTCAGTGACTTTTTTCGTCTTACCAACACTGGTTTGATCTTAATTTCCAAATTTTCATGTTTTATCATGTGTGCTAAGTGGGAAGATTCTTTTGTTCATTATTATAGACTGGCATGTTTCAATGTTTAGCAACAACATTGATTTCAATGCATTACTATTTTTTTATGCAGTATTAAATTAAAGAAAAAATAACCCTCAGGACCTTAAAGATGAAAAGGTATAATGGAATCCAATTAACTGCTATTTTTGATCCCTCTGCTATTCATGTAATCATGCATTCTGTGTTATTATGTCATCATTACTGTTTTCCACTAGATTGTGTCATTTTTTCGCATTTGGCCCATGGAGCAAATACAGGCTTTATTTGTTTTGTCACTTGCTGCCTGTCTGAATTAACACAAAGCTCCATTTGAAATCACATTAAGCAATGATATTTCTGTTATCGACGTTTGAATTAAATGACTCCATGCAGTGTGAAAGAGGTTGCATTACCGCCAATATTCAACAATATGTGTTGATCTGTATTCCGTTCAACCACTATTCTTAACTGTTTTTATTTACTTGTCAATATTGTTGAGTCACTTCTGAGTGACCGCTGCATATTAAACTGTGCACAGCCCCTCAGCTCTCAAGCGTACACAAGCTGATTGTAGGCTTCCTGCCCGGCGCGAAATGATGGAGAGCCAAAGTATCTGAGTGGCTAGTGAACACATTCGAACATCCAGGAAGCCAGAGAGAGCCAGATGTTTTTCTCAGGAGTTGGCACACTAAACTATGGAGAAAGTGCCAGTGAATATTGGACTTCATTCAACAGGTGGTGAGAGAGTGAGGTCCAACTGAATGCCTATGTTGCTCTGTTTCTTCTGGATGTGTAAGCAATGTTTGCTAAGTGTTTTCAAACAAATTAGCACTGTGATAAATGAATTGCTTATAAAGGTATGTCGCTGTTTTTTTTTGTAAGTCTACTTTTCTCCGTACTAGATATCAAACCGATATGTGCAGCTTTAATTTCATTATCCAGTTTGAATGTTTGTGAGCCAATGCACAAATGGGAAAGTGATACACGTTTAATAGTGTCTGTAAATCTGCTCTTACTCCTCCTGTGTGTTTCGCGATCCACAATGCAGAGATACTCTCAATCTAAAACCTTTGCAGTTAATGTCCACATAGCAGCCTTGGACTATATGCACATGCCCACTCACTTTAATGCCTTACAGCACTGAGAGGAAGCGCTGATGTGTGACAGAATTGCCTGACGGCTGGCGATGCGATTGCAGCCTGTATCAGTGGAAGTGTCTTCCTTGCTTTCCTTAAATGCGCCGAGACAAAGACAGAGGCTGCCGACTGAATCCCTTAAATGGACAGCCCTGGGACGCTGAATGAAAGTCAAACAGTTTAGGGGAAAGTAGTTAGAGGCTGAAGCTCCCGTCTGCCTGCTCCATTAATAGACAGTCGAGCAGGTGAGTGCTGCAGTGGTGCAGAGGCTGGCATATGCCAAGCTGGAGGGGTGAAACTGGCACAGTGGCCCCCCTGCCTTCGGTGTCATCTGTCACCATAGGAAAAAATGTGTGTGCTTGTGTGTATATGTTTGTGTGCATGTATATGTTTGTGTGTGTGTGTGTGTGCGTGCATGCATGCCCAGCAGGGTAAAAAGAGAAAGCGAGATCACTGAGAAGAAGCAGGGCAGAGTGGAGGGCAGAAATCTTGGCAGACACTGAACAGGGAAAATGCAGCTGAAACTGGTTCCAGTATTCAGAAATGTAGACTGGAATAATTGATAATCCAGAGGTGATACTGCAAGGAGAAAATGATTTTATGTACATTTCAAATGAAACAGTAACATGATGCTAATTTAAATCATGTTTTTTAACCTGCACTGTGTTTTTTATTTTTCGATCAGTTCTGAGATATACTGTATTTCATAGATGGGAAAGTCATTGTAATTTCACTTCAAGGTTTAAAATCTCTACCCACAGTGTAATGTCAGGATGTCTCTCTGGATACAAATTTGACAAAAAAAATACACCTTCCATACCCCAGTCCAGTCTCCTTCACTCACACTGACATGTTTTTCAATTTGCAAAATTTTATAGCAATTACTGACATTAATTGAAACAGAAAGTGTAATTATTTTAACATCAAAACAGCTCTTATCAATATCTTCATAATAACAGTGGCTTGTATGGCGATGTGTAATGTAAAAAAAAAAAAAAAAAAGTAATTTCTATTGGCAAAACTGCAGAGAATTAATACCCAACTCAATTTCCCTCAGCTTTCATCTCACTGTTTTGGGAATCTTCCTGTCTGCAGCTTTACTGTTCACTTTCACTATTCTTTTATTATCACTTTCACATGCAGCAGGCAGCTGTTTTCACTGAAAAAGCTTTAAAAACCCACTGGACTCTACCTGCCCAGCAACGAACAGCAGACAGACTCAATTAGTGACTGGCAGGTGAACACTGTAGAACATTTAGCAGCTACGGACGTGGATATTACCCTCAGGAGTTGGTAGAGACCAAAAACTGAGCTAAAAGCGAATGAATATTTCATGCTAACAAGCCCACCGTCTTAACTCTAAAAGCTTGTGGTGTTCACAGCTTGTATCTGCTAATCCCAAGTGACCCACAAGTCAGTTACTGCAGGTCAGGCTGGGGTTATACCAAGGCTTGTGTTGTGGGTTAAGCAAAGTGTAGAAATTTTGACATTTTTCACACAGTTGGTGCATTGAATTCACATATATGTTGGTGACATCTCCATGTCTACAAGTATTTTCTGAAGCACATCATTCTATAGGCGACAGAGCCAAGTAGGCTTGCACCTCACAAACACAGCGAGGAAAAAAAAACATTCCCCAATTTGGTAGCCACATCTTTGCCAGTTTGGAGATTTTCAGGTGGTTCCAAAAGTCATTTTCAGTAAATCTTCAATATACTGTCATCAGCAAAGGCTTCCCTTTCAGGAGGTGAAATAAAGCTGGCTGATAAAAAGAAAAAAGTCCATTCAGCAGAGCAGAACATCAAGAAATCAGACACAATCAAGCACATAGGTACGAGGCTTTATCATCCCAGTAATGCAAGCAATTTTCCATTTTATTTGTACTTTCCTTTTTTCTTTGATGAGAAGCTGCAAAGCCGGGCCCTTACACAACACACTTTTTTTCAGCCTGTAACACCTTATAACCCCTCTTGAGTTTCAATTTATTATGAGGCGCTAGAATGAATAGTAGTCGAGGGGCTTACAACCTATGATGTTCCCTTTCTTCTTTTTGTAGTCAAGGTAAAAAGGACACGGCTCAGTAGTAAGGTACTAAACCTAATCACAGCTCAATATGGAACCAGCATGCATAGAAACATTAATACATTTATTGTGCCGTGTGTCTTGTGGCTATATCTATTTATGTACTTTCATAGATGGATTTTAGAACTGAAAACCTTTCCTGACATTGCTGTCTATTACAGTTCAACTTCATTTACTGATTTCATTTTCAGCACAATTTCCAAGTCACCTCACAAGCATTAAAAAAGCCAAAAAGTTCAATCTTGCGTAAGGTAAACCATGTGTGTGAGACTTTTTTTTTTTATCACAGTATGGAGAGTCTGTTCCATCAAAGATGCTACTTAATCAGTCTTGTAAAGATCTCTCTTCACCTCTGTCACCGCATTGTGAGACATTTTGTTCTGACTATAGAGGCTTCAGCCTGTTTCCCCTTTTTTTCATTTAGCTTCTTTTCTTCTCTCTTGCCACAGGGCACAGTATGTCATTGCAGCGAGCAGGTATTGCTGACAGGGTGTGACGTTTAGGAAAGAATGCACAATGGCCTTGCAGGTCACTTTTATTCATTATCAAGCTCAGATCACAGTGAAATATTCTTCACAGCTGTTAATATGTGTCACCTGCATTGTCACTGTTGAGTTTCAGTCAAGTCTCCTGAGCTTAATACAAATCAGTCTGCCAATAGCCAGATGAGCTGATCACTTATCCCAAAATTGCTTTCCATCTTCCCCTGAGCTTTCCTGTTGTGCTTTGAAATTATCTCTCTGGATTTTGATATGCTGCTTTCAGAGATAATCTAACAATATGGCAATATTAAATTGCTTTTGCCTAAGACTAAGAAGGCACTGGTCACTGTAATAAATCTACTTTCTTGGGCTTGCCTTCAAGACATTAGAATGTTTTTGGTATTTGTTTTAGCTTTTGTTTTTATTTATATTCACAAATTGCAGTGAACGCAGTCTAAATTTTAAAAATCCAATTTATTTCAAGGTCTTTAGAAGTTACACAGTATAAAAGATCCTTTAGATTCCCTGGACACATGGCATTTTTAATTACTATTATCATTTAAAAGTCAGTAATAATCCATTATGGGTGTTAAAATGAGCTAAACATGATTTATAGCCAAAGAAAATATGAAACTTCACCAGCCATCTCTCAGCATATTGAAGCTGCGCTCTCCATGAAAATAAGGCAGACTTACGAGGGGAACTGTGCCTAGCTGGGAAATGCATCCCACTTGGATGGAAGACCAGTAGTGCATCTTGAAGCTAAGCTTTTGGAGGCAGCCACCCAGGAGTGGTGCCTGAAGCTAGAATTATACCGCTCCACTCTCAGAGTCAGTCTTAACTGTGGGGAAATGGGGACTTTTGGCCTTCTTAAGCAGGCTCAGCATCCAACACCTGCTGCAGTCTTGGGTTACAGGTGCCTGTTGTCCCCGCAGGGCATTAGTTAGCAGCCCAGGCCATCTTCCAGAATCAGGGTCTAGGAGAGAGAGAGAAATGAAGCAAACGCACGTCAAGAGTTATCTGATTGACTGTAGGACATGTCTGGAGATTAGTGGTTGTTAGGCATTGGCTTTGACAAGTACAAGCATACAGGTTGTTGGGAAGTGAAACATACTGAGATATTTCAAAAGATTTCCCCCATAAAAGAATGTTTTTTCAACAGAATCTTACACATACAGTAATTCTACTCTCTCACAGTGTGATGAGCAATTACTTTATTATATCTTGTGAGCACAAATACCCATTTCATTTCTGTGATTTCTGTCACAACACAATCAGGAGCGCACTATGCTGAGCAAACTCAATACCTTCAAAAGAACACATCTCACTGCAAAACCTTGAGAGGATATTTTTTCAAGGCATCTTTTTCATTGCCTGCTTTCACTGTGAGGAGCTTTTTCACAGCAAGCCTTAAATGCCTGGGACTGAACACGAGGGCCATCATTCATTGATGCCTTCTGCCAGAGCCACTTTTCACCAATGGAGCTTAGCACATCCTCTTTTTTTTTTTTTTTTTTTGTGCAGAGTCCAATTCTAAGCAGTGTTTTTAGAGTGTCAAGGCCTTGTGTCATGTTGCTTCTAAGACAAAGACGCAGAGAAGTCCTGGAGAAGTCAGATTTGCTGCCTTTATTCCGTCACTCGGAAGACAGTGCGGCAGAGCGTTTCTGCTGTGGCAGGGGTTTTTCTGAAAGCACTAGGGGGGAAAGCAGAGGACACAGAGCAAGATCAGTCTCAACTTTCCCAGGGAGGAGTTTTCCAAAGGTCACAGCGACCACTCACACACCAATTTACATTGATCAGCACTCTCCGCACCTGTTTATGCACCAGGAATTTTGCCCAGAAACCCTGTCATTAATCAACCATGGACCGAATCCAGCATCAAGAAAAATCTAAAAACTCCTTCTTCAGATGCAACAATAGATGCTGCAGCGTCTTCCTTTTTTTATACTGTTAGACACTGTTTGATTTTTCCCTCCCCAAGTTTAGTTTGCAATTGATGTGGATCAAAGCACCAGAGCTTTTCACAAAGATTCAGGCTGTGAATCCCAGCGGTCACTTGAAAGCACTGTCAAAATAAATAAATAAAGCGGGAAGATAAATTCTACTTGACATGTATTCAGTCAGTCTGTGTTTCAACATCATGGAGCTATTTGTCTAATTAATATATCAGGGCTCCCTAGTAAAGTGAATAATTACTGTGGTGACTCAGCCGGTGCTAACCCTGTGCTTTGCTTGGGGAGGCACCTTTGTGTCCTTTTTTTTTTTTTTTTTTGTACCTCTGCACCTTCAGTTGTTTTCCCAGGATACTGAATATTAGACTTTCATGTGCACGACAGTCACCTGAATATATACATAACACAACACATGAGGCCATGAATATGGAAATTGTGCACAACAGGTGGTGAGCGACTACCAGTAAAGTTAGATGTTTTCTGGTATGTATGCAATAAACAACTAGTCGTGGGAAACCCAGTACTAGACCCTGTACTAGCAGATAAATCTAGCAGCTGTCCCTGTTTTCTGTCAAGAAATTCAATGGAAAAAAAGCAAAGCAAAACAAAACTGACAATGAATTGAGTGTAGCTGAAGCCTAATTTAGCTTGTTTTTCTGCCACAGTCTGTCCAAAGGCCATTTAAAACACCTTTGCACTAGATGAAAGGTTATTTCCTTTTGTTTACAGGCATTAAAATGCCATGTCTAATATGGAATTTGTGCAGGTATGTTTGGGAAGATTTTTATTGTTGGTGTTTTATTATTACTTACACTGCAAAACAAATGTGTCACAAACACAGTCACACAGCTCTAAATGCTTGCAGTGAATCAAATGTGCATTAATTGCAGCTGAGGATTTGCCCTTCAACAAGTGCATCTCCTTAGTAAAGGTGATGTTTGCTAACAAGGCTAAGAGTTCCCAGCTATGCTAACAGCTGTGTGAGGCTGTAATTGCCTACAGTGGCGCTTTGAACTCAATGTTACATCGACATGCTACTATGCACTAGGCCTGATGTCTGTCAAGTCCAAGTTCACCAGTTTAGTGTTTGCCAATTAGCTGTAAACACACGGTAGAAATGCATTTGATGGCATGTGGTCATAAACAAGAGTGTGGATGATGAAAAAATGGAAACTTTTATTGCAATCCGTTAAATAGTTGTTATTGAAAAGTTCAAAGTGCCCCTTCAATGAAAATCACACTTTGTCACCTTGTTACCATGTCCTAATGAACTTTTTTATAAGCTAGTCGACACATCAAGAGAGAAATACAGTCAACATACTTTCCACCTTAAAACTTCACAATGACAGAAACTAAGGAACCAATCCAAGTTGCAGGGTGGGGCTTTCTGCATCATTGTTTTTCTTCAGAATTGGTTTCCATTTTATCCATATGTGACTGAATTTCTCCAATATTACAAATTGCAGGTGAGCTGGTGTGCTTGAGCTGTAGGACGTGGAGTGTAAAGTTATATCTGAGCCATTTTAGGGCAGGAAGGGATTATTTTCATGGAAGAAATGTCTAAATATCTAACACTGATATTCAGAGATGAGTTTTTTGCAGTTTAATCAATGACTTGAAAGGAACACATTTTAATCAAAATGACTAACTAACCAACACTGTCACACAGTAAACACTGATGAAGACCAAAGTGCTCATTTGTTTTAGAAAATAGAAGAAAAAGAAACTGTTCATTTGAACACATTTTCAAATATTTGCAACCTCAATAGAAATGAATGAGCTCAGGGCCGAGAAATTGGTAACTAAAGAGAGAGATACTATTGATGGTTTCACAGAATTTGTCGGCGATAAAACAAATGCCGTGATAACACCACCATTATCCTTTTTACTCAATGATTTTATCAACCAGAAAATATGGTTTCTAGGATGGCAGCCTCTTTCTCCTAACAGGTGGCGCACTGCCATGGTCCCAATGCCAAAACAGATTATCCTAAAGGTGATGCAATTTTGCAAATGCATGATAATGTGATTCATGTGGAGTTGCAAATCTATTTGCTTCAGAAATGTCAGTGAACTACGTTATAACAACAGCTGCTGGCCTGTCATGACAACTCTATCAAGCAAGACAAAGCGTCAAAGCGTGCAGTCTCAGCATTCATTTTCACTCCAAACTGTTTCATATCATATGAGTAAGAATGGTACGGTTTTAAAAAAGTCCCACCGAAAACTTGGGACAAAACATCTGATTGGACATGATCAATGTGAATTGAGCAGGGGGATATTGAGGGAGGTCAAAACAGAAAAAGCTGGTGGTGGCTGGGAGATAGATGGAGATCAGCAGAGTGATTGAGATGCAGAGCAACAGGGACAGACAAGTTGAGAAGCAGGTGATGCGTCATTGATTGGCACTGTCATAGAGCCAGGACCGATTCCACATCAGCGCTGAGGGTGTTTGATTCGAAATATGTTGACAAATGTTCTCCCGTGTTCAGGAAGGGTAGGATGTGTTTAATTAATGGGCAAAACTAGGGGTATGTATTAGAGCATTAAACAAGGGCAGGGCAGAGGGGACGGGCAAAATTGTGACTGTTTTGACACAAATTGCAGAGAAGCTTGGCAGTGTCTACGATCAATACATTAATTAAGGTAGTGTGTGATAATCACGCAGAGATGTGGACAATAGTCCTACTGTGATTAATGATCTTCCTGGGAGTCGGTCCAAGCGCAAAGCGAATGTGCCAGAACCCTGGCATTAATGGTATAGCATATCCGGTGTACGACTGTTTAAACGTCTGTTGATGGACCGCGTTAAATGGGTTAAGAGGCAGCCGGCGACATGAATGGCAGCGGTGTAAACAATCAAACATTTAATTGTACATTCCATTCCACTTAGCATCTCTGTAGGCTGAAAATAATCCATTTTAGAAGCCAGTGACTTCAGTCTCTGGAGTGCTAATTGCGCTTTAGGGTAAATTTAATGTGCTGCAGATGTATCGCCGTCATGTTGAAACGTTCAAAAATGCATGAAAATGATTGCATCTGTGCAACTTCTTCTCTGTATCTTCCTTCATCTCACATTCCCACTTGCTATTCCTCTCTTGCTTTCTCTCTTTTTTCCTTTTCTCTATGAGCATTACAAATACAGCTGAAACCTTCTGAGGAAATACGGTATGGCACAGATTGATTATAGGTCTCTGCTAATACATTGGAGACTGCCACATTGCAGGAAAGTTGCTGAGTTTTGAGAGGAAATGGATAAATCTACCAGTATACGCTTGTCTGATTGCACTGCACAAACAGCAGACTTTAGCTTCTTTTAGATAATTTTTTTCTACATCTACAAACTGATGAGAAGTTTATAGTGATGATGAGTGTATATGTTTTGTAAATATATATGTATCTCTAGCCATCAACCCAAAAGCTGCTTATCAATTCTCTTTCATTTTTCCCATCAATCATGCATCCAACACTGCAGTACTTCTTTGGGGTAAAATTTGTTTCCAAGCAACTGCTGAACAGCTTACTGGGAGACAACTATCAAAGAGAAGAATGAAATCACAGCTCATTCGTGTGCCGGGCCACTTAGCTGCTTCTCTAACATAGTTTGGGGGTTAAGTTGAAAAAATCAATATGTGCCCTCTCCCATGCTTGTATGGTTGTTTGTTATACAATGAAGCAGCACTGACGTTAATGGTACAAAACAAGCAAGTGCATGTTTAGTGTGCCTTTGTAGGGTAGAAAGCCTGATCCATCATTCAGTAGATGTTTACAGATCTGTGTTTTAGAAGTGCATGTATTTTCCAGAGGCAGAAATCGTCTCTTTGGTTTGGTATAAATAGAGCCAAAAGATATTTAGAAATAAAAAAAAAAAACATTGGCTCTCATTATTTTGAAAGGCAACTAGAGGTAGCCACATATGGCTTCTGTCAGCGATACATTGGATTTTTCATTAAGCCATGAATACAAGTGCTTACATGTTTGGCAAGTTTTCCCACTGCTGTGAAACTTGCTCCATGTGTTGCTACTGAGTGCTTGCCAGAGTGATGGATTCCTCCTTTCTCCCCACTAAAGCATCTCTGATGTTCAAGGATGCTTCCAATGTTTTTGCAACCTTCAGCCTGTTTATTACATTCGATCTAGCAAATTTGCCACAACAACATAATCACATGTAGGGGGCCCTGGCCTCTAGATACAGATTCCACTCATGAGCTGTCTGTCTTACTTTAACTCTATAGCAGATTGCAAATGTTCAAATAGTTGGAATTCTGACTTTTTAAACGAAATTTTAAGCTTTGTTTTAACCCAAACTGTGCATAGAGTTGATATTTCCTCTTATGCATTCTTGACAACCGGTTTGGTCCTGGAGTTCCAAACTTATCATTAGGCATAAATGTCAATATTGGATGAAAAGCAAAGCCTTGGATTACATTCAGCATAAATCATGATGTGTGGAATCATCTAATGTGGATATAATTACTAGGGTTACTCTACTAGATGTGTTAAGTTTATGGTGCATGGAGCACATTGTTGTAGTGCATTTTTTTGGGTGATTCTTGACATTTGGGGAGTCTGTGTCTCATTACTGCCTTTCTTTCATTTAGACCATGGAAGACTGAATGTTAAACACAAGCTTACCCAGTGATCTTCTGCTTGTTGCAACAAATGTCAACTGAGTGTCAAAGCTGATTCTTTTCCAGTGCAGAATTTACATTAAATTTCACTGGGCCTTTGGGCATCACATGACTTGAATGTGCATTTTGTGATTTTACATATTCAATGCCAAAATCACCACAGTTCAGTGCTGTCCCTGCGGGAATAGTTCTTTGACTCTGCCCAGTTAACAAATGTGATTATTCTGCTGCCAGTGCGGCTCTGTCTCCAGGATGTGTTTGTATAATAAAAAATTCTATATGCTTGTTAATGAAGCAGTGAGAGTTAATAAATACTGCTGCTGCTTCTACAAACATATGTGCTTTTGAGATGTTAATTACAGCTCTGCAGCTGCTAAAATACAAGGTACAGTATTCAAATGTTTTGTTTGTTGTAATGATAGAGATGGATGCATAATCTTTTGTAGACAAGAAAGCACAATACCATGACAATATTTTTACAATTCTCTGCCAAAGATATGCTTTAACTAATGCCATTAGGTCTAGTAATTCTAAGAATTTCAAAAAGTAGAAACTTGGAAATAGATGGTGAGGTAGGGAGAGAAATAGGTTGGAAACTGACACAGACACCTGGTTTTGATATTCTACTTAAACAAAATCTGGTTGAAAAATATTACTACTTAGAACTGAAATCTTCAATTATTTAATCAGGGCACTATCCCAGTCTGTCTGGGAAATATTCATTAGATATGAAAATCAAATGAGTCAGTCTTAAACTCAAGTCATAACTCCTCTGTGTTAATCAATAAATGCTATTTAACGTAACAGCGGCCGACTTGAGATCAGCTAGGTAACAATAAAACAGCAAGGTAAACTGTTGAATTAGCTGCTATGGACAGAATGTTAGAGCAACTCAAATTACAACATGGCAAGGTAATGCAAGCTAGTTTGATAATTTCCTAGCTATAATGTCATTAAAGTCTGTCTGTATTTAAAAATTTAAATGTAATGATCAAATGGACAGGTCCATCTACATGAATTCATTCATAGTGATATCTGCTCCTCCTTTAATGGTAGCCACCATTTCTATATTTGATACTAATACCCAGGAGAGAGCTCTTACAGAAAGGTTCTGTTGTTATCAGCTGGTTATTTTTCACACTGTCGGATTCAGAGCAGCTGATTTTCAGCCCAGATCTGACCCTGTTATAGTTAATGTAAAATTAATTATAGGCCTTCTCTTTAATGTCTATGAATAGTTTTTGATTCAAATGTAGCTCTTAGTATATAGCCTGTCACTGTTGCTGATCTGTACGTACATATGAACCCATGGGAATGCTGAAACCACGAAGCCCCCCCACATTACAAACCCCAATTTAACCCCTGTGTATATCAGTGTTCTGGTGATAATGAACTGCTGACTGCTAACATAATATTGTATGCATGGCACCAGTTCTGCAGCACAGGATGCTTAGTGATGCCAGCCACATCCAATCAAGACATTGTTCCACAACTCTGTGGAGGTTACCAAGTAAGGGGAAAGAGCAAAGGAGCCTCATTTGTAATGAGTTGCAGTGGAATGCCGAGCGGGCTAGATAGAGAATGAGATAGAGGAGTAGAAAAAGAGCGAAAGATAGAGCAGAATAGGACTGGATGAGCCGCTGAGAGCGGATTGCAGAATTGCGTCAACGATAAGAGATGGCGAAATCAATTCTGGGCGAAATGAGAAAGATTGATTTGTGAGTGAAACAAAGGAAACAGCGATGGAAGCAGGTATAGGAGTAAGGAAGGAGTGAGGAGGAGGGGAACGATGACAGAAAAATAGATGTCACCTATAGGTGACTGGAAGTCAAAGAGTAACTGCCTGTCACAATTCTAAAATAGCTATAAAAACTGCAGTCTTGTCTCATTCATAAGTATTATGAAAAAAATTTAAGTTTTTGTTTGAAGTTGATTTAGGATTTCTTCTCATTTGTATTTTGAAATCAGAGGCACGACCATCATTTATTAAATCATTTGTTCATTTATTAATTCTTGCTTTTTAAATTCATTAAACCATTTCTTCTTTAACTTCCAAAGTCATTGAAATACTATCAGTTCCCAGTGGTCTTTCAGATGAATGAGAACGTCTAGAGCAGCATCATTCCCTTGCATCCTCTTGGCAGAGCTGCACAACTGTGTGGCCTGCTTTATGTGTTTGACATAATGTGTCCTTGTTTGATTTTTAATTGTCTTCAACCACAGGAACCTTGGAGAGGGAATAACACTGATTCTGAATAGTCCAGTTGACTGAATAGTTTATCACACTGAAATTATAAATACACTACGGCACTATGGTTCATTATAATAACTATTGATTTATTCATAATTGTGAATCTTGGGGAGCCTACATTTCCACCAAGCAATAATTAATTTAAACACATGCATCACTCTTCTTTTGACTTCATGATGATGTGCATCAGATGAAATCACTATTGCAAGCGATAGCGCTGTCTGTCAGTTCGTCTGTCTCCTCGGCCTTGCTCTCTCTCTCCCTCTCTTCTTCACTCGCCCATTACTCCCTTTTTACACCTCAGGCAAAAAACGAGGTTCCTATCCTCATTAACCTTCCTGCCTCTCTCCAGCTCACCTCAGGCCAGCCCTACCTTAAGCTGCACTCATTACTGCTGAATCAAGCTGGGGAGATGGAAACTGAAGGCGGGAAGCAGAGAAACTAATACGTTGCTAGACAAATAGTCAGCTGGAGAGGGAAGACTATCATAATGGGTGAGAGACAGGGAAATAAAAAAGAGAGACAGCAACTGGAAACAAAAAAAAAATCAAAGAAAGGCAGAGAAAAGTAGTGATTCGCTTTAGTGTGGTTAAATGAAAAAAGGATAAAAGAGACAGAGCGACACAGACGACAGGGGCAGAGAATCCATTAGGGAACTGGGGAGTGGCTGAGATGATGTGTGAGCCAGTCATAAGCAGACATGCTCAAAGCTTAAAGCTGTGGCACTTGGCATGGTTATCCATGATAGATATCTACCTTCAGAAGCTAGTTATTCATCAATGCCAAATTTCAGTTGGCTCGAGACTGCCGATTCAGGAACCGAGCAAAGTGTTTCACTGCGTCGCCTGTCTTTTCTAAAGATCTGACCTGACTGCACTGCTTCAGTGGATCCCTCCGCTGTGTCTTTGTGGCTGTTAGAGTTCAAAATCCCTACAAACATATCATTGATTAATGACTTGCTGCTTAAATTGCAACAGTTATAGATACAAATGGATGCAAAAGTACTCTTGATGATAATGAAGCACAATTTTTTTTCTCTTCCCACCAATAAAATGCTCACTTGTTTTGCTGCCCAGATCTGTGGGATATGTGGATGATTAATGGCGTAAAGGCTGCTCCTGAAGTACTATCATTAAGAATTTTTTAATTAGTATGGGCATGGTTTGTGGAATGAGAAGCGACTCTTGGACAGTCTGTAAACAACAGAGCTCAGCACCACAGAAGCCTGCTCATGGCCAGAAGGCAAAGAGCGGATGCTAACTAAGGCATTGATGTGACATGAAACATGACCAGCTGCTCTGACATCAGTCTGAGCTAATAAAGTAGTTATGCTGATGGTTTTTTATTTTTGTCATTGTACTTCAATACGCCAGTGACTTGCATCTAGAAAGTAAAAATGTTGCAATGACGGAAAAAATTTGATAGAGTGGAGAGTTAAAATGAATGGAAAATGACAGTTGCATTTTGAAATCCATAAAACAGAAAGAGAGAGAAGGAGAAGGAGAGAGAGTATTAGGCAGCAAGCATGATTAAATTCCATCATCTATTACAGCTCGGCTCGTGGCTTTGATCTGGCTTCAAGGCCGCACTCTCTCACGCGCTCAAGCTCTATTCGCTTCTTAAAAGGTGACTCTCCCGGTGCCTTGTTTCATCATTTACTATCCATCATTCTTCGCCAATGGGGAACCACATATTTGCCTGTGTACGCCCACGTACACTTATCCACACGCTCATCCTTAGGTTGCAGCAATTAGCAGCCTTGATCAAGATCCTTTACACTTTTGCCCTCAAAGGGAGAAACCTTTGGGTTCCCCCAATATTTTCACTTTTTCTTCCCTCCTTTTTCTTTGGCATCTCTCCACTTCCCCCATCACCTGGCAAACTTTGTTTTGTCCTCCTCTTCGGATTCAAATGCAGTACCTCAGTTTCAAGGTACTTTACAAGCATGGCGTGTTGCGGCAGCAGCAATCAGCAGTGAAAACAATTGTGGGCTTTAAATGAATGTAACAACATCAACTTGCAAAGTACTAACAGCGAAGGTTGTGTCAGTGGTAGAAATTAACCAACTTAAAAGCTTCTGGTTTAAAAAAAAAAACAAAACTATTTTTTGAATTAAAATGTGAGGCCTGGCCTTTCCTGACTTTTCCCAGCTATCAATCTTGATCCATAATCTTCCCAGGAATCTCCCATTTCTTTCCAGTTCTTCCAACCGTAGGCCTCCATTTCTTTGGCATCAAGAAGCTCACATCACAATTTCCTCTTTAGCTTTACTCTTTCTTTTTTCGTCCATGTTCCATCTTCCTTTCTTGCTTTTCTCCTCCCTGTCTTTTTGCTTCCTTGCACCTCTTGGGATAACATAATTCAGAGGACAAGCCTTTCGAGACCAAAGGCTCCCACTCGCTTCCCCCTCTGCCGCTCTCTCCTTCAATCCTTCTCAGTAGGGTTCTCAGAGGGACAGTGATTACAACCAAGTGACTGCCGCCTCTGCCATGCCAATTAATGTGGGGGGCTTAAAGACGGAGCAAGGGGAAAGAGGGAAAAAGTGCCCGCGCCCGCATCCCCATACATTATCATACTAAACAGGCTGGTGGAGTGTCTCAGCTCAACTGCTAGCTCTACAGCAGACACTTCAGGGACAGGTTCCCCCCCAGCCAGACGTACTCAAAGTCAGACATGTTTGCATAAACCGCCCAGCTCTCCAAACAAGCTCTGCAAGGTGTCCCTCCCTGTTTGTCCTTACAGTCAAGGTACCAACATCTGACATTATAGTAAGGGTCGGCTTTGTACTCTATTAATTGGGTGTGAAATTACTGTCATTTCAGCCTCGGCACTCAAGGTGTCTCAGTGACTCTGGCTGTGGGTGATAGGTGCATAAGGTCAGGCATATATACCTTTACTGCACATCTGAGTAGAAGCCTGAACAGACAAGCCTATGCACACATATGCCACGATGCATCTCGCTGCAAAGCGTGTTAAAGTTCCAATCCATCACACTAGCCTTGCTGTTCCTCCCCCTCATGAGTAATGATGCTCTCAGTGGCATTGTGGCCAGTCTACTATGCATCATCACCCCTAACATACATCAGCTGTGTTCAGCAACGGCCAAAACCCCCCCCCCAAAAAAATGTCACTTTGACTCTAAAGGATTAAAAAAATCATTCTAGTTTGCATTAATTGCACCATGACAACTCTGTGAAGCTTGTTAACTCTGTACAAGAAGAACTACAAGAAAGTGGTCACTCATGTAAGTCATCAAATACGGATATTGTGACATTTTTACAGAGATGATTGGGATTATTAAGTCAAAAGTTAGTTACGATAATTGGTTACTGCACCTAAAAGAACCTTCACTTTGAAAGAAATTAAAGACTGACAGGTAAAAACAGAAAATCTACAAAAGGTCAGAGCTCTGATATGACTACTCTAATTAGTGTTAACTTGGAAGTAGATGAGGTCTTCCTCTTCAGTTAAAAGTCTCATGCTCTTCTGTGAGTAAGAGGGCCTTTTTGTTCTACGTTACGTTCCAATTTTCTTTTAATATTAGACACAAGCTGCACTGAAGCTTTCCATCCTCAACATTATCCCAACACAGAACCTCTTGCCTTTTGCATTGCTTTGCCTTCAGGAAACATTTCAAATTACTAAGCAAGTCCACCCACATTTACTTCTAACCTTAAATATGTACTTTTCAACTTCTCTTGACTGCACTCTTTGTCTTACTGCTTCCAGTTTTTCTTCTTTTTAATTTTTGCCTTTTCCTTTTCTCTAATATGTGTCTTCTTCCAACATTTAGTCTGAAATTAGAGTCCACATCCAATCTTTGTAAGTTGTCTCACAGAGTCTCTCTAAATCTGCCTCTCCGCGTCTGCAGTAGTCCTCAATTTCAGCTTAATGCTCAAACTAATGCTGCACGTTGATGCAGGATTAATATGATTGGCCATGTTTTTCTCTGCAGAGTTTCCCTCAAGGGACAAAAGCAGACACGGAGACAATAATGCTTTCAGATCAAGAAATAATTTGATAAACCATATCGATGGAAAACATCAAACCAGACTGCACATCCAAGATGATTCTAAGCGGAGTACTCAAAAGATTTCAAGAGATAATAAGTCTCCTTTGTCCATTTCTTTTGATTTTAGCAGTCAAATAATAAGCAAAAAACAACAACTATTGTTCATTTTTGCTGCTCAATAGTGAGATATCAACCATTTGGAAAAATTGGTGCCTCTGAAAAGGTGATCTGACGCACAAAATTGGGAGAAATTATGGTGGAGTTTGTGCTGCTGTATCACCACAGGCCATTAACACTAGTTGGCAATGATGTTTGTGTCCTTTCTCTCTGTTGTGTCCACACCAATTTAAATCAAGCTTTTCTGTCATGTGCTAATAGTTATTGTTACACCGCATGCAGCACAGGTCGTCAAGTGTTGTGAAATGTGTGCGAGGGACAGAAACATTTGTATCAGGTTTATGTCAGAAATAAATAGCTCTGGTCAAGATCAGGCAACTCGGATCATTTGTTAGGCTGAAAAAATGCTAAAAATTCCATACCTTTCTAGTTAGAGAAATCTTTTCACTAAATCTGGGCCCAGTTCATCGGAGTTAAGGGTTAATTTACGAGTCAGAATTCACCATCCTGACCTCCAGCAACCTTCTGTTCTACTGTGCCTTTGTGTGAAACTGCAGCCCCCCGAATTTTTTAGTAAAACGTGATTAGAAAGTTATATTCGGCCTGTAGTACTCACCAGCCCCCTTCCTGTGTGGCTTTCCGACATATATTTTAATTTCATTAACAGCCTACATTTTGCAGACCCAGACTGTGGTGCCAGTACTTTGACATTTTGAAAGCACAAAACCTTTTGTTCAAAACAAAACTACAAGAGTTATATGTGAAAAAAATTCAGCATCATTTTCCTGCAAGCCGGTGCATGTCAGGCTTTTCGAAAATTAAGAAATATAAACCGTCTCAGCCCTTCTACATGCCCGCTTCCTGTGCTCAGGATGTCATACAGCATGATGGGAGCCGGCGAGGTCTGAGGGTAATTGCCTTTGTAAAAATGTGAGTCAAAATGCAAATTTATGTCAACATTTTCTCAGGTGTTCCTACTTTTATTGAATAACTTGGAACAATAGAGTACAAACAAACTGCAACTTGTGACAGGTCTAAAAATAATATCTCCGAGCACACGGAAACCCAGTTTAAATTGCTGATTGCAATCATGAACATCATTAATGAAGCTTTCCAAGTGCAAATACTGTATCTCTCGTTTGGATCAGAGTATTTTAGTATCACATGGAGGCAATGTTTCTACGCTAATGCGGAAGTTGCACAATAACCGTCCTGCGGCATTTAAGTGCAAATGCTGAACGAAGAGGATGAGGAGGAGGACATGCTGATTAGACGAACAGCATGCCATACTGTGCTTCGCTTAATTGCAAACAATAGCGTATAGTAAAAGGTGTATAAGCCCATTTTAAAACAGGGTTCCCTTCAGGCCAAACACTACACCTGTTCTCTTTATCCCTCCACTTGTGATATCTTTTACAACTTCTGCTGCTGCTCATACAAAACCAGCCACTTTACCGAGTTACTGAATCTCTGTCACATCATCTGCATCATCACAAATCATTAATTTTGCATTAGTTAGCGAAAAAATCCCAAAAAGTAACATTTAAAAATAGCAGTCTAATGAGCCAGTGGTTAACATCATAAATACAATTGACTTCTGAATCACTCTGCTGTGTTAGATCTAATTAATATCGAATAATAAGTATTTACAAACAAATCACACACTATCCTTAACTAATGCCGGGCTTTGATTAGCTGACTCATTAATCAGGCCTGGGTTTTCTTGCCCATTCATCTTCCTCCATCTTTCATCTGAGGCAGATATGCACTCAGTTTATCCCCTACTGTATTTATTTTAATTCTGTCCGAATACCATTAATCAGCAGGCACTTCTTTATTACTTATGCGCTCAGCAGTAATAAAACATTAATTGGTTATTCAGGGACTACAGAAACAAAGCACATCTGTCAAAAAAATGTAACAATAAATCAGCTGATATGGAAATAATCATCTCAGGGATGTGGTGTGGAGAAAAAAAAATGGACCAGAGGGCATGAGCTGTATGTTTCTGATTGAGAGGGGCCTGCTGATATGATGCAATATGACTGTAATGAACTGCCAAATGTTGGAAAAGTGCAAAGTTAAAAAAAAAAAAAATGGCAATCAAGTTTTCTGTGAGTTTCACAGCTTCCTATCTGACTCCGGTTTTGAGCTTAGAAGCAAGATAATAGCTGACAATGTGAATGGGCTTTTATGTGTTCACTAAGCAACTGCCTTTTATGCTTTCAGCAGCAGATGCAGCACAGAGACTAAGAGACTGACATGTTTACAAATGGCTCATTAGTACTTCTGCATAAATATAAAGTGTCCTCCTAAATTGGTTTATGTTGCCTGCCATTAAGCCAGCAGCACAATCAGATGGTGTGTTTTCCTGCAGTGCAGACACTAACTAGTGTGCCCAGTTGCATGTGTGCAGGTTTTTCTCACGCTCTTTACAAGCTCCTAGACTGGCAATATCCATTTTCGGCAGCGTAAGGTGCCATTCCATCTCACTCTTGTTTACATTCTCCAAAACCAGCAGTCTCATCCGATATGGCACCATCTGCCCCTCTCTCACCCTCCACCTCTGTCCCTGTAGTTATTATGCCCGCCTGTCCCCCCCTGTGGACTGTTTTCTCTGAGTACTGCAGCAACACCAAACTGGCTATAAATCACATTGCATTATCACCGCGCCGTGCTTCGGCTCCTGCGCTCTGCCCGCCCACCGCGCGTCTCCGATTGGCCCGTGCGCCTCCTCGGTCGGCCTCTGCGAGCGGGACATCGGCGCAATCGTAAATCCCGCCTCCTTCCTTGGGGCAGCTGATTGGGAGAAAGGGGCTCTCCTTGAACTGTCAATCATGCTCTTTTCTTGTGCGCCTCACATTCAGTGCTGCTGCCTGCGACGCGCTGAGTGCGGAGCGACGAGACGCGCTGCATACCAACAGAGACATACGGAGCAGGCAGGCAGTTTTTTTTCTGGTCAGGACGCACGGACCCCATCCCCAAAAAAACGCATCTATGCCAAATCATTGGACACTTTAAATGTTACCTTTACTTCATCAGCGTTTGCAAAAAATATTTGTGCTGCTCTCCAAGGTGCTGTGAGCCAAACTAAGTGTCTGGGATATTAGGGTTTTTTTTTTCTTCCTGCTGTAATATTTTCTTTTGCTTGAGAGATTCTGCACAGGAGATCAGCCAGCCCTGCCCGCCTCTCTCTCCAAAGGGAGTCACCATAAGGAAAAAGTCAAGACAGATGTTTTTATCCACTCTCATGTAGAGGCGTTGGACTACTGCTGATCACAATCTGGGTCGTTTTTTTTCTTCTTCTTTTCGAATAAACAGATTCACCGCAGCGGTGCGTTAAGGGAGTAATACAGAGACATTTGGCTGCAAAAACAAGCAGAAAATCAATCAGAACTCCATCATGGGCTGCCCCCTCTTGCGGAACGTGTTTGCTGGTTTGGTGCTGGTTCTGCTGTCGAAAGGTAAGTTCTTCCGAGCTACTTTAATGATGCGCTGGTGGTTCTGTGCTGCTGCGTGTGGACCTTTGCTTTGGATTTCTCTTTTTAAAAAAAAACCTGGTTATGGAGGTGAATACTAATGATGAGGAGGGAGGAAGGAGGTAGGGAGGAGGGAGGGGGGGTCTACCTGCTTGAGAATCACGCGTGTCTGCTGTGCCACTACGCTCCGGCTTTCTATTTGCTGTGGATGTGGAGAAATGTGTTTGTGTGCGTCCGTGTGCGTGCGCGGGTGGACGCGTGCCCGAGAGCGCAGCGCCAGGTTCGTCTCCAAGCCCAGCCTCGTGGATTTGAGAATCGAGTGATGCATGTTAAGGTGTTTACTATGGAGGAAAAAGGGGGAAGGAAAAAAAAAAGAAAGAATAGACTCCCATCTTCCATGGAACACATTCCTTTACGTGACATGACTGGCCCCGACATCCCCATGCGCCCGACGCATCATCATCATCATCATCATCATCGTCAATGCGGGTGGGGTGGGGGGTGAGACTGTGGCGTAAAGTACGTTTAAGAAACATTGCAGAGAGACTCAAGAGAGAGACAGTGTTCTCACTCTTCAAAGCCAAGGTCGAGAGAGGCAGAGGGGAGATACATGGTAAAGGATGGACGGTTGGGAGGGCTTCAGGGGGGTGTGGGTGCCTTAATTCCCTCTTTTTCATCACTGGCATAAAACATCTCCCCCCTCACCTCAAAGCTCCACAAAACAGACTTCAATTACCAAGCTTTAAAAAATTCCCCCACTTTCCAGTGTGGTGATAACTTGCACGGCCACAACATGCAGATGGTGTTTTAAGCCTCGTTCTTATGAATAACACAAACAGACAGTGTTGCTGTCCTCAGGGAACGCTGGCCAAGGGGGGCGTTTAAAACCTTGTTGCATTTCTCATAATGCCATCCTCTAACATTCTCACCATGCTGTGGGATGTCCCATCATATATTAGTGCGCACCATCCACACCTTGCACTCTAGCACGAACACACACACACACACCTGGTTCAATTAGGCCTGCCTTACTCCTGTGGGAAATCAGTATATAAATAAATTACTCTGGCCCTTAATAACAATAATTGATGTGTCAGTGCAATCAGATGTGAGGTTAACAACCTGCAGATGCAGACGGTGCTATAGCCTCCTGCTCCTGAGCTCCTTGTGGAGCAGGAGAGCCCAGCTGGTCATGGTTGGCTTACCACAGCAAGCCCCTTCTCCACACCAGGCAGAGAGCAGACGGTCAGCCCTGCAGGACGCGCACAGCACACAAACACAATGGGGCCCGCCAGCGCACAGACCGGCCCCGCAACCATACTGCAGGTTTCAGCCCTCTGAATTTTGTGCGTTTTGTGAAAGTGTGACCAGTCGTGTAAGCCACACTTGAAGAATGATTGGATATCGATGTGCATTATGCAGCACATGTGGATCAGATTTAATCTTGGAGAGGCATCCACCCTGCAAGTTTCTGTAGGGCCACAACACGTCCATATTTTAAAGAGTGGGGATTGGTATGCATTATAAAGGAAGAACATGACTGTTAAAAGGGCACAGTTCACTGCTTGATAAATCATGCAGCAGCAGAATAATCCTTTGTATCTGTGCCCCTGAGAGTCAGGAAAAGGGGGGCTTTGTGGTTGCTTAAATGCTTCTCCACTGCTGTTAAGCAGATTTGGTGCGAGTTATTATTGCCAGTTTAATGATGTATAAGAAGGATCCCTCTGAATGACTTTACTGCTGCAGTATTTTATTCATTTGCGGTTATTTCATCCTCTGTTTGTCACTCGTATGGCCCCGGACATTATGCACAACAAATATGATGTAAGAGAGGAGTATTTTATTGTACATACACTCTGAAACAGCTAGTGAAGTGGATTTCTGACCTACCAACAAGTTTGAAAAAGAGCTTTTTCAGAACTGTAAAACACCATGAGACTATTCAAGAGTTTCCTTCTGAACTGGTATGTGATTGCATGGAGTACTTCGTGGTTATGAAGAAGTGGCCATCACAGAAGTGGCTATACAGTACTGGCTATCACACCCAACATGGCATGAGCATTTATTTTTTCTCTTAAAAAGTACCATAACTTCAGAAAGGTGGATTGAATAGCAGCCACTCATACATGCAGTTAAATATCTGCATATGTTTGGCACACGGGCTGTCTGGAATTACCCGTTTCATTGGTGAAGCCCAACAATGATGGAAAGCTAAGGCTGGAACGTATTCACACACACACACACACACACACACACACACACACACACACACACACACACACACACACACACACACACACACACACACACACAGACAGACACACACACAGACAGACACACACAATTTGCAGTCTTTTCAAAGGATTTTTGTTATGACAGAAACCTGCAATATCTATTAATGAGAATGCCGCTGTCACTCTTTCAGTGAAACGATGACTAGAGAATTTGCATCTGCTTGTGCCGCTATAGGTCACCATAGAGGACATTTAAGGGGATATCAAAGGACGTCATGTTAACGCTGTATTTAGATGATTAAAGAATCTGACTCCTGCCTCACAGACCCCCATTGATCCCTAACAGGAAATTCCACTTTTACATTGTGCTGTATAAAGTGTGTATGGTTTGTGGCACTGATGTTCAAACAGTCCAGCAGATGGATCTTCCCACCAACACGATGAGGTTCTGGTTAGAGGAGATGTACAGGGCAGGAACACAGGTGAAACAAGCGGGGTCGCTTTGTAGCCCGCTATCCTTCTTGCTTCAGCAACATATGGGGGCCAAGTGGGGTCAATGCACATTTCACATGCTAGTACGCATCCACCCTCTCGAGTACACACACACACACACACACACACACACACACACACACACACACACACACACACACACACACACACACACACACACACACACACACACACACACACGCTCGACTGGATCACCAGTCTTGGCTTGCAGATGAAGAGAAGGGAGATGCCAGCTTCAACAGATGCCTTGTGCTCCTATTCTGGAGGGGCCTCTGCTTTTTCTCCCTGTCTTTGAAATCCACGGTTTCTGTGTGCTGTTGTTCTCCATGTTTGGCTTAGAAATACTCTGCCATTTTGGCCAGGTTTTATTTATCTGCAAGTGCTGGAGTGAGAGGGCCCAGGATTTGGACTGAAGAGCCTTGGGGACAAGTGTTGGAGGTGTAACCAGCTTGGAGTGGGCCTGTGGTCTGAATGTTTTCCCCTAAGGTTTCACGTTTTCATTTCTATTCCTCTTGCTGTGTACGGTGGCCTATGGTGCAGCGCATCTCACACTGAATCTGTTCCTCACACATAGTGGAGCAGATTGGCTATGTTTCGACCTAGGATTGGCAGAGACAGGTGGTGTTTTGGAAAATTTATAACTGACTGTAATGCTGTATGTAAACCTCATTTTAATTAATGGTAGAGAAGTGATATGTTAAAATTAAAACATGGCCCAAAACTTTTGGTGAATAACGCATGGTGTTCTGCAGGAGAAGGGTTTCAGTTTCAATTGATTCTGATGGTACACAGGTGTAGGCTGTGAGCGAGTGCTGTTACTACAAGCAGAGAGTGAGAACAATTTTTTAGATTTTCCAGCCTTAATGCAGCAGAAACATTTTATAAATGCACCAGAAATTCATGAAAAAAGTCATTATTTCCAACTAAAAATTCTGTAGAATCACTTCAATTATCTGCCTTAAATGGGTGCTCTCATTACTTTAGAGATGAAACAGCTATTGTACCATGACTTCAGCCTTGTGACTGTATAGCAATAAATCCTAAAGTACTTCACCAGCGGAAGTAGTTTTACTGGATTTCTAGGTGTTAAAAATCCACATCAGAAACTGCAAAATTCAACCAATTCAAATCCATCTATATTATCTGCATTGTCAAAACTGGCCTCATGTCATGGCAAAAGCAAACACACCAAAGCAGACTGATCTATCCGTTAAATAGATTCAAACAGAGGAATATAATTCCAACAAAGTAAGACAAAGTTATCACAAAGAACAATATGAGCTGTACAACAGGTAAGATCCGCACGTAAGAACAAATTGAAAAAGAACAAAAAAGACAATAGAATAAAAATCCAGGATATGTACAAATGTTGTGTGTGTGTGTAAAGAAACGCTGAGAGGTGAACCATCTTTAAAAGGCACATTCAGTTTCCCTCCACTTAGATGCACTATTAAAAAAGCTGCTGTGAGTATTAAGGTTTGGCATTATGAGTAGCAGTTGTAAAAAATGACCAGAACATAACATTTTTTTGTTATATTTGTTTTTCTTTTGTATTTGATATTGCAGTATTTTCAGTTATTGGCTACACAGAGATGAATGACACCTGAGCTATTGACCTTATGACCTGTCAGGCTGAAGCTGAAACCCTGCATCTCGTAGCGTTAGCAGCGATCTGGCCCGAGTGGCGACCGAGGGCTCGCAGGTTCAAATCCTCTGAGGATGGTTAGCCACGGTCCTACTGTGACTGCAGCAGCACCTTTGTGCCCTTGAGATTTCTCCTGTCGGTTTTGATAAACACTTCACTGGGCCTCACATATTGGTTTGGGGGGTTGGCAATTACACATAGTGTCAGCGTCGTAAATAATGATTACAGCAAGGCTTGTTTGCAATTATAATTACAGTTATAATATATGGAGTTCAGTGTAATGGAAAGTTACTGGGCTCGCTTTCAACTTGGGACAGGTAGTTACACTGTGTTTAATTACTGTAGTAATTTGCTTCGTTACAACCTCCCTTATCCCCCCGTGTCCCGGCTTAAAGGCCTGCGTCTGTCCGGGTGTGAATATGAACATGAGCTGCGGTTTCTCACTGTAACAAATGAAAAACGTCTATGTTTTATGTAGTGCTGGGGAAGGATCATTGAAGAGGGAGCTGAGTGGCTGCAGAAGCAGAAATAAGTGGTGGCTCACATACTCACATCAACCCCCGCCCACGAAGGGACACACACACACCCCCATATGCAGTCTTCCAGAGAAATAAACATATGCATGCACACACTCTGGAGAAGCTCCTTTGCTTGGACCACTGGGAAGATGAATTTCAACAATTTCCACACTAAAGGTGTTTGCGGTAAATCAATGGAAAGCCATCAGGAAAGGGGCATCTTTATACATGCAGCAGTGTGGATATTAATAACGCTCATTGATCTCTTTTCAATAGCGTTCATATAGTGAAATAATATAAGCCTCAGAACTGTGCAAATTTCTTCCATTTGACTTTCGGAGCTTCAGTCCACACAGCAGATTGAGCTATCTGCAGGGAAAAGGAGAGAAAGGAGGAAAAAAGAGATGTTTTCTTGTTTGGCCATGTGCAGATGTTAGACATTTAGAGGAGTGAAAACTGTTAGAGGGGGAGAGAGAGAGTGCCGTGTGATTTTCCTGTCTCTATTCCTCTTCCTTTTGGTCTTTTTTGTGCCAGGGAGTTAGCATCATTGGAAACACAATTCAGATTAGTGCAGGCGGCTCGTCCTAGGGGAGCCGAGAGGGACGAGGGTCCCGCTTTTCTCCCTGTCCTCATTACCAAAAGACAAGGAGCTCGCCGGCAAATCAATGGAAAAGGCTTAGGCACTAATGCAGGCCATGTCTGGTGATGGGACTTAGCTTTGTGTGTGCGTTTTTTTTCTTTTTTGTGCCTCAGTGTGTGCATGCGTATATGTGTGTGATCCTCTGCTTTTGTGTGTATGTGGAAGTTTAATCATTTGTGCTACAACAGAAGGCTGGGGAAAAACATTAGTTTCAAACGAGTGCTGAATTGCTCACTGTTGGAGTAACCTCAAAACTCCCAGTTAACTGCACTGATATTTACCACGAGGACAAACGATAGCGGCGAAACCCTTTAATTACGCAGAGATAACGTCAGATTCATCTGTGAATCCATTTAGTACAGTAATAACGCTGTTACCATTGTAATTATAATTGCTCTGGGCATTGTTGCCATGACTACTACTACTTCAATAGCCAGCAGTTGTGTACAACTTCCTTACACTGACAAAAACAAAAAAAAGAGCAGCACCTTGGTGTTTCCTGTCAACAACCCCCTGCAGCGGATGCCGACATCAAAATGTGTCAAACAATCCACCTGTCTCACGGCTCAATCTGTTCCACATCTGTTCCCGCCGTAGTTGATGTTGCCGGTGTTTCTCACATTTGCCTTCATCCCCACCCTTCGCGCCTCTTATTTTGTTTACACAGGTAAAACTACTGGGTGCAACAAATGCTAAATAATGGTTTTATGTTGTGGATTTTCAGCCCGTCTGCTGCCTCTGACATCTCTCGGTGCTGGGGGTGTTTCTGGGTCTGTATGGAGGGGATGGGGAGAGCGAGAGGGAAGAGAGGGAAATAAATAAAACTGAGGGAAACAGATCAATAAATATTTCAGCAGCTGCTCCCTTCACAGACTTCTCCTGAAGCCATGAGAGGTGGAGAGATAGACAGAGTGAGGGAGGGACGGGTAAAGTGCAAGAAGGAGAGAGAGAACAGGGGTAATTGTGTTCCAAGCTCTCATTCACAGTGAGTGAGAGAGATGGAGGGTGAAAGAGAACGACAGAGAATGGGGATAATTGTGTCCCAGACTTTAATAGACAGAGAGAGAAGGCATGAGTGAGGGGTGGAGGAGCGACACAGGGCGTGCTAACGAGCACCACATACCAACATTGTCTTCTTTTGGAACAAAAAAAGCCGTATGAGAGCCTCGGCTTCCACACTTTGCCACTATATAATAGTGACTGTAAGAATTCTCTCTCGTCCTGGCTTTCACATAATTCTAATTCCTGTCAGGAGTTAGCGACAGACCGTGTGGGTGTGTAGTTTGTGCAGTGAGCAGTTCTAAATGATAATGAGCCAGTCAACAGCTGAGACGGCTAACGTGTTGCTGGGAGTTAGGCGTGGCCACCGTCAGTGGCTCCACACTCCAATCATCAGCTGATATGTTCTCGCATTGAAGTGAAAAAAATAAATAAATTTGCGGGAGATGCACATTACATGCAGCGGACGCAGCGCGGTCTGTATGTTTAATGCAGGGAGCAGACAGCGGGTGGAAAAAAGACAGAGGGAGCTTATGAGGATGGACAGGCCAGAGAGATGGAGAAGTTATGAAAAAATGATTGAAGGAGGGCTGCTGGGAGGGAGCAAGGGAAGAGAGACAGATGGTGTGAGGGAGGAAGGGGAGGAGGGATTCAAAGACCCGCAACAGGCAGCGATCGAGATGGATTGATTTTGCAGGCAGATGATTAGGTGGAATAAAAAAACATGGCAGGTTTATCCTGCCAATGAAAACTGTGTTCGGGTGATATTGCTGTGAGTGGGAGTAGCAAAATAGTTTCAGGGTCACTTGCTGTGTGGTATTGCGGCATTAAGGAGCTGCTGCTAATATGATATGCCACTGGTTAGGGAGCCGTTCCAAAGAGACAGCACACCTCTAATGACATGCGTTTGCCCACATTATAATAATAAGTGGCTTGGAGCTTGTGAAGGATCCACAGGTTACATAAGGTGTTATATTTAAATGCTCATTGAAATAAAATCCCACCGTACACTGCAATCAAATCCTAACGTTACATGTTTTGATGTTGCTGTTTGCAAAGCTGCATGATTAAGAAAGCAAACATTCTAATGCCCAGAGGTAGACAGCGCTCAGTGCCATCCACCCAGAGCTGAGATTTAGAGATACGCCACAATTCTCCTGTCGTTTAAGGCCGGCATGTGGCTCTGGCTCCAGCTGTGAAGGTGCCGGTGGGATTTCCTGCATTAAAGTATCCATGTAAGCATGACATCCTGACAGTTAAGACTCAGTTAGGCAGAATTTCGCTAAGGATTTGGCTGTGACAACTCATAAATGGACTTTCAGGAAATGTTCCACTGTGTCTTGAAAAATGTTGATTCCTCTCTCTGGATGTCCTCCGGGTATTGGGTGTTTAAAAAAAGTACTGCATACATTCTGAAGCGAAAAATCACAAGAAGACTTTTTAGAACAAAACATCGTGTTTGAGATACTGTGATTCTATTGTGGTAATTGGGATGTTAGGTGAGATTTCATCAAACATTTGTGCGCAGATCATTAATTGGGTTTGGGAGAGGAGGCTGCTGTATTATTGTGTTATGATATTTCACTAATTAGCTGTGGAGTTGGATAACACTAAAAGCCTGTGCTGCTCTTCCCAGTGTTGTAATGCAGCGAGTGAAATTCCATTAGTGTTTGGACCTGCATGGGAGCGGATGTGAGCACAGTATTAAACTCAGATTATTTAAGACATTTCAAGGATATGGTGTGCTTCAATCACATTTTCTTCCTTTATTCGTTGAGGGATGGGGATGAATAGTGCTATCTAATTTGTTGTGTAATACCATTCCTGGGGTGCCAGTGCGACTTATTAATTCCCCTTCAAAAATATGTTCTTTAGACGTTTCAAGGCTGTGATGCACTTTAAAAACACATATCAATTACTCCCCCCCCCTCCCTTCCCTCATGTGCATTAGCAGCTAAATATGAAGGAATTTGGCCAAATTGTGCTTATTAAAATGCTTAATGTCATTCTGGAGATGCAAGTCAAATTTCCAATTAAAATTTCTCATCATGCTCTCCTTGCTCAGCTGCTGTTTACTCCTTGTTGCTGCAGTTATTGCAATACTAGAGCACATGTAAATGCATCATTAAAAATTATTGCCTGGGCCTGTCATCCAAAGTGTTCTGGCTTGGATATCCTGATAAAAATATATTGCTGGAAGCTCCAAATAGGTTTAGCACATCAAATTTCCTATTTTAGCAACTCTCCATTTAGAAATGACTTTGTGAAATCGTTTTGTCACAGCAGCAAAACATCTCACTCTCTCCCCATCAAGGGGGCGCCGGCTGTATCGATGTGACCTTTATTTGGCCAGCAGACCTCCAGTTCCATTAAGAAATAATGAAGGTGTCAGAAAAGGGCAATTAGCTGCTTAATGTTGGGCAACAGTACCCTAATACAACATATTTTTGCCGACAAGTTAATATCTGTACACGATGACAACCACTGTTGACATGGGGGAATAGTAAGACGTTACTAGAGCTGTTGACATTATCGAAACTGCCTCTTTATAAAATAAATCAGCTTCCTCTGCAATAAACACAAATTGAAGAAAATATGATTTAGGTGACTTTAAATGGCATTTAAAAATGAAAAAAAACTGGTCTTAGACTGACAGATAATATGATGAGATGCAACTACCACAAAGAAAAATGTGATGAAGCTCAAGATAAAAAAAAACTAGAAAATAAATGCAGTTCAGGAAAACAACAAAACAAAGACCTACAGCACTGCAGATAGAAATCAGATATTCAGATATCTGAACTGTAGAAGATAAACAACCTAATTCAGCAATTATTAAGCTTGATGTTGGCCCATTTATTGCAAATATGTACTTTATGAAACCTTCAATTATCTTTGTTTGTTATTTTGGGTTTGACATCTGTAATCAGAATTGATCTATAGGCTAGAGGGAGGCAGCTAAATCAGACATGACGAATGTGGGGCAGACAGTGCAGGTGTTTTCTCAATCAGGCCGACGTGATTGATCCTCTCTCGAATCCATCATAATCAAGCCTTATTGACATTGGGCTTCTATTAAGATTTTTTTTTCTTCCCTGACAGTAGAGAGAAAAGAAAGATAGCAACTGATTGAGCATAGTGGGGAAAGTTTCAGCAAAAATTATATTTTTCCATTCAACTCTGCAGAGCGTTTATGAATCTGAAAATGTTGGAAGGACATCTGCTAGCGTTATTGATTTTCTTTTAATTAGATTTTTTTCTTTTACCAGATTGGTTTTGTGTGGGGAATTAATGTGAAGAGGTATGATGGCTGGAGAACTCTTGCCTGAAGGTTTGATGATTTCAGACAGTTAAAGCTGTGGCATCATCATCACCATATATGTAATATAGCGCACTTAATTGAAACATGTTTTGTCAATAAAATTCGGTTTGAAGTGCTGATTATAATACACTCGAGCAAATGTGATTGATATCATGTACTGAATAAGAAGTGCTTCAGCCAGCGCCTGTCATTTAGTGCCTCATTTCTGCACCCAGCATCACAGTGAGGTATTTATTCTCAAGAATATACATGTCCGTCGTCAGCGTTTTGACAGTGCAGCTCGATGCAACGCAGTGATTCTTTTCTTGAAGACGGGGCTTCTAAATGAGCAAAGATTCCCTTTTATACAAATGTCCCACACGGGCTGAAAGACGGTACTACACAAGTTGTCAAGCCGTATAGACTTTGAAATACTGTGCCTTTGAAACCGCAACATTTAAATTTAGAGGACAGCAATTACAAACCCTAACATGGAAGTGGATAGAATTGGATTACGGTAGCGCCGTATTTATTATAATATAAGATGCGGTCAGGTTGGGCTCTCTAAGTTATGCTTTAGTGCTCGGCCCTGGGGACCTCACAACCCCTCTGACGGTGCCCATCACCTGCTGCTAGTTCCTGCTCTCATCTTGCATTTAAAGACACAAGCGCACAACCTAGGGCCATCTGTTTGCTTTTTCTGGGGCAACTGGATGCCTACAGGGAGATGGACATATGTGATAAAAAGTACCGTCAGAGTTGTCAACCCACTGTGTATGTTGTGATTACCTGGGGAACACCGCATCTTCACAGCCCTCAATAAAAGCTGTGCCTCTCCTGCTGTGGTGGACCTTGTAACATACTCCCTTTGCAGCAGATTTAATGGCAATGTGCACAGATATTAATGATTTTATTCATGCCATGTTCATTCCATCAAAGAGGTATATCAGTAGAAGCTGGTGAATCTGCTCTCCAGACAGGCTGATCACATCTGGGTAGGGCAGCGGGGCTATTATTAATATCACATTAATCAGAATATTTTCCCTAGTGTGGCAAATGTCCTTTCTTTTCATTCATTCGTGTATTTAAAATGGACAGTGGTCGTTGATCAACAGAAAGAAATGCTGTAAATGTGCAAAACAGTCTCACACCGCAATATGTAATTGCTTCTTTGGTCCACAAAGTGTAATCGTTTCACAATAAAGGCTGTAAAATTGTGAGATGCCTTGGTTTTTTTTTGGCCTGTTCTTTTCTATTTGCCAGCATTGATGTCATGTATTTTACAAGTCTACATTTGGAGGTTTAAAGCGTGGTGGTTGCAATAATCACAAGACATTTACACTTTAATGCTTTTTCTGTTGTTTACTTTTGTGTTCAGTCACTGTTTTCTGTTGCTGTTTTCAATGATTTTTAGATGCTGCTGGCTTTGCTTTATGACACAATATTACTTGGATATGTTTAGACACCAATACTGCTTGGTTGGGTTTTTGAAAGTATCTTGGTTTGGGTTAAAATACACCCGTGCAATGACTTTCTTGAGAAGAAAATCCATTTCATGCTGTGAACCAATATGGCTATTGCACATATCAGTTTGGGACTGGACTGAAAAAAGCCTTCTATAGGTTAATTTTCATCTGTTGTCACTGCCAAGTTCTAAATTGGCAACTTGAATGTCGGATAATAAACCAATATAACGCACACTCAGAAAACAAGAAATTCCGCGCAACATGATTTAAAGGTAACAGACAGCCTTTCCAGTCCCCCACCTCCTTGGAGAGTTAGTCAGCTTTGCTGCAAACAAGTCAAATTACATCCCACTTTTATGTATTACGTGAGACAAAACTCTTTACTCAAAGTAAAACCTTGGAATGGAGTTTTCATAGGTTTTTTTCTTACCATGTTATACAAAAAATGCTTAAAATGACAAACATTAACTTACTCATGTTAAGTCCACTAAAAGTTAGGATGCAATACAGAATAGTAGTCCCGCCTTATGTCACTCACACAAAAGCAGCATTGGTGTGATGGGTTTTTACTTAGTCATAGATTTAACTGATTTGAATTTAGAGTTCTAATTATTACTTTTATGCTTGTATGAGAGGGATACTGGCAAAACATAGAGTAAACAGAACTCACTAACCATTTCAAAAGCAGAATTTAATGTCGGCTAATGGGAAACCAGTGAGGGATCCGTGTGTAATATACAGTACACAATGCTCATACTTGCCCTGGGACAAAAGAGGGAGTTGACAGTGACTGTAACTACAGAACATGGAGAATTCACCAATACAGTAACTGCATGAAGAGTATTTTCCATTCTACTTTTGTAAATAGTTTCCTGCACACAGCAGTGTGAGGTCCAGTGACCCCTGATGCATTAAGTCTGTGGAACCGATGGATCCAATAAGGTCAGCAGGAAGCAGCACCTGTAATGGCTCCTGCATGTCAGGAAGTGGAACGGTAGAGGAACATTGCATCACGGGAGGTGAGAGGCCGGGCTGGAGAGGGTGAGGCCACTCCTGAGATGGACTGTGCTTTGTGCAGAGGATGGATGAGGCAGGTAGAGTTGGTTGAGATGGAAGCGCACCATATGGAGGGCTGTGTCTGGCTGTGGTTGGTTGTTTTATTTATTAGCTCTGCCAGGTTGGCTGCTACATTCATTTCATGCCTGTGTTACCCCAGCTGCATCTTCAGCTGAGGTTGATAACTTCAAGTGGCTCCATAATAGGAGGAACACAAGCTTCCACTCAAACTGCAGGGGAAAAAAGGAATAAAGCAATGCCAATGTGGTATTTATTGTAATTACAAGTGATTATTAATATGTTTAAAATTTTCTGTATTAGCTTTAAGCTTTTGATGTTGTGCACACACTGGCCTTTTGATCTCACATTTTCCCTTTTGAGATATTCTGGGTTGTATCGTTGAATACAGATATGCTTTGATATAAACACAAGATCACAATGTGAGCAGCAGAGTCACAACATAACTAATGGTGACAAATCGACTCAGCTCTCCTGCACTGACTAATAGTTACTTACAACATTTACTCCGGCATTTTAGCTTTATTTTCAGTGTTCCTTGTAGTTTCTCATCCTAATGTCAATCAAATGAGTCTTGATTGATTGAAGGAGAATTTGTTAGAAAAAATATGAGAGGACCCACTATATTGAATGTGACCGCTCTCTATTTCCAAAATAAGATACAAAAAAATATTTATATGGCTGTTGGATTTGAGTTGCAGACAAATCAGACTCGCACATCTTGTGTGCCACAAATTGGGTCTGTGTAAATTCAGTCCTGGCCATAAAGATGAGCTGTTTGTGAATTGGTAGCGACAGACCAAACCGAGGGGTTGTGGAGTCTAGTGGGGCTTGATAGTGGAGAGGAGTAAAGTGAGGGGTCTGACCTCTTGGCCAATCAGCAAGGATAAGTTTGGAGGGAAGGAGAGGCTCCCAGTGGCAAGGTTTTTTTTTTTCCTGTCATACTAAAAATGCTGAAAAAAAAGCCCAGCCTCAAGCATCCCTAACATATGTCACACCATTAATATTTGACACACTCATTAATTCTAGACCCAGATCGGTTGAATCTTCTTTGCAGGTTCCACTAAGATAATATATACAATATAATCTGCCACAAGTGAATTGAATCCACTCTTGGCCTCTTTTTGTGTCTGCAACAGGATGACCTACCTGTCCAAAAGAGTGTGCGAGACCATGATCGAGGTGCTCAACTCTAGATTCGTCTCATGGTTCATGAAAAAACCCACTGGGAAATGACTCTCCCCTCTCTTTTTCGTCTCATTCCTTCCCCCATATCAAACAGACAGCCACTGCTAAAAGATTCATGCGTGTGGACTTTGGGGTCATTAAAGAATGATCCGCAGCACAGTTGTTTTTTCACCCTCATAATGAAATCCAATATTCATGAAATGGATTTTCCTCTCTGCTCGCCCACTCGCTTCAGCCGCAGATGTGTGTTTGCTGGTGTATTTAGTCTGTATTTGCTCAGTCTGGTTAGGCTAGCACAGGTTAATGGTATCCCAAAGGCGCGTTTTGCGGCCACCCAGTTAATTACACAGGGTTGACGGATGACCTTGGTGCCCGTTACCTGTGTATAGCAACGCAGAGTTAGGGCATATCTGGGTTTTTCTAAGATTGGGGTCAAAGTAAAGACCAGTTAATCAAAGCTTTGTTTCTCAGCACACAGAGCTTCCAGTTAGAGGTAGAAAGATAGCAGAATCAGATTGGTACAAGTGTATCGGAAACCTATAAAATTCAAAAATGCTAATTTTGACATTAGAATAATACTGTTAATAAATAATTTCAAACTCCATCAATCTATTTCTGACATTGTAAAAGTTCAAAATGTTTTGCTGTGTTTAGCATTTGCTGGGGGTATCACAGGTTATCAATCATGTAGTAGTAAATTAGTAGCAATTATTTTTGTGAGACAGGTAGTAAACTTACTTAAGTAATAAAGTCAGTGGTGGAGGAAGAACTAGCCACATGGTTGGTTGAGGTCAGAGCGTTTTGTTTATGTTCACTTCTGTGTCATTTTGGGTAATAAATCAGTAAGAACAAGCAGGCAGAGCCAATGTAGAGTACATAAGATAAAACCTAAATCTGATGCAAATATGGCTTTTTATCACTGCATGTCTTACACAATTTGAAGTTTTTACTGGTCTTATCAAAGTACACACACACGCACACACACACACACACACACACACACACACACACACACACACACACACAAATGGTAGTATCAGCCCTCTCTAACCTCTACTGTAGCTCCAGTTGTTGTATATAATTTGATTTCTTGCGTGCCCTAGGATCATATTATCATGTAGCAGGAGTCAGATTTTAACAGACACAAACAATCCCCCTCCACTCACGTCACTCGATACTCTCATTCCAGACAACGCAATGCAATAACTCTCCTGTAGTATCAAAGGACCCCAATAATAGATCCTTTCCCTAATGAGTATGCAGAGTTGGAGTTGTTCTGGAAATGACCACTAGGTGGCAATATCAATAAAACGTTTTATTATTTTTTGGAGGGAAACTTTGGTTAAACGATGCAGATAGAACTCGTAATATGGAAATGATTTATCTGTTTTGCTGCATTTCCATACACCTGCCGGGCCTTTGGGATGCTGGTTACCTTAGCCTCAGGCTAGAGAGTGGACTGCTCATCAGTATGGGTGACAAGAGTTGGGGTTGGACCTTCACCGACCGAGGGGAAAGGGGGTGGAAAAGCTTAAAAGCTTAAAGTAATAATTTGCTTCTGTAGGTATAAAATTGCCATGTAGGTCTAATTTAATTTTGGGGGATTCCAGTCATACTAGATTTAAAATAACAGCAAGTGACTGACACCATTGTTGATACCTCAGGGCAGTATTGGTGATTGAATATTCATGAAGTCATATGGGGGGGATTGTCTTTTAAAATATCACAAAAAGAGTGTGTGTACGTGTGTGTAGAGAGCGATGGAGGGCTGGTTGTGGGGGGGGTGGATTATGTGATGCAGAACAGCTTCCTGCTACACTGAATTATGGCAAAATATGTAAAAATCTGGAATCTTTGTGATTAAAATTGTGCCAACAAAATACCACTATCATCACCGGCATCAGTAGCAATTTTAATCAAGTCATCTTTTTTTGTCATATCATCAAGACATTATGCCACATTTGATCCTCACCACCTTCATTATGATAACCACCAACACTGTTATCATCAACGCTGATAATCAGCTGAATCGTTCGTCCCCATCTTCTCACTCTTATCTCCATCTTTATCACTGCTGCTAATTCCCAGCATCGCACTCAGCTCACTCCAATTGTGTTGTGTTGTCACAGCAAGTCACAGTGTTTTTTTACTACAATTACATACTCCACTGAAGCAAAGGAGGTAATCCTTTCTCTCACTTTGATTATATTTCATTGCACTCATTCTTCAATCCACCATCACCCAGCCCACCCTCACCCCTCCCCGCTGTCATGCACCCTCCTCTGGAAACTGCAGCCCTGACCCCTTTTTTGTCATCCTGTTTCTGACACCACGCTCCCCTCATTACCACTTCTTCCACGTCTGTGTATGTATTCCTTAAAACCCATTTCCTTGTTTCTCTTGTGAAGTGTCTTTTTTTTTTTTGCACCTTTGGGTGTTCCTCTCTCAACCCGTCTGCTCCTTATTTCTGTTTCATTCAATTTGTCCCACCTCCTCCTGTTTCTTCATTCTTATGTGCTGGACCTCCGCTGCTCCTCCATTCTTACTGTGTCGTAAACTGTGAGATTGCCGTGTATCACTGGGCGTACCGCTCTGCATGGAGCTGTTTGGGGTGCAGATGGCGTGCAACAGGGGTGCGGAGTCCTGAATTGGAAGGGTAGAGTGTGCTCCCCTGCATGTGTCTGCGCACCTTTGTTTGTGTGTGTACTTAGCCGTCATGCGCACGTGTACATGTTCACATTTGTTAACCAGGCCTGTTCTCAGTGTGAATCTAAGTGAATGCAGCATCCTGGAAGAAACAGTGATATCAGGAAGGCTGCGACTACGCACCCCGGTGTTCATGTATGTGTGTGTGTGTGTGTGTGTGTGTGTGGCGTGTGCTCGAGGCTGCAGCGGCACGTGTATGCGTGTGATAAGAGAGGGTCAGTGATGCCTGAGGCTTCGAGCGCATGAGGATGGGTGAAAAGGTCAGTTCAGGGGAAGCACTCCTCCTCCTATGAAGCATGAGTCACCACAGGAAGTGGAAGCCAGGTGTAGGGTCCAGTGCAACATGCGCCCACCCCCCTGAGGGAACTTCCACCCCCAGGGACAAACACCTCGTTATCTCCTCTACTGTCCACACCTCCGTTGCTGTCACTGGAAAGGAGAATAAAGTTATCATACCCCCACACACGCAGTGGCAGGAAGGGGAGCGTTTTCTCCATTAACAAGTGTTTTCTAATTGGTTCTGAGCACTGACAGACAGCCATGCGCTGAACAAGAACAAGAGCTTTCTATAAATACTGTCTAACAGGCTTGCTTCACTTCAGCATGAGGTGCAGTGAAAGAAATGCTCATGCACACCCAGTCATGCACACACACCTGCCTTCACAGAGGCACACGCATGTACACACACGGAGCGCAAGTTAGACAAACAAGTGAATAAATCAGAGCCTGAATAAATGGGGAGAGCTCGATAGATTTCTTTTTCCCTTTTTCCTTTTTGCCTCATCTGTTCCTGCCTTCTGCTTGATCTTTCAGCCTCAACAGGAAAAGAGAAATTGAATTAAAAAGTGCTTTTGATATCTCTTCCTTGCTGCAGATAAATAAAATGATCAGTCTGTCAACAGGATGACTTCCGCCCCTGTTTCACCGTCCTCCTCCTCCCAGCACACCTTCATCCTTCCATCTCTTCACCCCCACCTCCCATCCTACTCCTCTCCTCTGATTGGAATCTGGAAACCCATTTGCTGTCTTGCTCTCAGACCCAACTCAGGCCGTGTCAGGTAGTCTGTGCACGTCCCCTTCAGCGCTTGTTCCCTCGTTCCCCTCCCTCTCTACTCCCTTCCCTTTTTTCTCTCTTTTGCTCTCTCCTTTCGTCTTTATCCTCTTGCCGTCTGCTGCAGGCTCTGTGGAGAATTTGCCCAAATTACCTGTCATACTGGCAGCTACGTGTAAATAAGCCCAGAAAGTGTGTCGCTTTTTCTGTCCCCCTTCCCTCCCTCCTTCCCTCCCTCCTTCCCTCTCCCCTTCCCTCTCCCCTTCCCTCCCTCCACCTCGACGCTATCTCGTCTCACTTCAAACCACCCTTCCCTTTCCTTTCAATCCATCACATCTATTCCAATTTTTTTTTTTCACTTTGTGTCCTCAACCTCAATCTCCCCTTGCTGTTTATACTACTTCTCGCTTTCTGTGTTTCCTCTCTCGCAGTTTCGCCAACAGAACTATAGGGAGGCTTGGGAAGTCTTTGTGGTTCTTTCTACTGGGGAAAATGAGTTTGTTGCTGACTCTGTGGGAGATATTGCATACAGAGAAGCAGGCCATTGACTAGCTGTCATTTAGCCTTTGGGTTCAGAGAATTGCTCTGCTGTCCTGCTCCAAGCAGCTCTATATGGTAGAGGTTGGGGAGCAGATGGGAGGTGTTGCTCCTACTTATCTATGTGAAAGGACAGGTGCACGTCTGTCAAGATGCAAGGGATGCTTAATTTACAAGTACTTCACCCAGCTAATATTCATCCCAGTGTCTGGCCTTTTTAATTCTAAAGGTGAACACCACTGTTTAATGGTTGCTGCTTCAGCATTTTCACACAATCGTGGAGATGGGTGGTGGTGGTGGAGGTGTGAGCGAGTGAGGTTGGGGCCAAGCTCTCAGTTCAATTTCTGCTTTGGAAGGTGTAATCATCTCTCACCCAGGGGTTACAGGTGCAAAGACTGTGATTTGGAGTGAGGGAAGTGGAGGCAAAACCTGGAGGAGGATGTTGTAGCGAAGTGGAAAGAGCGATAAGGAGGAGGACATGGTGAGAGGGAGTTCTTAAACCTTGTCCCGGTAACAGAGTCGGACTCTAGCCAGCCATCTTGTGAGATTTATTGAGCTCCTCATCCCTCCCACACTGCGCATCCTAATTATGAGCCAATAGAGATGAGATGTATCTTCTTGATAAGTTAAGAGGGTTCTGTGCTATTTTGGGGCTGCTTTAAGGAGCCTGTTAGGAACAAACACTCTCAAAACGTGTCCTAATTCAAGCGCAGTGGTTTTTACAACCCGTCCTCCCTCATTCAAAAAAAGTATCATGGTCGATTTGATGACTTCAGATTGATTTAGTACAGGCCTGCATAGCTGGAATTCACCACCGTTTGCCTACACAAATCCAGGAAACCACATCCACCTCAGAAATTCAGCCATTTTTTCAGCTCTTATCCTCAAGTCCAAAAGCCCACTTTCAATGTTCATTCAGTCTGGGATTTCACGCTGCGGCTCACTCTGCGATCAGATAATTTGTACATTTGTTCATCTTTTACACCTTTTTTGCGGCTATGAGTGTGAGGTGCCGGCGAAGGTTTGCAGAGATGATGGCACCTGTTAGCTAAAGAGGGCTCAATCATGAGCAGTCACGCCTCACCTCACAGTGATCCCAGCATGTGGGAAAGAGGGCAAGGTATGCACAGTGGGCCCAAGCTGTAGTGTGGGGCACAGTCTAAGCCTTTTAACTGGAGATGGCCTGCAGCTCTGGTAGAACACAAACAGGCAAGGGAGAGGGGATACAACGTGGACATGCAGAGGGTCAAGCACCTCAAAGCATTTATTTGCTTGTATGTGTTTCTCTGAGGGTGTGCAACATAGATTTTCAGCAAAAACATACAGATACAAAAGCGCGCACACACAGTCTCCCACAAAGTCATGCTAATCCATGTGCAGTAATGTAATATATGCATAGCAGTCCCTTGAGGCATGGCACATCCATGAAGGAAAAAGAAATAGGAGAGAAATTCCTCCTTCTAGTGAATCTTATTAGCATTCCTGTTGAAACAATGCACCTAAGGCCTTTCTTCACGTGTGCAGGTTTTTCCAACATGGAGTAAGATAGAGGTGGGTGAGGAACATTCTCAGAAAACAACAGGTGCTGTTTCCCTGCTGGACCATCTCAACTTTGGAAGCTTTTTCTCACAGACTCAAAAGACAATAGTGGATTTTAAAAGCAACATGGAGAAGCGGGGATTGTGAATTCCGACCTGCTGTACTGCCAGACTCACACACAAGGTGATTATTTATAACAGTGTGCTGCAGGCAGTGTCTTCAGGTTTTTCGTTTGGGGCTATCCTCCGCTCGCATTATTGCGGCGCCTCTGCCAATCAGTCGGCCAGGAAGACTGGGCAGAGAAGCAACAGAGAGGACGTTAGGAACCGACAGCAAACTGAGAGAGACGCCTTTGATCAGGGCAGCTCTGTGACTCCACACAGCCCTATTTACTCTGGTCTCACTGACACACAGCTGCCCTGTTGTCACAAAGCATGGAGAGGCTTCAGGACCCTCTTCCTCACCTCCTCTATGGCCCACTGTTAGCTTGACAAGCTGAAGCCAGGCTTGATTTCTCCCACGGCTCGTATGCCAAAGAATATCTGTAGAACAAAAGCCCAAAGAAACATTCCCAATTAAAAAGCATTCATGAAAACGTGGGAGCCAGAGTAATAAAAATAAATAAATTCTATCAGCATATTGTGCACCATTATGAGCGAGGAAGGAAACATGCTTTTCCTAATGAGCTCAGGATAAAATTCCTCACCATGCCATGTTGGCTTTTCATGGCTTGATTTCACATCCATTTATCCGCCCCCTCACAGCAAATGGGCTTGAGAATTTATGCTTTTCTACGACAGTGGTGCTATCAAAGCGGAAAGCTGCCTTTGGATGGGAGAAGAGATAATAAAAGGGGTATACGACTGGATCGATACCACAGCACTCGTTTATGTTCAGGCAGCGGTGTAAAGGTGTAGCAGAGATTGAAGCGCTTGAGCCAGATGGCAAGAAGACATGGCGGTGTAAAGAAGTTTTGTAGGTTTAATTCTGTTTCCATTTCTTGAAAGACTAATTTATGTGCACGCAGCCAGGACATCCTTGGTTTTTTTTTCCTTTCCAAACAGCACTGCATTATGTTTACGCTCTGGTGCTGTTTGGTTCAATGTCTCCTTCCTTTTTTTTTTCCCCCCGTTTGATCTTTTTTTTTGTTGTTGTTGTTTTCTTTTCACTTGTGTACGCAGGACACAGACACCAAGGCGGAGCTGGATCACATACAGCTTTGGCTCTCCAAAGCTGATTGAATTCCTAAGCCCATTTCCCTTCAGAAAGGGAACGAGAGAAAGCAAAAATTATGCATCTCCCAGGCGCTCTAAGACTGTCTTCTGCCGTTTCATTCTCTTCCCAATTTGACTGTGTAACAAAATCCAAAGTTCAGATTAAATGATACGACCCGCTTATTCACTCTGCTGTTGTACGTAAGATAAGCAGAAACTCTTTTTTTCCCCTCTAGCGGTGACACTGAAAACAAAAACTTTCATTTGATTTCCTCCATAAATCTAATTTGAACTTTTTAAAAGGGACGAGCTACGAGAGGGCTGGGTTTTGAGTCATTGATTTCTGCATATTTCCTTCACGGGAATGCTTTGCAGTTGTACAAATGAGCACATAATGGTATCCCCCATGATGCACTTTGATTGGATTACCCCAGCAACCAGGAAGATGCCTGCTCAATATGTTGGCAGTGCAGGGAGAGGGGAGAGAACGCGGACATGCTCAGTTGGGACTGATTTAGCAGGCCCCGCATGACTGGAGCGCTTGTTACTCACCAGTGTTTCCCTGACCACCAAATTATCTGGAAAAGCCAAGCAAATTAACCTTAATATCTATTTTAGGAAGCCTAGCCTGAGTGTGTTTGTGCAGCACTGTCCAACAAATGCATCATCCATAGTGACTTGGGGTTTAATTCTCAGAAGAATTCTGGCTGCAGTCGGCTACGCCATTTAATGACAGCAAATCTTCTATAGGAAGCATATAAGCAAAGGCGATTAGTCATGCTTCTGTTTAATACAAATGACACATAAAAGCGATTCTATTTGATGTAACTCCGCAGGCGGAATAGTGCTGCAGCTCAGCAGGAGACCGAAGCCTGTCCACCGTAGCCTCCCTTTGCTGCTAAGAGGGGTCACGGATGTGCCACGGAGAACGTCTGGGGTCCCATCAACCCCTCCTTTGCTTTTTATCAAGAACAAAACTGAGTAGGAGAAAGAGGTAACATAGCAAGAGAGAGAGCATAGAAATGGGAGAAAGAAAGATAGATGGAGAATAATAGGAGTATGTTGTAATGGAGATGGGAAGTCATGGCAGTGTCAAGGGAAAACACTTTGCTGATGACGGAAACACTGAGGAGTATTGTTAGCCTTGGTGGAGAGTAGTGAAAATGTGAGTTAGCAGGGGGAAAGAGAGAATGGGTGGAAGGAGATAATGAGGCGGTCAGAGTTGAAAAGACGGCTGCACATTTTACAGTGAGGATGAGAAAGAATCAGTGAGAGAGGCAAAGCAAAGGTGAGACACAGATACAGAGGAATATACTCGGATCATCTGAACGTATTGACTAAGCCGGGAAGATGGAAATAAAGAGAGAACTACTGACTGTCTTGAAACAAAGTGCTGATGGATGAGAGAAAGGGATGAGATGATGACAGTAGTGTTATTTAGACAAATGAGACATCCATTCTCTACGGTGAACAGCATCCTAGAGCCTAGTGAGCACTCAGAGCACTGTAGTTCATCCTAACTTGGTAAACATCCTTTCATAGCTTTACAAAGGAGGCTGCTGGTATCCCTCTAGGTTAGAGGCAGATGATCTGCTAACAGAATGATTGTCATCAACACTCCCAGGGAGGGCAAACTGCATGTTTACCGTCACTGATTGTTTTTTGAATGACTAATACAGGCAAGTAGAAAATGATTGTTGTCTATACTACTTCCCCCTCCACAGGCCACAACCTCTCACAGAGGCAATTAGAAATTGAGCAAAGACACACAGACACGTGAACGGAGGGAGTTGCACGTCTGGCTCCCTCTCCCCCTGGAGGAAAACCACTGTCTGTGACCTTGAGCAAGGTACGCAATTTTCACTCAGTGAGGATGTGACAAGTGCAGCAATTGCATCGAACACAGGGTCTTATCAATGTAGGAGTCATCTCATCAAGCTGACATGCAGATAATAATATGGCTGAAATAGGAGAAAGACAAAATGTTTGGGAAGGAAAGCTTTCGGCTCAGCACATCTGTCTGCAGACGAGCTCTCGTCCTTGGCCCCAGCCGAGTGGTTTTCTCCAGGATTGTGTGTGCGGCTGCGACGGGCCCGACGGTGTGTTTCGATTGTGTTTGTGTGCGTGCCGAGGCTAGTCTGCGCGTGAGTGATCTGTGGCTAGAGCCATCCCTCAGGTGTCTGATATCTGATCGCCTGGATTGATTGGCCCAAGGAGAGCGTGACATTCAGCTCGTACTATCGTGTCGCAAGCTCGCCCAATAATAAGCCTGTGGAACAACAGTGGTAGAGCCCTTTGTTACAGGAAGTTAATTAGGCCTGCTCCAATCACACAAGTGAAAAAAAAAAAGCAAAAAGGACAGGGTGACTATTAGGAGTTGCGTTGATTTCCCAGCAGTGGATGAGTGAACGGTGGAGCTTTCCACGGTTATGATGCAGCGTTGCGGGGTGGGTGGAGGTGGGGTTCCCTCTTTCTCCTGTAAGGCGAGTCCCGAGGGATGCCAGTTCCATCTTCAGACGAGACACAGAGGCTTTTAGCAGGGCTCCAGACAGCACAGGTGGTACCCCTGCATGCATTGATCTCTCAGTGCTTTATAGGGAATGTCATCCGTGACAATGGAATACACCTAGGCACGGCTATAAGACATGGTGCATTATAACCACATAGAGACGTCTGCTGTCGATACATCTTTGTCTCAAATGAAAAGTGCATGAAATGCTGATTTTGCTAATGGAATTTAATGGCTCCAATACTGAGCATACACTACTATTTGACCTTACTGAATGGATCACAGCAGGTCTGAGTTCTCTGCCCTTGCTTCCATGACGCTGTGAGCTTACAAATACATAGTAAACATTTTATGCACTCCTCTGCCCTTGGCTGAATCAAGCACCCCGTCAGTATCCATCTTGGATCCTCAACTCCCTTGCCTTCATTTTATCATTTTAATTAGTCTGTTTCCCTCCTTTGAATGTGTTCTAAATGCCTTATACTTAATTTCTTATTCCGTCTTATTCTCTTTAACATAAACAACTTTGAAATGCACTTAAATGAAGTGCATTTGAAATAAGCTTGACCTTGCTTTGGAAGGCAGTTTTGATTCTGTGTTATGATCAGGCTTTATTGGAGGGTAAATAGCATGTAAATACCTCTAGCCACCTCCTAAATTCTGAACTAACATTTATACTATTTAAAACAAAAGCGTCTTTTTAGCAGAAAAACGGAGACTGCAGGAGACTCCTTCATGGGGCAGAGTAGCAATACAAGGTCAATGCAAACACATTAGATATTTTAATAATGAATAATAATGAATTAATTAATGGATTAAAAGTAGAATATGTCAACTGAAAGGGCGCAAAGTAAGTTGTGTTAACCGATTGCTTTATCAGCATTGTCACTGCTTTATAGTTGGCGTGAAAGCAACTCCACCACATTCATTTTAATGTAAACCCCACCAATACTCTTAATAAACATTTTGCAAGCTTGAGTGCTACTTTAAAAAAAAGATAAAGAGAGAGACAGAAATGCTTTTATAGCCGAATTTTATTTATTATTTCATTTGTTATTATTGTTTCGAGGGAGTTTAGATCAGCGTGGTTGTTAGACCAAGAAAGTAAAATAGTGAGAATGTTTTAGCTCTGATCAGATGGAAAACTGGGAAAAAAGTGTCTGATTTTCCATCTGTACACCAAATTCATCAGTTATGTAAAGTTACACATTAGTCAGCTGGTTAATCAAAACTTGTAGACAGTGTTTGATTCAAGACAGTTTTTTTTTTTTTTTTAGACTGAGGCTGGTGGATCTATCTTCCCATCATCATGACCCTTGTTGAACTGAGCTAGAGTTGCTAATTTAAGGCAGGATTTGTCCCCACTTTTTTTTATTTTACCACTGCAGCCCAGGTTATGGACTGATATAATGTTCCTTTATGTGAAGGCATTTAGCACGAAAGATCAAACTCCAGCCATCAATTCAAGGAATGATCTTTTCTTATGTGGTCCACAGGGCCACTTTCTCACAGCGAGCGCTGGGACACCATGACAGCATTCTCCCATTCAGTCAAACATTTTTTCTTCTTCTATAAGATCCCACTGACAAAGCTCTCTGTGTATCTGCCAACTGGGAACAAGTTCTCCATCTGCATGCCCAGGAAGACCTTTGCTCATTGTAGCCTGACATGACAGATAATCATCTTATGGAATTATTTTTAATCAGGAGTTTAGTTCTGCAGAAAGGGAATTAAAAGCGGTTATCAGAAAGCTCCGTAGTGGTGCCAGAAGTCGTATCGATCCCTCTGGATCCAGATCAGGAGTCCTTCTAGCGGAGGATCCCAGAAGACATCATTAACGTTATCTCGGCTGACTGGTGGGAGGGACAGAATCGCTCTCTAATTCCATGTCCTGAGTAATCCCCAGTCATAAAAGCCTCTTTAAAATATGCAACCAAAGTGTGGTCATTACCGAGTAAATGAGGGAATTCAAGGTTAGTAAAAGCAGACAAAGGATTTCATGGATAATTGATGAGGTGTTATTCAGTTTTTTTGTCTCTGTGCGGATGCGCTGTGTTTTTGTGATGCCAGCAATAGTGTTTTTCTAGCTGGCATCGCCTTGATGCGGCTGACATCATAGTCTGCATTGTGCATTCAGTGTGGCCAGCAGCCATGGTCATCAGTGGCAGTTATGTCTGTCTTTGATCATCAGCTGGGAGGGCAGAGCTTCACACTTCACAGCACCTGGTTGCCTCACGCCCCGCATACCTTACACCTACCAGTCTTCCCTGCAGTCTGTTGTGTCCTTCCAAACTCCTTTAGCTACTGCTGCACTCCAGATGTCCAGCACGGTAAACAGTATGGACGAGTGGGGTGGCTGTGGAACATTTTGTTAATACAGTCCAGTGATACAGGCGCATGATGCAACATTTGATGGGATTCAGCATTGCAGCCCACAGGACCCTTGCGCCTTGTTGTTTTAATAACCCCACTTCAATGAAAATATTTGTTTTCTCACTAAAAATCAATGTCACAAATATGCAAGCTGTTTGTTCTATGCAATTCTAATTAGCGGCTAGAAGAATGAACCAAAGAAGCAGCAGGTTCGGAATGAGATGAATAATTCTGTGGCGAGGCAGGCTGTCAGTGACACCGTCGGACATGTGGCCTCAGATGTTCCCTTTGCTGATGTAATTGCATATGTTTCAGTCACTACTTGTTCAGCTCCCAGAGATCAAAGGCCGTAGCCGAGATTTTCCTAATGTGAGTGTATTTTCTGAGGTCAGTGTGTCCTTTCCTCCCCAGTTATTATATGCAGGCCACCTACTAAACCTTTCATAATTTGCTAATGTAGCATTTCAGTTCTGAGGTCAGCTGTAATAACACATTTCTCTGAACATTTAGTCTTATCCGGGGTTTTGCTCAGAAAGCACTATTAATGTTCCATTCCAATTTGTTATTGGTAAACACTGTGAAATTGCATGAGTCAACAGCTTCACTGAAGGCCTGATTTGCATGAGTTTGCCTTTTGAAGCAACATCCTCCCTCTCAAAGTGTGTTTTAGTCTGTACCATCTGGTCCTTAGTTCAGTGCTGTATGAAGCACTGAATAGTCATTCTGCCACCAAGAACGGAAGGTTTCAATTTTCTTCTCAATATATGCGTCTGTAGCATTGAGCGTCAAAAACCAGAGTAAATTATATGATGTAGAACTGCATTTCATCTGCTGCACTGAGTAAATCCTAATGACTATTTTGTGGATGGACTAACATCCGTCTTTCGCTGTAGATCTCTGATTCACGCGTTTTAGTTTTTGCTGTGAAGAGTGTTTATTTTTCTCATCCTGAAATGCCAGACTGTACAGACTATAACATTCTCTGCTACATAGCAGTTGCAAGTGAATGTATCTAATGTGTATTTTTATCACGCCTTTGAAAATGGGTGGCTGCCAAGTGGAAGGATAATAAGATGTGGAACGTGCGGGTGAATTTTAAAACAATTCCAATTTTGCCCTCCGTTTCCATTATCATAATCTTCAAAGATGCTTGTCTTGTTCATTTTGCTCATGACCCTGGCAAGTAAGTCATTGAATTTCCTGAAATAACTGCAAATAAGAGAGCCATCATTAAGATCCCCAGTGTGTAGGAGTGATAGGACAGCAGAGACTTCGGATATGAAAGGACATCCAGTTGATGGCTTTGCAAATGATCTGAACTCCACTCATGACATGAATGCAAATCTGTCAAGTTTTCCTCTTCCTTCTGCAGTGCTGACTGACCCCCATAATTAGATGAGTACTGAGAGATGTGCTCGGCTTGTGGCAGCGCTGATGCGAAAGAGAGTGAAGTGTTTTCGTACACGGTTTAAAGGTTGTCAGACATAGGGCAACTCTGATTGTAACATTGTACCTTAAATTAACTCAGCACAGTGCTTCTAATCTCATAGGAATATTTCTGATTTTTGGTCTGGGTTTTTTTCCCCCCTCTTAGATGCTTGTTGCCAGAGCTTTTCTACCTCAAAAATGGGCTCGAGTAGAAGTGGGAATTTTTTTAAAAATCAGTGATGGAGTTTTGGTGCCAATATGGGAAACAGTGCTTTCAATGCTTTAAACTCAGGAATGTTTTACTACAAAGTGCTTTTACTCTTCTAACAAAGTATTTCAGACTTTTCAAAGCATCAGTGTGTAATGTTACAGAGGCAACCACACAACAGCTTGGTTTAAAGATTAACATATACTTTAAATGCAGCAACATTTCCAAATTCTCAGATCGGGAAACATTTGATTGTAGAACGAGTAAATAAGAGGAAGGATTCAACTGATAATGTAACGTTAGTGTACAGATTGTAAAGGCCCTGGAAGCAACTGTGTGATTTGTGATAAGGTTATATAAATAAAATTGATTTGACTTGACTTGATGCTCACAGCTTTAGTCACCCAAAGCAACAACAATTATGAGTCAGTCACAGAAGGCAACCAAGTGCAAAAAGGGATGCACGCAAACAGGCAGAGATCATGAACCAACAGACCTTAGAGAAAAGGACAATGAGCAGTATTATGGCATAAAAGACAGGCCCACGGGACTGGAATTTGTGAGCTGGTGTATATATTGAGTGGGTTGGATTTGCAAATGAGTTTCCTAGTAGGACTAAATGTAATACACATTTACAGGTAGTCAGTCACACTAACAGTCTAACATCGATTTCAGTGTAGTTATTCCATGTGCTGCTCAAACCATTTTAATCAGGTGAGTTCCATTTCAAGAGCAGGTGATGCAAAAACCAGGTTGCTTGAATTATTAAATATATAGCAAAAAAAAATGACTTGATTTAAAATTGTTATTGGCCTGACAATATCCAAAGTATGAAATGTAGCAATCGCGATGCAGTCTTCCACAGTGAATAACCTGCAACATTATTATTCTGTTCACAGCAGTTTGATCGAAATAATCCTCATAGCTAATCTATATGATTGAGTGACTTGTGTTCTGTAGTTAACATTAGCCACAGCTGCTGGAAAACAGCTGCTTAGCCGGAACAGATGTTTGCAAAAAACACTGTCAGAGCAACTTTATCAGTCCAGGAAAAAATTGTTTACCGCCACCTCTAAAGCCTCGTCAATGCGCTTAATCACTTTAGTCAACAACGTCAGAGTCCTGCTGCTCCTGAACGTTAGCAGCATTAACAGCTGCAGCTGCTTTTGGCTAACAGTCACTTAGCTCCTGGCCTGTGTTAGTGTTTGAAAGCATACGTTTAGTGTCAGCATTAGTCTCAAGTAGCTAACTAAACCGCACAGCTGACTGACACCTTTTTCAAAACTTTGTGCTGCAGAGTTCAGTTGAACAGCAGGGAGGTGTGCTTGTTTTATCTGACAAACCTTTAACTCCTCCTCATTAGACAATAAGAGGCTCCACCGGGTGGCCCAGCCAGGTACTACAGCAAATCTACTGTACATTTCCTGTACATTTTTATTCGGTTAAATTAATAACATCAATTAAATTATTAACAAAAATAAAGAAAAACTATGCAATGAAAATACTTGATTACAAGAAAATGTATCATGATGTATATAAAGCATGTGACCTAAACATCAACTGAAGCTTCTGCTCCACCCTACTCACAAACATGAATACTGTAATTCATGTTTTCTACATTGTTTTTCACCATTTGACATTTAATAACCACATTTTCTTATGCCCTCTGTTTGTATAGCGGTTATTGGCACTCAGCAGCACAATTACTACCACTGCTGTTTATCCTGGCATACAAATTTCTAATGGAAAGGTACATTAATTAGCGTTTTCTTCGACGATTTACTCAAAATTGGTTAAAATTTGCGATGCATGTGGACGGCAGCCTTGTAAGTGACAGATGTGGTTTAAGGTGGAATATTAAAAGCAGATGTGCAGGTGGGCTTGGAGATCAGGTGACCGGGGAAGGAAATGAGAAATGAGAAACGGCCTGAGAACAGAAAGAACTGAGACGTGGGTGATCTGGCCAAAAGATTACATGATGATGATGCGTGGCAGAACCATGATCTAAATCATAATTATGCTGAACTCCTGTGACCACATGGTTAGTTGTGTATATTGGTTTATTGGCAACAAATCCTGTCACTTCAACTCAGAGCTAAAGACCCAACTCAGAATCCTGTTTTCACTTTGATTTTACTGTGAAAGTTATGTGGTAATTCATACTTCCACCACTCTGCTTAGTTCATGTGGAGTTCATCCACCCCTACTGGAAAGATCTATTAATAAGGAGCCCGTGGGACATAAGAGGAGTCTAAAAGGATGAAAAGAGACACATATGACACTATGAATTTCCTCTTTTTCTGAGTGTCGGGTTAAGGTTTCAAACATTGGAGCCAAGTGTTAAAATAGTGGCACACATACTGTGTACCCAAATGTATCAAATTCTTCCTGCTAGTGGAGACAGTATCAATTATTTTTGTCTTTCAGATCATTATAAGGACATCATTAGGAGAGGATCATTTCAGATCATCAAGGGCAACTGGTCAATGAACCAAGCTAAAGCCGCTTCACTTTGAAATAAATTAATGATAATGCCTGATTCTTTTTCATTTTATTTGGTGTGATTTGCTTATTGCATTGTCGAAGTGTGCAGACTTAAAGCTGTAATGTTAGATGAATAGGAAGACTCTAAATCTATGAGATGAATCACTTTTTTTCCATATTGACTCATTAGATTCAGTTATTTTCACTCTGTAGTGACATATTTAGAGAATGTTATCAGTAAAGTAAATATTGAGATGAAACAGGGTAATAACCTGTGAAGCTGCATTCCAGTGGGGATATGTTTATGATCATTATTAAAATATTCAAGTGTGTTTTCCCAAATTAAAAATCACAGTGTGCCTTTTTGTCTAGATTTTACACTCGCGGGGTATCACTCATTATTTGGCTACATTGCGACATATATGTTAGATCAGTGTTATGACTGCAGAGCTTTGTTTCTGTTTCTGTAGATAGGGAATCTTTGCTGGCCCGGGGCTCCCACTGCACCGTTTTACAAGCTTCCACCGAAGTACACAGAGCCCCAAGGTGAGCAGGAGCATCCATACTTGGCCTACTTAGCTGAATGTTCCTCGTTCTCTGCTGCTCTCGCAAACATCTCTCTTCCATTAATGTAATAATGTCACAGTCAATTGAAATAAATTTTATATACATTTGTATTTGAAAGATCCTCATGTTTTACTATGTAGGATAAAGAAACCTATAATTCAAAATTGTCATAACTTGTCTGAAGCACTCGGATTTTGTGATTGATTAAAGACCAAAATTCAAGTTAACCAGCAAGGATTTTGTAAACTGAGGTGCTGACAACACTTCTAAGTTTGATAAAGGTCCCACAAATTTGTGAGCTGCTGCAAAACACATTTCACAAAGCTTAAAAAAACACTCATCAATGAACCAAACATTTAGTTTATTATTTTTGTCTGTTGTGGGCCACTGCGTGCTGTGATAAAATCAGGCAAATTATTTTCTATCTTTAACATTTCACACTGTTAAGAAGTCAGTCTAAATGATTCTGCGCACAGTGTCAACATTTGCCTCTAAAATCTGCCCAGCACATTTTTACCCTTCATCTTAATTTCAGCTATCTCATGCCACATCGCAGTGATGCGTTTATAATTATTAATCATACAGAACTGCAGCCGCTACTGTAAATCTGAGGCGCAGAGTCGAGGAGGGGCCTAACAGAAAACTGCAAACGTGTTGAGAAGCGAATCCTGCATGTACCCGCAAAGTTCTGCTATAACACTTGGTGAATAGCAGTTTGGGATCAAGGGACACAGCTGGGGACAAAGAAAACTCTGATGTGCTGTGTTATATACATACCAAACAGTTTTACCTGGCGCTGCAGAAAACTAAAAGTGGTGGGAAAGAAAAATGCAATGCAGCACTTTGATCCATTTTCAGGTGTGTCACGGCCACATGCTGCTCTGGTGCTACAAATTGCCGTAGCAGTACAGTAAATAAGTTAAAAAACAAAGTCGCTAGACCACGTTTGAGGTTATAGGATTGTAATTTAACTCAATATTCACACAGAGGACAAGGTAACAAGCATAAAATCCCCTACACCTGGCTGTGGCGCGTGTCCAACTGGCTGTCGGCAGCATGGAGCCAGCAGAAGCAGGTCTGAGGACTAAAGCGACATGCCACATGCTTTTTTTTCCCTCCTCCCTGTTGGTGCTACTCCCATTGAGACTTATTGTTTTATTCTGTCACTTATTCGCTTCATGGCTGCCTTAATCTAATGCAATTTAAGCCACTTACATTTTTCATACAGTGCACATTAGCGAGTTAGTACTGCCTGAGTGGACCAGGTTAAGGACCTTCCTGAAGGGCATTGTCACTGCTGCACACTCCCCCATCTTGGGACTTATCCGCTGTCTTGTACACTTTCTTTTTACTCTCTCTTTCTCAGCTCGAGTGTGGACTGGATGCGAGGGCTACTTCATGCTGGGAGCTCCTCAATAGGTGGCTCAAAACCCATTTGCAGGCTTGAATGGCCTGGTTCGGCTCCAAAATACAGCCTTTTGTTTTCACGACTTTTTTCCTTGTATTGACTGGACAGTATATCACACCGTGTGAGAGGGAAGGCCCAGAGTGCGGCGGTGCAGGAAATAAAGACGTACATAAATCTTTCCATGGCTCACCTAAGCCACAGCATAAGGCTATCTAGTAAATGACAGAGTTGTGGCTTAACATTTACATCACACCGACAGTAGCTGGCAGCTCAGAGATAATGAACAGTTAAACTTTATGTGTGTGTGCTTTTATTCGGGTGTTTTTATGAATGTTCAACACTGATGAGCATGTTCGACCTTGCAATGAGGCCCTCCCCCTACAGCTTGTTAACTTATGGCGTGGTGCTCCAAGGCCAGACCTCACTTTACATTCAGTATTCAGGATTACGTAATAGTTATGCTTTACTTAGGAAGCTGAGCATGTGTGGATTTATTGGGGGCGGGATATGGAGAAGAAAACAGATGTTACCTGCCCTTTTAAATATTAACAAATCTCGACTTGTGATGCTCCTTGCAAGGGGTTTAATGCTTTTGCACTCCATCATTTTTTCACTCCCCTCCCTTCGTCCTCAATCCCTTGCTTTGCTGCCTCTGTCTTCCATCCCATTGGTCCATCACACCATCGTGGAGGTTGTCAGAGATGGAGGAGAGTATTCTGGCTATAGAAACTCACATCGATCCGCTCACCCGCAGTCCACACCCAAACCTGCTGACTCCCAGCAGAAAATAAAGGGAGACAAAAAAAAAACTCAACCCTCAGCTTTTTTTTCATCCCTCTCCACCCTTCCGTTATCACAAGCATCAACAATACAGGTCACTCTTCCACTCTTTGGTCCCCTCTCCCTTCCTTGCGATCCTACCTAACATTTTCCTTCTCACTCTTTTCTCTCTCTGACAACAATTTGCCTATATCAGATGTGACTTTCCCCTGTGTTTGCTCCCCTGTTCAGCATTTTTTTTTATCCCAAGATCCAATTTTCCAGTTCTCCTCCCCATCTCTCATATTTCTACCTCCCACCCATCTATCTTTCACCCTCTCATCTTTGCATCCGCTCTGTCCTGCTTCCCTCTGCACATCTATTGCCCCATGTACACAAACAGAGAACATGAAACACTCACACACACATCCATTTCCCTATGTCTTCCCCTCCTGCTGCTTGTAGCCCGTACTGGATGCTCAGTCATAGGGGATTAGCCACAGACTTGATCAGAGTCTCAGTGTCTTGCCAAGGTTGAATCTGAGGCATGGAGATTTACACCAGACACTCAATAATGCACGTGTTGAGGTGTTTGAGCTTGATATCTGTTTTTCTGATTTGCAAAGCAGGCTGGACTGTTTGTTATATACTTGTCTTGAAATGAGCCCCTCCTTTTTGCAGACATGTAAGGCCTGCACTGCATGCACCATTTCCGCAACGCCAAATAAAACCCTTCAACTTGGATCGGTTTTGTCATGTGTCAATTACCTGATGCGATCATTTCTGATTACCTGGTGTCACATAATTCCAGTCTCTAGACACAAAAATATCATAGTTCATCAGATCAGCAAATAAGCTCACTGTCATTAGAAAAAAGAGACACAGATTTATTAAGTGAATAAAATTAAAATAAATCAAGGTCTTTTTGAAGGTGACAACATCTTAACACATTGTACCTGTGGTATTTTGGAGTTGTTTAATCATAAGTTTCAGTTAATTATTTTTTCATCCAAAATGGATAACACTTTGGAGTAGAACTCTTCAAATATTAACCAATCAAGGATTTCAAAGAGAGAGCACAAAATTTCTTCTTCATGAAAGATATGAGCGGAGCCTTCCCACTGCAGTGTGACTACATGCACATTTGCCCTAGAATATCTATCACATTATCTTCCTCCCAGAAGAAAGGTGTAATGTCTAATTTTCTGAACAGACTCGCTAATTTCCCTGATTGTTGAGTCAATATGCTCCATTTTTTCCCAATCAATCACTAGTTAGGAATTCTGCTGGAGTTGTAAAAGGATTTTCAGCATTCTATCCCTTGATAATGGCTTCCTCTTGCCCGTGTTTGAGCATTAATACAAGGGCCCTGTGATTTGATGCATTGCATATTCGCTGTCTAATAAGCAAGGCGGGAGCACATTACACATTCAGTTTTCCATCATACGGCCCTAATTTATAGAGTGTTTTCATCAAAGCCTGCGCCAGACTGCGAGATCAATCGGCATCATGTCTCCTGATGCAGATTGATACTGGACGACAGGAGAATCAGTAACAATTCAGCACGCGTCTGTTTACAGTTTGGTATGCAGCCATGCTATTACGATATAGCGGCTGCCAATGAGTTGACAGTCAGAAGGCTAAGAGCTTCTCCCTCTCCCTACTGCGATAAGACAGATCTGATCCGCTCCTTCACTTGGCTGATGTCAGCAGTATCATTAGAATAAATGAATCACCATATTGCTCTGTCTCCGCTTCTTCGCTTCATGCATACAAGAGGAGGCGTCTATTGGCAGAAACCTGTGTACACTCTCCGTTATTTTGTTTTCCATTTATTGACCTCTGTGCAAGAACACATGCGTTTGAGCTTTCCAAATGCAGTCAAAGAAATCCCTGTTTATTTACACAAATGAGTGTCCATGTTCCTCGTTAGGCCTCCAAACGAGATCTTAATTAGTTAATTGGCTGGTTGTGCCGGATGCTCCCAGGGCAGACGGTGTGGGTTGGCTGTCATTCACAAGAGGCCCCCACAAATAGTAAAAGAGGGGGAGCTGTCTGGACCAATGAGGGACAAGTAGTGGAGGAACGGGAGGAAGCACCGTGAGAAAAATGTGGCGGTCGTTGGTTGATTTAATAAAGTGTGGCAGTTCAGTGCTTCGCCATTCCAGAGTGGGATGGTCGCAATCTTTCAGTCTGCCCTGAGTCTCACAGCGGAGCGGTGGGTGAGGGGTGACTTTCAATTAGCAGAATGAGCCTAATTAATCAGCGAGGAGGTGATCTGTAATGGGGACCAGCAGCATCGCCTGCTCATCACTGTGACGGGGTGAGAGGTTTCGCCGGTTCCACCGCCGTGTCGAGGTGACCTTCACTGCTACAGATGGGGACCTGCAGAGTGCACACATGACAGCCCAAAATCAACATCATCCTCATTACTGGGCAATATGGCGGGCATTGCTTTCATTGTCGGACATATTGCAAGTGACCTGCGCATGATGCCGTTGTCAGCTACAAGGTCTGGAGCATGACAGGAATAGTCAGTACATTAAACCTGACTTATCACGTTGCTAAATCAGCTCAAAATGCTAAACATAAAAAAAATAACTTTACAAATCCGAGTGCAAGATGAGGAATACTTTTTTGTCTCTGTGCATGCTGTCTCCCTCAAGTATCTGGCTCAGCAGTGAGCTGTAAACATTTCTGATTAAAAGAGATTCATGTTGATTGACTGAGCCTCCTGCAGTGGTGTCCTGGAGGGACTCAGAAGAGTGGAAGTGCAGGAGAGTTCATTTAAAACTTATAGAGGGTATATTGCAGGATGAGCCTGACATTCTTTTTCTTTATGACGACTTCTTTTTTTTTAATTATTCTAACACTCACTTATGTTTGCAATTAAGTAAGCAGTGTCATTTTTCAAAGTCTTTTGTGGAGAAAAAAAGGTTTCTTGTAGTCAATTTGTTGATCTTTTTCTAACTTTAACCAAGTAGCCTCAGTAGATACACATTAACATAGTTCAATAATATGGTTGGTATATCAAAAAATGCTCATATAAGTAGTTTTTAAAGGAAGTAGAGTTTTCTAATGCCGTAAGAAATTCTATGTTTTACTTTTGGTATGAAGGGAAGTCAAATATACAGACAAATCTCATTAAGTCAGGGGGCTTTATTAGGAAATCCAGTATTAGAATCTCAAGCGACACAGTCTAATGCAGGTTTTTCCTGGCTTTGGGTGATGCAATGGGCCTCAGATGAGCTTTGTGTTTCCTTCTGTTCTCTGCACTATACGCTGTGATGTAACGGACTAATTATTCCAATGTGTGGATTTCCAAACTCATACGTTTGCACAATATAGACATCTCAGGATGTCCACAAGATCATGGAATATTCTCCATGAGTAAATGCATGTAGAGAGCTTGTTTGGTGTGTGTGTTTGTATTGTTCATATGTATGAGGTGTGTACTTGAGTTAGCGGGGATGGCGTGGGTGTTGATGGTGCATTCATATTGGCAGCGGACTCTGGCAGATCTCCCTCTTAAGGGTAAAATGTTTGCACTTGACTAAAAGCAGAACACCCACACACACCCAGGCTTTTCATAACTACCTGGCTGTTATACAAGTTGAATGCTGATGCTAGCAGCTCCATGGGATCTCTGTTTTTCTGTCTCTTTTTTTTTTGCTTTCTTTCTTTCTGTAGCGCAACAGCATCAGAGATCGCTTCAGCAGCAAAGTTTCACAAATGGTGTTACAAGGGCGCAAATTATCGTCAAATCCATTTGCTTTCTATTCATCACCGTAGCATTGTGTTTTGTTTAATTGACTGTGAACCTGCTGGTGTGCATCCAGCTCGTGTTCGGCAGACGCCAGCCCTCACAAATGAGTCTGGGGGGAAATAAGACGAGACAGCAAATTAGCCAATTCACGTGCATGTCAGAGTGCTGCATTTAGGGTGACGGTGCAATGATGGACTTGATAGACAGCAGGAAAAGAACAACATGGAAACATCCACAACTGTGAGGTAATCCAGTCGCCGCTGATCTTTAGTTGTTCCTCACTGTCACCCAGGAGCAATGTAAGGAGGTTTCCACTCCTCGTCTGCGTGTTCTGATCAGCAGCTCTCATGCTCATTTCTGAAGACTATTAATTACTGGGGTACATGCGTATAAAAACATGATTTTCTCTTCACTCCTGCTGCATTTTAAATTTCACTCTTGCACCAAAAGGGGTGAAGACTCATCACACTGAAATTAATTTGCAAGACTTTTGCAAGGTGAAGAAACGATGAGTGAGAGAACAAGCAAAAGAGAGCACTACATGAGTCAGTGCAGATATTTAAGGTTTCACTGATTTGACGGTAGCCGTGAGAAAAGAAAACAATTCTGCATATCTGTGAAAAGACAACCAGTGACATGGAGTGGCGAGGAGGTCACAGATCAGTGGGTTTAATTGTCGCTGATGGGCAGCACCCCGGGCAGCCCTCGGACTGCTTTACTTGACTCGGTCAGTAGGAGCTTGTGATGTGTGTTTTAGTGCCGTCTGTGTGCGAGAGAGAAAAGACAGTAAGAGGATGGAGAGATGGAAAGTGAGTGGCATTTCCCTCCTACTCGCGTTCTGTTTTAACTCTCATCTCATCAAATGTCCCATCACTTTAGCATCACTTTGTCACTCCCGCCGCTACGCGACTCCAGGGCCTGTTTCATTAGCTGCTATTTTCAGCTGCAGCCCTTGTTGTCTTCCTTAAATTATACTTAGTTAGGAGCTATGAGCCCGCCAACTTTAAGAATTCTGTCAGGATCTCAGTCTCATTTGACCCTTTCCCCAGAAGGTGGTTTGTGGAGTGCAATCATGCGTCGGCTTGGGCTTGCCGGCTGTCGCTCATATTGACAGTTTTTTTCTTTTTTCATACCCTCACACTGAGTGGCGGGCCACCGTGCATTTTTATGCTCCCATCAAATGGAAACAGGAGTTGATATTCCCATCTGAATGACATTAAAACTTTACAAGTGTGACTTGACACGGCGGGGTAGATGCTCTAAAAGCCGGAGCAGGACCTCTTGACAGCGAGGGACGCAGCCTCTCACTTCAGGGCTCATGTTTTCTCCAAGCTATATAAGTGGCCCAAGCTGTTGAGATAATTAGTAAATTAAATGGTTTCTCTATATAAGTCAGTAAGCCAATCATGCTCGCCTCCTAGCAAGCCGATACTGACAGACATGCATTTAATAACTATAATTAGCAATATCCCCCTTTCCCTCATTCTGACAAGAGTTCATCTACATGCACAATGGACTGTTGTGAAGATTTATGTCTAAGCTAATGTATTTCTCTGGCGTGTGGGAAATTCCCATTATCCATATAAGTAAGGTGATGCTTATCACACACGGCAACACTGTCTCTATTTATTTTGTTACAAATTGGCTAATAATGGCACAGAAGTGGTAATTATCCACTGTAATAGTTAGCAGTGTCAATAACTTTGATTCATGATTACTGAATTCATGAACCACATGTCTATATTGCAGCTACATGCTTTTGCCACAAAAAAACTGATACAGTAAAGATTTTTTAAGGAGACATGCACTCCAAAAATCTGCTGCTGCTACTTTTGTTCATTAGATCATAAATTGTGAAACTTTTATCAAAACACAGGAAATCCCTTCCAGCTTTAGGTGACAAAATAGTTTGACTAATATTTCCCTCCTTCAAAAGAAAGAACCCATCTAGATATCACTCAAATATTATTATTTAAATGTAGTACCATATATTTAAACAATTTGATGCTAATTTGATTGAATTAATAGATATTAACATTTTGACAGTCAATCATAAAGTTTCATTTTTTGATACAGCTGTATAGATTTCTTCTGAGTACAACTATATTCCGCTTTTTTTTTCTCCCACAGAATAATTCCCCACCTGGCATCAAAGTCTCCTTCAATATCAGTGCCTGCTGCATCAGCCCAGGCTGTGCCAAAAACTCATTAGAACTTCCACTGGACAGAAATGAGTGTCACGGGACAGAGGGAATGGGGAGTTAGTGATACCATTGACTTCCAAAAAATTGAGCGAGTGGGGACCACACATCCATACAGAACCAGAATGTTTCTTCCAGGTGGAATTGGATCAGTCACTTTGGAAGTGAAATGCAATTCACAAGGGAAAGCGTTAGTATGGTGGTAATGGATTAGCAAACTGATCAGTGAGGACACCAGTAGGAGCAGGATGCATCATGAAACCTCAGGTTTGACGGTTGAGCTTATCCATGCAAAAAGCATTAAGAAAAGAACCAGAAAAAAGCTCCCCAGTACCTTCACATATCTTGTAAATCAAGCCTGCAGTCCGCTGGTGTTGCCTGTGCAATGCATGTGTAATAAGGCAGCTCCGGTCTGCATAGCAGGAGTACAGCAGTATTAACACGCTTGAGCAAACTAATTAAAGGGATCACTGTAAATCATTTCTGTGGCTACTTAGCGGTCAAACCCTGTCGTACGTTCTGATCTTTAGCCTTTGTCGGCCAGCTCTACTCACAACACCCGTCTCCTGGACCACTCCGCTGGATTCAGGCTAACAAGCTATTAGACCATCTGGATGGTTACAGTGGCTGGGGGGACAGGCTTAAACAAGGCTTGTCCATTGTCTGCTGCTACTCTGAGTGTGGCAAGATGTCTGAAGCCATTTGTCTCCCTGGAAGCCGTCTCAAGCTCGTGGTTGCAGGCTGATATGAAGTGAAAAAAAAAGACGAGAATTCCATGTGTTTTTCCTTGAAGTCATTTCACAAGCACTTATAATCTCTTTAGAGGGAAGAAGAAGAAAGCTACTGCTGCTGCTCCTTTTGTTTCCCCTCTTCCCCATCAGAAGTACTCTGGAAAGGAAGCAAACTGGAACAAAGAGACAACAGGGACCAACACAGAAAAAAATAAATCTGCTGATTTAATCAGGTTGCCATGCCTGTCTCTCACCAAGTGTGTTTACTCTCTGCCTCCAAGACAGGAGGGAGCTCCAGTAGCGACAAACGGCATCTCACTGATCTAGTGTAACCAAGAGAAGAGATAATGTCACTCCTCTGGGGGGCACGCAAGTTCAGGTACTGTTTAATTATCATCTCATTAGGACACATCTTCAAAATTTAAAAACTGAACAAACCAGTCAGTGTGAGTTATTATCCAAATGACCAGTTGGGTTTGTTAATTAAGGCCAGGAGTGGGGAGGAAACGAACAAGGCAGTTGGACTCTCAGGAGGAAGTCGGACCACACCTGGTGTTGGCTAACCTTCTCCTGTGAGATGCTTTAGCCCACGGAGGCTCAACATACTCCCACAGCTGCAGGCCCAGTAGGAGATCCCGGCACTAGAAGACCAATTTAGAGCCAAGTTGGACGATTGAATCATGGAAATAAGACTGCCTGAGCATATGAAGCACATAATTTCCCGCCAGTCCTACTCACTGATCTAATCATGAGAATTCTGCAGGAGGGAAACTGGGTCTCAATGTGCTATGCAAGCATTCCAACTGCGCCTTGATGTAAATATGTGTTGGGTAACAAGGAGGAGGAACACAACAGAGCCAAGGCAGGAGGCAGGTTTTTGCAGTCTCCGGGGAAATCACAGTTCTAAGCAAATGCGTGCCATCCTGGCAGAGAGAGGTCCTCAGATTCATAAACATGGCTGGGGTACTTAGGTGGCAAAAAGGAAGCAGGAGGGCTTTGATTTAATGTGCATCCATGTCAGGCACTCTGTGACAGCTGATGGCCAGATATACAGTGTACCGTGTACCATTTAACCCACATGACACAGTGACTGATTCACACTGGCTGCCTGACAGACACACTGACTGACATGGTGACTCACAGCAACACAGAGTCTCATTACAGGTAGGGGAGGAGAGGAGACCTGCGAGGCTATTCCTGGAGCCTCATACCCTCCCAGCACTTCTGGAGATGTAGGCCAGGATGCTAAGAGGCCAAGAGAGGAGGATGTGTGTAACAAATTGTCCCTCTCTTTTGACGTGAAGTGAAATGTTTGCGATGAGCGAGCAGTGACATCATCAACAGAGGCAACAAGCGGCCGTCTCTCCGGACCTGAGGGGTGTGTTTGTCTTTCTCAGATCAATAGCCTCTACAATGGAGCCCTGAAAGACAATTTATGAGGCATAAAGGACAGACGCTATGGTTCTGTTCCAACTGTCTAACCCCTCGGACCCTGAAATTCCTCTGTCTGACTCCCTTTTATTTATTTTTTTACCCTTTCTCACTCTTTCACATCTGAGCGTCCGTCATTGCCGTGCGGTTTGTGCTTTCTTTTCTGATCTCTGCTATATTGTCTTAAAGCTCTTCCATCTTTTTTTAGTGCCGCTCTCCCTCATCTGTTGCTTTTCATCTTACTCTGCTCCACCTTCATCTCCCCACAGCTATGTGTCTTTCGCTATCCCTCCATCTTTCATTATCTACTTCTCTCTTTCGTGTCTGTGCTTCTCCCCAACCCTCCGCCCCCTCTCTCCCCGTCCCACTGTGCCAGCTGTGTGATGAGCCAGGGGCTGATAAGCAGTGGTCAGCCTCTCTCCAGATGGCAGCCCGAGCAGCAGCTGTCTGGGAGGTGGGCCTGTGGGTGGTGATGGTGTGGTGGGGGTTATTACAGTGTTGTTGCGTTTCCAGGTGAAAATGGGCGCACACAAAAGAAAATCAATTGTCGGCAGCACGCTCCGGTCTGCCCGCTTGAGCTGCCGTTCAGCGCACACAGGCAGCTTCCTCTGCTCTGTGGTTTCGGCTCTGTCGCCGTGGGTGCTGTGTGTGTGATGGTTTGCCGTTGCGGAGTTGTCGCTGGAGAACACACCGCCTCTGGTTCTGGATGTGGCGTGCTCGCTTTCCCATATGACATCCTCCTCCTGCCATGCTAGCCTGGAGGAAAGAGTCTCAATAGGGGAACAGACAGTGATCTAAGTGTGAGCAACGCCATTTGTTCGGGTTAAGCGGACTTGTTATGCAACCACATGAATTTGTTGATGTCTAGAACAAAAAAAAAAAAACATCCTCCCACAATATTTGCTACAATGTGAGTCACTAATGTGCCATCATATCCTGGTACGTGATGTAACCATAATTCTCTTCATCTGCAAAGCTGGATATGAAATCAGTGGCCTTTTGTTCCAGCCAATGTGCTCAGTCACGGTCCTGGCTTGCCTCCATGGGTATTCACAGTGAGGGTCTGAGCGAGGGGCCACTGCGAGGGAAGAACTCTTAAAACAGTCAATAGTTTCATTATTTCCTGCAAAGCCAGAGTGGAATTCCCCACAAGACCAACTTTTACCATTGACATACCCAATAAATCATTGAAATAAAAGTGAAATTCAATATAAACTCTTGTGTAAGCACTGTTGTTTTCTCACCACTACATGGAAAAGTTCACACACACATACTGTAAATCTGACATATATCCCAATCAACACCCACACGTGTATGTTCACCTCACTTGCTCTGTAATAATCTGAGAATGTTTATACCACTTCCTCCAATTCCTCCCCTCTCTTCAGCCGCCCCCCATTCTCTTAAATTTGGATCCTAACAAGGGCTAAACTCTCAGCAGCTCCTACATCCACTTCAAACAAGGCCTGTTTTCTTAGAGCTGTTGGTGGGAAAAGCCAGCGCCAGCAATGGAGGGTCTCCAAGGGAGTTGTATGAGAGGAATACAAGAGGAAAAGAGGTGGGAGAGTCAGAGTGGAAAGAGAAGCATTGGGAGAGAAAGGGAGCGAGGAGAGATACTCTGTGTGCATGACAATGAGGAGACCATTCAATTAGCATCGCTTTATGGCCCCTGATGTTGATTACCTCAGACAGGCCAGCAAGTCCCATCCTTTTACTGATTAAAACCAAGAGGAGCACAGCAACGAGACACTTGGAGGGATTGGTCAGACAGTGGAGGCTTTCTAATTTCTGTTTCATAAGCAAGGAGAAACAAGGTCAAAGTATTCTTGGAAACAGGGCCCACTTGTGTTTGTGACTCCTACCAGCAGGTAAGTGGATGTAAATGAAACACAAGCTGGGAAAAGCAGTCTCGACGTGTCCTTTTTTTTTTTTAATGGCCATCGTACACATGTCTTGTGTGATTCACATCTGCCATAGAATGTGGCTCTCAACATGAGATTCATCACACTCAGAAATGTCATCACCTCCCCCTGTGTAATCAGGCCGGCTTCCATAGGGGTTCTGTGCTGATTGCCAGATGTGTCAGTCTTTGATGATTGTCCGGTTACATATGCATTATTAAATATGATTCTCCATTTAGAAAGTGGGCCTAGCCTAATGCTCCATCACTCTGGTTTATCGAAACATCTTAGCTACCATCTGTTGGTCAGTTCATGCAGCTGCTAAAGTACACAATCTCCTGCCCTTCCTCTGATCGTATGCACAGTCATGTGATAATTAGCCTCATTGTATTATATCCGTTGAGAAAAACACTGTCAGAGCTATAAAAGCTTCAGTTATTGGGAGGAAAACTAGATCGCTATTGTCTAGTTAACAGTTTTGCACCATCAGTTAGGAGGCATCCGGTGGCAGCAAGGAAATCAGAAAGACACGCAATGCACCCGAATGTCTCATGCATACCTAAAAATATTCAGCATGTGCTTCAGTTCTCACCTGCTTTCATGTTTGTCCCACCCTGTTTTCACGGTTTCACTCAAGGTGACACCGTCGTCAAATGCCGGGTGGCATAATTGTGGGCACCGGAAAATAAACACTGACGTTAGTACCTCAAAGGCCACTTGCAGTGAAGTCTGTGTCTTATCTGGCTGCTTAGAAGAACTGTGACAGACAGTTCTGACATCCAATATGGGGGCTGACGTAAGACCAAGTGGAAAGGATGGAAGGTGATGAGTAGAGTGAGGGGGCAGCACGAGCATGTAGTGTTTTAAGTCATGTTTTGCCACCGCCGCCGCCCACGTGTCAGCGACATTTGTTGTTTATTTAATAATTCATCTCAAAGCCACTGACCCACTCAATTAAATCCCCAACAATTCCTTCTCACATTTTCCCTTTCCGCCAAGAATGTAGACTAGGGAAGACAAATAAATAAAGCAATTTCAATATTCAAACAGTTGCGGGGAGGGATAAACAAGCACCGGGAATTGGTAAATATGATTGCCTCGGTAATTAAAGAAAGAAGGCGAAAAGGGAGTAGAAGAAAGGGAGAGGAAAATGGACGGGAGGATGTGTTAGTCATATCTGAGGCGCGTTTGTGACGAGATTACATGAAAAATAGAAGCGGATTACAGGGGGCGAGAGGGGAGGAGACATGAGAGAAGCAGTAGGTGGAGGCAGGAATTGGATGAGGTCTCACAGGCCCCGAGGTGTAGACTTAGACCTCCCTGACCTTACTTCTCAAAGGCCAACGGATGAAATATGTGCGTGTGTGTTCATGCATATGTGTGTGTATATTTGTGCCCAGATTTGTGTGGGTGTGTTAAAGAGAATGTGAGGCAACATGAAATAAGAGGAAAATAAGGTTGAGATATAAAGCAAATATCCAGAGAATGTATATGTTGCTCTATAGTATAAATCCATAGTGATTGAAAGCTGCCGGTTATGTATATTTGTAAAGGTTTGTTCAAGTGTGACTCGGTTTTCCAGTCAAGGGTTGTTGTTTTTTTCAAAACCATCAACCCATCAACCTCCCCATTGAGTCCTTCATGGCCTTTGCTGCTGCAGCTTTGATGGGGGGCATGTGGTTGCACTTGTGTGCGTGTGTCTTTGTGTACAGTGTGTCCATTTTGTGTGTGTTCATAAGCGCTGTTGTGTATGCGACCGTGGGTGTGCTATGGTTCACCGCTCCTCTGAACCTCATTCAGTCAAAAGTTGCGGCCAGCAATGGTAAGTGAACAGTGGGTGGACGTTCACTGAGTTGGAGAGAGGGCGGAGGGGTATTTTTCACGGGGCATCGGAGGCTGGGGAGTGGTTGTTTTTTTGTGGGGAGGCGGCTGGAGTGGTGCAGCGATGGCTGAACTCAAAGGGGGAGATGGGGAGCCACTGAGCAAGTGGCAAACCAGATCAATGGCACGGCGGGCGCGGCTAGAACAAAGTGCTCCGGCTCTGTCTGTTGATGTGGTGGAAATTGCATCTTCAAGGAAACATGCTTGATGAGATTGCGGGATCAATAGTGGACGGGGGCAGCCGGGCTGCTGAGCAGCTGGAGAGGCAAGGGAGCCAAGCCTGGGCTGAATGAGAATGGGGGTCGCACACCAAGGCTCCATAACCTTCCTCTGATGGTCTAATACAATATGTCACCTCAGCCACCAGAGGGTCGGAGCCAAGAGAAGTAGGGGGAAGGGGCCTCCCAACAGTAAAGGCTGTTTAGGTCTTTGGAATCTAGAAGCAAATTGAACGGATTCAATTCTGCCACAGCTATCCTGGGATTGGTTGAGAGGTTTTAAACAGGCAGTTGTGAGCATAATGGGCCTGCCATGCTTGCAGCAAATGATGTAACCAATCAAATCTCCTGTCTCGTTTACATTGATGATATACATTAATGGGGTGGAAATTGGATCAGTAACAGCACTTTCACACGTCGATGGATGGAAACTATCACGCGCAGACATACAAAGCAGGATGATGGACAGTTTATGTTTGACTTTACTTCACAATAAACATTCAAATGTAATTAAGAAGTGCACATCTCCCCCCCTTTCTCCCCGTCTCTCGTTCTCAAATTCACACACAAAAACACTCGGCATCCTGTCTCCACAAGTACCTGATTACACATTCATTCATGACGTCTCTATCAGACACAATACACACATGCACACACTCACACATACAAAACACTCATCCAAGTCGAGCAATGCGGCAGAGATTTTTTCCCCCCCTCCCCTCCTATACAAGGCTGTTTCTATGGCAACAAGCTCCAGTTTCTGGCACTGAAAAGGGGAAACTTACAGGAAGTATGAGCGGCCTCCAGGAGGCAGGCAGGGGGAACGTAGTGGGACCGGGTTGGTGGTCGGGGCGGAGGAAGAGGCATCAAAGAGTTGGGGTTCAAGGGAATGGCCGCTGTGTGGTGGCAGAATCATGCACACACCATTTTTTTTTTTTAACAGTATCCAGCTATAATTATTTGAATAATTTACTGTTATTCTACAGATTTTCCCAGTTCTGTTAAATTACAAATAATGAGTACAATCACGGAAAAAAATGTATTAATATGTTACCTGTCAAAAAAAAAAAACAGATCAAAAATGTAAAACGCATCAACAATCTGTATTTTTTTAAATATTAATTTGCTCTTTTACAACATTTGACCATCAAATTACACTGTTATTCATTGTATTTAAATCAGCAAAAAAAATGTTTACAGATATTTGCTGTTGTTTGAAAGTAAACTATGTGCACTACCAGTCAAAAGTTTGGACACATCTTCTCATTCAATGGTTTTCATTTAATTGTTTTATACATTGTAGATTAATACTGAAGACATCAAACCTATAGAAGAATACATCTGAAATTATGTTGTAAACAAAAAGTGTTAATCTTAAGTATTAATCTACAGTGTAGAAAATAATACAAATAAATAAAAAGCATTGAATGAGAAGCTGTGGCCAAACTTTTGACTGGTAGTGTATAATATATTTATTTACCTTTAACTATTATTTTACATGTTTTTGCCTGTTTTGTTATACTACAGATGGTACCTAGTAAAAACAGAAAAAAAGCATTAATTTACATGTTCTGTGTAAAAAAATGAGGCCAAAACTATTCATAATGGTCACATCTAAGATTGCTGCTAGATTTTCACTTTATTTTTTTGCCTTTTTCGGCTTTATTAATAGGTGCAGTGGAGACAGACAGGAAAGAAGGGAGAAGAGTGGGGGAAGACATGCAGCAAAGGGCCGCTGCATCAGGGAGGCACCTGTACACGAGTCGCCCGCTTAACCCGTTGAGCTATACGGGCACCCCGATTTTCACATTTTTACAGGATTTTTTATCCTTTTCTTTTACAGTGCATCTTTCAGTTCAGTGCACGTTCTCAATCAATAGTGACTAATTATTCTGTTTCTTCCTGTCTTTCATGCATTAAATTTAATCTCCCTTATCATCTATTTATCTGTTTTCCTGGTTTCTGCTCCTCATGCAGCTAAACCAGTTTGTGTAAATCCATCAAGTACGCCGGATTGACATCAAAGCATCTGCTGCCAGAGCGTCTTGTCATGCAAATGGGGAGGCTTTGTGGCTCAACCCCAAGGCCTGACATGTAGGTCGGAGGTGCCTGGAGACGTACAGCCTGATGCTCATTACTTTAGTGTGTGTGTGTTTTCTGGCTTAGTCTTTTCCCATTGAAATTCCCCGACCAGTCTTTTTCCCTCCTCCTTCTGGCCGTATAGAATTATTCTGCTCACTTTTGAGCTGGATTCATGGAAGATTTATCAATGTCTCACCTATAATCTTGACAGCGGAGTGACCAAGGCTGTGTAAGTGCTTGAGAATCCTTCAGTCCTGAATTATAACCCTAAGCATGGAAAAACACATTACAAATGCGGCACCATGCAACTGCAGCTTGATTATCTGCCGCAAGAAAAGTTTTTTTTTCTTTTCCCCTCTCTGAATATGACTGTTTGTGTTGTGGAGAATTTGCCTGAAGGGGACAGGCTGATAGCTTGGCAGTAGTACTGGGGAACAAACTGGAGGCCATTTTCACACCTAAGTCTTGGTTGACTTAGTGCAATATTAATATCTCTGTTCATTGCCATCCTCTCCTTTCCCCTTCACCTCACTTCCTCTCTGGAGAGATTTGCAATGTGACTGCGACAAAAACATCTGAGCTTTTCATTTTCTATCATTTTATTGCTCTTGGTTGCTTTGGCTCACGCTCAGTGTCTATGATTGACGTATCCAAGTGCTGTCCCATAGCTTTCATGACTTTTAAAAATGAAGTTTTTGCATGAAAGCAAGTCATACACACATATTTAAAGACGTTTCATTCATAGTGTCCCCCTCTGCTTTATCCAAGTGGATTTAAAGGAGTGCACACCTAACAGCTGGTTTACAAGGTCAAGTGCAGAGTGTGTTGGTGTCAACAGGCTGTATTTATGGAGACTGAACTCAAACATTGTACTTCAACATTTGAGATACTTGATCTAGTGCTTACTGAAATGGGTGACCATGGTCAAGTGGGAAAAGAAGCTTTTTTTTTATCATGGACTTGCATCTCAATCTTTGTTACACAGTACACTCTGCTACGGCAATTACTCTGCCCCTCTGCAAGAAAATAACAAACCTTGACAACCTACCTGTCTAGTCTGTAAAATAAAATAAAACAAAGGGAAAGTATCACTGAACCATTTAGGGCTTTAGTTTGGAAAGGAAAGTTTTGAATGGCTGAGCTTGAACCTACACTTGTTGCAAATATATTATGTTCCTTCACTGTCTTTGCCACCTGAATAGAAAGAGATATAGTTTGCTTTCTTCGTGGACCAGCATTCAGAGTGAGTTAGCTGGCATCTGACTGGTTGACTTGAAAGTCTGTGATCAACTGTGAAACTTTGAAGATGCCTCTGACTGGCTTCTGTAAATGAATTTTTCCTATTTTTTCTCCACTGCATTCGGCTCCTAATCCTCCCATGAGTCAGTGTTTCTGTTTCTATCTGTGTTCTTTTGGCTTGTTTCCCTCCCTACATTTCATCTCCACACTCCCGCTACCACTTTTCCTCTCTCTCTTGCTCCATGTCTCCCTTGTTTACCTTTGTTCTCCCTTGATCGGACTTAGACAAGCCCAATTCCTCCGACCCTTGGTACCCTGTCCTGCCTCCAGCCTTTCCACGGCAATGAACAAATCTGATGATCAATTCTCTCTCTTGCACACGCACACACATACACACTCATAGTCACCTCAGACTGCCACAGAGTGCAGAGATTGGCTCAGCCTAGCTGCCTGCCAGCCAATTACCACAAACCCACACCAGAACTGCTACCTGTCCCTACCCTCCACCTGTGTGCCTCCACGCTTCAATCTAATCCAATCCACTTCCTCCTTCTATTACATTCCACAGTTAGAGAAGTCTGCTTTTATCACCTTTAATTACCAACTGTGCCAAAGTTCTCCCTCCTACAGGGCTCGCACCCTAAATTGTCTTACACCTCCGCCTACTTCATCAGTCATCCAACAGCAGTATACCCTTCTCCAACTTGTTCGCAATTATCACCCAAGTTCCGTTTTTTTTTTCTCAACCAATTGTTTCCTTATTATTTCCTTTTTTGTTTTCTTCTTCCAATCCTGGCTAACCCAAGTCCCTGCTGAGGACTTGGGTTAGCAAGGATTGGGCTCCAGAATGGATATATGCAAACTTTTTTGAGAGTATGCGAGTTAAAAACTCAAGTGGTTGCAATCGTGGAGGTCCATGATGATCACTGAGCGTTTTGGTGTAGCTCTGTCCAGTAGCAGTAGCTACTGTGTTAGCCATAGTGGTGGAAAGTAATACTTTAATTTAAGATAAGATCAGCGTTATTAATTTGGAAGGAAATTTTTTTGCCAGAGTACAAAACAATAAACAATAAACAAAGGTTACTGGAATATATATAGTTACACAGATGTTAGTAGTAAAAAAGAAATCAGAAAGAATATAAGGTACAAAATGCAAAGTGTCTAAGTGTTTGTGTGAAGTGTCTAAGTGGGTGATAAGGAACAATGTCTGAAAAAATATGAAATAAAACTATAAATAGAAAAGAAAAAAATAAATAAAATAACAAGTTACAAAATGTAAACTAATAACAAGAAACAGATAATTAGATATATAGATAATTTCTTCCCTGCCTCTGTCCAGTCTGTCCCTGCCTGATGTGTAAAATAAGTTATTTAGCTGTTGTGTGTTCCAAAGATAAAGTGGTCTGTAGCTGATTATTTAAAAAAACTAAACTGAGAAGAGAGGAGGCAGCTGGTGGAGAGGGACAAGCCCTAACTTAGATTTATGTGATGATCAGAGTGCAGGTGCACAGAGGAAAACACTGTCTGAACTGGTAAAGGAAAAAATGCAATAGATTAAATTACAATGGCTAAGGCAATAGTAGGACTGTAAAAATAAAATGAAAAAAAATCCTAATCATGATTTAAGCTTCCCACCATGAGATGAACATGATCGACTGCGGTATATGTTCAACAAGTGAGGAGTTCTGTCTGTGCCTCAGTGGGAGAGTCGCACCAAGTGCTACCAGTAAGAATAGTTCATCTGGAGCCCTGCCGCTGAGCAAGCTCCCTAGTCCTCTAGATGTTTTCCACTCAGCTCTAATTAAAGTCTGTCTGATATGAACACCCACTTTGTACTACTCCGACTCCACTTCCTTGAGCATGTAGCAGCCATGTAGAATGATCTCATTAAATACGTATCTGTTACATAATGAATGCCTACCACTTGCTAATGGGTGTCTCCTTCATTTACTCTTATGTCTTCTTGTGTTGTGCGGGAATGGAGCAACATATCCTGGATCAGCTACTTGACTTGAGTTGTGGTTTCTTTAATCAACTGTTTTGCACACAACCTTTCCTTTGTTAATGTGTTGGTTAACAAGCTGGGTGGTTTCAAACAACTGTGAGCTGTTGGGTTTGCAGACTGTGCTGCTTCTGAGTTTGTTTTACAGCCGGTTTATGTGGAAAGATCCGATCAGTCCTGGATTTTCCTAGAAATAGTGTTCCTTTCCTCTTCAGCCCTTTATTACATAAGAGACATTTGAGGATGGGGCTCCAGCTGCTTCCTCAGCATCTCCACTGGGGTGTGGGCATGGTAACAGTGGAGAATTGAATGTCCAACAAAAGCTAGTGTGGCTTGAGCTTTCAGCTGGGTGCCTCCAGTCCTCTGCCTTGTTTATTGCCTAATTTGTTTGGCCTTGTGTAGTTGGGTTAGACATGTCAGTTTGCTAACAGGCACCGTGAGCCACAAGGTCAATGGTTAACAGCTCTCTTGAACTATCCTGCTGCCGTCTGAAATACACATTTTTTTCACATGAAAGGTGCATTAAAAGCGTGAGGAAGGAGACTCATGGGCTTGGAGGTTAAAGGCCATGTCAACCAGTTAGAGTTGTTTACATTTGAGCAAGCCTCAAGGAGAGGCGGCAGGTTTCACACTGTTGTACCAGACGATTGTACTGATTCCAATTGTGATTCCAAGTAACACTCAGAGGGTAACTAACAGCTCAGTATGCCCCTGGGCTGAAAACCCCGAGACCCCTTTGGCAGTCAGCTTTGTCCAACAGATAGTCAAAAACAGCCATGTTGAGCAAAACGTAGCCTTTTTGTACAGGTGTCAGGTTGTGTTAACAGCAGAGCACTTATTTGTCCCATTCATCTGTCGTGTTTATGACTTCTTATCCTCTATCTTAGCAGCTAGCATCTTCCCTCTGACTCTTCACCTCAATTTGCTGCTTCACATCCACAAGACCTGAGCTTCAAAGTTCTTATGACTTGTGTGTGTCTGTCTCTCACCCTGTTTCAGAAGTTCCTTTTGAAGTAAAAGTTCAGTCTGGAACATTTCACGACCAACTTATTTTGTAGCTGTTTCCTTGATTTTCTATTGATTCCCATCTTCCTTGGCCAGTTGAAAAAGGAGAGGAAAAGGAGAGAAAGAAAAAATGGAAGGCGGCGGATCGATGTTAAATTGACCTCCCAAGAGGGGTTGGGTCGGATGCATTTCTGATGCAAGTCATTAACCATTTCTGGTTTGCCAGGCTGACCAGAAGAAATACAATCACCATAATGATTTTGTTTTTAATTCTAAAAGCTACCTCAACATTCAGATTTTCATGCAGTATTCAACGATCTTCCTTCAGATTGAACTTGCAAATGGTGGAACCAGGAGATGTTGGTTTTTACTGGAAATCATTACAGGACATTGATTTATGAGCTCAAGGCCAACTTCGGAAATGATTAAGGCAAACATCTGTATCCAAAGTAAGCACTATTGATGTACTGCACGGCATTACTAAATCTTGCCCTGCAGACGTTTCTCTACTGCTATTGTGTCGCTGGGACTGTTGTCACATGCTTGACACACACTGAACGGGGACAGAGAGCATTTTGCGTTATGTCCATATGCAGGAGGAAAGTGACGTGGAGAAGCATACAACGAATCCCAGATGTTTTCCTACAAAATAAAGTCATGTTGACATGCTGTTCATGTCAATGTAATCAGGAAAGCCAGTCATTAATTACAGTCGTGTTGTGGACACTCGATTTACAAATGACACAGCTGCATGCAGCAGTCTCCTCTGCACACTCTGTGTCTCCATGGCATATTCCTAGAGCAACTCCATACAGTACTCCCTCACCAGTCATCCTCCATGGCTTTGGCCAAGCGTGCAAATGGCAAATGGACAGGGGGCGCCCCAGTGGCCCTTTCAGCCCATGTCTTATTCATGAGCAGGGGTTGGCGTGATGCCCCTCGTCACACACCATGTCAGAAACATACTCTGCCCTGCGCACCAAAGCCTCTTACCACTCTCCCCTCCTCCAAACCTCCTCCTACCCACTAAAACCCCCATGACATTTTCACTTTATGCGCTCCTCCGCTGCCGTCCTGCCTAGCAAGGAAAGTGATAATAGTAATAGCCAGCCGTAACGGTAGGAAACACTCAGCTGAAATGTAATCCAATGCAACATCCGGCTCGCAGCTAGTCACCGCTCCGCTATAAGTCACACAGATGCCGCGTGAATATGATAATGTGATTACTGGTGGTGTTTTCTTATATTGCCGCACATCAGTGAGGAGAATGTAATGTTGTGGTCAGGCTTCAGGCGAGAATGCAGCCTGCCCGTCCCACTGAGCATCTCATAAAGAGCAGGGAATGGAGCTAAGCAAGAGGGAGTTGTGGGGGTTAGATGATTACATGGCTGTATGGTTTCATGAAGATGGGTCCAGCTTCCCGGGCAACTATGACATCAGCAGTCTGACATTCAGGATGAAATGTCTACAGTGCAGCACTGGCACTACTAAGCCAGCGAAGTCAATAAAGTAATAACGTCGTATTGAGCACCAGCCTTTGTTTAAAGGTCGGGTCATTTTTGGCGGCCAAGGGAAGGTGTTAGCTGTACAGGAGGTGGTGGCATTATCAACAATAATGTGTGAGCTCTAGAGAGGACTACAGCACTAATTGTATTCATTCTCACAGCACAAATACGTTTACAAAGACTTCACATTGACCTGATATTAAAGCAACAACATTGGCTTTAGGTTTCCCCTTGAGATTGTCCTCTTTTACAGTGTTAGAATAAGCTCAGGTGAGTAGAGGCAAGCCTTTTGCCTTTATTGTGGCTTCATTTTTTTCTAAGATCTGGCGGCTTCATTGAGAATCAACTGATCGATTAAATTTTAACAAGACACCAGTGATGGGCTCTCTGCAGGGTTTAAACATCCAATCTATCATGGCCATGGCACTCTTTCTTTCGCCTGCTACTCGCGCTCTATCCATCTCTTTCTCCTAAATGGTTTGGGGAAGGGAAAATTATCTCTTGATTAAAATTTAATTAAAAGCCATTTAAAATTTACCCTCCTCTTTCATTGCCCTTAACAGAAACAAGTTTCCCCTCCAGGTGGGGAGCATCTCACTTTGGTGACCGAGAAACCACTCAGCACTCCCTGGGACACTGATTATTTCTCAGCTTCTTTTATTACACCTATAGATCAGTGCAATTAAAGTCCTAAAAAGGAGGTCGTAAAAAATGCCTTTTCGCTCCCGCAATGGTAAACAACTGCTCCCTGGGAATCTGAATGGAGATCACACCAATGATTCACAGCGATCTTTCCTGTTGTTACCCCATCTCAGGTTCAAAGTTAAGTCCATGGAAGCAGAAATCAACTCTAATCCACTTATCTCATCGATTCATCCAGCTCTGACCCCCTCCTGCTCCGATTCTGTCTTGCCTGGAGATCATATCTTGGGCCCTGTCCCCATGCTGTCCCACTTGGCCTCAGTAACGCGGTGGCAAGGGTCAGGATGCAGGGCAACACTCTGGTTGCGGCAAAGATCCCATCCTCTCAATTAGCCTCCTCCTGAGTCTCCGGGTCCCTTGGGGGCTCAGTATTTAATCAAGTAATTGAATAGATGACTCCCATTTGGCTGGTTCATGCCACACTGGCTCCCCCTGTGGATGGTAGTAGAAATATTTTTGTGTTTGAGTGTGATTTCGTGTGCTGGGCATATGATATCTATCATTCAGTCCCCTTTAACCACCCTGGTGGCGACGCTAAGGTGCTGCTTTTTTCTAGTGACGTTGCATTTGAGTGTGTTTATGTGCTTATGTGTATCAGTGTGCTTTTGTGTGCTCATGTGTGTATGTGTGTGTGTGTGTGTGGTCATCTTCCGGCTGTGCTGCTGCTTCTTAATGACCCGTGCAGAGCCTGGGAGCTGGGGGTGTCACGGCGTCGTGACTAACAGCCTGGGCAGACTGGCTGCTGCCAAAGTCCCAACCCCAGCCAAGCCCCCGTGCACGTCACACTCCAACACACACATGTATACTCACTCAGGCATACACGCACGGAAAAACACACCCATACAAACACACAGCACTATGTCTCCTGCTGCTTACATTCCTCTAAATGTGTTTATGTTGCTGTGGATGGCTGCCTTAAGACGTTATTATGAATTTATGTGTCTGGAGGGGGAAAATGTGTGTGCGAGTACAGAAAACATATATGTGCTGAGTGCATCTGGAAGGATGAGATTGATTGTGCAGACGTAAACGACTGCATCGGGAAGAAGCATGTATGTGGGCAGAATGGGAAAACACCATGCCAGAAGTCATACAAAACCTGCTAGGGTGCCTTGGGGCAAAGATGAGTCCCCATTATGACCCCCCATCCAGGTCTTAAAGTATCCATGGGGTAAAATTCTGTAGAGTTTCCAAATTACTTTACCCTAAAACAGCCAATCCCTTTCAGTGATAGAGTAAAATACTGCCCCAGGTCTGCACGGTATCTGTTAGATTGTAATTTGGAAAAAACACAAATATTTATTTTGGAAGAGACACCATGTGCTGAAATAATTATGATTGGTTATTAAGATTCTTCTATATTAGTGTCAACACAAAATGTGAGAGTAGAGTGGCGCAGACACCAAATCAATCTGTTTTTCAACAGAACTATTTTTCTGGTTTAAAAAAGCAGCCGCATCATTAAACTTTAAACATTGTCAAAACACAAGCAGATGTTCTGAACTTTGCCTATAAATGAGGTCTCAAACTGATGAAAGTTTGATATGAGTCAGAAACTGTTTGCTTATAGAGTGACAAAAAAACAAACCTGTAGCAATTCACAGCATTTGTTGTGGTACTTTTACAGTCAAGGTCAAAAAAACAGTGAGGTCCAACACTTCATCTTAGAAATACTAAAACTAAATACTGTGATAGGGCTCCTCTACAACAAAGGGCTTCAAAACCGGATAAAAATGGAACTCCCCTAAGGTCATTGTTACTTTTGTTGAAATTATACTTCAGTTGTGCACATCAAAAAATGTAATTTATGTGCACTGTTGATTTTTTTGGTTCCACAAATTAATTGGCACAGTAGCGACCTCGCTTGTATACAAGAAACGGCAGGCAAGCCGTGAGCAGCAAGCGTGTGTGCACCTCCGTGTATGGGAATTACACATGAACTGGTGCCGTGGGGGTATAAATATGTTCACACAGTCACGCTGTGGAAACCTGCCCTGCTTTTGGGGGCAAAAAGTGAATCTTCATAACCTAAATGAACACATTTAAGGGTGACGACAGATACAATTTTCCCTGAAATGAAGGAAAAATGACTGTGTGCGTACATGTGCATATGTTTATTACACTGTTCTGGTTGTGTGTGTGTGCGCGTGTGTGTGTGTTTTAATGCATTTGCGTTGTAGGTGTGTATGTGTGCACGTATGTGTACTGGCCAGGTGAGTGATGAGCACTGCAGTGCTTGGTTGCAAGAGCCTGTGGTTAGAAATCACAGGGGGGACTCTAGTGCCTTGGTTCACCCTCATATAGATTCACCCCCTCCTCACACACACACACACACACACACACACACACACACACACACACGTGCACACTTACACACAACCCTTAGAGATATAAAGAAAGTGAGAGAGAGAGGGGTGAGGGGAAGGGAGAACCCTCACATCCTTTTAACTGGGTCTCATAAATCACAGACAGCAGCATGGCAGGATTATGTTGTCAAGTAAAAAATTGTGTGTGTGTGTGTGTGTGTGTGTGTGTGTGTGTGTGTGTGTGTGTGTGTGTGTGTGCGCTCCCCTTTATGTACCTTCCATGGTGCTGCCTATGCTAGGACAGGTGGCAAGGCATTGACACAGCATTGTTCATTTGTTGTTTGTTGGAGAAAGGATACATAAAACCACCTCACATGGCAGAGACAGCTGAACAACTTGAGAAAGCTCATCTGAAAAACTGAACAGGTGGAAGAAAAGCCGAGAAAGAGATGTAAAGGGTTCACAGTGAGGCAAATGAGGGGAGGGGGGCTATAGCTGAGTGCGTTTGTGTATGTATGAGAGAGACGGAGAGCGTGAGAAAGGAATTAGGATGGTTCAGTTGATTCATCAAGAGAGCGAGAATGAAGAAAAATGCTCGAAAATGCATTTTGATAGCATGGGGGGGGAGTGAAGTGGGAGTATATTTAGAGGCGGAGGAGAAAAGATGGAACGAATGAGTCGGAGAGATGGAGGGGGAGAGAGTCCATCATAGATCTGTGGTTGCAGCCTTCAATCAATTATTAACGCCATGCAGATTAGCAGCCGAGCCGACAAACGATGCAATGATGGCTGTCAGTTTCCCCCGCACCGCCGCCTACCTCAGGGAATGATGGAGAATGAGAAGAAGAAGACAGAGGGGCAGAGCAATGAGAGATGGATTGGGGGGGGAAAAACTTGGAGCAAACTTGTTCTGTGGTTTGTTTATTCCTCTGGGAGACAGCTCGAAGAAGTGACAGTGTATGAGCGTGCGAGGAGTGTGATGTCTTGCCAAATCACTGCACATTTTTATACGATATCTTAAAACTCATTTCTTTTTCTTGTTTATTATGTGAGTAATTCTCTCCACATTTATTGTATTCTCTGTCTCCTTTATCTCACTCTTTACCATTTTTTCTTCCTGTAAAGCATTTTTACTTCTGTTTTAAATAGTTGGTTGGTTATTTATTATGTTATTTATGTACTACCATCACATTATAAAATTGCACATAGTGTGATAGAAAATTGTGTCCATTTCACTCCCTGGCACTTCAGTTTCAGGTTTGGAATGCTGATTACAGAGAGAAGTATAATAAATGCTCCAAAAGAATCCAGTTTCTTCAGGTGCAAAAACATGTGACAATGATTTTTTAAAAATTACAAACACAATTATATAATATGCTTGTTAATGTTTCCGCACCTTCAGAGAAGGTGTAAGATTTTTTTAAAGGTGTGCAGCAGCCACACAGAAAATCATGTAACACCAGGGACAACGGCTAGAACTTCAAGCCTGCATCGATACTCCATGTTGTTTCCCCTGAACATCCAGAAAACCCCTGAGTCTGGGATTCTGTCCACCCCCCCACCTCTCTTTTTTATCACAAGCACTTTGTCTAAAATGTCAAGAGCACAAAAGCACTGCAAGGTGATGTTGCCCACTTTCGCCAAAAAAGTTTGGGAATGGACAGAGGACTTGAACTTCTGACCTTCTGCATGGGAGAACAGCTTTCACCTGGGGCACTGAAAGCAACCAACATTGTCAAGGGAAATGATGATGATGACGAGGCAGTTTGTTTGCAGAGGTGAGAGAGAGAGACGGGAGAAAAAGGGAGAGCGAGAGAGTGAAAGTGAGTGAAAATGGGAAAACTTTAGGGGGGTAAGGATTTCCTGGCTTTAAAATACATAATGGTAGACCTCTCAAGGGCACCACAGCTGGGACGCCCTTGAGTTAGCACAATTAACGTATATGCCCATTGGAGCTATACATAGCTCTCTATAGTGGTTTACATAGAATAGAGCTGAGCCGTGCCTTTTGAGCATGTTAAATCTCCCAGAATTCATAAATCATTCAGTTCTACCCCAGGATGTGCTGACCATATAGGGACACACAAGACACACTGAGTACATAGTCTACTCTCTGATGGCCCTGTATTTACAATCCCATCTTCATTTACAGAATGATATTGGAGCTAAGGGGTGGACTGAGTAAATCACACATGCTCACCTGGAGATTACACCTGAGCTCCACACAGCCTGCAGGCATATTCCACCATGTCTGACATCTCGACTCTGGGAATGACAAGGCGAGCTGGCCATATATGTAAATTCTGAGCATACTCACTTTCGATTTTCCAAAAAAATGTAGATCGGTGGCTCTCTTTTTTTACATTATAATCCCTTAAAATGAAATGTCAGTAATGGTAGCACTCATCGCATGCTGTGAATGACATTAAGCCATTTCTAAAAAGATTTTCCTTCTTATTTTCAGTCTCAGATCAATTTTCAAATCAGTTTCTGAGGCCTGGGGCAACATGATGAGGTGTGAAGCAAAATTTAAGAAAAACACAGGTGTAGCCAAAATATATTCTGTCCTCTATTTTGTAAATTATGCTGTGATTCCTCAGGTTTATACTGTGGCCTTTCAAAGAGGTTCAAAGAGGTTCTGGCCCCTTGAATGGACACAACTGATAATCTAGCTATACTGCTGTTTGTTTACAAGCTGTCTGAAGGGCGAAACAGTCATTTCCTGCATATGATTTAGTTATCCTAATGTTTCCATTTTCCCAGTAATCAGAAATTACTTTGGTGACTACATTGTTATCATAACCGACAGAAATTATATATTCTGTAAGAAACAGCAATTATACTCTTGAAGAAATTTTACTGAGAATAGAGGTGTATTTTTTAGAGAAGAATATTTGTTCAGAATCCAACTCTATTCCACGCGTCGTGCATGCCTTCAGTTCTGATGCCTTCATGCAGTTCTTGATGTGTTTTTAGACTTTCAGAACCAAGGACAGAATAAATTAAGCATGGAGTCCTGCAAGGTGTGTGAGTTGAATTTCAAAAAATAGAGATGGATAAGGGTGTGGTGGTGGTTGGAAAGGTTGGGAAACAAACACAACTTAAGCATTGTTTTTTGTTTTTTTTTTGTTTTTACCTGAAGGCTCCCTTGCAGCCAAAGAGGTTTTAAGCTTGCCAGAAAGGAACAAGGCTTTGCAATTAACCAGAGTGCCACCAAGAAAAAAAAAGGATGGCCAGAGACTGGTGGGAAAAAAAGAGAAAAAGGTGATGTGTGTGCTAGTAATGACTGTCCGGCTGAAGTGTGGACATCCGTTTTTAGATACACTGTAGAAAGTGGGGGTTTTGCTGTCTGCTTTTAAAGAGAGGTGATGGCAGACGGTCTGTCGCTGCACCACTCTGGCTTTCTTTCTTTCTCTCTCTCTTTCCCTCTTTGTTAAGCCAGGGCGCTGCCGCCAGGGGCTGCCTGCTGCACCATCTGTGGCTGCAAAGTGCCCAAAATTCATTAGTGGAGAGAGGCAAGGAAGATGAAGAGCAAAAAAAAAATTTAGCAGGAGAGTGACACAGAGGGAGGGAGAGCAAAAGACAGGGAGGGCAAAGACAGGACCAAGAGGGCAGGAGCAGACGGGGCAGCAGAAACTGACTTCTGAAGCTTTTATTATAATGAAACGTCTCTTTCCAAAGAATGTAAGAGTAGTAGCGAGAGAAAGCAGGAAGGGAAGGAGAGGGATGGGACTGAGAGAGTGAAAATAGAGTCAAGTAGGTGCACTGAGAAAACGAGAGAAGGGAGAGATGATGCAGAGCAAAAGAGAAAAACGGGAAGAATGGAGTGAAGCAAATGGAGAAATGAGGCGAAGAGGAAGCGACAACAGAGAGAGGAGCTCGAGGAAAGGAGGGAGGAAATGAGGAAGAGGAGGAGGAGGACTAATGGGGGGCCTCTGCGTGGCAGCAAGATGTTCTTTGTGCCTGTCAGAGTCTGACTAAGGATCGGGATTTGTGTGACACATCTGTACTAAATCTCCAACAACGACATTCAGCCTGTGTCTGTCTTTATCTGGGGAGCTGTGTCTCTCACTCACTTTCCACTCCTTTTCCCTGCACTTTTTAATTTCCCGATGTTCCGTCCTTTCTCTCTTCCTTCTGCGGCTACGTCATGCCATTTCCGCTTTGTTTGACGTAATCTGCAGTGATCGGCGACACAAAGCATGGGAGAGCTGATTAAACGCGCTAAAGTTTCTCAACCCGAAAACGTGTCGATGGATTTATCCTTCCCACCCGACAGTCATTTCCCTCATACTGCCATCATTTTATTTGTGACCCCTCCGATTTCTATTATCTTTGCCCTCTTTTCTGCACTTCATTGCTTCCTCTTTCTTCTCCCAATTCTCTGTCTACCTCAGCATTCCCAGGCTGAACCCCCTCTCTTTCCTTCACCTCCCACCTCCCCCCTGGATTCAGCTCTTACACCATCATCTATCTGCAGCACTGACTCATGATTCCCACGAGGGCTGCGAGGTGACAGGGATCATAGAGCTTTGTGGAACTTGTATGCTCAGATAAGCGGGTGAATTAGACGTGAGAGAAGATCAGCTGTGGCGTTGCAGGGGAGAGGAGATGACTAAGGAGGAGCTAAGATAAGAAAGTAAGGGGGAGGCAGAAAGAGGAAAGAGGGGTAAAAAGAGCGGCGAAGGAAAATGGCAAAAGCAGAGAAAAGGGAAGACGGGTGAGGGTGGGACCGGGGAAGAGAGGATCAGAAAAGCATTCGAGAAGATGTCAGGAGCTTAGAAGGAGAAAGTAAGTGAGAGGAGGATAGTTACAGCTGCTAAACCTGTTGAGCTTTACGATAGTGTCTGCAGATTTAAGGAACTGCAGGTCCTTCTTCATCATTTATAGCTGGCAGTTGCCAATTTTGCCTTTGTGTGGAGAGTGGTTGTCGATGTATATGTTAGCTGTGAGTGGGGACTTTTGTTAAGATAATTTCGAACACTTAACTAGTCAATAAGCCAGTTTTCCACAAATGTTAACACAGCACCCAAAGTTACAGCCGACAATTCTTGATTCTTGTGTTTATTCAAGTATCTCTGTGTATCACCAGAAGGACACTGTGTTCTGCATGCAAGCTCACAACATTGTATTTAAACATAATCTGTGAAGCCTCTAGCAAGCAACAGAGATTGACAGCCGTATACAGACAGAGCAAAGGAGCCTCTGTATATGAAACAGTATGCAGAGCGGCACACAGAAAAATAAGGAGAAATAAAGTGAAAAAGGTGTCCGAATTCATTTAGATTCTGACAAGATCTCCAGCTCACTGCATAAAGGACTTAGGCCCAACAGTTTTAGATGTTCAGTGGAGACTACACTGCGATACATTTTTTCTGAGGCTACAGTAGCCTCAGTAGAACAGAATACATGGTGGGTTGAAGAAGGTTGAGTTTCAAGGACACAAGTAAATTTTCTAAATCTACTCCGGCTCTAGCAGTGCAATTCAAGGGAACTACAAGAAATCACAAGCTTTAAATGAAATGGATACGGCAGATTGCTGCAAAGTGGGTACGTCAAAAGAAGCAAATTACCTCACCAAAAAATATCTTGTAGAACACACTGAACATCACAGTTTGATGATAAGTTGCATAACAGTGTAAAAGAACCAGAACAGATTTTTCCTTGAAAATGTTTAACTTGGCTTCTCCACCATCTTCTCTTTGTTCGAAACGTTTCAATAAGGGAATGCGGTTGGAATGCAGTGAGTCAGACCCAGTCATGTCTTCTCGGAGGTTAACTTACATCTGAGGGATTTGATTTTCATCCTTTACTTGAAACAGCTGGGGAAATGCAGGGAATAAACATCTGGCTAATGTTTTGTTGGGTCATTTGCAGATGAAACCGGTGCCGATGCAGTATGAAGTGAGTAAAGATAATGAGACAGCTTGTAAAAAGGTTAGAAATGATGTGTTAAAAAACGATCTCGCCATGACACAGTCACTTGCTCGCTTGCTGAATAGTAATAATGAATGACATGTAAATTAAGGAACCTGGCTGAGTGTATTTTATGCTAAGCTGAAGTGCAGAACTTAAAAGGAGCAAACTTATATTTCCACTTCACAAAATTTATGGTATTTTTTGCAAATCATTCATTGTGGCACAGAATACAGAAAAAAAACACTGACAGGTGAAGTGAAAAACATTGATTATATTATTACAATGGCACCTGTCATGGGGAGGGATGAATTAGGCAGCAAGGGAACAGTCAGTGCTTGACGTTGATGTGTTGCAAGCAGAAAAGCGCACAAATATAAGGAACTGAGCAACTTTGAGAAGGGCCAAATTGTGATGACTAGATAACTGGGTCAGAGCATCTCCAAACCAGCAGGTCTGCTGGGGCTTTCCCAGTATGCAGTGGTTAGTACCTACAAAGTGTTCACAGAAGGACCTGGTGAACTGGGAAAAGCAAAAGCGTCATAGATGCCCAGGTTACTGATTTGCAAGGCTGGTTCCTGTGGTCTGAACCCACAGAAGAGCCACTATAGCACAAATTGCTGAAGCCTTCATGCTGGATATGATAGAAAGGTGTCAGAACAAACAGAGCATCACAGTTTGTTACATATGAGGTTGCGTCCCTTCTGACTGCCCATGTCTACCCCTGTCCAACCCTGAAAGTACCTCCAGTGGGCATGTGAGCATCAGAACTGGGCCATGGAGCAATTGTGGAAGGTGGCCTGTTGTTTTTTTTCTTTCACATCATTTGGACGGCCAGATATGTGTGTGATGTTTATAATGGCGAAGAGATTGTAGCAAGATGCTCTATGGGAAGAAGGGAAGCTGGCAGAGGCAGTGTGATGCTTTAGACAATGTTCTATTGCGAAACCTTGCGTCCTGGCATTAATATGGATGTTACTCTGAGACAAATCGCCTTTGCTTAAACATTGCTGCAGACCACGTTCACCCCCCAGTACTCCCTGCTGGCAGTGACCTCTTGAGCAAGATAATGCGCCCTGCTACACTTTAAATATTGTTCAGGAATAGTTTGAGGAACATGACCAAGAGTTCAGTGTGCTGAGATGGCCTCAAGATCTAATCCAATGGAGCATCTCTGGGATAGGCTTTAAAAACAGTTCCAATCCTTGCAGTTTATAGAACTTCAGGCATCTGCTGCTAACGCCTTAGTGTCTGAAACCTCAGGGCACCTTCAGAGGTCCTGTGGAGCCCATATCTTAACAGGTCAGAGCTGCTTTAGTCGCATGAGTGAGACCCACACAATACCAGGCAGGTGGTTTTATTGTTGTGGCTGATCGGTGCATGCTTTCACTATCGCAAGAGTCAATGCAATAACCGCAAATTTTTACACAGTCTGACATTTGCAATACATCCTGGCAGCTGTGCATGTTTTATTATTAATATTTCAATTTATGTCTCTGGTAGATGGTTATGTCTTGATGCTCCATTGTTCCCTACTGCATTGTAGGCTGTAAATTGTAAGACACTTGAAAAATAAATTATTCTCCTTTTTTTCTTGCCATCAACAGTTATAACTGTCAAGGTGGCAGAGCGAGTGAGAATGTGTGTCTATGTCTGTAGGTAGTACCCACTTTTACATTTTCATGTGGTTATATGCATATGCATAAGCATTGTCTGTCGTCTTCATATGCTTGTGTGTGCTCGTGGTGCAGTAGTAAAACTGTTTTGCAGCTCACACATAAGGGAGAGAGGAACCAGGGATCATTTTCAGTGCTCCACATGAAGGAGCATTAATCCAATTCAAACAGCTCCAAGGAGACGGCCCTCTAATAACTTACGATGACTTAGGAATTTGTTTATGTTTGTAACAGTGCACTGAAAGATTAATAACCTCTACAAAAGGAGTTATACAACCCTTTCTGCAAGAAAACACAATAAGAAGGCACACACACACACACACACACAAAAAAAAATGATATGTAGAGATAAATGAAAGGCAAATTAGCCAGTGGCATTGTACTTAATTACACATTACTTCTGTCACAGCTTTAGTTATGCTCCTGATTTCCTCATATTCCTTGATAGCCTCCGGCTTTGGTAAAACAGCTTCATCAGGAACATGAGCCAGCAGATTTATAAGTGGCTCAGTCCACCAAGGCTGACATAAACGCACAGCTTAGCTTCGCCCCAAGTAACTGGCTGCAATGCTTGTTTCCTCCTCAAACAGACTATGACACATTAATTCACCTTTACCTGTTACCTCTCATCTCAGTTTTTCATTTTCAGTGTTTTTGTCTGTGTCATACACGAGATCCCGCTCAGTTTTGCTCAGCCGTAAAGATTAAATGGGCACTCTATCGATTGCTCTTTTCTAATGCACTGGCCTCTCTAAAGAAATATCAGAAGCAAACCGTCACCCAGGCTCAAAGAGGAGACTAGAGGGTGAAAAGGGGGGCAGACTTGTCTTCGAAGTCTGGAATATTGTCAACTCCCTCTTTGCTCAACAAGATGAAGGGGGCAAACAGGCAGCATGAGCACGATTATCATGCTGTCTAGGGAATGGGTAGATGCTTCTCTGCAATTGAGCAGCAGCAGCATGCCAGTTGTGCCAAAAGTTAGCAGGGGAGTCATCCGGCTCCCATCTGGTGTGAGACAGGGATGCAGACAGGAAGAGACGGGGGCTCTGAGATTTGTTGAAGGAGAATACACTCTAGCCTTATGAATCAGGTAGCTCAAAAAGGAAAATGACGTCAACCAACCTCCTTCTAACTTGACTAGACCAAGGCCTGAGCTTGTGGTGGGGGCTTGAATATCTGCCACATGCTTTCCTGCACATCTGTAGCCAGGCATAACTGGCAACGGGCGGATATGTGTGCAGGATCTAGCGGCGACAAGTCACAGCAGGAACAACAATGGCAAGAGCTGCTGCGATTCAGAATGCAAATGAACCCCATCCACAGCTGTAAGGATGGCTGTGGGCACAGCCAGGCGGAATCTAACCGCACACAAACCGACGGAAGTGTGCAAATACATGCACAAAAATGCACATTTAAACATCCACACACACACATGCACACACACACACACACACAGATTTAAAAACATGCACACAGCAAACAGATTTACACAAGCTTGCAAATACACACACATTCAATCTCTCTCTCACACACACACATTCATGCTGATGCTTACTTCATCTGTACTTGCCAGCGCCTTAGTGCACTGCACCATGCCTCCCTCTTTTTTTTTTTCACTCCTTCTCCCATTCTGTCCCTCAGGAGCTCCCTCCTAAGCAGGTGTTAGCGGATTTCTGTTCCCTCAGGTAATTCTGTTTTGTTCTCGCAGCAAGTACTGCTGCTGTGAATTATCCTGACAGCACCTTACTCCTGGGCTCTGGCCCTCACCTTCTTCCCCCTCTCCTGCCCGACACTACTTCCCTTTCTTTCCCTGCAACCTGCACTCCCATCCTTTTTTTTTTTATCCTCCTGCTTGCATCTCCTGCTTTCATCCTCACTCTTTTACCACCCCCTGTGGTGCAGGTAGCAAGACCCCTGGACATGCAGGGTTCAGAACACAGTAGCCCACACACACAAACAAACATATGCATGCTACGACAAGCCTACGCAAACTCAGAAATGTCCGCCTCAACAGTCATCCCAGGAAATACACACACATACACAAATGCATGACTTCATTGTGCATAAATATAACCCAGGTGCACTTGGAAACATCTCATTCTAGCAGCGTGCTTAGTTGTTTTGGCATTCAGTGAGCTTGATGTAAAAATGTTGCTGATTTGTTGTAGCCAAAATGTTTTTGCTCTTGTGTTGCTGTTTGCAAAATGCTCAGAGAAAGAATGACTTATTTTAGATTGCTCATTACCATGGTGGCTTCAGTCAGCAGCTAATTGTTCTCCATTCAGTCATTACAATTAACTGGTCTTATTGCTCTGTTTGAGTATCTTACATGTTTTACATATTTCCACACAAATGTGTCATTATCAGAATGAAATGAATGGCGGTGGAAAAAATTAATGAGCTAAGTCAGTGGTGGTGGTGCTGCTGTAAAGGCTTATGCATGCAAAAAAAATCTAAACAAAAGCCAAATGAAATCTTTTATTCAGCTCCACAATGGCTCGAGATTTTGTTCAAAATTCACTGAATGCATTTTTGGTGCATAATCTTTTGTCTTTCATGGAAACTGCATGATTTCACCTCTTTCAGTGTAAGTTAATGTCCAGATTAACAACAATGGCAATAATTCCCAGGCTCTCGTCAAACTCTGTTTTTCTCATTAGTCCTACTTTTCAAGTGAGTCATAAATGACCATTGGCAGCTTGTATTGCCTGGTCATCCATTTCACACACATACTGGCCAAACACTCAACTGACTTTTTGATGCCTCATTCCTTTTGACTCCACTTTACAGCCAATGGTCCTATTGAAAATAACTGCTCCCATGCTATTACACTTCTTTGTCTCCTGTCACTATCAGCCGGTAATTGCTATTTTTATTGTAGACTCTTAGAGGCTCAAGTGTAAACTATAGGGTAAGCCTCACCGCAGTGCTGGGAGCTTAACCGCATGGCTGGAAATATTTGTTCAGTCCCACAGGTGCCTATAAACGGAGCTCCCATAAGTAATAGAAAATGTGGAACACAACAACATGTCCAGAGATTTACTACATGGATTTATTATTACATGTATTTATTATTCAAATATTTTAACACCATAGCTTCAGACTGGGCAAAGACTTCACATAAAATTGCATCTTGGTGACAAAAAATTGGATTGTCAGAATCAGCGAAAATCATGATTGAAAACTTTGAAAATTAGTCCCTGAAGGTTTTTGTTTTATATGAGAGTTTTGTCTCATGTAATGCGTAACAGTGAAATACAGTTCACGGCATTAAAATTACATATTATGTGACTTTGCGAGATTGTCCTCCCAAGAAAACTGACAGTGCATCAGTCATTTCAGCAAATGCCAAAAGCAAATGGCAATTAAATGACAAACCCCTGCAGCAGCTGTAGGAATCCAGACTCTTTTCCGTTTGGTGTAAAGGACAGAGTTGGAGATGCAGATGACGGCTGTTAGTGCCCAATTTGCTACAAACATTCAGTGTTGGTTCAAGGGGGGATTTGGTGATGTTTTATGGTTGTCTTATTGTGAACAAATCCCAAGAAAAGATGAAAACTAACAAATATTTAAGTTATCCTCCTCTGTTATAGAGCATCATTATTGTTCAAAAGCACATCATAGAGTCACACCGTTGCACTGGATTATTTATTTCTTCATGACAAAAAAATAGGCAAACAATTTGAGTGGAGCTCCACAGATTTCCAACGGCGATCACTTTCGCAGTCAGAGCAATTTCTATAAGGCAGGAGTCGTTGCACATGGTCATTTTGACAAATTTACAGTTTCTGGGACAGAGTCTGATCGGTGTGACAAGCGTGAAGGTGCACTATGAAGCACGAGTAATGGGTATGGGAGGTATGTCGCATTTTCAGTGTCACAAAGGTGATTCCCTTTAAAACTAGCTAGATCACCATGGTAACTTATGCTGCACAGCTAATCTGCTTCAGATAAGTTTCTGTTTAGAGTCAGATATATCAGCCTATAAGATGCACCACCATTTTCTTTCCTAACAAGAGTCTGTATGAGCCACAGAGACTGTCAGCTGAGGCCTTATCTATATAACTTGTTGAGCTGTATGTTAGTAATGCCACTGAACAAAGCCGTCTAATTACAGTTGCGCAAACTGGAGCTTGCACGTTGCCAAGGGAACCGACGTGTATTCAGTTGATGATGCAGAAAATGTAGAAATATGTTTTTATGCTTGGTCCTCATTTCTTGCCAAGAAAATTTTACACTACTGGTACCGCATGTAATAGAAAATGGGTTAGGAAATACATTGATGTGTTGGTATTTTTCCATAAAAATATTCAATAAATTGTGTATCCTTTATTATGTTAAATTTTTAGAAATTAGCAGCAGGCAAATAGCAAAATACATAAAGTAACTTACCAAATTTTCAACCAGCATTCCTCTCCTGACTAATATTTTGCCATAAATGTATTTTTTATCTTTTCACAGTGCTCCAGTATAACAACCTGTTCGCCTTCACTGATGTAGGCGGAACACAATCGGTTATTTTGTGCAAAAGAGGAATTAGATGACGCATTAAACTCCCACTTTAATTTCAGGCTTGAGGCCTGAAAAAGAAAACCGGGGTTAACAAAGGAAGTTGATAACCGCTGTTGTGATATCCACTATCTCTAATTAAGGTTTTTAGGGTTTGTCAAGACAGCTAACAGAAAGAAAACGTTGATCATGCTTCATAGTACACCCCTTGGTAGTATTCAGGAAAGGAAAGTACACAGCAGTGTGTATGCAGGCAACAGTGGACACTAACATTACCCATTCAGTTGTGACAACAAGGGGCTGATTACCCTTAACAGAACTGTGAGAGGCTGATGGTCAATGCTCAGTAATGCACTGAACGCACTCAATAACCGATGGCACTGGAGACTTTCTGCTGAGCTGAACAACAAACATCCACAGTCTGAAGGGTAAAACTGGTCCAGAGCACTTCATTTTCGAAGGCTGACTTTATATAAGTAGAGGCAAAGAAAAACACAGCAATTGTTTACAAGGCGAACTATATTTTTGAGCATAGCTGCCCGCTCACAGGAACTTCTCTCTGTAGACTTTGAAAGTGATTGCTTTTAGGAGTCTGCGGAGTTGTTTTTAAATACATAAACTAAAGTGGCCATCTTTTTTTATAATGATGTGCTATTTTCCCCGGATTGTACAGACCATAGTCATTCCTAAAGGTTGAATTACTGGCATGGTAAACAGACACCATAGTTGTGTTTGTGCATAAACCTAAGCAAACCTCCACATTATCCATGTATATAAGTATATATTTGGATAACAGAACAGAAAAATATTCCTTTTTAAGATTCCCTGCAGAGTTTTAGATCGATGTATAGTGCATCAACCATCAGCAAAAAGAAGAAAACTAATAGAACAAGTAAACAAGACAGGTTTCAAAATATAAAAACAAACAAAAAAAAGGCATTTCAATTATTAGCACTCAACAAGTTTGTAAGGCTTCAAAAAAGTGGTCTGAGGCACTGAAAGTATATACAACTCTATCCAGGGAGCACCTTAAATAAACCGATTTTAACTATTCTTTTGTGACACGGGCATGTAATAGAAGCATTTCCACAAGATCATTCCTTTACTGAATGCTTTACCACACATATGTAATTAACTTTACACTAAACTGTGCATTCACAACTTTGATATGTTGGTTGCCATTGAAGGCACTATGCTGCAGTTAGGTTGCATTTACTGCAGGTATTATATCCCTTTTGATGCTTGTAAAATATGTTATTGCCAGCGATGATTGATGCAGAGCTACTTGGGGTGAATCAGTATTTTAAGCCTCTCTTTTAAAGCAGTGACAGCACTTGCCCACAAACCTGTCAAATTACCAGTGTACAGGGTGTATTTAGGGGAGTCTGCAGGGTCTTGTGTAAAGCGGGTGTGTGTGTGTGTGCATGCGCGTGTGCGTGTGTGTGTGTGTGCTCACTGGGAAAGGAAGTAACAGTTTAACTACTATATTGATTTCAAGACTGCTAAGGGGTTTAGGCGTCAGTCCAAGGAAAATCGGGGGTAAAGGAAAGCGGAGTGAGGCTCGTCCCTGGTTTTAGCACCCTCGGCTTCTCTCCCCAGCCACGCTTGATTCAGTGGTAAAGATCTGTGGCTGCCCATTGAAGTTGTACAACTGCTGCATTGAGTACTATATGGCTGTGTGCACTCTGCAGTGCTCTATTGATTGATGTGTGAAGAGGGATTAGTAGGTGGGAGGGAGCCGGGAGAAGGGGAAGATGCTGGGTGGGAGGGAGGCGACCAGAGGCAGAACTGTGGATGCGGCATGAGGGCAATAAAAAGGGGCAGATGTCACATCCTTGGTAAGGCCGAGTTAGACACCCGAGGGTGATGACCTGCTTCTCTGTAAATGTTGATTGTCTTGGCTTGCATGTGAGATCAAGCTGTGTTAGCAGTCATATGTGTGCCAGAACAGTATCTGGGCCCTATGGGACTAACCAAATACATAACCTTGAACCATGAGCAGCTAAATGTCCAACCATTCCTCTCGACGCCTCAGAATGAGCTCCGCAGAGCACCTACTGCCAAAATAAACCTCAGTCACGTAAAGACTCATTTTAGTCATTCAACCACATTCCTCCAACAGAAAAATAAAACATTTGGTCTGAGAGGAGGAAAAAATGACATTACCAGACAGATTCAAAACAATTCATCCACCGTGACTTCTCTGACATTTCTTAGATTTCCTGTCAAGTGGAATCCCGCCGATATCCATTTTGCTTCACCAGCAATTGTGAAAAGCAAGCGGCCTGCATATCCATCTTGTTGGGGCTGTTTGAGCGAGGCATCCAGGTGGTTTCTCGCTGCTTGCCCATCACTCTCCCCCTGCTCTCCTGTTGCTCTGTCCCTGACAGGTGGTGCTGAGGGTGGAAGCAGCCAGGAGGGGAGTCGGGGATTTCATTGATAGGGAGGAGAGGGGCTGAATAAGGAGTGGAGTGAAGGAGAAGGAGGATGAGGGCAGGAAGAAGGGGGTTTCAGAGAGGTGGACATGAGGTTGGATTTGAGCCGGCCAGAGTTAATGGGATCAGACGAGGAAGAGAAAGGGATATCGGTGCTGGTTAATGTTTAATCCTCCATCCCCAACCCCTTGTCTCCTGCCTGCGGCTCCCGGCATCTGATAATCCTTGGGCTGCCTTTCTTCATCATCAAGGTGTTGAAGGAAGGTGCCTCTGTAAATATTTAATTGGCTGCAGCATGCCGGTGTTAATTATGCGGGTGTGTCTTTCCTTTGTTTAGCTCTTCACTCCAGCTTTACTGACTGTGTCCTTGCACTTTTCTCTTCATACTGATGCTTCTCTATTGCTTTCTCTTATTGCTACTACTATTGCCTGTACTGCTAGTATCACTTAATACTGCTGTTACTTCTGTTGCTGCAGTTACATCTCTCTAAAATCCATATTCCACTACAGCTGTTCTTCATTCTCTCTTCATTCACTTTCCTCTCCAGGACCTCACCTCACCCTGGTTATCAATCTTCACCTTTCCCTTCCACCTTGTGTGATACCTCTCTTCTTCTTCTTTCAATTTCAAGACCACAGCAGCCCTGGTTAAAACGGATTATTGTTATAGGTTTCATTATAGCCTCTGCCGTTATCCGTCTTGACGCCAATCAAGCTTTCAGAAGTAGCTTTCCCTCCTCTCTGTTTATTTGATCGTCAAGTGCAATGTGAAATAGATGAACGGTACAAAGACAGCCTTTCAAGGACTTTGTGGGCTAAACTTGTACCGCTCAATAGAGCTCTACTCATAAGTGTCTGCCAGTAGCAAGTGCAATTACAAACAGGCGCATGTAAAAGTCAAGAGAATACAAATCACATAATAGATGTCTCGTGGGTACTGAGCAAGCAGCCTTGCAATGCTTTTACAGACAAAAGACACAATGCAGGAGTGCACAGAGATAAAAAAAAACAGTGGACCACAAGTGGTGGGAATTACGTGAATGTCTACATATGGAGCACCAACAGATTAAGTGCTATCCACAGATGAGCAGAACAGATTTCTACATTTGCAGAGTGCATAACAACAGAACCGAGAAAGAAGAAGGTAGTGCAGGTGAATTAATTGTCTGCTAGGCCAATGTTTTCCTGTGTGTAATCCTTCAGGCATGTCCATAAAATTTTATTCTCTCACAAATCTTAACTTGAGGCTCAATGCTGTGTGCAGGCAGAGGCTGGAGGGGGTAATTTGGACAGCATTCAAATTTGTGTTTGTGCCTGTTCATGTGCATGTATGATATGGAAGTGGGGGTTCCATTTGTGTGCAAAGCAGGTCATAGCAAGGACAAGATATACCAGTAGCCAGACCAGACTGTATCTGCTGTAGACAGACGAGAGCAGGGAAATTCAATATGCCAGTGGCCACACCAACACCAGGGGCCACTGCAGTGTTCTCCACCAACACTGTCCAGCGCTGTTTTACATGGTGATTTATCATTCAGGCCCAGCTCAGTTTTGTTTTATGTAAGCTCACCATTTTTTTTCTTTCACGGTTTTGTTTTAGTATGCTAAGTCGGTAAAGACAAAAAGCTTTTTTTGGTGTGTATGTTTCCACATTTAGAGTCTGCAGGGTAGCAAATTGTTTAAGCTTCCCCGTTGGCAAGTACCTTCCTTTCTGGAGTGTCAGTGGGCAAGACTCCTGAACAATCCTGTTGGGTGCAGTTCAGCCTGCATGCTGGGCCCCTGGAGGGAGCAAAGAAAAGGGAGAATTTGAAGCAGGGATCAATAAAGCTGAAAGTAACTCAGAAATTGAAAGTGACGTCTGAGGATCCTGTTTTGGCCATGCAACGGCACACTGCCGGTCGCACTCTGGCCTCATTATTGTTCTGTTTGATCATGTCCGGTGTGTTTGGCCAGCAACGTTTGAATTAATTGCCTGAAAGGAATAAATAATGAGTGGGAGACACATCCTATCATTCAGTCAAATGATGTTTACATTTTGTTTTACACCCAGCACCCACTCGATGCCGCAGATGCACACTTCACATTCCTTCATCCACAGTAACAATAACTATTTATGCCCAAGAATAAACAATGTATCACAGGATCTATATATATTTTTTGACTGCATTGGCAAATTTTCACACCAGTATTGTCAGCTGCAAGGCGCAATAGTCTTGAAACAAAATGCTATACTCCTTAATTTTGGGCTCAAGATCTCATTTAGTGCGGAAAAAGAGCACAGCACTGTCAGATTAAGAAATCCATCATACAACCCTCAAATGTGGTCATTTTCAGATGATAATGAAAAAAACAAAAGCACTTGTTCCTATATACTGCACGTGTGTGTTTTCATTAGGTATTTGACATTATCTTGCTATCAAAACTGAATAGTCCACCTGCCAAGTCCATAATAATAGTGCTTCTTCTCACACAATGCTTTGCAGTCAAGTTGCGGGGGAAGAAAGAGCATAAGTGCTCACACTACCCTGAGGGCACCTATGTCTCAGTGGGGAGGTCCTCTCAAGTCATTCAAATACAGATGCTGGTCCTGTAGTATTAATGTAGTCGAAGTAAGTGACAGAACCAAAGAGGGTTATAAAGTAGAAAATATGTGGAGGAATTGAGCAGAGTGAATTCTAAATATTCTTGTACGTCTGTTTTCCTCTGTTTGGATTTCAACTTATGTGTTGCATTTGGATTTTCCACAGGGAATGTGAGTTTTCTATGTTTGTTCACACCGTGAACTCCTTCATCGCCACCGTTTGGTTTAATCGATGAGTGTTTTGGCATGTGTACGCCTAAACTTGCATCTGTCTGGGATTCGTCCTGCAATTCAGTGGGGGAGAGGAAGCGTAGGGTGAATGTGTTGACTCGGTTATCATGTTGTGTGGCACTAGGGAGCGGAGGCAGGGTGATACAGGTTTTAGAATGCAAGGTGCCAATCGAGCTGTGAAAATGGGAATTGAGTAGGGAAAAGGGAATAGCTCCCCGCTGGTTTGTAACCTTCGCAATGTTGTTTGGAGCATTCAGCATACATCATTCATTCAATCAAAATGAGTGCATGTGTGAGTCGCATGTGTCCCCCTGTAGTTACATTATGTGATGGAGAGCGTCTTTTCTCTGTGTGTCTGTAATTGTGTACGTGGAGTAGTGTATTTATGACAGCATGTCACACCCGTCTCCAAGCCCCAAGCCCTGGAACTGAATAGAATTAACCTAAATAAAGTCTAGTGCGTAGAGTACAGAGCACTTGAAAGGGAACAGCTGAGAGCTTGAGCTGAGAACTCTCTGAGTCTGACAGGGCACAAAGAGCACAGCAATGCTATGCAACATTACTCCATAGTAAAAAAAAAAAAAAACACAGATAAACGAAGGCTTGTGACAGTTTTTGAGCACTGGATACAACAGCTAATGTGCTACTCCCCTCCCCCAAGGCTTTCCAAGAGAGAGGGAGACAGAGATGGAGCCAGTTCTCGGATCCTTGGTGAGTCTAGATAGCAGGGCGGCAGCAGCACACATTAATGCGATTACAGCTTTTAGTGGGAGATGTTCAGGGCCAGTTTTCTTTTGCGGCGTCGTTAGTTTGTCCTGTTTTCTTGTTCCCTGTCAGTATGTCAGCAAACCAATGCACACGTTCACACCCAGGAGCAACAGACACCTAGATAGAATAACTGCTGCTTTTATGCACCATGAGCATAAAGCACATGCAGTGGAGCGCAAATGTAATCATACCCACATGAATATATGCATAAACATGCATGAGTAAAGTTTATATTTATCGTAGCACGAGCATGCAGATCAACCAAACCACACCGAGATTCACAGAAATGGCAAACAGAAGTGGGCATAATTAGTCTTTATTTAAGAGATGATAAATTACTTATTTTAGTATAGTTGGCAAGACTTGCTGCTATGCAGTTGGGAAACCTTTTGATTAGCGATCCATGATGCACATCATAAGTTGGAAGCCGCTCTCATTATTCTTTGTAATCAAACCGTGATTCCACAAAGACCCTCCATTAATTTAAAACCCATACTTTCGATCCATTTAATGGTGCATTACTGTCATTTTTGGGTCTTATCTCTTAGGAAGTTCTCATATGGTATGCTTAACATGTCTCTGACTTTGTGAGGCTATTTAACCAACCTTGAGGTGCTTCTTAGCACCTGACTGCAGCAGCTTCATTTCATAAAGTCACCATTTATTAAACCTCAAGGCTAGACAGGAGCTAAAGCCTATTGAGATATTGAGGTCATCTTGCAGGCAGAGGGAAGAAAAGATTGTCAGAGATGGAGGGGGGACACAAGCTGCAGTATCTGGTGTCATGCTGTGTTTTGGCAGAGTGTAGATGGACAGAGCCGGGTCTCTTACTGAGGAGTGGACTGCCTCAGTAGGCAATATTGCTGCCAGCATATAAGATGTTTAGTTATCTTTGTTTGCAGTCCAAGCAAGTTCGCAAAAAATGACTTCAGACTGTTTTTTTTTTTTTTTTGTCTCACCTGAATGTGTCAAACACTCACAGATGCCAAGTCTGTGTTTCCTCTTCAGCTAATAGCTCTCAGGATGTGTGTCTGCTCTTGTGCGAGATTGAAATATATGTTTGTGCTTTTGTAAGCATGTGCCTCTCTTCTGTACATGTGTGTGTGTTTCTGTGTGAGTATGTATTGGTAGGCAGAATGAGCATCCCTTCTGTTACCGTTGCTGTCCCTTCATTTCACGCTCCGCCAGCTCCGCGTGAATCCTCTTCCCTCGGCTCATTATCGGCGCTGTTCAATGAACGCGCATCCCACCAGAATGCAGGGTAAAACCGAATCATTATTCAAGTATGGGGGTCAGTGCAGACATTGTGACTCTTTTGTTTAGTATATTTATTACTTTCCCTTTAGAAATAAGCAAGCAGGATGCAGGACACATCCCTGCCCCGTATGATTTGGGGAGGTAGTGGATCTTTTCGAGCAGCTGACCTGGGATTGATGAACACCAGTGGAGCGTCTGGTACCATTATTGGATGCTCATTGCACACTTCTCTCATTTTTCTTGGCAGGGTCCTGTGTGCACGCAGCAGAATTCGGACACCTGCCGGACAACATTACGGTGTTGGAAGGCGAAAGCGTCACTTTGAGGTAACTCTTGATCCTACACCTGCACCAACTGATTACATGAAAAACATGTTTGCCCCTCCACCACCTGTCACGCTGGTTAATTTGCCAAGTCTGTCACATAACTTCGATTAGGCATCCTACCATGTGGCATATTTTTCCAGCTCTGTCTATCCTATCTAAATGAATAATAATATCTGTCGCTGGAGTCTTCTACCCTTTCTGCAGTCACCTTATCTTTTTGCTTTTTACTTAGATTTAACACTAATGATGCATGGGTCTGCTCTGTGGGCGGACCTCCTCTCTGTCCAACCACACCTTCCTAAGTGTGAGTGATAAAGTTGAAATCACAGCTTTTCCCAGCTCCCAACCAAGCAGAAAAACAGCCAACTTGCTTTTTTCCCTTTGCATGGATGTGACCTGGCTTGGCAGAACACTCAGCAGTGCAAAAAAAAAGAAAGTCAACATTACTTTCATCACTTTTAAGCCTACACCTCTCACCACCAACTCTGAACAAATTCCCCTTTTGTCCCTTTTACTCCCTTGAAACAAGAGTGGGCCTTCTGCTAAGATGAAATATGCTATTCTGAAGCCAAGTACAGTTGCATCAATATTTGATGTAACCTTAATATTTGGTCAACAAGTCTCTTTTAAAGTTGGAAATCAAATCCGCAATGCTGAACTGTATTGTCATCAAAACATGTAACTTCAAGCTGTTCTATTAATGTTGTTCAGTCCAATCTATAGGATTTATTTTTCACATGTAAAACCTCAAACTGAATGCACTTAAAATCTGTGCTCTCAAGGCAACATTTTTCTTTCTTTACAGTTTTTGCATCACAAATGCTGTGCAGTAGTACTGCATTAAACGCATCACTTTTATTTCTGGCTATAAACTGTGGTCCCAGTGTTGATTACAGTGTGTTTTAGATGGTTTTTAGAACTCCATCAGTGCAGTTGTAATGACATATTTTTGTAATCAGATGTGTGTGCAAGTTTAATCTGCGGTGGACAGCAAACAGCTGTCAAACAAAAGACTAAAGAGCTTTATAAATAAACTCCATTTTAATGTAAAAATCACTTTTGCCCAAGTGGCACAAATACTTCTGTTATGCTTGAGACAATGCTGTTGTGTTGGCTTTGATGCGCGCCATTAAGAAGAAGCACATTTGATGCTATTATGGTGCTCATTTCCTCTGGGCTTGCAGTCCTGTAGCAACATCATCAGCAAAGAAGTGATTAATTTTAAAAATAGATTATTACTGCATTTGTACACAGATAATGAATTTTTATGATGGGATATCTTACTTCGCTGTCTCTCTATTTAAACCCACCAGCCACAAATAGACAACTAATGAATCAAGGAAATGGTTTCCCTTCTGTTAGGAAGAACTAATTCCCTTCCCTCCCTGAATACATGGTAGTCCTTTTGTGTATAGAAGTGGACCTTAATCACACACTATTTAGTTTTTTTGTTAATTTTATTTAATTTCACAATACCAGTGGTTACAAACAGAATTGCACTTCTTAAAGTTAAGTTCATTTGTTTTATTAAAATAAATTACATATTAAAAGAATATTACATTCTAAAATCCCCTGTCAGGTGATGTGGTAGATGTAGTAAAAGTATTTAAGATAAATACATAAGGATGCACAAATGTTTTGTTGATTTTGAATGTTCACTATTGATGACTGATTGTGGAACTATGAATTGAGGCGTTGTTATTCGAAGAGTCTGAATAAAATCATGTGCATTGCTGTTAAATGTATTAAATCCATTCAGGAGCTCTGAGATTCTAAAGAATTGGCCACTGATTTTTTCAGCTCACTTTTGCCACTGTAATGTTTTGTTTTCAGCATGCATCACCATGTTAGCTTGCACCTCTTCTTGCAACATTTTGTGGTAGTGATGGGATTTAAACGCCTGTGCAGAGCTGATGGAAGAGTACTGACCAGATGAGAAGTGCAGGATGGGAAAGAGGTCTTTTGACAAGAAAGATCCCTTTGGCAGACATTGAGGACAGAAATGCCACTGCCTGAAGGAGCAATAGCACAGAAGGTTAATACCTGAAAGTGGCCACAGTTAGTGCTGAAACTAAAAATCTCTGTAGCCTTGCTTCACTAGGCCACAATGGTCTGGCTGCACATCACTGACATTCTGCTATAGGGGAAAAAACGGTGTGGCTTGTTTTTATTTATTTATTCATTTGTAGGTGTTTTTTAAATTATGTCTTTAAACCAATCACAATCTTGGGCATCTTGTTTTTTTTTTTTTTTTGGAACAGTTGCATGCAGGGCTGTCTTCCTGCACAATTCAAAATCTCTGCAAAAGTTAAAATTTTTAGTGCTAGCTCTGAGGCTGTTGGTTTTTCCCATAGTGAAGTGGATTTTTACAACAGTATCATGCAGATAGTGGAAGGGAAGGACAGAGCTGCCTGAAATTACCACTTAATGGCAGACTTATACCCTTAGCCTATATTCAGATATTTTTTGAAAAAATAAAAATGTTCGTGCAGCATTCGAACAAGACAGACGCAATGCTTTCAGACAAATTAAACAGTTGACAATTTAGAAGTTGACGATCTCCTGGTGTTCTAAGGCAGAAAACTGAACAGTTCCTTCACCCACCATCAGTGGTGGCACCTCAAAGATTCATCCTGCATCAGTACCAGCTCTATATCCATGTGCTCACCTACCAAACAGGACTGCAGGGTCCCATGTGGGTGAACCCAGAAAACCTCACTATAAGGAAAGTGAAGACCCAATGACCTGGTAATGTGTCTCTTTGACAAGTTTTGGTTGTTTTAAACTGTTAACCATTATTGGAAACTAAGTCTGGGAAAGACTGTTAAACAATGAGAAATAGCAGGGTGCTCACAGCAGAGGCCGTGTCATGCTTGAATAAAGCAAAGTGCCGCTTGAAGGCCATTTGGGAGGACTAGAGACAGAGGCCTAATGTTGTCAAGAACCACATTATGACCTCCAAGTGGAGGAGTGGATACAGGCTCCTGTCTACTCCCTACTCCTATTCTGGACTAGACCTGGCACTGTTTGCTATTTTGCTATTAGATACAACATTTGGTCTGAATTATTGAAAAGGAGACATCAGGGAATGTGAAGTATGATTTTTTTAAAAAACAGGAAACAAAGAGTGCATGGAGGGGAAATTTTAAATAATCTGTAACTTTGGGGAAATGTTCACTCGATGGCCAACAAGACGAGGAATGGAGACCTTTGTCAGGACCCAGGATGTATCTTGGGAAAGCAGCTTGATGAGCATCACAGAAACTAGACTCTATCTCTGACTGTAACACCTACATGAAGGGCTTCCTGACAATGTGGGACACCAAAGCGATTGGTAGGGGACAGAAGGGAGGGGCTTGTTTTGCTTATTAAAAACAGATGGTGTCACCGTGGTTATTCAACCATCAGGAAATAAATATGCTACAAGGACATTGAATCTTCTTAGAAGTGATCACCACTGTTTGCATTCTTCGATATGTAAAGGCGGAAGCTGCTTGTGACGTTGAACATGCTGTTGTCGCAAGACTACATGTGAAATACACAGATGCATCCATTCTCCTGTCTGCAGATATTAACCATGCCACTCTCTCCCAACATATTGCCTGCATTCAAACTATGTTTTTTTCAGTGCACAACTGGGAGAGATATGACTCTGGACCGTTTGTATGCTAATTTCAAAAAATGCGTGCAAATCCATTGCACTACCACTCCCTGAGGAATCAGACCACAATCTGGTTCATCTTTCTTCCACCAACACCCCAGTTGTTAAAAAGATGCCAGTAGCCACCAAAACTCTGTTCCCAGGAAGCAAGGAATCTCTGCAATGCTGCCTGGAAACAACAGACTGGAACATTTTCTGTGAGTCATATGGGGATGATATTTATGGAGGAACAGGTTGTATCACCAGCTACATCGATTTCTGTGTTGATGTTAACATACCCAGCAGAGAATTCTGGTGTTTTTCTAACAATAAACTCTTGGTTACTAGCATCCTAAAAACACTGGTAAACCAGAAGAAAAGGGCTTCCAGATGGTGTAGCAGTGAAAGAGCAAAGGCACTGCAAAAGAGAAGTGAAGGTGAAGATTATGGAGGGAAAACAAGCCTATTGGAACAAACTGGAACCAGTGATGTAGCAATTGGACTGGCATGAGGAAGACCACACATCTAGAGCAGAAGGAAGGCCACTGTTTAATGGAGATCAGGACCTAACGAATTGAATCTGATTCACATATCTGACAGTGCTACATCAACACATCTGCTGCCTGTGGCTCATACATCACCCACCACCATCTTAAAGAAAACCTCACCCCTGACATTCAACACATCTCAGGTCAAGAGGGAACTGGACAAACTAAAGCAGGTGGAAATTCCTGGACCAGGTGGCATTAGCACCAGACTGCTCTTAACAGCTGTGTGAAATCCTCACTGGCTTATGAGGTCCATGTTCTTTGACATTTTATAATAATCCAGCTAGATGAGAAGATGAGAAGGATGCAGGTGGAGTCAGAAATAGCCTCCTGGGTCATGGATTATTTCAGCTACAGACCACATTATGTGCAGCTACACAGCTGTCAGTGGAAGGGTCCTCAGCAGTGTGGGCGCCTCAAAACGAACTGTCCTCTTCCTGTTCTTGTTTACTCTTTGAACATCAGACTTCCAATATAGATCGATCATCTTCTCTCCCCAGAAATTCTCAGATGATCCAGTAGTTGTTGGATGTATTCAGGTAGGATGTAATGACAGGTACAGGGGCATAATTTGGGACTTTGTGGACTGGTGAAACCACAATCCTATACAGCTCAGCATCACAAAGCCTGAAGATATACTTGCGGATTTTAGTAGGAAGAGGCCCAAACCAGTTCTAGTTACTATTCAAGGTACTGAGGTGGAACTTGTCTCCAGCTACAGATACCCAGGAGTACAGCTGGTCTACACCCACCCACATTGAGACACTAGAATAGATTTTATTTTTTTAGGAAGGCTGAGGTCTTTCAACATTTACAGGCCTCTTTTGTGCATGTTCTATCAGACTGGAGTGGTCTGTGCTGTGTTCCCTGGTGTGGTGTGCTGGGGAGAGGGTGCTCGCACAGCAGACAAAAACAGAATTATAAAACTGATCATGAAGGCCGGTTCCATCATTGGGACTGAAATGGGCCTTATTCAGCAAGTGACGGGGGAGAATTCTCCCAAATCGAAAGTAATTTCTGGAAATCCCACACACCCATTCCACGCCCCGGAGGTGAACCGGCAGAACACATTCTGTCACAGCCTGATTCCACCGAGGTGTCAGCCTGAATGCTACAGGAGCTCCTTTCTACTCGCTGCCATCACGCTGTTTAATGGACAGGAATAGGAATCGCCCTGGTGCACATCATGTACAGGGAATGGTTGTGTGACGCTGGGTCTGCTTTTTTCTCCTGATGCATGGATACATACCTTTATATTTATACATGTGTTTCTATATATTTTTCATTTTGCGATTGATGGATAGTACACATCTTCTGTGAAACCTGGACATTGTTTATTCATTCATAATACAGATGTTTAATTGTGTTATATTCAGTTTTTCGCATGCTTTCAATTCCTCTGCAACTATTGTGCCTAAATGTTTTATACTCAGATTGTAAGATGAGTTGTCTTGACTGTAACTGTAGCTGTTGTAACGAAATAATTTCTTGGTGACTCAAGAGCAGCATTCAAGCATGTTGGACAGATGTAGACCAGGAAACTAGTAGTTAGGGGGTAAAAAGTGTAATAGGAATATATTTTGCTGACATTGAGAAACTGGGCTAGTTGCTCCTCCACATAATCCTCCATATGAGTCATACTATAGCCTGGACTGAGCATCTAGGACAGACCAAGACTTATAATTGTGTTGCTGAATGATTCTTTCAGCCAGGATAATACAAAGATGTACTGGAATATTGTAAAACATGCCATGACTGTCAGGCTGGAGCCTCCTCCAAAGTTTTGTCACTCCTATCATGGATATACCTTATGAAAGAATAGCCATGAATATCTTTTCACATCCCAGCAAACCGTTTGCTGAAGTTTACTACATTTTTTTTTTCTTTTTTGGAGACTGCTATTTGTTTCGAAGAGCGCAAATAAATGGCTTCCTATTTTCCAGGCTCGCTTTTGCTAGAGTAATGCTTTGTCCTTCTACATGCATTGCCATTCCACTTCACACCTCTCCTCACAGCACCTTCATTCCCCTAACTGCCAGGAGTATTTGGCTTTTAGGTCATGCTTCAACCTGAACATCAGTCCATGTCTTGTAGCCTGTTTGTTAAAGACTTCCAAGCTTACCTGCACTGTGGTTGTTATGCATTGTGGTGTCACTGCCACTGACTTGGCAAGTGATCTAAGATTTACCTCAGTAATATTTATCCAGGTCATATCAATTAAACATGAGAACTACAGAGGCATATCATTATACAAGCTAAAGCTTGGTAAGGACATCTAGTGGCCAAGCTAAGAATTGAAGTCACAATGTGTCATAGAGGTGTCCCAAATCTTTGGGTACTGCAGAGGTGAATACTGTATTTTAGCGCACTATTATAATATTCAATTTCTATTATGTGTCTGATTTTCCAGTTAATGACTTTTCAGCCAGTTTTAGCCAGAAGAAATACCTCAGGACTGGAAATATATATGTCTCGGCCTGCAATCATTATCAAAGTTGTATCACTGACCAAACAAAGTAACTAAACTCCATGACTTGTTTTTGTGCAATATATTGCTCACAAGCTGTTGATTATTTTATGACTGACCTCAGCAAAATATTTGCTCCACCTGTGTAATGCAATCGTACCATAAAAAGTTTGTTCATTTATGTATGACAAAACCACAGTTACAGTATTTCTACCTAAACGAACAAACAGCACTCCCCTTTATTGTCAAGGCTCCAAAATAAGGATTGTTTTACGGAAATCTATTCTGAAATGCTTTGCTTCAATAAGCTGTTCTGGTGGCTCACAGATGCTCAGCACTGTACTAAGACACCTAATGTGTGTTTTATAACCGTTACTCATATATATGTATATATATATATATATATATATATATATATATATATATATATATATATATATATATATATATATATATATATATATATATATATATATATGTCTATACCCATGTCCACCTATTGCGATATATAATGATTTTAAAAGGCCAATATACAGTATACAATACTACTGTTAAACTCCTCTCAGTCATGATCTGTCAATATATAAACTGAAACAAGCCTCCCACCTATTAATCACTGTCTGTTGTCTCACAGATGTCGGATTGACGAGGAGGTCACCCACAAGGCCTGGCTGAACCGCTCAAATATCCTCTTCACGGGGACAGATAAGTGGTCGCTGGACAAGCGCGTGACACTGGTCAACAGTAACAACAGCGACTTCTCCATCCACATCGACAAAGTGCAAGTAACCGATGAGGGGCCCTACACCTGCACCTTCCAGGCCAATAACAAGCCGCGCATTGCCCATGTCTACCTCATCGTCCAAGGTCAGCAGCTAAATTGAGACAGAACTGGAATCTGTTAATAAGTGTCTGTTTACTACATTCAGCAGTTCTGGATAATTTTGCTAAGATATCCAGAGTCTGCAGATTTGATTGCCACTGCAGCTGCAAGACAAAGAAAATGTTTTTCACTGTATCCATGGTACTGGATCCACTAGATTGTTTAATTATGTATATTGTATTCATCCAAGCATTATATACTATAGTGTGTGACTGTGGTTTGATTTCATGGGAGGCAATTAGAATTTTCTATGGTTTTCTATGTTGCTGTGTTCTTCTCTGTGAAATCATAGTTAAATACATGCCTAAAATTTGTAACAGACAACTTAGTCATTACGGCATCTCAGTGTTCAAGGTTGGTATTTACTGTATATAAAAGTCAATCTTCTTATGTCTTGAAAGCTTAGTTGGCTTGTGTGCATGCAGCTACAGTAAAGCAAGTGCAGTGCAGGTGACAGATAAGCAGAAAGTCAGTTGGAACAAGAGGCGAGCTCAAGCCCATCTGTTATTTTCGTGTGACGCGTTAAGATTACTTGTCTTTGTAAACGGAAATTTAGTCAGATCAGATGGATGAGGCTGTATGTTGAGTAGGTACACAGGAGGCTGTCCAAGTGCCTGACTAAATAACTGGCAGTGCAGGACCACGACTCAGTCATCAAGTCAGCAGCTAAGTGAGTGAGAGTCTGACTGATCCTGAGCGACATGATGTATTGGCGCACGGCTGCCCGGAGGATGGATTTCAGATGTTTTTCCCCCTGCATGTGTCAATTTTTATGCATATATGGGAATGTGTTGTGCAGATTGCAGCTATACATCACTGGCAGAATGAAACTGCAAACTTTTAACAGAATATAATCAGTATATTATGCTGGAATGAAAAACACAAAGCCTTGGCTCACAACTCACAGAGACAATGTCAACTGCTTTACTGATAGAGATTTCACATCGCACTGCAGCCAAACTAACACTCTTGTTTGCAGAGTCCAAATCCTGGCACAGATGACCACATATACCCGATTATATGTCCAATTCCAAGTCGCCTGCAATTGCAGCCCGAGCTTGATATCACACAAAATAATTAAACCCTGAAGTCAGTGCATCAAGCAAGAGCGGCTTAACACCACCACTTCAATCTGTGCTTTATCGCTGCAAGTATTCAACTCCAGCAAGATAGAGAAAAGGAGCCTCGGTAAATGTCTCGCAAAAAAAGCAATCTCAGGGCCAAGCTCATTAAAAACAATGATAATGGGCCATTTAAATTCAAGGGCCATCTAGTTATCAAACTAACTACACGCATAGTACCCCAACACTTGTGCTTAGGGCAATATGGTATTCAGGGGTGGTCATTTACTTAAGGAGTAGAAGTAAAAATTCCACCAACTACCAGTTTTATAAATGTCCTTTTCTTTGAAGATCAAATTAGATGTCAAAAGAAGGAGATTTTAATGCCCATTTGCAGCAATTTAGAATTCGGTGCATTTTAAGTAGATGGTCAAGCATATTGTTGCACAGTTCAGTAAGCACTCAGGCACAGATCATTAATCAGCTGATTGCCTGTCTGTTTAAGGTGCAGGGATTTGGATCATATTTTAAACACCTTAATGGGCTGGAAGGCCAGACCTTATCAATAATTTATGAAATAAAGAGGGGATTTTGAGGTCATATTTTAATAGCATGATCTTGTTTTTCAGTGCCGGCCAGAATCGTCAACATCTCAAAAAACGTGTCTGTGAACGAGGGAGAGAATGTAAACCTCTACTGTCTGGCAGTCGGCCGGCCTGAGCCCACCGTCACCTGGAAAGACCAGAAATGTAAGCTACCCTTTCTTGTTTGCTTGTCTTCAGATCCAGAGATCTCTTGTTCACAGCTTCACCTTTATCTCCCTGCCTTTACATTCATCCCTAACCCTGTTCCTCCTGTTAAAGTCTGCTTTTTCGCCCCTTACTGTCTATAAGGTTATCAGCATTCTGCTCACGTCCACATCTTTATCCCTCGTTCCTGTGTCATCATTCTTAAACCCAGCTGTTTAGTCCGTCCCCATCTTAAATTCATACTCCCGCATTTTCCCCCATGTCCCAGTGTTTTGTCCCAAATAACCACACATTACACGTAATTATCCCCACCGTACCACCCGTAATCATCGGCATCTGTCTTCATCCACCCTGTCAAATGGCATCATGGTGCCAGCCGCCACTTCCGGCATTAAATCAGCTATTTTTAGTCTCTGTTGGTGTGAGGAATCAGAGCTAGTTCGGGGTGGTCAGGATGCTCAGTTTGATAAATGAAGTCATATCCATTTGAGTTGATCAGAATAGAATTTATTCAATATGTGTGCTCCTCTTTGTCATCACTGATGTATGTGAACTATGACTGATAGTCCTGTGTTATCTGTTACATGAAGGAAATTGCCACTATGTAATATTTCCCTTTCCATGACCAAGGGTGAACTTCATTTGTTGTGTGTAATATCAGCATGTGGGCGCCAGAAAGTTTTATAATACCTTTGGTTGAACTTTTGAACTGACAGATGAATTTCACAGGAAGCTGGATCAGAATAAGAATTATTATTTCAGACTTCTCAGCACTTTGAAGGTCAGTGTCACCAAAGTCACTGTTAAGGCGCTTTTTATCACAACAGTATTAGTCGACTTGTAGCTTGACTGCAGCAGCAGCAACACAGATCAAATGCAGCAGCAAGACAGAAATAATAAATAGGTCAGTGTGAACAACTACTCAACACGATGTAATTATACCGTTAGGCCTCTAAATGTGCAACCTACTGTACTGCTGAACATACAGACAGCTTTGGGCTTGCTCGGAGGTCTGTTCCTCCTCCTGTCTCCTCTGTTTGTCCCTGGGTTAGCCTGCTCTGAATGCAGTGTCCTTCTCTGCACATTTAGTGTTTGTGAACCTACACACTACAGTACCAGAGGCAGGGACAAGCCCACGAGTGATCGCACACCCCCACGGACACACAAAAGTATAGAGGAGAAAAGGAAAAGCATGCATGAACGCACACCTGCAGCAAACACACACACATACACAACCTTACATCACAAACTCTGTGCAGTTGTCCTCACTTGAAAGCCTACAGAATTTCTCCTCTGTCAGCAGTAATCCTCCCTCTCTAACCGCCCCCACCATCTCAAGCTACTTCCCTCCCTCCCTCCCTCCATTGCCACCGCTATAACCCCCTCAGCTCGCAGAGAAAGAGATAGGGCCCACATTGCTATTCCGTGGGAGTCTCTGCAACCAAGCCATCAGTTGCAGGCGACCAGGGGGCAGTGGAGAAAGGGAGGGGTGTTGGTCTGGCCCAAAGAAACAGCAAGAAGCTGCCGGCCATCTGTCCCCATTACTCAGAGATTGCACGGAGAAAGCACGGGGAGGGGCAGTGAAGAAGAGGAGTGCACGTGGATGCTGGGTGGAAAATGTGCTCATGTATGCCAGGAGGTTGTGGAGTAGGAGGATGAGCACCACCTCAGATGTGAGAGCTTAAAGTCCTCCACCCCTCTGCAACTTCCCAGAGTCCTTACTCACACACAGATAGTGATGCTGCGCCGCACTGTTATTTACAAGCACCGCCTCCTTCATCTTAACCAAAGCACTGATACAATCTGTTGAACCCATTCACTCTCAATGGCATCCATCAGTTGACCCACACAGAGACATACAGGCACTTTGTCTCATTCAGTTAAATGCACCAGCGCAACACGGGCTTATCATTTGATGTAGCATCCATTAAAACCCACGGGAACATAGACTTCACATGAATAGATGCTTATGTCACTGGTGAAGAGGGAAGGATGTGCTTTTGGTGCAAACTTTTAAAAGTCAGCGATCAGATGATAATCAAAAAGGCTTCACAGGTGCTTAATATATTCGACAGGTTGTTTACAATTGGTGGATTATAGTGTGATATTTCTGGGAGGTGATCTAGATTCAACAAAAGATATAATTAGATTTTTGTTTGCTTGGTTTTGATTTCATGCAGCGGTTGGCAACAATAGGCAAGCGGTAAGCAAACAAATCCAATGAGGGAACAATAGAGGATCTGTCAGATGATTGGTGTGTGTTGGGTTGTATATATACTGAGGAAAGTTGATCAGCCACAGGTGTTGTGGGGGTCAGGAGCAGGTGTAAAGGTGAGTAGGGAAATCAGGTGAGTAGAAAAACGTGTTGCTAGAGACAAGTTCATTTTTCAACTATAAAATCTTGATCAGAATTGTTTAGTTAACACATGTAAGAAATGTCCATCCATTATCTATACACTGCTTAATCCTCTTCAGGGTCGCAAGGGGCAGGACTCTATCCCAGCTGACTTAGGGTGAAGGCAGGGGACACCCTGGACAGGTCACCAGTCTATCATAGGGCTACACATACAGACAATCACACTCACATTCACACCTACGGTCAATTTAGAGTTGCTAATTAACCTCAGCATGTTTTTGGACTGTGGGAGGAAGCCAGAGTACCCAGAGAAAACCCATTCATGCACAAGGAGAAAAACTGGTGAAAGCTCCATACACAAATATTCCAGGAAGGCCTGGACGCAAACCAGGGACCTTCAAGCTGCAAGGCAAAAGTGCTAACCATGAGCTACTGTGCAGCCCTTGTGAGGAATGTGCATCGAATAATTGGGAGCTTATGTTAAAGACTTAGGTTGGAAACGTGCAGCCTTTTATGTTTAGTCTCATGAAAACACCAACATTCTGTTAATCCTAACTCCAACTTCCCCACCTTGTGTCTCTCAGTGCTGAGCCCTCATCTGTTTATTCTGAAGATGGAAACCTTGAAAAATTATTTAAGAGTCTACAGTTGAATTTTACACATTTTAAAACATTTAAAACAACTAAATAAATTAAATGATTTTCTATCAGTGTCTGCAATGGTCAGCAAACGGTACTCAAACAGAAATAAAAACTGTGTTCATTGGGAACTATTTTCAGCTGTGGATTAATACATGTAAGTCAGTGTTTAGATCAGCAGGATGGTGTGCAGAAGGTAGGATTAACGCCAAATAATCTACGGTGACTGGTTATGACAAGAAAAGAACTTATCACCCAGTGTGTTTTTAGACTACAGTGCATCACAGTGGGAATGCAGTAAGCTTTATCAGGGTTTAGCTACACAGACAATACTTGTTAGTAGAAGCGATTCATCATTGGTTTTGATCTTTTCATACAATTTGTTGACCATAAAAAAAAAAATTCATTAATTTTTTTACACCGTCAACACAACAAAGCAGTTCTGATTAATGGTTCTACAGATCATACTATACATTCTGATTAGTGCTGCAGCTGTGTGTTTGTTTGCTATTTACTGATTTTCAGTTGGTAATTAATCCTATTCTAACTTTATGAAACCTTACAGTCTGATTTTTCAGTTCCTCTCGCTATTCGTTTTGATGTAGAGCCATGGTGCAAACATGCAGATAGATACAGCCCATAGGTTCTGATGTTCACAGATTATTTTATAGCCATGTTCATGTAGTAAAGCTAATTGGCTATCACTCAAGTATTCAATCATCTTTGTTGCAATGGTCAGAGGTTTTCTTTCCAATGTAGTCATTCTAAAGTGTTTGTTTTAGATAAATATTTTAAATGTCATCTTAGAAACAATGCAATTATCGAAAGCTGATACAATTTTGAATCATTTGACATTTATGTGATATTGCACCAGGGTGTACTCATTTCTGTTATATATTGTAGGTTTAAACCTCAGAAGTCTCAGTATTCCTCAGGCTGTAACATGAAGAATATGGAATAAACTACTTGAATAAAATGCTAGGGGGCAGTTTCAGGCATGTGTGAGGGTCACTGGGGTGAATGGATTGTGCTGTTTTTCTGCTCAGTCATTTAGCTCAACTAACACACATTTCAGCCACTTACTCTTCAAAATGGCAGATTTTACTGTCTGTCAGCCTGTCCATCCTACTCCGTTTTAACCTGACATCAGACCTCTCTGCCTTCACTGTGCTTTTTGTAATGGAAATGGATAAGAAGAGCTGAGAAATCAAGTGCCCTGATGATCTAGACGGGCACAAGTGCTTGCCGGGGAAACAGAGCACAGTTTCACCGTTGGGCAAGCCAGAAATCCTGACTCCAACCCCTCGCCCCCACCCATCCTCCACTCTCTTCTCAGGTGCAATCCAACTATCTCTGGTGGTCAGGAGTCAGGCTCCTTCAAAAGCCGTAAGTGGTTGATGGAGCTGTATTTTGCAGACCATTGTACGAGTGCCAGGTGCCGACTCCGCTCAGATATGATCTCCCACCAGAGTGGAGAGAGGTGTGAAATGCAGGTCTGGAGATCTCAGGGGACGGAGAGGATGGGAAAGAAAGGAAGAGTGAGAGATCCGCTTTGCACTGTCATATTACATCATGCATAGGTACTGTGGATGAAAACCTCATGAAAGAACCAACTCGACATCTCTCACTGGTCCCCTCTTTATGCTGCTGTTTCTCTTTTTCCTTTATCTTTGTATGTGTGTATCTCTGTCTACCTCATGCACAGTATCTCTGGCAAATTACCACACTCTGTGTCTGTAATGGGCACTCTAGCACTCGATTGCTCTCATTTTTTACTTTCTTTGTCCTTTTTGTTTCTTGGAAGTTATCTGTAACAGACTTGTGTGCAGTTTCCCCAGCTGTCTGATTCCATCCTTTTCCCCCTTTTCCCCAACCACACTGCCACAGTTTCCCCCTTCTGGCAAAAGCTGAGTCCTCCGCTTGCCTGACAGAGATGTCAGAATGAGGCTATATTTATTAAACTAATGGAATGAGTGAATACGATTGCACACACCCCAACCTATCACCCAGCGCCTACCAGCACTCACTCGGCTTGCACAAGCCGCCATCACCGTGGCTGTTGCTCACTGCTCAGCCTCTGCCGCAGCAGCTGCAAATAATCGTCTCCAGCTCAGTAGCCGCACTAATAATCCTCCAGTATAATCTTCAATTAGAACCGCTGCACTAATCTCTGACAGGAATAATCGTGGCGTTTAGCGTCTTTTTTTTGTGTGTGTCTGTTTGCGTCGGTGTTGCCTTCAAACGTGCTTAAGAGCTATTTGTTTGTTTGTTGCGGAGTAAGTAAAGGTCTGCTGATTGACAGTGGTGTGGTGTGGAGGTTTTGGAGGGGAGGGGGGTTGAAAGGGAAAAGCGAGCTGCAATTTAGCAGCTGGATTTCCTTGTTAGTGGTGAGATTATATATTATGTCGTGTTCCACAGTCTGACTTCTTTAATGGGGTAAAGGAGAGAGAAAAAAGACCTAATGGTTTTGGAGGCTGTGAGACAGCTGGGCTGCTAAGACTTGCGAGGAGGAGGGAGTACACTCTCCCTCATTCTTCTTTCCTCTCTGCTCTCTTTCTATCTGCCTCTGTCAAGCCAGTAACACAGCCAGCATCCATTCCCTCACATGAAGGAGCAATAACTTGTAGCCCCTTCCCCTCGACTCTCTCCTCTGAAGACATTCTGTGCCTGTCCGTCGCCTAAGGAAAAAGAGCCAAAGTGTGAGACTGACTAATTTGGTTTTGGGTGCACCTGGGAGTTTGTCAACATCAAATAACAGCCAAATTTTCTTCTCACTATGTAATGTGGTGCATGAGCCACCTCTCCTGGTGTGCTCCCCTCACACTATGAAAGTAATGGTGTCACTGCTGTCAAAGCGCGTTTACTTACTTTGCATCTACTCGGAAATGCAACTGCTGACCCATCATTTAACTGAAGAAAGCAGCCTGAGGGACATGAGACAAATGCTGAAACATAATCTATTTCTCTTGATTACAGATATTTCATTAGGGCTTGTTGGTAATTCAGTATCATCATATTGATCTTGTGTTGTGTTGTTAACCATTTTGTGTTTTCTGTTATCCAAATGAATGGTTTCAAAAAGAAAACTGTCATTTATAATAAACAAAATGAGGACATATTCAAGGTTTGAGGTGAGTATTACAATACAGATAGTCCTCCCATCACTCAGCTCTACATGTCAATGTTCCAACATAGTGTTGAATAATGCGTTATATAGTGCTTTCTGATATGCGCATCTCGGCCTCCCTCATGCTCTTAAATTACCTTAGCAATGAGAAAACTTGTCAGTCCACATGCAGGTAGTAAACCTTTAATGTGTGGCCCAAGTCACCTTGCATTTGATATGTACTGACCTTTGACTTCTACCTTATGCCATTAGATGGGCTGGTGAGTGAGGGGGAGTTCCTAGACATCACGGAGATCAAGAGGCAACAGGCCGAGGACTACGAATGCATCACCAACAATGGCGTAGCTCCGCCCGACCAGCGCAAGGTCAAAGTCACGGTCAACTGTAAGTATCTCTGTGTGCCACTCAGCAGCCCAGTGGTGATCATTTAACAGAACCTGGTGTGCATCATGATGTATTGATAATATATGTTAATGCTGTACATGCAGCATTGCGCATTCATTTTTCAACCCCATGCAGAACTGACTGGACTTTCTACTAAGGCAAGCATGTGCTAATTACTGACTTCCCTTTTTCTGTTTGTCTATGTTTTCCTCCCTCATTTTCCCTGCCAGATCCTCCCATGATCACAGACATGAAGAACATGCCAGCGCATTTGGGGAAGACAGCCATCTTGCGTTGTGAAGCCATGGCAGTCCCACCAGCCTCCTTTGAGTGGTACAGAGATGACCATAGGTGAGACCAGTGACAAGTTCAGTGCTAATTAGGTTGATGATATCCACACTAAGGCAGCTGAATCTAAAATGTGTCCTCTGCATTGCCTTCTGTCCACACTGATAATGTACTTGTAAAAGCAAAGTTGGAGCTTGTTGAAAATGTCTTGCAGAGTGGATTGTAGTGGAAAATTGAGATTTTGAAATGTTCATGGACGGGAGCTGCAGTGGGGGAGTTTTGAAGACAAGCTTCCTCCATGCACACTCATTTAAATTAAAATACAGCCAATCACAAAGTGCAGGTGTCATATTTTTGCTGTATCATTGTGGTATTGACATTGATTAGTTGGTGTCTCAGTTTGCCTGGTTAACAGGCAGCTTTAACGAGTCACAATTTTACACTTATATATTCTGTGTCAATGGTAGAAGACAAATATGTTAATTAGAGTAATTAAATTCTGAGTTCAGCAATGTTAAAACACAGTGTACAGCAGGTGATCACAGAGAGTAGGAGGGAAGAGAACACATGTTTCAACAGTTAAGACTCAGCAGAGTAACTGTTTTTTCTCCTGTTGTTTGATAACCTAAAAAGAAGAGGGAAGAGATGTAAGCGTTTTTCATACTTTTTTAAATCTTTCCAGAAATGACATAAAAAGCAAGTATTTTCACACATCAGCAGCATTATCAGATGTAGCTGATTCACTGTGGCTGTTGATGTAACAAACATCTGACGTTAGTATATACAGTATCTGAGAAAAGCAATGTGTTGCCATCTCTGGATAACTTGTGTGCAACGTATTTCCTCTATATTACCCACATAGTCCCACCAAGTTTGTAAAAGGTCCCAGGGAGCACAGAAGTACTTAGAAAAGGCTTTGCTAGCCAGAGAGAGCTGTTAATAGAGTATAATAGGCCCCAGTAGGAGATCTCAGTTATTTATGGACTGTAAGATTTCACTATTAGTACAAGGTGAGATGGAGTAAATATGCGGAGGGGGACTATGTTGCATGATCGTCACTCAAGAGATGGAGAAAATAGTTTCTCTTGCAGGCTGAGTTGCTTGGTGTGATGTTATGTTGCGTTATCTCTCTTTCACACACTTTTTCTCTTTTTCTTATTTCCTTCCTTTGCTTCTGCTCCCCCACTACTGCCACCCAGACCGGTAGAGAGTGACAACACCCTAAGGATCAAAAACGAGAAGACGCGTTCTCTGTTGCTGTTCACCAATGTGACAGAGAAACATTTTGGCAACTACACTTGCTTTGCCTCGAACCGTCTGGGGGCTTCCAACGCCAGTATGCTGCTGTTTCGTAAGTTACCACGCAGAACTAACTACATGCAGGTGCACACGTACGACAGCGTGCATATTTATGCAAGCCCAAGATTTCGCAAATGTGCTGACATTTATCTTGTGTGGCTATCAATCAACGTGCAAGACTTACAGCAGACATGACCCACTACCGCAAAAGTGATTTGCAATGACATGCTGTTTTTCCCCCCTTTGCACGGTCTGTTTTTGCTCTGCACACAGCACAGCGTTTTCTCAGCCTTCTCCTCCCTCCTTCTTCCCATTTTCGTTATTCTCCGCCCCATTAAAGCTTTGCTTGCCTATATTACCATCTCTCTCTCTCTCTCTGTCTCTCACGTTCGTTCACACTCCCACTTTCCATCCCTCGTCCACACATTCCTGCCTGCATGCACACAAACTGCCGCTCTGCTCTGTCCCGTTACCCAAGAAGTTGTCATTTCTCTCGGAGCCCAATTCACATTAACTGTCCCCAATGAGCGATTTCCTACCCTTCCATTTTCCGTCTCCCCTCCTCCCCCCGTTTAGTGCATTTGGCATTACCATCTTAAGTGAGTCCTTCATCTATCCCCTTTCTTCTTTCATTCCTTTACCCATTATCTCGGCCAGTCTCCCTTCAATGACTCACTCCTCCGTCAGACCCATACATCTTCCTGCTCTCTTTTTCCACCACCGCTGCCACTTCTGTCAGCCTATCTCTCCATCATCTGTCCTTCTGCCTCCTCTTTCTTTCCTAATCTCCTGCTGCCATCATTAGAACACAACAAACCCCTTTCTGTTCTGGACCGGGCACAGAAAATCGGACCATAATCGGATACTTTTGTGGCATTTCTATTCATATGCTCTCCCTCACTGTCATTGCCTCCCCTTACTTTGTTTCCTTGCTTTTGTACCTCTTTGTTCGCCATTTTAAAAGTGCCACATGGTGCATTTTAACATCAACAAGCCGCTATCACATCAAAATTGGCACATTATTGTAATTACCCGCTACCGATGACTCCATTACTGAGACCATTAGCAGTCTGTACTAGCTTTCACTTCACACTGTTACATTATAAGCCACCAGGTTAGACTTTTGAAATCTGGTCGACTATAATAGCACAAAACAGGAAGAGAGAAGGTTAATCAAGGGTTCTTGCAGTTGAATTTTCAAGCGTTATGCCCTGGCCCAAATAACATGTTCTTAATGGTATATCAAATAGTATTGAATAGGCTTGTTACCTTTATATACTTTCTCGGCAACTTTTCAGAAGCTAGATTTATACATTTGCATTACGATGGCAATACTTTATTAAAGGTGGCTACATGTGTATGCTGCAAGGTTACCACAGGTGTATCTGCTCTAAAATGTAACTACACATCTCACTAATGCTGTGGCAACAAAAGAGATACAATGTTAAGTACAAGAACTTTGGCTCTCTGTATTTTCCCCTACGTCTCTCGGGTTTGTTGTAAATGAAGACAACATAAAGGACGTCATAGAAAGAATCTCTGTAGTTCACGCTCACCACATTCATCACTCTGAATGAATGAATGTGAAAACAGCAAATGCAACTCAAAGTTAACGAGACACAGTTGCATTAAAAGTTGCCTCGATGTAGCTCTAGTGCTGCTGATCTTTATGTATAGCTCACATTCCTTTTTATCACAGAGACAATTAAAGAATGTCGACACAGTTACTTTCAGGAATATCAAGTTTTCTTAAGTTGCAGTGCATTCTCTCGGCTCTCAAGGCCACTTTATGATACAGCCTAATCGCAAACAACACATGCGTACAGAGTTGCAGAGGAAAGCTGACCGTACTAAGCTGTAAAACCTGCAATGGAAGGACATACAGCAGGAGTTACTGTTAATTCAACCTGAGGTTATCACTCCAGCATTTAACGGTTTTGTAATTTGAGATGAATTCATAATCAGTCTCACAGTGGCCCCCGTTTTTAACCATCATAGATGATTAAAAGCAATCTGGCATGCGGGTTTCCAGTGCCAGATAGCTTGTATTGGTCATGCTGTCTCACTGACTTAGCTTTCCAGCACAGTTCAATGGAATGAAACATGATTAATGTCTTTAGTGTTTGACAGGTGTCAAAATGTATTGTGTTTGACAAGTCAGAGTGTCAGCACTAAACAAATGAAGGCATGCATTTCATGGCTTCGTAAGCCGAGATCAAGCATACATTAACTTCGCTAAGTTAGAAAATTCAATGCACGTTTCTCTAAGTGGTCATTTGGATTTGTCAGACTCTGATGTAACAAATTACATTAATGCATTTAATTTGAAATACCAGAGGCAGACATTACAGACACAGATGACACAAGCAGCATTAAGAAAGGCATTGGTCCATTTGTGGCTTGGGTGTTTATATTACACTGTGCATGAAAGCTCCAGCCCTCCTCTATCGACTGGAGCCATCAATCATGTCACTAGTTTTACTAGTGTCAGCTGTGTCTGACATGCCTAAAAGTCCTTAACGTGTTAAATATACGTTACATATTGACATACTCCACAGCCTCCCATGTGTCACCCATCTTAACTACACAGTGATCTCAAATGAAATCCAGATTCTGAGGGGTTTTAAAGAAACTGCTTCAGACGATGAATTGAATGTAAAGCTGTTGGAATATGGGAAATGTAATGCTAAATTTGAAAACACCATATTACTAATGTAAAACACAGGCAAATTCCTAATTGTTTACGGTGATTACTGTATCCGAATTAATTTAGTCAATTAATTGTAACATGTTTAAAAATTTATACAGGCTGTCACAAACAAAGACCCCTTACTTCTGGCAGTGGTTGTAGATTTCTGTGTATTTTTAATAATGCATACGCTTCTCCCATCCCCACCTCCTGCTCTCCTTCCCTTTATTTATTCCCTCTGTCTTTATCCAGGACCGGGGGCTCTACAGGGGCGAGGGAGCGGTTTACATGCAGGGATGAGCGTCAGCATGTGTGCTTGGGTTTCCCTCTCCGCTGTCCTCCTGCTGAAGGTGTAACGATCAAACTCCACCTGGGAATTGTCCTTAATCGTCCCTAAAAGCCCCCCACCCCCCCACACACACACCTCTACCCCACCTCTGCCCCCGCCCATCCGCCCTCTCTCCCCCCACCCCGACTACGGAAGGAAAAAAACGGAAATGAAATTCTTTAATTACGAACCCATCACTGTGAACAAAAAGAATATGCATTATGCCAGGAGCCATTGAATCATTGCATCAGACACGCGACTACCCCCTCCTGCCCCCACCCTAAAACCCCAGCACCCTCAATTCAATTTTGAGGTCAACTCACTGTCATTACTTTTTCTTATTTTTCTCTCTCTCGCTCAAACACAGTCTGTCTCTTTTTTTTTGTCTCCCACAATGCCTTGCAGATCTGTCTGACTTGGTACTTCCCCCTTCTCCCCTTTGTTTTCCCCCATTATTACCACTGGGCTGATGTTAATAGAGAGTGTATATTAATGCTAATTGTCTTGGTGATCAGTGAGAAAATAGATAATCTAACAACTGGATGATCATTCATGTAATATACTACATAGACTGCTGACTGACCTACAATGTTTGCCTTATGGAAATTATACATAAAATCACATTATTGTGGTGGATATTTATGGAAATGCTAGTTACAACGTGGTACTGGTGGTCATGTCATCTTTTGAAAATTTGTCCAATCAGTGGCCATGTCTAGTGTCACTATTCGATCACACACACATCAACACACACACACATACACATGTATGGCTTTTTGATTTTACCTGTGTAGCAGTGAAGCTGCTATGAATGATGTCAAAATGTATAAAAAAAAAAGGGTGGGTGGTGACGGCATCAGTCTTAACTACCCCTTTATGTAATTTGGGGGGTTTATACTAAGGTTTCGCATGTAGACTCCCTCACTACCCAAACCTTTTTAGCCAACCCTCTGCCCCTCTGTTCAGCGTGCTCTGTCTAGTCGCCCCTCGCATCGCTATAGTGTTCTCTGCTCTGTGTCACCCCCCCAACACCACCGCTCCTCCCTCTTCCTCACCCAGTGTAAATATATGCAGTACGGAGGCCACGCCGGCGACTTCTGGTTGCCTCGCACCGAACAACGTCTCACATAAAGCCTCGACTTCGCTCCAGTCTTCTGAAGCAGCAAGAGACTGTCCTCTGACAACGATATCTTCTGTTTCAAAGCTGCGGCTCCATCCTCTTTGTCGCTTGTTGATAGCATGTACTGGTTAGAGATGTTCCTGTTGTGAGTCCATACCTCCCCACAGTCTCTCCTCCCTTCCCCTCCCTCCCTTCCTCCCTCCCTCCCTGCACTGTGTCTGTTTTAATCTGCAAGGTTACCCGCTTTTACTTTTTTGGTGTTAATAATACTACCGATGATGATGATGATGATGATGACGATGATGTTAATAAGTATTTGAATAACTCTGAATAGTAATTCCATGTGAGAGAAAAAAAAGAACAAAATCCGATGGTAAAGAGCCGTGCGTGGGGGGAAATAGTTTTTGTACTTTACTCACACACATTGAATGACTACAATGACAAAAAACAAACAAAACAAAACAAAAAAAAAAGGTGTAAAGTTTTCGAAGTGATGTGCTCTATTTTGCCATGACAAGCTTTTTAAAAACACATTTGAAACAGTCCGAGGGATCATTTCATCCAAGTCCTGGAAGCGGTGAAATGGATGATGTAATTTATAATTTGTAACAGTTTATGTATTTGACTCTTTTGTCATGCTGTTAACTGCATCACACACATTTACAGCTCATTTGTCCACTTATCATAGTGTGTCTTTCTCTCGACCAGCTAGATAAATGATTTGGATCCGTGTCAGTCTCCCGTCGTGGCTGTAAGTCAGTTCTTGTTCTGCCAGACTGCAGGGAGATAAAGATGTAATTAGCCATTACCTGTGGCTGGCTAAGTGAAGGAGCCCGGGCTCCACCTGTCCTTCCTGCCACCCAGTTATGGCCCCCATAAATCAAGCTCAATCCTGCCCCTGACAGGAATCCTCTTCAAGGACAACCTCGCCTCGGTGCACCGGTACTCCCTCCAAATGTGTACCTGTGACATGCAGGCATGGGCACTACAAAACCCCCCCGTGGCACAATTATCCAGTCACTTCCCCCACACAGCACAAACAGCGGGAGGCAAGCCCGTACTTTAATACAGTGGCACTCGTTTCTCCTCTAAAACACTGTTCCACTCACATGCAGCAACTATATGCAAATTTGCCATAACGAGCCTGCACGGAGAGATGAGTTTACCCCAGCTGCACCCTGACTACTGCGACCTGAATGGGGAATTACTCAATATTCAATCAGATGTCTGAATGTGGGGTTTTTTTGTTGTTGTTGTTTTTTTTTTAATTTTGTTTCGAACCAGCAATAACCCCTTCTTCTACTGTGCAAGAGAGTTCAGTCATGGTTAAAGCTGTGGTGTAAATTTAAAAATCTGCCATTAACAAGGTATATCAAATACGTCTGTTGTTGTACTTTTATTGTGTACAGTACTCTGAAATGATTGTGAAGCTCTGTTTAAATGGCCCTTAATCTAAGACACTACATGTTGTACTCAAGAAGTCTTGCCCTCTGCAATGTATTTGGGTCGTCTGTATGACAGAACTCACGTTGTGCATGCATCTTGTTGCTCCGAAAACAATGATGGATTCCATTTCAAGCACAAGAGCAGGTCGCTTGGTCAGTGCTTCTTTTCTTCTGTCTCAGATACCTTTTCATCCTCTCACTATCTCTGTCTTTTCTGCCATTTTTTGTTCTTTTCTGTTTGTCACTCACATACTGTTCTATGTCGGCGTCCCACTGGGTTTTTCAGTGGCATATAACATCTGTATGTACATAATCTGTCCTTGATGAAGAAAAAAAATATCAAAAAACAGACGATAAAAGCAAAAAAAAAAAAATACAGACAAAAAATAACATACTGTCATGTTTCTCGGTGTGGGTTTGAAAACAGCACGTCAATATTCGTGTGTGGGTGGATTTTGAAAAAAAAAAAAAAAACAACAAGCAAATATTTCTGTGTAGATTCTCAGTCATCCAGGTCATGGTAATCCTAAGTGCTTCAGTGGAAGGCAACTGGACTTCTTTTATATTGTATGTTGTGTTAAGGCTTGTGGATAAATGTTTCAGATTGAGGGAAAATTGCACAATGTGATATGAAATGGTTGGAGTGGTGATGAACAAAATGTGAGAATTTGTACAGACAAGCAAAACAACATGTTTTCATGGGTCATGATGTATGTACAGTGCTGTGCAAAAGTTTGGGCCGCTTGAAGTGAGGATGCTTTCAAAACTGATGTCATGAGTAATTTTTATTTGTCATATAAAATGCAGTAAGCAGAAATATCTACACCATTCTGCACTGTTTGCTTTTGAAAACACACAGTTTTCCAAGGTGCTTGACAGATATGTGGTATCTTGTGTGAGTTGAGGCTGTCTCAGTGTTTTCTGTCTTTTCGTGTAACCTCGTGCTGACTCGATGATGCTGAGATCAGGACTCTCTAGGACCCACAGCATCCGCTGCAGGACTCCATGTTCTCGTTGCTGGCAATAGTTCTTTATGACTGTGACTGTACATCAATTCGGGACCAATCAGAAGCCATATTGATGGTGTTATGTGATGGATGAGAATCTAAACATGTGAAGTAAAAAAAAAAAAAACCTTTGCACAGTACTGTAAATGAGTCACACTGGTGGTATGACAGGAGGACTGGAGAGGGTGTGGGCAACACAGCGGCTGATCCCCAGGCTGCACAATTTGAGGGTAGATGAGGATGCTGCTGAGAGAGCGCCTGCTCTGACGGGCCTGTGGGAGGATATCCTGACAATGCAAATCCAAAAGCTGAGAGCCCGAGGGAGATGGGATGACACTAACCAGACAGTGAACTCTCCATTTAGGGAGAGAAGACAGTCAGGCACTCATATTGGATTTCCAAACTTGAGCGCTGTTGTCTCTCCCGCGGGAAGGTGTACCACACACTATTTATGGTTGCACTATATAATATGAATACTATTAACATAGCCTTGATCACAAACACAGTCTGGCCTACTTCAAGTGTATAAATAACACCCCAACTGGGGTTCAATGAGTTTACAGTGATATAAACAAGACGTTTCCTCAGCCCCTAATTACATTCGGCGCACCCTGATGAGAAAGTGTTGATTGGCTCCTGTAGCTGATGGTTATGATGGTCTGTTTACAGAATCTTTGCCAATAGGGTGCCATGAAACTTATGTACAGCTCACAAAACTAGCGTGTAGTGCCATTTTACAGTACTTTGCATTGCACAAAAAATCTGCTTCTGTTAGGTCATTTTGTGTTTATGTGAAGATTTCATTAGTGAGTTTTACATTTATAGTTGTAATTTTATAAAAAAAATTAAATTCTGTTGGCATGTCTTTGCAGAGTCATGAAATGGATTTTAGAAATAGGGATTGTAGAAAATAACTCTGAAGTACATTTCTTGGCACTGTGCTTTTATTCAGAATAGTCTGCAATATAATTAAGCTGTTTAGGGTTTAGGACAGATGCTGCACATTGTTCCTGAATTGTTGCAGTGACTATGTAGAAATAGTTTTATGGTGCTTTAAAGTCAACACTGTAGAATAGCAGAAGAAGTGTAAGCCTGGATAAGATGTGAATGTACCTCTTTACTTTATTTGGGGCAGCTGGCTCGGGCTGTAGCCTTTCCTAAAACACCTTCGCTCCGTAGAACAAATCCCGGACAGACTTTCAATTCAGAACGCAATGGTTAATCAATACATTCGACTGAATGGCTTTGAAATAGAGCAATTTCTCCCTGGCCTGCCTTTCCCGGTCCCCAGAAGCTGAATTGATCAAGTATCTACAGACCAGCCTTAGAACAGAGAGCATAATTCATCATGCCTGATACAAGACACTCCTAATTGTGCATTGATTTTAAGGCCCTCTCTGAAACTATTTGGGCAAGCTGTAATGTCAGCTCAGTAAAGTATATGTTCAGAGCTACAGTTCAGATCCAGGGAATGAAGAATTAATCATTTGTTTTTGTCTCAGGAGCCTATCCAGGCTGGTGTGTGTTGTTTGTTTTGTGACATATCACACGGTTAACCAGAAATGATTCATTTTATACTGTATGTGCAGGCTGTTTGCTGCGGGAGTGTTAATTTGTATTTTATTAGTAATGAGAGATGTAACCTGGAGATTTTTGCAGTTGCCAGTGTCAGCAGCTATTGGTATCATGTAGTGAGAAGTAAATAGGTGGATATAGAATACACAAACGCAAGGTGTGACTGTGCAATACAATAATAAGTTATATGTAACAGATTGTAATTTGATAATGTGGGCAATTGCAGGCATCGCGGCGCCCGAGTCAGTGTACCAAAAGGCTATGTTACGCAGACTGACAATTATATATGAGTGATTATCATTGTTCTAAATCCTCTGCTCATGTCCTTTACTGCAAAGCACACCTAATTCCCATATATTACCCTAATTAGCCATTGTTTACCAACTATACAGGCTCATTCAGTTCTCATGGGCAAAGTCAACGTTGCAAGTCTATTAAGGCCCAGTACTTTTCCATTACCACAGCGAATGAGTGCATTGGTATACAGCATGCTAGACAGTATTGTGACAAGGAAAGTCTCTGTATGTGAGCATGTAGTGAGCACTTTAGTTACATAGATACTACAGGAAGTAGATAGATAGATAGATAGATAGATAGATAGATAGATAGATAGATAGATAGATAGATAGATAGATAGATAGATAGATAGATAGATAGATAGATAGATAGATATTAAAATGGATTCTATGTGCAATTCATTGAGTTCAGGTCTTCTGTATATATTTGAAGCCTCAGCTTGCAGAAAAGACGTCGGGCCACAAAGCCTCCGTCCTCGCCCTCCTCCTTACTGTGACCACAGATGGTGTGTTGTCAATCGCTCACCCCTCTAAGAACGGGAGCGTCTGGCTAATTAACGGCACGCTGAACTCCACCAGCTGAGCAACAGCAACATTCACGCAAGCCATGCAACACAATGGAGAACATCTCGCCCACTACGTCTCCCCTAGTCATTAAGTCGCCCACCTCACATCTCCGCCGTAGAAAGAGTCCCATTACTTGGCCTGTCTGAATTACAATCCCACGCCTGGCATTTTCCCTGTCAATCAAAGCAAGGGGTAAATATGGGTTGTGGTGCTGAGAACTGACAGGGGAAACTTGGGCTTCTTTCACAAGTGACAGCACCAACTGGTGTTTTTGCGCTGGTCTGTATTGCAGTTATGAGACAGCAGGAGCGCCAGGCTGTGGGGAAAGTCGCCCATGCACCTTACACACCTTGTGTAACTGCAGGCTGGGATACGTGACTGGATGTATGATAGGGGTTTGTCAGGTGCTGTGTGCCCTCAAGAGGAGGATAACAGAGCTCAGACTGCAGGAACCCTGGCAGCAGACTAATGGAAAAATGTCTAATTTGGAAATGTAATACCAAATTTTTCTAGAAGAAACCCACCGTGTATAATTGCAGGAATGAGCTGGCGTAGGTTAGTGTTGAATGTGGAACCCATCTTTCTTCTCCTTCTTCTTCTCGCTGTCTTCTCTTTCTTTCTGTGGGGAAGATAACCAATAAAAATGCCCTCCCACCCCTCAGTGCTCCAGGTTCGCCCACTCTACAGTTGCTGATACAAATGGTGTGCGTGTACCTGAGTGCGTGTTACCCAAGTGTCTATGTTCAAGTGCGCATCCACAATGAACATGAGTAATTCAAAGGGGCCTCACATGCCAGCAGTATGTCTGCATCTGTGTTTGTGTTCTCTGAGCTCCAGAGGGCAGGTTGCCGGGTTCGTTGGCAACACACACCTGGATTAAAGGCTTTTGTTACATTTCGCAAGATCTTATCAGAGTAAACACACGAGACAACATGAAAGGAACAAAACATTTGTCTTCCACCCTGACAAATGTTCAGTGCTGTGTAATGATGATTGTACTTCTTTTTGATTTGTTTAGTTGCTGAACTTGTCTTCTTTTGAGTTTTATTTCCGTGTATTTTTTTTTTTTTCAAAATCCATGAAGTCAAGTTAAAAATGATATCAAGTGGAGGGAGACAAAAAAATAAAAATCAGTTTTGTTTTTAACAGAACTCACTGTGTGTGGTTTGTTGCTGGAAGCGGGGCTGTCTGTTGGCCCCTGTGGTTAGAAAAGGAGGTGAGGTCAGGCGAGTTGCTTCTGCTTGCTGTTTGCTTCCTGCTGAGTAAAGAGCCTCTGCTTTCGTTGTGTTTGCAGGTTGCAGGTTTGCCTCACGTGGGTTTTTTTTTCTTTTTTTATAAAATTTTTCTGAGTGTCTGGTTTGATGGAGCGCTATCATAAAGCGCTCATATCAAATCGTTTTCCAACAAATTATATAAACCCTATTAGCGGGTAATAACTCCATGATAGATGTGATCTGTGGTCATTACAAATCATTAATATGAAAATTATACCTGTCATCCTGTGGTTAGTGTTAATTTCTTGCTGGGGTTGTTGCTACAAATTAGAGAATTTGCAAACAGGAGGAAAGTCTCCACTTGTCCGCCTCTTGTCAGTGACAAACATCTGGGTCTCCCCATCTTCACACCTGCACATATTCAGTCATGAATTATCAACCAAATTGATAATGACTTTGGGGATCTAATCTGTTTTAATTAATTGTAATAACACAATTTGGACCGTATTATCTATATTGAAATCTGTCCAGGGAGGAAAGCTATCAAGTGTATTCATTGTGTATCCAATATGTGCACAATAACATATAAATAACAGGAAGAAGTGTAAAAACATCACGTCATTTTACTTGAAATGTGGTGTTAAGTTCAACGGAAGGATGTACGACTTTTAGTAATATTGTGACCAAAAATGCCGAAGTATTTTTAAAGGACAATGTGAAGCAAAAACATAAAAGGTCTTTGAGTATTAATGTAATGTTTACATCACCAAGAGATGAAATTTATGGCTTTACCAACTCACCATCTAAAGCTGTGCTTTGTTATTTGGAAGTCAGGTCACATGTGTTTTTGAAGTTCCTGACTTACAAAAAGCAAACTAATACGCCTTCAAGTCACTGCAATAATAGTGTTTTTAGAGTGTATCCTCTATAGTTTAAATTAAGCAAATTAAGTTTTAATTAGACCTTTTTTTTTCTTCAACTTGAACTTGTTTTATTAAAACTTCTATGTAGCTTTGATGATGATGATTTCACCTAGCATCACAAGTTCTCTTCCCCTCAGAGGACGCGCTTCTGAATTCATTATACTGTAGCTCGTTAGGGTACTCAAGAAATTCATATTTACAGCTTTTGCACAGCAAAAGCTCGAAAAGTCAAAATCAAAACAAGAGTTCAGAATACATCAACACATTCAGGAATGTGCTGCAAATCCTTGGCACTGGAAGAAAGAAGTTGTTACTACTTCTGAACATCTTTGCTTTTATGAGGGTTTTTTGTGTTGGCGTTAAGTGTCAATGGTAAGTTTGTTGTTAAAACTGACATAGGTATGTTGCAAATCAAAGTGTTTTGAAGGCCTTGCATAAAACAGAAACCTGTAGGAAAACCTGTAGAATAATAACCTGCTTACTGTTGCACTGTGGTTTCTGTCAGCATTGCAGACAAAGGGCCTATTTGTTAGCCAAGACACTGACACATGTACTTTTTTTCACCCCGGCAGCCTCTGAGATACGGGTTTGTGTTGAAGCATGACCTATTAATGAACCATCACCTCTAACCATAAAGTACAAAAAAATAACAGCTGACACCATCACTTTTTAATGCTCGGCAAGCTTCAAACTTATGTCCGCCTGAGAAACTACTTCACCACTCAGGCTCAGAGTGGAGAATAACAGCAGCATGGCCAAACAGCCTCACCTGTGTTTGCTTCTTGTGTTTGCATCCCAAATATCAGGTCAGTGTGGATGATTTGTCTTCAATAATCTCTGTTAGCCTGGCATTTCTTCAAAAATCCGATTCAAATCACTGATATTAATCATGAATTAACTGTATAATAACTATTTATTCCTCAAAATTTAATGCAGCTAGAGCTAACATGCTTCTGCTGAGGATGAAAATCTTCTTTTAATTAGCACAAATAGAAGGTAGAGACATGAGATCTGTGTCTGGATGATGATTTCTGTGGGCTTCCTTTGTCATCGGCACACAAACTGTGAGCAACTGCTGCTTATCTTATCTGCAGCATTTCATCACCGCGCTTAATAATCACTTCATCACACTCGACTAGACAAGCAGTCACTACAATCAGACCTATTCCGAAGCTGTCGAAAACTTTTGTATTTAAGTGTCTGGATCAGAATTTGTTGGAAAAATAAGTGCTTTATAACTTTTATTACCACATTCAATAAGTGTCTGGTGCCTTGTTAAATTACACTAAATTGACGCTATTCTTCTGGTTCTTCTGTCTGATCATCTATGTCTGGCAAACCTCTCTCTCAGCTGTCACCCAGGCATACTAAAGACACATTTAAAGTATTTGTAGTTGACCCACAGGTCCGGTGTGCACTTTTTAAAAGTTCCTTGTATGACACATTGTATTAATGGCTCTGTCTTTAGCCCTGACAGCGACCCAGGAGGGACTGAGGGTTAGACAGCATCCTCCATCTCTCAGTGTGATGCGGGGTGAGACGGCAACCCTGTCCTGTCATTTCAAAGTGGAATCCCTCAAGTATGGGGTTCAGTGGTTCAAAATGAAGTCGGGAAAGCAGCTCATCGCAAAGTCATCCAGGCACATCGCTTTGGAGAAGAATCAAACCTCCTCCCTGGTGATTACTGATGTTGCACCGGAGGATTCTGGGTGGTATTACTGCGAGGTGAACGTCCTGCACAAAGACCCGGAGTGGGGCAACGGGACCGAGCTGGTCGTCCTGGGTGAGAAACAGATAGCTGGTTTCAGAAATGAACATGACCGCAGTTCATTAGGGTTTGCTGTGCTTGGGTGAAGTTGCCATGCTGGTAATTATGTCTCATTTGTATCTTCTGTGCACCAGAAGCTAGAGTGTTTAGTGCAAGACTGCTCGATACAAGCGCCGGCAAGGACCATGCATCACCATGAAGGCAAACGGCCAGGCTCAATCTATAAAAATTCAAGTCGTGAAATTCCCTCAGAGTTCATCTTTTTGCCTGAGCAGTTTCATGACAGATCTAGAAATAATCACCCCGGCACCATGCGCAGTGCCTTGTATCGATCTTGCCCAGGGAATTGAAACTCGCCAGAAAACAAGGCAAGGAGGGATTGCCAAATTATTATGTGGAAATCCTTCATGCGGAAGAAAACCTTCCTTTTGATTTTTCCTGAAAGTAATGTTGGCTTCAACAAATAACTGCTGATATTACGCGTTTTTACCAATTTTATTCATTTGTAGTTATTGCCTTTAAGTTTTTTTTCAATATTATATATATTTTAATTTTTCTTTGTCAATTATTTTGTATTTATGACTGTGTTTGTTGTAGGCAATGCATTTTGTAAAGGTAACGATAATGGTAATTCTAGAAAGTAGTAGAAGTAAGGACAGTGTTGACAGTATGACTAATTAAATGGAAGACACTTTATATGCAACACTTTCTATTTACCATATTGTGCATGTCTTCAGCTGTGCTAGTGGATGTTGTTTTAACCTCTTTTTTGTCCCTGAATATTTTACCAATGTATATTTTGCGCATTATGCAAGTATTTCAGTGTATTTTTTCCAGATATAAATAGCTGTATAATGACTAATACTAACACATTTTCATTTTTCATATTTTGTCTTATTCTCCCCTGCTGTGTATTATTATTTGTCTCTGCAGTGACCCAATTTCAAATTTGAATGATCTCATCTGATGCGTTTGCTTTGTTCCATACTCTTCTTCCACTACTAGCACCACCTTCTGCTCCTAAAGTATACCTCCAGATTCCCCCTGACCCACAGACAGGGCAGTGGGCTCTCATCTGTCTCACAGGGGGATTCCACCCAAGTAGGCTCACCCTCGCCTGGATGTACCAAAGTGCAGCAGCTGATATCGATCACCTGTCAGTCACCAATTGCACCCTACCTGCTAACGACCCTCATGGCAACCTGTCCGAACACCCAGCCGATGGAGCCCTGCTGTCTTCTTGGTTGGTGAACTCTGTGCCTCTGCGTCAGTCAACGTGTTTCCAGGTGACGGACATCTACAGCCGGGAAGTGTTTCTCTTCAGTGTGCTTTTCCTCCCCAAGAAGGAGTCCTTGAGAACGGGGATAACCTTCACCTGTGGGCTGCGGGACCACCCTGCCATGACCACTGCTCTGACTGCCTCCTTTACATGGGGTAACTATGGAAGCAAACGCAATGTATTTATCAAACATGATAATATTACACAGCAGACATTTGTCTTGGAGGCACTATGGAGACAAGAGTTGTGAGATTTTCTCTTCTTTTTACATTTTAAATTCCCATTTGCTCATCTTAATCATGGTGCTCCTGTTCTGCAACATTAAAAATATGACTTCAGTTTTGAATATTTAACTTTGTGTCTCAGAATTCACGTTTTTTTCTTCTGTCAGTTTGGTATGACAGATGGCTTGAAATATTATGATACGTACTGTTTGTTGAGGAGAGAAGCTGCCAGAGGTATGAATCACTGCTGTTGCAAATGTAGAGCACATGGTACGGCATAGACACTGCACCTAGTTGCTGAATTCCTCTAACATTCACAAAGAATGTGACAACCAACCGATTTTAAACTGCAGAATGCATTAGCAGACTTCTTTAAAGCACAAGTTTTATCTCCTGCCTGCTGTCAGCAGTCCACATGACAGAACTTTAATTGGATATTTATTACTAAAATACTTTTAGGGGTTGTAGTTGATTTTTCTCATAAACCTTCAATTATTAAATCAATGAGGCAAACACTGACAAACATTTACATTTATTTTGCATGACTTTCTGGCACCTGATAAATGTTAGACCAACATTCCTTTTAGTTCTGAGGAAATATTGGGCTTTTAAGCTATTAAAAAGCGGCTAGCTTTGTGTGTTTGGTGGTTGTTGCTGGGGAGGAAGCTTATAGCTGAGTTACTGGAGCTCTCAAAATTAGGGATAGATTGATTGTCGCCTTGGTCGATTATCAAAGCCGAGACTAAGCATTATCACAACATGATTCATTGGCAGATTATTGATAAATTAAATGTGCAATTTTGGCTCTGATGCTGCCGGCTGTCTCTCTGTAGTCACTTTAAAGTCACAAGCAATGTCCTACTCACAGCAGCTCTATCTGATTGGTTACACACCAGAAGTATCAGCCAATCAGCACTGAAGGCTACTGTTTACAGACAGGGACAGACATATTTGCAAGTTTTGAAACTTTGTTTGTAACTTAAGGTGGCAGATATTACTGGAGTTGCAATAAACACAGCAGTCTTCAGCACACTAAGACGCTGTCTGATCATCCTCTGACTAGCATTAGCTGGTGTGTTGTAAAATCTTTCTCAAGTAAGATTAGCTTTAGCAATCTGCTCCAACTGACAGACAGATCTCTCTAGCAGAGACACAGTATGCAAAATTGAACAAAATAGCAAAAGCCGTTGCAACAAATCAGTAAATTAGCAACTTTCACAGCAACTAAGAAGGCACTAATGGCTGTTGGTTTAGTTAGGAGGCACCTCAAAGCATGTAATGTATATCAGTTCCAAATATTGGTAATCAGTTTGTCTTGATTACTAAAAATAAAAAACTAAATTTAAAAAATTACATTTGTCAACCCCTACTGAAAACATCTGTCTGCTGTCTCTGGGTAAACGTATATAATAGCCTTTTAGCATCATCTAATTCAAGTCATCATCTGCTTTGTGATGTGAAACTTTAGCCAATCACGGAGCTTTTCACCCAGATCTGGTGACCCAGATCAACGAAGTCCACATTAGAAGCAGTGTATGGTGGTTTTGTGGGTTCAGTAAGAGATCTTTACTCAGAAGAGCAGGGTCTGAACTCTGTGTGATGCAGCATGTGAATGCTGACTTTCGGCTTCATTATTTTTGCACATGCCCGTCAGTAGGAAGGCTGTTCTCAGATTCTGGCTCTTTCATTTATTTATTTTGCCTTTTCCAGATTTCTGCCTACTGCAGCTTTAATATAGAAATATTGATTTGAGCAGCTTCCAGATTTTACACACACAGACTTGTACCTTGTACCTTCGTCCAATATTTTGCACTATTAGTAAAATGAGTTGCTCTGCCCATAAAATGATGATTCAGCAAGGTGATTTTCACATCTATTTAAGCCTCAGGGCTTCAACTCCCCACCCAACCTTGTCTATATGCAGAAAATTGCCTGAACTCTGAATTCCCAAAATAACCTCTTTGTGCTTTTTGTGCTTCATTGGATCTATAGGAAACTCCCTTTGAAATAACACACTGTACTGACAAAGAGTACATAGAGGACAGGGCGTGATGTCCTACGAGGAGTTTGCTCAGGGTTCGCCCTACTTGACTGTTAATGTGGGTCAGACATTGATCATTCCAAGGCACCAGATTGCCTGCAATACTTGAACAAATTAATGATTTTTACAATCAATATTTAAACACCTCTCCTCCCCTGGAGGAGGGAAATGTCCATCAAGCAAAGCCAGTTCAACTTCCTTGATTTAATTCTGTCATGCTCGATAATATGATAAGTCAGGGCTAATCAGTATTGGCCTTCTTTTTCCTTACTCTACTTTCCAGATGCCTCCCCTAACCAGGTGATTGTATATTTGAATGTTCTCAAGATGTGTTTCCTCTCCGCAATGGCCGTTGTGTTTTTACTGGAAGGTGAGAGAGCAAACCTCTTTAGCAACAATTATTGGAAGTTGTAAAAACAACAACAAAAAAAACATGTTTAATTTATGTGATCTTGCTCTCCACAGCAGCCAAACATTTCTGGGTGTGAGGAAAATGATGATGTCTGCCATGTGAGTACAATATTTCCCTCTGCCTTTGGCAAACACACCATGTACACACACACACACACACACAGATGCAGACGCTCACACGGGGCTGTTTTTCTTATTGCCTTATCCCAGTAGCCTATCGCACATTGTTAGGAAAAAGTCAACACTGACGCAATAACCAATTATTGTCTTCCAGGAAACGCAAAATGAAATAGGAGAGAAAACAAAAATGGGCCGGCGGGTATTCAGCACAGCTCATCTCAGCAGACCAACCTTTGACAAACAGCTTCATACAAATTCAAGTACAGAGTCGTCACAGAAATAAAGAAGATTAATTCTGAGTTAGTTTAATCCACACTATAAGTAAATGTTGCACATAGGTCCCTCTATCATATGCAATAAAAGGTTCCCCCAGTTTCTAGGCACATGCTTGTATGTGCATGGTTACATCTGCTTCTATGTATATTCCTCTTTGCTCTCTCATCCTCTAAACATTGATTTCTTCCCGCACATCAGAGCTGTTTATCTCTATAACTTTTTATCGCTCCCGGTATGCTGACTAGCGTGTATTTTGGATTTGTTCATTGTGTCAGTGGCTGGTAGCCCACAAATCTTAGTCATTCACTTGGGGTCTGTGCATCAAAATGAATGCTTCATGCATGATCCACCTGTCAAACCGATACAGTGATCAGCTCAACCTCCGTGTAGGCCTAATCCTCACAAAACAGGATTACAGCCCATGCCAGCGCTTTGCTTGTGTGATAGCATTGTTTATGTTTGCAGCGTGTGGGGTGAGATCTTGATTCACATGTTGGTGGAAGTTCATTTTAAATTTAGGCCTGCCCACACTGCCAAGAGCAAGAAACAGTGCCAGAAATAATGATCATCACACTGGGATCATGCTGATGTATCTACAGTATCACCGCATTAGTGATGTCAAAAACAGGCTGCTCAATAAACTTTCTACTGCTCAAGCTTATTTTATTTTATGTCATAATAAAGTAAAAAAAAAAAGCAATATATTTCATACAACATGGCTTAATTCATGTGAAATTTATATGCAATCTTCTCATTCTCTCTTTCAAAAACAAATTAGTCCTTATCTCTCCTCTTTCATGTACAAACACACACTCACATAAACAAAGTCACGTTTTACATGACAGCTGGCTGTGCCGTAGTTAATATGTGTGCATTTATAATTTTATGTTTTGCTTATGAAAATAGTGTTTGTGTGTGTCACTTTTGGTCTCTTCCATTATGTACACACACATGAATGGACACACACAAACACAAGCACCAGAGTGATGTTTTCATGAAATTATCTAAGAGTCAAGTCATAAATTATGTAAAATTTCTGTTTCTATGATTTGCGTATGAAAATATATTTTTTATTTTATATTACAAAATCCGCATGCAGACGTCACATATATTTTACATAAGTCCATACACACAGACAAAGATTGCATGAAAATGGCCATTATTATGCAAGAAAAATGGCAAAATATACAAACATATTGTCAGATAAAAAGTGCATGACTGCATTTTTGAGGTTCTTTGTACAAAGCCCTGTTCACATATCTGCTGTCAGATCTTACACGTCCATTCTCTTCTTTCACCACCAACACTTGGTACATAATGAAGATGTTGTTGCAAACAGACAACGTAACATGTCCACGATTAAAGCTGCCCGAAAAGCGTCACCTCTCATTATGTAGAGATGACGTCCAAAGCTGTTGCTTAGATATTTATTTTGTTTCCACCTCTACCACGATATTCTGCAGCATCTGAGTTCATCAATGGAGCGCTTATGAAATCTTGTTACTTTATGTAAGATTTTAATTTTTTTTTAAATCTGACAGTTCAAATTAGGCTGCCTCTGTGGCTTTACACATTATACTACATAAAAACAATCAGCTCAGGCTGACAGAAGGTTACCCGCCTTGTCTCATTCCCAAACAGAAGGTTCATCAGACGGTTAAACAAAATCTGTCTGCGCTGTATACAGCCAAGTCATCTTTTCACGTGTAAAAACACAAACATGGCATTAATTTCCTGCTTGCAGCGATGAAGAAATAACAAATTAGTAGAGGGAGCTTTTCACAGCTCCTTTTCAGTCAGCTCAGATAGTATTGATCTCCTCTTGTGTGTGTTCCTTATCTTTTGCAGTCTTGTTAATTCCTCTCCTCAAGGCCTGGAGCATGTGACAGGACATGCACCTGTTGAGACGGCTTTTAACCCCTTTCATCACGCTACCTACTGTCCCTCTCACAGCAGAGGACGAGAAGTAGAAAATAAGAGGATCTAGACATGCGTTAAAGGTGCTGCACAGCAGGGCCTTGTCTCTCCAGTCTGGACTTCTCCATGTGATAAAACCCACAATGTGAGAGACATTATAGGGGCCAAAACATAAAGCGAATACCAGCAGTGTTCCTAAAGCCATGCCAATGGCCCGGAGGCGTCGGCGTCGGTCAATGTGTTGCAGCTTGGACAGAATCCTGATAAAGTTGATGTAGCAGAAACTGCAAATTATTAAAGGGATAAAGAAAAGCACCACACAGAGCTCCAGACGCACAGGCAGGAGGACCCGCAGCTGAGCATCACTGAAATTCTCATAACATACTTCTGTCTTGCTGACATCAGTGGCAGCAATAACTGACACATTGTGAACTGTGGGGGAGTCTTCTCCAATTAAGGGTATGATATACACAATGCTGAGGTGGAGGAAGGTGAAAATCCAGAAGAAGATGTTGGCAGCAACAGCATATAAAGGTCGCCGCTTCAGTGAGTGCTGAATGGGGAAAGCCACGCCCAAATAACGCTCTACGCTGACAGCGGTGAGAGAGAAGGTGCTGTTGTAGATGGTTATGTAAAAGATGAAGCCAGAGAGCGGACAGAGAGGGTAGGGCATATCCCAGACCATGCCGTTCAGCACCTCTTGCATCTTGAAGGGCAGGAACAGGAGAAAGAGGAGGTCAGAGATGGTCAGGTTGAGGAGCAGGATGTCAATCGGTGTGGGTTTCTGCCTCACTTTCTTGCAGAAGGTGTAGAAGGCGAGGATGTTGGCCGGGAAGCCCAACACAAAGGTAATGATGTAAACAGAGAGACACAGTCCGGTGTGACACTCCTGCATGGTGGCCTCAGTGTAAGTCACTCAAGTCAGTCAAAGGCTGAGATGTGTCACATTATGTCCTTGACTCTGGAGGGATGAATGGACTGCAGCACAGGGAGGTTTGATCAGTCAGGCAGTCCGAACCACGGGAGGCGAAGGCGTCTTTTTGGGTCAGTGACCTGGAACAAACCCGGCGAGACAGCGTGGTTTTCCTGTCCTCACCAATAAACCGGCGCTCATCAGTTCCTCGAGGGCTTTGAGCTCTGCCTGTAACAGAGAATGAAAAGAGATTAGCGCGCTGCACAACAAAGTATTTAGAACTATAGTCAATTTGACACTTGATTTAAGAGTGCACACCTATCATTTTTATGCAGAAAAATAGCCTGTAAGCTTAAACACACTAGAAAAAAAAAAAATCCACAAATAAACTGTAATTTCTTTTCCCCCTATATTCCTTCTTAATGTCCCTCTTTTCAAGTTTATTGTGGGAGTGTATTATCTCTTAATGAGTAGCCAGTGTTTTGGTCTGGCACGTGAGTTTGTATACAAGTTGTAATACTGTGCTATTGCTTGCTCTGTGTTGTAAATACAGTGCAATGACGCTTTTATCATTAACTCCCAGGCCCTGTTCTCACTATATGCACAAACACTGGATGTGTAATGAAAATGATGACCCTCATAAACTAAATGAGTTAACTACACTGGGGAAATTAGTGTCTCCGAGCTTTAACTGGCACAATTTCCCAACACACTGTTGTCATCAAAACAATGTCTGTATCTACTTCCTGCATCTTATTTAAGGAAATGCAAAATATAGACATAATTAAGGAAATTGGTATGAAGCATAAACAAATATTAGGAGAAAATCATTTCAAAGAAACATATGCTATGGAGAAAAGCTTGTTCTTACCCTTTGCACTATGAGTCGCATCAAAGTGAGTGATAGAAACTCAGCTCTTATAGTCCGGTGACACAGCAGGGGGAAGTTTTTTTTTGTTTTTTGTTTTTTTTTTTACTGCATACTAGAGGAATGTTATGAAACTAAAGAAATGCACCAATTTAAGCAACTTGAAGACTTCCTCCTTGTCTGCGGCGGCGGTTTGTGAGGTCACCAATTTTCACTCCACATCCACAAGCTTCCCATTTCAATATTTCTGAAAAGAAACTACCAGAAAATAAAAAAAGAGGTAATTGTGGCTTACCTCCGCTCCTGTTTCTTGGCACACCCACACGTGGTGATTGCTCAGCTGTTTTATTTGATCTCCTCTATTCAACCAGCCTTCAGCTCCAACCTGCTGCCGCCCGGCGCGTCCCCCTATTTACATGATAATCTAAACGTCCAGTGCAGATAATAGAAATTATTATTAGGGAGATAGTGCTGCAATTTATCTCCCACGCTTGCCAAACATGGTTTCCGTGGTAACAACTGGCCTTTTTGCTATGAGTGGCACAGGCAGTGTGTGCGAGCCAGTTTGATCGCAGGTTATTAAATCATATTTAGCTATCCGTGCCCGCTGCTTCTTCTTCTCTTTGTTATGAGAATGAGGGGAAAAGCATTTGACGAACGAGATCACCTGTTATCAGGGCAGTCCCTCCCTTCATAACATGTGGCGAGGGCAGCCACATGTTGGTCAAACAGAGGCCCTGCTGCTGGGATAGTCAAACGCCACACGCAATAATAGTAAAAAAACATCATAAAACGTAACTTAGTTGTGCTTTGTTTAGAGACGATTGATGAGGCCTCACTTGGAGGTAATCCTGTATTCTGCCGCAGCCAAAATACACTCAGGGATATAAAAGGGCAGTGGCCTTTTTGTATTTACTCCATAATACCACAACCGCAGGGTCAAGTCTGTCTTGAACAGGTGAAACATGAAGAGCAGGTCGTCCTGGTTAATTTCACAAAGTCAGAGACACAAGCTTTTGAAGTAATAATGACTTAGAGGTGTACAAAGAGTCCTTTTGATGTTTCTTAATGTATGTAAATCACTTGGAGGCAGTTTCACTTGAGAATTTTCTTAAACACTTGAATCCCATGTGTGAGTTTTGGGTATTTTGTTAGCGTCTGACCTAACTGCATATTAGATATTTATCCCCTTTACCGTGTCAGTCACTTCTTGCCGCTGCTATTGATCTTACTTAAAAACCCTCTTTTAACTTCCTCTGCACCCCAGACAAGCAACCAAACAGGAAGCGTTTGAGTTGCAGGCGTCGTGCTCCTGCCTGAAATCATCACATTCAAATTCCACACCATAGATTTGGACAATCGCTTTGTGTTATGCAAACTGGTGTGTTCCGCTGTAAGAACTGGTTTTACAGAGTGACATCAGGGAATTTCAAGATGCCGTCTGAGCATGAGATTCGCTGTAATGCCTGGCGATATTTCATCACTGCAGGACAAGCCGCTGCAGTAATTAGCCAGAGACAATTCAGCCTCTTGGCGAGAGACAGAGGAGCAAATCAAAGGAGAATTGTAAACGGGATCCCGTTTTGCACTTTCACATTTCATATTTTACTTTTTCTTATCTTCTAAAATTATATCAGTCAGAATGGGATTTTTCACATTAAAACTGTCTCCACTGCCAATGGAAAATCTTTTGCATAAAGCTGACATAAAACATGCAAGGTTAGCTCACTCAACTTTTTTTTTTTTTGTTTAGTGAACAGGTTTGACTACAATATTCATCTTTAGAATTTTAAGCAGAAAGAGGATCAGCAGGGCCATGTGCAGACTTTCAAAACACAGACAAGTTCCCCAACCACCAAACCCAGACAAACTTCAAATTTTAATATTCATCAATTGCTATTCAGTGAAACGGCTCATCTACAATTTCTCTATATTTTAAGTTTTTTTTTTTCAACATGAAGGACTAAAGGCAGTTTGAAATCGACACTGCCAGAGATAATATTCTAGACAATTTTACATACCATTTTATTGTACTTAAAAGCAGTCAAATGTCAATCTGGTAAGTGCGAAAATACTCAGATGAACTGATATAATATCCAACATAAATTTTAGCGCATTTATACATTTTTTTCTGGAATATATACTCCAACTGCTTGCTAAAGGCAAAAAAAAAATCCTACATTTCTTAAATTTTCAGAGAACATAACCACAGTGAAAAACACAACCCTGAAGCTGAGTAACAGGAGATTCCAAAGAATAAGAACATCCTCAGTGGGTTTGGCCAGTGTCTCAAATCAACAACTGTTTACAACCATCTGTTTACATTGTTGGAATATTTATGAATGAAACCAAGGAGGGAGAAGTTCAAATTGGCTGCACAGTGGCTCAGTGGTTAGCATTGTCGCCTGACATCGAAGATCCCCGGTTCGCGCCCCGGCCTGGGCCTGGGATCTTTCTGTGCGGAGACTGGTGATCTGTCCAGGGCGTCTCCTGCCTTCACCTAAGTCATCTGGGATAGACTCCAGCCCTCCATGACCCTAATGAGGATCAAGCAGTGGATGGATGGATGGATGGATAGATGGATGGATGGATGGATGGATGGATGGATGGATGGATGGATGGATGGATGGATGGATGGATGGATGGAAGAGGTCAGGGAGGATGGATGGGTCAACATACATCAGACCTAAATACATCCATTACCCAAATCATGGTCTTTCCCTAACCAAGTTGTGTTTGTACCTTAATCACAGCATCATCACATCATAAAACTGATTAATATTTCAACAGTAAATTTTGACAGTTTTTGGAAATGGCAAATTATGTTGTCGAGTTGATTCAACGTCAGATGGGAAAGCACTTATCTTTCGCTCCAGTGGGCACGAATAATTTGAATGTTTTAACGTTCAACTTGAAAAACTTGTTAATTAATAGAGATGCACACATATTATAGCAGAGATAGAATCTGCAGTGTAACAGATGTGGTCGCATTAGGAGTGTAGTTGTAATTGTAATATAGAGCACTAAAGGGGCAGCGATGAGCCTTGTGGCGACGAAAAGGCTGATTCATTCTTTCAGGTGTGTTTTGTGTGCTTCTGAATCCACAAAATAAACACAGACTGAGGTTCCAGACAGGTGTTGCAGGTATGTGTGTAAATGGGAAATATGGGATTTTCCCAGCAGTGCAGGACAGGTTGAGTGGTGTGAAAACAGACTGTGAATGGCAGCAGCAGACCCGCAACCCTGAGGTGTTTTTTCAGCATTCAGAACACTGAGAATATAGACAGACAAAGCTGATGCAATAGGATGATATTTGTGACAGAGCACACAAAATAGAACAAGGACGTGGCTCAGACGCACAATGCTGAAGTACAGAGAAAAGTCTGCAAAGCGGCAGTCTGTGTGGTTACTGAAGCGGCACGAATAAAATCACGTATTATATAAGGGAGGTGCAGAAAATATTTGTGTATGAATGCATCATTTTCAATAATGAAAAACACAGTGATGCAGATTCCTCTCTCCACATCAGAACAATCCATAAAAGTGCAGGTGATTTTCTTCTAAAATATTGCATTCTTTTGTAAATACATATTTCACTTTACCAAAATTAATTAAATTTGTTGCCCTCAAGAGAGTTTTTCCCTCTGAGGCACCCCAGAGGTTAAATTGAGAGGGTGAGTCATAATGCTTAATGGAGCTGCTAACTATAAATGTGTTACACTAGTGAGCTCTGTGAAGTCTCAGCATATTTGAAAGGGGAAACTGGAAATTTATTTTACTCATATGAATGAATAATTTAAAAATATAGCAATAAAAATAACTCCCAGCCTTTAGAAACCTGCTTGAACCCCACCCATACTGTAGCATCACGCCATCCTAGGAAATGAACCGGCCATCGCTCCATCCATTTCCTTTGTACTCAATGGGAAAAGCCGCTTTGAAGTCTAGTTGTCATGGCTGTTATGAGCAAAGTGCCAGGGTGCTTGTGTTGCTGAAGAGCACAAACATGGGCAGCAGAGACAAGAGCTGCTCTGTTGTGTTTTCGGCAGCCTTGTGAAGAGCAAGTGGAGGAGGTTGGAGATGAACGAGTGGTGAAATTAAGTGGACGTGACTGCGTGCTTCGCGTTATCAATTTACTGTAAAGGGTGTAGGTAAAGCTCTCAACTTCTTCAAGACTTATTAGAAAGAGGAAGGAACCCAAAAAAAATTCCTCTTGGTGCAACCAACAGCGTATGCAACGTTGTTTTCTCACGTCTGTGTATGAAAATTTCCCATCTGCTTGTCAGCTCTGGTGCTGGACCAAAATTTTATTATGCATGTTTTAGTAGCAGAATCCTCTGCTTAAGCAGAGTACCAATGTCAAAACTTAAAAATACCCCACTTCCATTGGATTTCTTGCATTAAATATCCTACTTAAGTACAGCATAACATTTTACTTTGGTTTCTGATGGAACTATAGAGTCGACTTATATGCATGTAGGTCGTTTTGTTTACTTGTTTCCAACCTGGGGGTTCTAAGGGAAATTCAGATAATTAATGGAGCAGAAGCAAAACAAAAATGTTCTGCAGCACAATTTTGCACTCATTTTTTGATTCCTTTCTCTCTAACTGTGGAGGTTTTATTAAACATGAATCAGTTGTAAGTCTTGAAGTCAGCAAATTGTTTTTGAAATTGAACCAACGGAGAAGTCTCGAGAAGAAATTTCTCATTAGTGGACAGGAGTTTAGACGGCTTATATAAGAGAGCATGTTGTCGTAGGATTGTATTCTATAGATGTGAGTTATGATGGACTTCATCAGTGACAGTATGTTGTTGAACTGTAAATGACTCGCACAACTTTCACAGAGCTGAACAGTGTAGAAACCACAAAGCATGTTTCCTCATACTGTGAATTCTTCCACAGACTAAGCATCATGTGAAACAAGACTGTGCAGACAGACCACAACATGTTAGACAGAAAGAATGACTGCATTTACAATCCGCTTCTATCTTGCCCCCGTAAGACCTCAGAGAATTTGAAATAAATAGTTAATTGTGTTACATCAAGTAGATATCCCAACAATGAAGAGATTGCTGCTCTGTGCTTCACAGACTTGAGCATCCCAGAAGCTTCCTTGCTAATCCCTCTGTTAATACCCAGAGCATGAACCTATAAGCTTCCTCATATTTGTGGCAGAGGGGAAAAAAATAACAACATAATTCTCCCATCCCGACAGAAGTGTTCAGTGGCTGCTAAGCTACCATATTGCTATTTGAAGAGTGACTTTGCGTCCAACATAGCTGGACTCATTTCATTCCCAGTGACACATTAATAAAATAAAACTCGCTGTGCTGAAAAGATAATCCTGTAAATTTGGCTGGCAGCCTTATCAAGCATGACCTGAGTCCAAAGAACAACTGGTAGAAGACAGAAATCTGTATGAAAAATAGACAACAGCATAAGGGCCAAGCAGACAAAATAGATTTTCGTTCTCTGGCGGGCTTCCCATACCGACTAATCAGTTTTATAATGATTACATCAATTCCTTTTATGTGGAAATTCCAAAAGGAAGTTCTCCTCTAGTCTCATTTCAAAGTGCTGTTTGCACTCACTGCCCAACACGTGCAACGGATATTTCAGCTGATGTGTGTCCTTCTGGTGAACACGGAAATCAACAGTAACTTTCAGTATAACTTCTGATAAAATCTTTCAAACTTCTCCCACTGTGGCGAACAAGGCCAAGTTACACACACCTACACAATGATTCCAGCCGTGGGCGTTTATTGGATTATATGGTGTTACCAGGAACTCACAAAGTGGTTGTAAAAGCAGAGCTGATATGGAGGTCGCTGAATGTATGGATGTGTTTTGAAAAGTGGTCAGAGATCACAGTTGCACGCAGCAGTAATGCTCCAGGGTTCATAAGCAGTAATATTCTCATGTCATCAGCCCTTCATCATGGGCATGGAAATGAAAAATATGCACAACAGGACATGGCCTGCTGTCTGTTTACAGGGCTTGTTGAACTGTACTGTGTGCTCGCCCATATTTTATGCTGCCTTTCTTTCAAAACCAGCATACATTATTTGTCTGCCTTTAATTTACAGTGCAAGTCCTTGATTAGCCATATTTTTTTTTACTTTTGGCTTCCGCGCAAAGCCCATCTCAGCGGCTCAGCTATGATATAAAGTCTTGAATCCAAAATGCATTTAGTCACTTCAGTCCCATTAAAGGGAGTTCAGTTTTCAATATACAACTGTAGAGTGAGATAAATATACTGAGCTGGATGGCCTAGATGTTGAAAAGCTGCTGATCCTCGGACCAGAAGCTTGGATCACGGAGATAAAAATGTCTTGAAAGATCAAAAAGCATAGCACTTAAAATGCATCTCATTATAGGAGCAAAAGAGACTTGAATCAATGGTTTTGTCAAACAGCGGGTGATTGGTGAGATAAAAGGAGCCCCCTATTGGACCAGAGCCACAGGACGAAGTCATCACTCTGATTCTTGGAGGTCGATGAAACTTGAAAGTCGCTACTCTTTCTGATTAGAGTGTGAAATTGCTGGATAGTTGCACAGAATACACCTCTTTAATATCTGAACAGTGAAATGGGAAAGTGGCAAGAAAGCAACCGTGCGTCCGTGTTATGGTGAGATGAAATTTTAATGATCGCCATAGGGAACATTTGCTAACATTTGGGAGCATTTAGATGAGAAGTCAGCTGCTGATGACCTCACACCAGCACTCGTCTGTAAACTAAATTGGTCTAAAATCAATAATTACTCCGCGTGATTTCCTTTCTTAAAAGAAATTACAAAAAGCTGAGTGCAAGCTTCATTATAGAAAAGAGTTTAGTATGCCATCAGGAAGGGTTTTCCTTAATTATAGACCACTAATGATGGAAACTACTACATAGAGAGATGGTTACATAATTCAAATACGCTGAATTGCTAATGCTGATGTAATGCAAGCGTAAATATTTGAAGAAATGGGAATATATTTCATGATAATTTTATGGATTCTGACTTTAAAGCATCTCAAAACGTGGTATAAATTCATCTGTATTTCTCTATGACATCAAATATTCAGGAAAAAATCTGCTAAAATCTAAGCTTTAGTTTAAAAACTCTGCTGATCTGCTTCATCAAGACTCTGAGTGTTTCTGATCATATTTGATTAGTAGTAGATTGGACTGACGGCACACTTTGAATTAAATGTTTCTGATTAGTGCTCAGAATATGACAATTTTTCTAGCTGAGCTTTATGCACCTTTAAACAGAGAGCAGTGAAACACAGAAGCAGCTTCTGTTTGATGAGAAATAACCAAAAGTATTATGTAAACAGAAAATTCAGCAGGAAATTTAATCTAGTAATATCGATCAGAGCAGCTTTAAATAAATACATTAAGGGCTCCTAAATCAAATTACTCATGTGGAACATGCACTGACAATACCACGTATACGGTTACATTTCATAGAAATTACAGTGTCTAATAAAAAATGGAGCGTTCGGGCTCTCTATATAAACACTTTTTATAAAACCTTGCCACTGAATAAAATTGAATAAACCATAATATATATATATTATAGTGTTTCCAGCTTTGAAGTGCTCTTGCTTACTCAGCTCATCCACTGAATGCTGATAGGACAAACAGCAGTCTCTCAGGTCAGCAAAAATGTCACTTCCCATAAAGAGCTCCGATGTCCCTTAGAAAATGTTGTCCTTATCAAAAGCCATTCAAAAATATATGATAGTGAGCAATTTTATATAAGCGAACCCTGCCGAAGAATTTTGTAAATGTCACAGTTAACTCCCCTAAAGGCCTGCTTAACACGGGGTCACATGGTACAGCGGTGGCATTTGGAAGGGCAGAGATATTCCAAGAGTCTCTGTGCCACTTCTTTGCTAAACAAAGTCCAGTCAAAATAAGCAGGAAAATACTGGTTCTCACCAGTGCTGGTTTTCAGTATCAGCTATTAAATGCCAGAAATAATGACAAAAGCCCATCACAGGTTTGCAGAGCCTTAAGTGATGTCTGTGAACAGCAAAACCTGGAGGAAAAGGTAATTCGTGAAAATGAAAATACTTGGTTGTTTTTTTTTTTGTGAATTGCCAAAGCAATAAATGGAAGCTAAAAATTAAGAATTTCAACTAAGCATTTCACCAGAATTATATTATAAAACCCGTTTCCCTCAAACCACCCAGACATCGACTCAGCTTCTCCTTATAGGTCATGTTTTTATTTGTGGAAAGAATGAAGTGGGTCTCCTTTATCAGATGAGTTAATGACGACAATACTGTGACCTATAAATGACGAGAACAGCAGCACAGACTAGACAATTAATTATTAACTGGATGCCAGCTCAAACATTTACATCTCTGCTTTGTTTCTGATGCATCCTGGTATTATTTTTCTTAAGGTAACAATTTATTTGCATATTTTTAGCACCTTTAAGAGAGATTTGTAAAGACACTATGTAGTTGTAAGCAGATATACCCTTAATGACACTTCATTTCTGAAATTGTTAGTCAAAAACTATAACTTCAGTGAATCAGCTCTATTTTGGGATATAACTTCTGATATTTCATTTTGAATTTCTCATTTATTGTTTGAAAACACTACAGCCTTTTAAGAATGAGCAGTGCGAAAGGGCTCTGCCAGCAAATTTGACTCGACTTACTGCGTACTGCAACAAGAAATGTGTAATGAGTTGCTAAAACAGAGATAAATTTATTACAGTTGACTAATCTGTCAATCAAGGCCATTCTCAATTGCTGCTGTGGGTGTTAAAGATATATTTAGAATTTAAAAGTAGTCTAGGCTGAGTCGCTGAGCCCAAATAAGTAGGGCAACACATTCATATCAAATAACACACATACTGTACTTAACGAGAATGCAGGATTGTACACAAGAGGCTGACCATTAAGCAGCTGGAAAATAATGGCATGTTTAAAGCTTAAAAGTGTCCTCTTTACCCTCTATGTACTTTATAGAAGGGAAATTAGAAACAGTGACAAGATTAGGCTGCACAATGTGTTCAGTAGGTGCCAAAGTTTATTGTACTGTGCAGCATGTGAGCTAACAGGGCAGAATATCACATGAAGAAGCTGGAAAACAATTGACCATCAGCACATACGCTGTCTATATACTTTATTAAGACAAAAAAACAAAAACATACTACTGTTTCTGTATTGGTCAGGCTTGAATAAACGCCCAAAGAAACAAAGGTCTTCTTTGCTTTACTGCAAAAAAAACATGCTTTTGACTGTGTTTGCTATGCTTTTCAGTCCAAAAAAAAAGTAGGCCGGTAGCATAAACCAGCCCAGGAGAGGATGAAATCTATCCAGTTAATGGCATGAAAATATAGTTAGGCTAATTACAGAGTAAAGCCTCTGTCTTACGGGGTAATTAAAGCTCCACTGACAGCCGAATGATTACAGGTATGCGGGTCTTCACTGCAGGCCTGACATGTTCCACAGAAAGCTGTCTGGTTGTTTAATCAGGCCCTCACTGTAATATACCGCACCCTACCTCATCCAGGCTGTCAAAGGATTTGGGCCTGACTGAACTAATAGAAATAGCAAACTGTCTCAGATGTATCTTTTTTTTTCTCTTTTTGTCTTTTCCTGCTACAGCAGTCTGTGTAAGTCGGTGAACAGCACAAGCAAAGTGAAAGAAAACTCCAGGTTTTTGGCTCTCGGTTTACAGCTGAATTCATCATCCGATCCCTGTCGACGTTTGTTGGGAGGTTAGGACGTTTGTATCTTGTCTGTTTTCAGACGTGTGTGGTTTAATCGGCCTGTGGTGATGTTTGATACAGCGCAGAACCTGGGGAAGCCTCAGCTGCATTTTCTGGCCATAGAGTGTCAATGTGTCACTTAAAGATGAAATAACAGATTCGTCATATGAATAAAAAGTGGAATTTGCCAGCAATAAAAGACACTCTTGCCCAAGTTTGGACCAGAGTGACCTATTTAGATGCAGCAACTACTCAGTTTATTACCTTTATGAACTCCCTTTTTTGTGTGTGTGCTAAATGAAAACTATAAACCATTTTAAGCATCTCCTCTTTAACTGGAATAAGGAGTAATGCTGCATCTCTGACTGTTGTTGGCTCACACACACTTTTAGTGACTGGTACATCTGCTCTGCTTTGTACGATCATCTTTCTTTTTTTTTCTGCTGATGCGGGATTTTTGCAGAAACACATGACTTAATTATGAGAAGAACTATCTGCACTGCAAATCGAAGAATCTGCTCTTTCTTTGAGCATCTGACTAAGGAGATCTGTGCACCGTGCATCTTCTGGACACTTCTCAGCTGCGGCGTTGGTATGCAAACTGTGAACTTCTCTTTTCTTTTTGAATATTTAGTGTGCATTTGAGTGCAGCTGAAGATGGGGTGATGTCTGTGTGCAGCATCATGTTCAGTCAACTGTGCTAAGCAGCTCTAATGACAAGTATATTGATGGTGAAGCTAAAATGATCCTTCGGTCATTTCTAGCATTTTACTTCTGCTTCTTGAAATGGTGTGTGTGTGTGTGTCATTTTTTAAAAAATGCTTTTTTATTCCACAGAATATATCAGAGATCTGTTGAGAAGGCTTTCAAATACTGGATTTCTACATGGGGTCAGATCTGTTTCTAATTTATTTTACTGTGGAATATCAATAAAAACAGCCTGTCTGTGTTTGTGCAAGAAAGAATGTGGAAAATATTAAACAACACAATATGCTCAATTGATTCAACATGACAAAACACAAAACTCTTTGAAGCTGCTGCATTTGATATGCATCCCTGAAGGCAGAAGCTCACCTTTAAGCATCTATAAACACCTCTGTGACAACTGAGGATTTCCTTGTTGCTGTACATGACTGTCTTTTTTTTTTTACTTGGGTTTTATTTTTCTTAGCTGGACTACAGACAGAAATGATCTGCTTTGTCTATGCTTGTATTTTAATTTCAGCACACACCATCAGAGATGCACAGATGGTGAAGACCTTGAGGGAAAAAAATCTTAGAGAATGATCAATAGACCTCAAAAATCCTCTCACATGGCTCCCCCTTGTGGGGCTGGAGACGTGGAGTCTGGCTGCCACTGTGCAGTTTGGGCCTATGATTTACATTTTTAGACGCTCCCATCTAGAGCGATTCACAGTTAGTGAACTGTTGGGGATTCACTGTCCTGCTCAAGGACATTTGGACTGGATAGATGACTGTGGCACAGACTCAAGCTATAAATTTAGGGTCATTTTGTCAAACTCCAGAATGTTGAGGTTTTTTTGTTCAGTTGTGATGTGAGCAAAGTTTAATCATAGACTGGTTTCACTTCACATCCTCCGAGACTCATTTTCATATGCTATTCCACTGAAGGGGTCAGTGCACAGCAGCAGGAGTTCACTGTCTTATTCAAGGACACTTTGACAGAGATGGACACGTTGATCTCAAAGGGCTTTGCAGTTCTTTTCGGTGATCACATGGACTTATGAGGACTATCATGCCTGAACCCTTTCTTTTCCCCGGTGATGGAGAAAACTAAAATCAATGCCACGAACAAAAGAGAGGAGGTATCATACATTTTTTATTCACTTGGAGATGTCAGTTAATTGGACTAAACTTCTGTCTGGGCTTTAAGGCAATTCCTGTGTTATTTCCAAACTATTAAATGCCATCAAATCTACAAAAAAAAAGTGTGTCCCTGCAGAACTGGACAGGTTTAAATTAAAATTGGATTAGGATTATATTGGCCATCTTGTGGTATTAAGGTTTTCTGTGCAAATCTGCCGCAGTCTCCTGAGTAAAATCAACACCCTCTACACACTTGAAAAGCTCCGTGCTGCAGTTTGACACACACCAGAACGAGCATTCATCAGTAGAAATAAAATGCCCTATTTGCACACACAGCACTTGAGTTATGTTTTCCTTTAATTTATGCCTCTAAAGGGATGCATAAACAATTACAATTACTTGCAGCAGTCACAGTAAATCACTGTAAATCAGTATACTAAAACAACACAAGCAGATTTAAATGCAAATTGGCCTAGGGAAGGTGGCCACGTAAGCTTTTGAGGTTTACTGTGTTGCGTGTTTTCGAGACTACAAAATGTCTTGCAATTTTAGTTGAGCTGTTTAGGCCATAAACAACACACTTCACTCCAACGACAGCAAGCACGGTACAGCGCACAAATTTGTATTTGTGATTTGCATTTGTGAAACTGCTCCAAACTTTTCATAAATCACCGCTCTCATCTGGAACTAGTAGGCAACGCTGTAACCTATTCTGGTACCAGGTACTCAAATGCACTCCATCTCCACTCATTACAGCGCTAGACTACCGTGAAGTGTCTCCAATAGTGAGCAGCAGGACTGTTCATCAGAGGTGACATACAAGTGGGAGCAGGGGATTGGGAGACTGATGGAGCTGTGATCCAAACACACGCTCTGCACCTCCACAACAAGCCGAAGGAACAGATTTATCTGAAGAGAATCAACAACAGCACTCGGTGTACACAGGCGCCATGAATAATTAGCACTATAGACACAGTGAGCAAAAATATGCTCAGACTGCAAACAGCTCTGTGATTCGCGAGAATAAATAGGTGCTTTTGTGGAGTGACTTACCGTCAGCATGCATGAAGAGGTATTTTATGCTGAAAATCAAAGCATATTCATGTTTGGGAGAATGCTTTATAAATGAGTTCAAATAAAAACCTGTGCATTCTGCTGTCTATAGTCTAGGTAAGTGATTTCCACAGAAAATGTGCCGAATTTGAAAATTTTGTTTTCTGGACTTCACCTAGGTTGTATGCAGACACACATCATACCAAAAATCTTTATTGTTATCCAAAAAACATGATCTGAAAAACAATGAATGAATCACCAAAGAAGCAAAGATAAATACTGTACTTAAAGCATTTCACATGGAGCATTCGTGTGAACCATTTCTATGCATTCATTTTCCAAAAACAGAACAATTTTTCAAGGCAGTAAAGTAAACCTTAATGCTCTAGATGTCTGGTTGGAGCCGTAACATGTCCTGTATATTTCTTCATGTTGGCTTTTCAAATTGAGTTTATTCATTTTGATATTAAAGGATAGAGTTGGGATTATTCTGTCTTTGGTATTCTTGTATTGTCAATAAGTCCTACAGAAAGATGAAAAATCCTCTAGCCCGTTTGAGCCTCTGATCCCTGACAATTTGTTTCTAATGAAAATGTAAACCTTCAAAAAAAAGGCAAACACAAATATTGTGCTTTCAAAAGAGGCTAAGTCATATCTGGAAACTGCTGGGTGCTGGAGCTTTAACGAAATGTTAGCAGTAAACAGTGCTTCTGTTGGGGACTACTTTCAGCAGGGGATTAATACACATTGGCACTCAGCAGGAGTATTTACATCAGGACAGTATGTTTGTGATTTACTCGAACTTCAGTGCCCAGTTTTTTTGGTAATGAGCCAATTCAACTGTGTCGCTCAGTGATGTGTGTTCATTTTTGGGCAGTAATGCAGCTTAGCAGCTCAGAGGAATGGGATATATCCCAGTTTTACTATAAAGACAATCAGACTTATACATAAAATAACAGCCTTGATATCAGTTAGAGCAACCTAAATCATCAATCCACAAGCATATCCCTGAGATTTACAAAAAACACAAACATTATAAATCAATAAATACATAATCAGTAAAAGTAATAATGACATTCCCACATTCTTAATGTGCAGACTGTGACCCAGTAAACTGTTACACTGTGCTTTTTCAGCAGAAAGCATGGCTTCTCAGGCCTTTGTACTGACCTCATTCATGCACGGGTGTGATTATTTTCCAAGTCATTTAAGTCACATAAAACCATTTAATTAATAAGCACCCAACCATTCGAGGGGATCCCCCTCATAGTTAGCTGAGCATTATTTCCAAACACCACTGAGGCGAATCCCCTTAATTGAGAAGTGTCATAAGAGACATCTGTAAACAGAAGGCGCAAAATAAATAGCTCCAAGTACATCAAGATCACCCCTAGCCACTAATTTCATCTTTCGTGACTGTCACTCTTCCTCGCGGCCGAGTCCATCTTGTGCACAGTCCCTTCTCATTTACTGTCTGGCACTGTCGCCTCAGGTAGTCACAGATATTCATGCAAGTACATGAGGTGCATTTCATCAAGGGAGTGTTGTTTAGTTCCGCTGATGAATGGATGAGAGGACGGGACCTTGGTCAGGAGCCATGGATCACTGAACTTCTCTTTTTTTTTTTAAGCACGCTCTTGGCAAACTTTGATACATGACTGTGCTTCAGAAGTCGAAACAGTACAACACATGGGAAAATGTGCGTTTCGAGGGGGGTTGCTGTTAGTGGAGCGCATTAGCTTGAGCATCATTTAGTTTGTTTGATTTAGTAAAATTTTAAAAGGGTGGATCAAGCCTCCGTCTTTGAGATAGTTTGACATTTCTTTTCAGGAAAAAAAACATATTTAAACTTACATTTTATCATCCCCATATGAGACATGTTCACTTCTTTTAGAAAAGCCTGACATTAGGACTGAGATACCAGAGTATGACAGCTTTTTAGAGTGCAGAAGTCTGTGCAGTCAGTCTTGCTTGGTGGTATATTGGATCATGTCTGTCAGCTGTTTGTTTGTGTCAGTGCATGCGGGACAGTTGTAGAGTGTAGTCTGCTGACATCTGTCATCATCTTGGTCTCCCTCTGTGAGCCTGTTGCTGGAAAGACACAACAAGCCCCTCATTGCCAACATGTCATGCAGAAGAAACAGAGCCTCTGACACACTATGCTGCTCTTAAAAACTGCCACAGTGTCACAAACATCCAAGACTACATACATTTTTATGGCATTGAGAATACTGTCAATCAAAAAAAAATGCAACATTAAAGTTGCTGTCAAGCATCCTTCAAAAACTGCATGCAACAGAGAAAAGCACCAACTGTTGAGGAGACGGTGCAAGCAGAAGGAGGCCTGTAACAATGCACACATACAACGCACTGGAAGCATGACATGACAGCCATAAGTGCACATCTGAGAGATAAACACATGCTGAAAATCTGTAAGATCAATAAACATATGCCATCTGTTAGCTGTAGTTTCAAACTCACTCATGTTGTGTTTTAGACTCACCTGTGATGGGTGGGTGAAGTGGGCAGGGTGCCCGTGACCGTGGGTATGGACGTGGGCGTGCCTTTGCGGACTGACATGAGTGTGGCCCCTTCCAGGATGGTGATGATGGGTGGGCATCGTGGCAATGTTGCGCTGGCCAGTAGGCCGCTGTTGTACCTGTAGGTGTCGCTGAGCCACTGGCATGTTAACAGGGGGCTTGGGGGGCTGTGGGCCTCTAGCTGGCGATTTGTGCTGGGTGCGGTCTTTGGGGATGGTTTGAAACTGTGTGAGGGGGATAACGGGTGGAGGGGTCGGTGGGTGCTGAGGCCCAGCAGCTGGAGCTTGAGATTGCGTTCCAGGGTGAAGCAGTGCAGCCTGGGTCTGTTGTTTCCGATTCTGAAATGTCTGAGCCCTTCGAGTGTGGGCTTTAAGTGCAGCCTGGGTTAGGTTACTGGGATTAGGCTGGGCAGAAGGGTATGACACTGGAGCAGTGCCTTCTTGGCGAGGTTGACTGGCACCATGTACGACAGTCTGTGTCTGTGTGCCCAGGCCTTGTGCTGATGTTTGGATCGTTGTTGCTCTATGTTGTGGGGCCATGTGTGCCTGTTGTAGGTGATTAGGATCAGCCAAAGCTCTGGTATCTGCACCTTGCGGAGCAGTCATTCCCTGTTGTGTTGTGGGTCCTTGTGACGCTGCGGAGTGGCCCACTGAGGCCTGCTGGCTCATGAGAGGCAGTGCCTGGGGGTTATTGCTGCGAGTGGCTTCCTGCCTGAGGGCAGACTGGTTACCAGGCGGGGCTCTGATGTCTTGCTGAGCCCTTTCCCTTTGTGTGTGGTGGCTTCTCTGTGTGTGATGTGAGGGCTCAAGCTGTGTTACACTGGTAGTGTTTGGATGTCGGAGATCAGCCAAGCGGCTCCATATCTGCCTGTCCACTGATGATGCGTCTTGTCTGAGTGGAGTTCTGCTGCGGGAAGCAGCTTGGCTCTGAGTTCGAGGACGGGATCTGTTTGGTGTTCTTGGCTCTTGTACGGGAGGATGAGTAGTGTAGTCTGTGTCAGAGATGTATTCAGTTGATGTCTGTCCTCTGCCAGTGGGATATGCTGGTGTCCCTCTGAGGCGGTCCCAAGGCATCTGTCGAGGGGAGGTGTTCAGCCCTGCCTCACGTCTTCCTGAGTTCCTATCAGACCTCCTATGCGGCTCTGGATCCTGCTGGTAGGTCTGTGTTCTGGCATTTCTCTGAGAAGTGTTATTACTGTTATAATGTGTGTATCCAGTTGGGACAAGTCTAGGCTGATCTGCATGATCTGTGTTTATGTGACCATTCGGCCATGGGTCACCGGGATAGGACTGACCACTGTGCATTCTGGGATTTGACTGCTCTGCATGAATCAGGCTGCGTTGGTTTAAAGAAGCGTTATTATTGGCTGTATTTGTAAGAGGAAGTGAGCTCTCTTGCATAGTCTGTTGGTCATTGGCTGGAAATGAGTTAAGATTGACATGAATAGTGGGCATTTGTGCATTATAGTTTGGCTGGGTGGTTTGTGGCAGCGTGTTGAGGCTAACGTGAACTGCCGTCGGCTGGGCGCTGCCCTGGGCTGTGCCAGTCTGGATGAGAATGTTCGGATTTTGCTGCTGTGTATTTCGGAGTGTGTTTGCATTCTGAGCATCAGTGTGTGTGAAAGCTGGGTTGTCAATGCCATTGTGTGGGTATGAATTGGTGTTCTGAATAGCATTGTGTAGGAGTCTGTTTGTGTGTGTATGGCCATTATGTTGGTGTCTGTCGGAGCTATCCAGGCCATTCAGTGGTAAGGTTTGTAGGTTGCCACGACTTTCGCGTGCGGCTGTGTATAAGCGGTCAGGCTGGCGTGCAAGTGTGTTGGTGTGATAGAGAGGGGGATTGGGACCTTGGTCCAGATTTCTTGAACCATTAGGCTGTGGATCTGGGGCCTTCATGAGAACAAATTAAAAATGAGGGCAGGAAGAGAGAGCAAAAGAAAGAATGATGGGGTTAATTTGTGAAAAGCCCTTCAACATCATCACATGAGCAACAAAAGGACAAAATCAATAGTGAATCATAGTTGAACTTAATAGCAGCTTACTATAGGCCTTTGATTTGGGTTGGTCTTCTGAACAAGCTCTGTATTCCCTTGTCTTTGTTGTGCTGTTTTAATAGAAATAAACAAGAAAAATGTCACCTTATTGCAAGAAATTAAGCCTAGGCATTAAGTAAGGATGGACATACAGATCATCAAGAAGCCTTTTTAAATTGTCTCAAAAAATGACACAATGAAATGAAAAGTGGACAAACAAAATCCATGATCACACACACAAACTTACTCCTTCTCCTTCGAACGAGAAAGATAATGAGCAGGATGAGGACCACGAGGATGATAGCGAACAGCAAAGAGCCAATCACAATCCCCACCACTTCGCCTACGTTTAAACATATGTCTGAAATAGAGAGAATGGTGTCAGTGGAGGAAAATTAATTAAGATAATGAGTCTGGAGCTCACACAGACAAGAAGAGGGACCGAAAAAAAAATCAAGAAGAGGAGGGGAGGATTCTAAAAAAAGCATGACAAAGTAATTGCAGAGAGAGAGAAAGAGACAAGGAAAGAAAGAAAGAAAAATAAAGGGAAGGAAAGAATGTGAAGGGGGTCACTGAACGACTTTGACCACATTCTCACCAGATCAATCTCCCAGGATACTTTCTGTCCCTCTCCTGTCGCAAAGACAGATACAGGGACGGAGTCCAAAACCAACCGTCATCATTATCAGTCACAGTAGAGGTCGGTGTTCACCATAACTCACCTACGACGTCCAGCGATGTGCTCTGCTCGGACGTGCCTCCAGTGATGGCGTTTCTGGCCGTGCAGACGTATCGGCCGCTCTCATTGGTTGAGAAAGTCTGGACGGTGAGCACCCCGCTGTCCGGCTGGTCAGATGTGATGGGCTGCCCATCGCGTTGCCATGAGAACAGGGCAGCGGGCAGCGAGTCAGATAAACAGGTGAGACGCACCGTCTGTCCCACCAACACGTCTCCTCCCTCGACACACTCTTTTGGGGTGTCCACGGTCAGCACAGGGGTGTCAGGGCCATCTGGTTGGTTGATGATTAGAGGACACTCTCATCAGCACCAAAAACATTTTGGGTACAATCAGAAAAAAATTATATTCCAAAAAACAGCTGACACTAATGCACAGATTAAATGTTCTGCTGAAGGGGATATTATTTTGTCAGTTTCATGTTTAAGTCAACCCATCAGGCTGAATCATTCTGGTGAACCTGCTTTAACCTCGTTACTCAGCCGACAAAGGAAATGTGCACTTTCTGGTTTGATTTTGAATCTTGGAATTTTAATTGCTGCTCAGGTAACATTTCCATAATCAACATGTTTCAACAATTTATTGTCAGTAGAATCTGATGTGCAGGTGAAGGACATTTTCCATTGAAAACCTCACACGGAGTCTGAAAGGAAGCACTGCATACAGTAGAGACGCTTCCTATGTTTCAGCAGCCTTCAGTTCAAAACCATTCAGTGTTATTGAAGCTATAATTTACAAGCTAACATTTTTTAAAAAGATGTCATGACTTTTACTTCATATAAAATAAATAGCACAACAGGAAAATTGAATCAGTAGTTCAGTGTTCGGTTGTCTAGCAACCTCACTGGCAGCTCAATATGTTCACCCAAGAAATAATCCAGCCCGTAACTCTGTGTAAAACCACAACTTGCAGTTTGACCAAATTTCAACAGATGCTGGGTGAGCTTTGTTTTGTCACAACCAGGCTGGCTGTTTCCTCCCGATTTCCAGTATTTATTCTAGTCTAATGAAGTGCTGACTGTGTGTGGTATTAGTCTACTCACGTACATGTTGGCGAGAAAGCAAACATGTTTATTTCTTTGTGTCAAATTTGTCAGCAATTCTGATATTAGTCAATTTATTTTTAAAAAAGCCAAATATTTGGTGTTTTTTTTGGATTCCCACATGTGAGGATTTGCAGATTTATTCCTGTTTTGAATAACTGGGAATTAGTGTTGCTCAGACAAAATGTGCAATTTTAAGATGTCACCAAACTGGGAAGAAGCATTTTTCACACTTTCTGATAGTCATTGGCTGAGCAAGTAATGAAAAAACATCCAAAGAGGGGTACAATTTTTCATTTTTTTCTTTAAAAATTACAGCACCTTTAGTTTTACAGGCTAGAATCAGAAAGCCAGACTGCAACTGTCCCTGTGATGATGAGATTTAGGAACTAGAAACTCTAAATGAATGTGGGCAAAGAAACCTGTGTTAGATCTTTGAGCAGGGGTAGCCAACACGGTGCCCGCGGGCGCCTGGTTGCCCTCAGAGACCATGTGAGTTGCCCCCAACTCATGTTCTATAAATAACACTAGTCACCATGAAATTCCTTATAAAAAATTATAGTTGCTGTTCTTTTTAAATCGGAAATACTTACATTAATGCAGATTTTAAATTACAATATTTATTATAATTTTTAAAAAAAACAACACAACGTCTTTGGTGTAAATGAACTTTGACCTTGTCCGAGTCAGAGTTCACTGCGCATGTCAAACCACCACGTCATTCTGCTGCAGCGTCCGGGTGCAGACACTTTGGGAAGCTAGGTGAGGTTTTTTACCCCCAAAACATGACAGAGAAGTGAAAGAGAAAACACTATTTTCACGATGACTGGGAGGAAGAGTTCTTTTTCACGACAGTGAAAGATAAATGTATGTGTCCTATTTGCGGGGCGACTATTGCGACGGCAAAGCGGCACAATGTGGAGAGACGCTACTTTACCCGCTACAAAGCTTCCATGCTAACTAGCCACCTGGTAGCACATAGACTGTATGCGCACGATGGACAGGAAAAGCTCGGGACTTAAAGGCAGCTTTGACATTTACTACGCGGCGAAAAGTTTCTTCGTGGAGAAAAATGTACCGTTAGAAAGGCTTGTTTGAGTGACGACTGATGGGGCTCCTCCATGACGGGTCGCCATGCAGGCTTCATTGTACGATGCAGAGGTGATCCAGACTTCCCAACATTCCTACATTACCACTGCATCATTCACCAGCAGGACATATGTATGTACAAAAGTGGCCGGATCTGATCATGTGATGACTCATGTCGTGAAGATCATAAATGGCTCCAAAGCCAAACAACCAGGACATTGAAGGTGCTGCTGGAGGAGCTGTCAGCTGATCATGGTGACCAGAAACCCCATGGATCAGCAGGGGAACAGTTTTGCAGCGGGGTTTTTTTTTTGTCACTGTTGGCCGAAATCAAAGAGTTGATGCAGTCCAAAGGGAGACATCTTGCTGCTTGAGGACACTGAGTGGATTCTTGCCCTCGCATTTTTAACGGACATCACTGGGAAACTGAACCATCTGAACCGTGAGCTACAAGGCCAAGGTAAGACATGATAAGCTCTGCAATGCCAGGCTTCCTACTAACACACATTTACAGACAAAGAGGTAACATATGTTGTCATTCAAAACACCGTGCTATTACACAAATATGTGAAAAATAATTTGTTGAAATCATGTAATGATTTGTTGTTACGATCTGTTAAAAATGTTGCAATGCTGGTGAAAAATGCTGGTGATTAGTACTAATGTGATAGGATTCATTTCAAAATGTGAAAGAGTTCTTTTTTTTCTTACATAACTGATAATTTGTACAAACATGGGACAGAGTTCATGAATTGTTCAAAAATGTTACAAAGGTAGTGGTTTGCACGAATGAAGCATGATTTGATGACAGTTAATGATTTCCTAAAAATGTTAGAAGTGACAATTTGCACAGAAATGTTGCTGGTGTGATTTTGAACAAAATGCTGCAAATATGCTGATTCATACAAAACTGCCAAGAAAGATATTTACAAAAGTTTCAGAGATGGGATACCTCTGATATATATAAATCATATAAATATATATCATATATAAATATTGGAACAGATTTCCATATATATTTGTGTGTGTGTGTGTATCTATGTGTGTGTGTGTGTTTCCTACTATCATTGTTGTGGAAATCGTTGTTAATAATTATTGTAAGGAATAATTAACATAAATGTGATCAGACAGTGTTTTGACATATTTTCATATTATTATCATTTAAAGATGATGGCGCAAGTTTGCTATTGAGGAAATTTGTATCAAACAAGGTGCCCTTCGTACTACTCAGTACCCTTGAAGTTGCTCTCAGGTTCAAAAAGGTTGGTGACTCCTGTCTTAGAGGATAGCCGCTGTAGTGTGGGGTATTGCTGTGAGACTGTCACATCAGAATTAACGATGTGATCAAGACAAAGCCAGAAGCAGCACAGTAAGCTTATGGAAGGATGTCCTGTGGTATCCGAGTGTGATTCGGTAGACTATGCAGTGCAATGTGAATAAGCAGATAAGCTACTGCTATTTGCAGTGGCTACAGCAGATTAGCTGCCACTTATCTTGATCAGTGCAAACTCACAGTAGACAGTGAGGCTCTGTGTGGCTTTTTGAGCGCTGACAGGGTTGCTGGCGGTGCATGTGTACTCCCCGGCATCACTCCGTCTGGCTGGGTTAATGACCAGAGAGCCACGTGAGATGGTGATCCTGGAGTCAGCGATGATGGCCGAGCCTCCTTTGTCCCACTGGACTGTAATTTCCGTCCCAGCAGTCCATGTGCAACTCAGAGACACATTTGTTCCCTCGACCGCCACTGAAGGAACAGACAGGCTCACCCCGGCCACTGCATCTACAGGGGAGGGTATTAAAAAAAAAAAAAAAAAAAAAAACATTTTACCAAAGAGCTGCAAAAGCAGAATGGCTGAGAGAAGGTTTTTAAAGTAACCATTACTGTATGAGAGGGCGAGCACACTTCAAAAGTTGAAGTGACAGAACAATAGAGGGCAGTTTTATGTTTCTGTTGAGGATAATTTGTTGTAATCAAAGCAAGTAAGAGCTGAGAAGGGACAGGATTCAGATAGAGGCACAGATGGTGAATAAGGGGGCAGACTGTGTGAGTGGTAGCCGAGATGCCTCTTGGCGAGCAGCCTAAGTTAAATAATTGGAAAGGGAGAAGAGGGGGCGTATGGATGGAGGAGGAAGCTGACTAAGAGAGAGAACCGCGGCAGCAACAGCAAACAAACAAAAACATTCGAGCACACCACTAAACAGCTCTAATCACTTGATCTTTTTTTTCTCACCGCTCATCCGCTTACCTGTGACTCAGCAGCAGCAGCATTTCATATTTTAGAATTTTAGCTGCCTCTTGTTTCAGGACTGAGCAGCAAGTAAGTAGGAGGTTGAGAGTTGTGCTCAAGGACTCGGCTGTTCCGTGGCACGAACTAGCAGTTGTGAGTTTTGAGGATGTGACCTTTCAGGAATAATAGACTAGTGCTTCTAACAATTCTGCCACCTTGCCACCCCATTAGCACCGCTGGTAGTGATGAGAAAGACTGCACGTCATCGCTCCAGCGTGGGCTGATGGCTGAAAATAACGAGAGACACTCAGCTGTTCAGGCTCCATTACAGTACTGAATATAAATGAATGCAAATACAGTATGTACTGTATGTAAATACAACGCTACATTTCGACGGCTACAATATCAAACATCTAACACCATGAGTGCTGCATATCAAATGAGTTTTAATTAGCATAAAGCCCTGAGCCAGTGGCTTCATCCCCTCCTCCTTTTTCATTAATTTTACCTCGTCTTCTATGGGTCACTAATTTCATTATACCTCCCAGACTAATTCTCTTACTCCCCGAATCCTCCTTCTTTTCTCTTCATTCCCTCCTCTTCCTCCTTCACATTATCTCTACCCCCAAAGCCTCCCTCTTGAACACAGTCCACTTCTCCTCCTACCTTCCCTTCCCTCCTCTTTTTTTTTTCCTCAACTGAACTCACAGGCACACTTCTTTATCTCTTACCAAACACTCTCAGCTGTATTGATCGAGAGTTAGGAGCCAGGCCCGTGGTAGCAATGGGGATCACCGCCACCATGTAGTTTCCTGCATCTCGGAGCTGAGCGCCTCCAATTCTGAGCCGGGTGTCAGTGATGGTGACCCGGCCTTGGAACTGGGCCACCGGGTTAACCACTGCAGCTCCTCCAGCCCACACACCCAGAGTGACTCCTCCTTGGTACGTCCATGTCATGGACAGGACCTCAGGCACCGTCTGCACTGTAAACACTACTTCAGTCCCGGTTTGAACCAACACAGGATCTACCTGGAACTGGATCTGCACCGGATCTTGAGCCAGTACGTTGGCAGAGAGGAGCACTGAAGAGAAAATAGAAGAAGTCATGTGTACAATGTTAGTCGTGTTGGTATTGAGGAGCAGCATGCTAATATTTGAGAAATAAAACACTCAAAGACAGCTGAAGCTGATTGGAATCTCATTCGTTTTGCAGGTGTTTTTTGACGAAACACTAACATGCATCTACCAGATGATGGCACTGCAATAGAAGTTAAAGGATCACCATAGTGATAGTACATTTTCCTCAGGGACTTTTAGAAATTTGCACCAAATTTTAGAGCAATCCATTAAATAGTTATTGATATTTACACCCCTTGTCTTGTGACAACACCTCCAGGCGCAAGGATGAAACATTTTAAACGAATCAAAACAATCAAACCTGTAGAGTAGAACTTTTAGAATCTTTTTATACAGCTTTTTAAACTTTATTTATAAGCTTGTTTTTTTTTTACTGCTCTTTTGCACAGATGACGACTGAACTTTTCAGTTTTGTTACATATGTGTGTGTGTGTGTGTGTGTGTGTCTGTGTGTGTGTGTGCGTGCGTGCGTGCATGCGTGTGTGTGTACACAGTGACAAAGATATTTTGATATTGTCACATGATTCCTCAAATACAACTGAAATGTATATAAATTAATTAAAACAAGTTTCACCACGGGCTGCACAGTGGCGTAGTGGTTAGCACTTTCGCCTTGCAGCTAGAAGATCCCTGGTTCGCGTCCCGGCTTTCCCGGGATCTTTCTGCATGGAGTTTGCATGTTCTCCCTGTGCATGCGTGGGTTCTCTCCGGGTACTCCGGCTTCCTCCCACAGTCCAAAAATATGCTGAGGTTAATTGATTACTCTAAATTGCCCGTAGGTGTGAATGTGTGAGTGATTGTTTGTCTATATATGTAGCCCTGCGACAGACTGGCGACCTGTCCAGGGTGTCCCCTGCCTTCGCCCGAGTCAGCTGGGATAGGCTCCAGCACCCCCCGCGACCCTAGTGAGGATTAAGCGGTGTATAGATAATGGATGGATGGAAGTTTCACCACATCCAGCTATATAATGGTAAAACGCTCCTTACACAAAGACGCTTTCTCTGCACAACAACTACACTCACATTTAACAATCAAAGTGCATTCTTCTGTACTTTTACTCAAGTTGTATTCTTCAATTAGTACTTTTACTGAAGTAAAGGATCAGTTTACATCTTTCACAGCTGCAGAGAAGAAAATCTATAGATACACAGACTGGGCTCAGGGGGTAAAAACCCATTAGTAAGGTACACACTCTCTTCTTCCTCATAGATTTCAGGCCATGTTTTTTGGATTGTAAGTGATCCCAAGCTAAACACCTATTTTGTGTTTTTGTTAGCCTGACTTAACATAAGCCATGACATAATCATATTTGCCACCTCTCTTCGGAAGAATCAGTGGTGTATAGGCATCTGTGTTGTGAAGAACCACTGACTTCAAGCCTTCAAGCATTTAACTCTCATATGCGGTTTGTCCATTTGTAGTCTGCAGGGGAGTGAAGAAGAAAATCTGTGTTTTTGTATTTGGCTGCTAGTCCTCCCTCTTGTTTGTGTTGGCATTACAGATTCAGGCTGGAAAAGCCCTGCTGAATTTTCAATGCCCTTTTACTGGCATATAAAGCAACCACGCAAAAACGCTCTGGCCAATGAATTATGGTGAATCAAATCAATATGGTCCTGATCAGTCTCGCTGGACTGCCTTGGCAAGATTTTAATAGGAGAACAGAGAATAAAATGACAACAGCAAAATGGATTGTATTCAGGTTCCCACACTGAGCTGTTAAAGGCATCAAAGGTATTTTTAGGCTTTTGGCTTTGTTGCAGTTTCATTAGAATAAAGAGTAATGAGTCAGACGTGAGAAACACCTATGAGTGACGCAGCACAGCGTTGATGCTTTCATGTGTTATTGGATTTTTTTTTTTTTTTAATAGGGCCAGAGCATAAAAATGAGTCAGAGAAGTTGCATTTTTTGACATGATAAAGACTCAGATTTTTAAATAGCTACCAACTGATTTCTGACTAGATATCTAATATATATCCAGCTACGCAAGCGATGGAAAAGGGTGTATAACTTCCACCTTTTTGATCAAACCAAACACTGTTTCTGGAACTGTAAGAATTCTTCTTGTTAAATTAAAAAAATATTTACATTCCTAGTGCTAATTTTCCTTGCTCATCTTGGAGAAGAAAAAAAACTTAACCAGCAATCCATGTGACTTTCAACATTTTGTGCACAAGCCGACTTATTCCTACTGGTCATGAATCCTGAAGAACATCTTTGCTGATTGATCTTAGCCATTTTCATGCATGACACTTTCACAAAAAGGAAGCATAGTGCACTAAAGAGGATAACACTGGCACTATTACATCAGTAAAAATTTTTTTTTTTTAAATTTGAAAAAATGGAACCAGCAATCCATGTGACTGTCAACATTTTTTGTGCAAGTCCATTCATTTCTACTAAAGTCAAGCATCTTTAAAACATCTTTGCTGATTGATCTTTGCCATTTTCATGCACATCTTCACAGACATAAACATAGTGCACTAAAGAGGATAAAACTGGTGCTTTTATATCAGTAAAATCAATGAAAAAAAATATAAAACTCAATCAGTAAACCATGTGACTTTCAACATTTTGTGCTGGAGTTGATTCATATCTACTGAAGTCATGAATCTTTAAAAACATCTTTTCTGATTGATCTTTGCCATTTTCATGCACAATATCTTCACGGACATAAAATATAGTGCACTAAAACTGATAAAAACTGGCATTAATGTATCAGTGAAATCCATGAAAAAGAAAAAATAACCAGCAATCCACGTGACTTTTCAACGTTTTGTCATGAATCTTTAAAACATCTTTGCTGATTGATCTTTGCCACTTTCATGTATAACATTTTCACTAAAAGAAAACAGAGTGCAATAAAGAGAATAAAACTGGCACTATTATATCAGTAAAATCAATGGGGGGAAAAAAGCTAAAAGTTAATGAGCAATCCATGTGACTTTCAACACTTTGTGCTGGAGCTGATTCATTTCTACTGAAGTCATGAATCTTTAAAAACATCTTTCAAATATAAAGGGTTTTTTATTATTAAATATTTTAAATATCTAAAACAGGAGTAGGGTGCATTTTTTGTGATTTTTGATATTAAAAGCAGATTGACTTAACAATAACTTTTATTCAGGATATTTTTAAAAACAAGCAGAGACGCTTTTTTCTGCATCCAACTGAAAACTGTAGCACCGACATCCCACCAAAATACAAAAATAAAAGCAAAGGCCGCATATAAATACTCAAGAAAACAATTGACCTCTTCGTTATTCTGCAACACAAGCCGAGAGCTCAAAAGTAGGAGCCTGTGAGGAGGCCCTGAAGGCATCACGTCGCTCAGCAGTCAGCGCTCAGACGGGAATGCAGCCGCGCAGGTTTAACAGCGGTTAAGACGAGTCTTACTGCTTGAAATGCAATTGTTTTATAAATGTGCCTGGAATACCACAGCTCCTCTTCCCTGTTCTGTTTTTTATTTATTTCTTTGTTGTCCTTTCTACACAATACAAACTCTACCGATACTCTTTAGAAACTTCTGTGAGCCGTTTGAATCATTTGAACGTTACATTCATAACAGGAGGAGAAGGAGGAGAGAGAAGAAAGAAACTGTCAGTGGAAATTGTTTTACCTGCCAGCGACAGACTGATAAGGACCAAAGGTTGCCTCATGTCGTCAGTCAGGCCGGTCTGTGGAGAGATAATAAGCTTTAATATACAAAATTACGTATGCTTTCAAGTCTGGTCATTTTACCTGTTATTTTAGCATTTAAACTATTTTTCTCCATCAAAGGTTCCATAAAAACTAATACAGCATCACATTTTCACATTTACCATCCAGTTATGTTTAAATCTCGTCACTGAACATCCCCTCTTGCTTAGTTATTAAAGGAGGTAGCTGTATTAATCTTACCAAAGTATTTGCCCGCAGCCCTCATGTTCATTTTGTGCTGAAACAAGGTTCTGAATGGTTTGTTTGCTTACTAATGCACGTACGTCCTGTTTCTCTGTTATTACCTGTCAAGGGCACACCTGTTCTCTTAAAGAGCCAGCACCTATTTATCTGCAGGCTATAACCAGTGGTGGGAAAACAGCAAACGATCTCACTTAAAGAGAGTATAATCATCTTATTCACTCAAATATTCTAATTCTTTCCCTTTTGACATTCATTATTCAAGGTAATTTTCATTTCCCCAGGTTACGCTGGCCCATTCAGTCCCACGATCTGATGAATCAGGAGATAAAATTATATGACATATCCACATCTTTATGCATTCAGTTCTTTGATTAACTCGCTCATTTGTGCAGTGACATGTAAATGTGAACCAAAGCCAGTCTCTAATTAATTTGCATATGGAAACAGAGGCATATAGATGATGTCTGCAGGAAAAGCAACTGATTTGAGGGCAAAAAAAAACCCAGTGTTGATAGTTTTCAGCTGTTGTATCAGTGCCACCCGCTGGTTAATTCCAGCTAACAGCACTCCTTCTGTAGACAAAGAACTCAGCAGGAGCCACAGCTGTGATTCCCGCGATTATTCATAAATTCCCCTGCAAAAACAAATGGATTTATAATCAGTTTTTAAATCACTCATTAGATCTGTGCCCTAGGATGCACCTCCTAAAGTGAGAAACTGTGGCGCTAACCTCTGAATAAGTGATGTCATTATGCTTCAGTGCTCAAGTAGTGCAGAAGGCGTGTTGTAGCTGACAAAACAATCTCATCTCAAGGTTGGTTTGGTAGCTGTTCTGGAGCTTTCGATCATATCACATCATCTTGTTTGACAGATGGATTTTTTTCCCCTCCCTTCTCACAGTTCTTACAAGCAGAAATTCTGATTTATGCATGTTGGAGAAGGCCAGAATCTGAGCTCAGTGTCAGTGTGACTCCACTAAATCTGCAACCAGTTCAGTGTCAGTGAAGCAGACTTTAACTAAACTTTCCCAAAGAAAAAAAAATAAAAAATTCCCCTTTACGTGCTAGAAGATGTTTCTCAGTGGCACGCGAGGCAAGAAATAACAATAGAGTAAAAGCAAGTATTACCTCTTCCTTTACAATCCAAAGCCAAGACAATGTATCGTGTCTGCGGGCAAATAGTATTCACACTGGATAAGAAGCCCACAGTACAAAGCCTATTACATAAGGCTGCCTTTCAACATTGTCACTGGTTTCCCTTCCAAAGAATACCATTTCATTTTATCTCTGTTTACCAATAGTGAAACAACAGTTGTGTGAAAATGTAAAAAAAAGCAAATATAATCAAGCGTTCTGTATTGTTGAGCGGAGCGTATGCTTGGCCACAGGTCAAAGAAAAGGAGGGGGGTGGGAATAATAAGGAAGGGTGATTTTACAATGGAAAGTGCACTTATTTAAAGCACAAAGTAGAAAGAAGTATTGACTGTACAGGAAGGGGTGGGGTGGTGGTGGTGGGGTACAGAGGGGAGGAAACCGCTTGAAAACAAGGCGACGCCTACGTGACATACACTAACCGACTGGACCCAGCCAGGAGAGAAAAAGGCCAGAGAGAGGAGAGGAAGGTCCCAAAAAAATCTTGGCCTCGCTCGTGTTTGAAACTCCTTTATTTCAAACTCCTTTATTTCTCCCAATGCAAAGGCAGGTGCTTTGAAGATATTGTTGCATTTTTGGGCCATAAATCAACTTACTGGGTGAACTGTGGTGCGCCTTGAAAAAGTGAACACAGCTCTGGCTCCTCTGCATTATTTGTCCCAGCTTCTGAAAAGGTAGGTGAGACCCAGTCTAGGGGAGCGATGATGTGGACGACTAAAACAACAAGGAGAATACCAGGTTATATTTAATGCATACAAGTTGGGTTGTGTTCCTACACAATTAGCAGTGTTTCCTTTCCCTGTGTTTTGTTGTAGCAGCTGTGCTTGGGGGGATTCATTTTAGTTCTGGCAGCAGACGAATCCTCGCTTTTGTTCCAACTTCTGATTTTAGTGCAGTCTGCAGTGCCAATACTGTTGTTCTTTGGATATTTCACAAATAAATTAAGGAGGGGGAGAAAAAAAAAAGAAAGAATACCCCAAACATTTGGATTACATTTTTTTTAATAGAGGGACATGCTGATTTAATTGTTTTTTGCTCTCATTTTAATTTCACATTTTCTCTGGAGGTGGTGTTGTTATTCTTGCTGCAGTGGCAACCCCGCTGCCTGAGTACAGAGGAAATGTTGTGCCGCTGCTGAGGTCATGGACAAATTCCTTTTTTCTCTGCTTCTCTGTCTACAACAGCAGGTGTTATGGATCTACAGTATTTCCTGTGCTGGAGAGTTGCCCCATTGTTTTTCTTGAGTAAGGCTTTTTTTTGTTGTCGTTGTAACCACCATCCTAATGATTTGTATTTTAAAGAAATAGTCAAGGTTCAAGCTTTTTTTTGGTTACATTTTCTGTGTTCAATATAAGACAGAAACATATTTTTGATTTACAAGAACAGAAACAAGCCTTTAGATTTTGCACTCTTAAGACTCGTGGTAAACTGCCTCTTGCATTAATGACTGTACTGGCATTATTTACATTTCCTCCATCCTTTGCCTATCAAGTTAAGACACATGATTAATAGCCCTTCTGGTAAATACACATAGAGTTGACACAGACTTTAGGATATTGATGTGGTTTGATGGATATCGCATTAGGCATGGCTGTCATGCACTATAAATCACCACTTGACATTATTTGACAGAAAGTAGCCATATATATTCATAAAGCATATGCCGAGGATGGAGATGACGTGCAGTATTGTGCCATTGTTTGTTTTATTAGCTCTCCATTCTGTCCATATAATGCAAACAGACTGGAAGTCAAATCTGATGAAGTACTCTCGGCTACCTCAAGTAGAAATGCAAACTATATATAAAGGCATATAAGTAAAAGTAACAGACACTGAAGGGTAAAGAAATTAAAAATGGTTCAATCTCTGTCCTTAGTGCCATGTGGGCTCCAGAGTATGTCGGTGCACATCCTCAGTGAACAGCCAGTGCATGTAATCCCCGGCTCCAGACTGGTTCTGAAAGCCCGGATTGAGCTGGGACCCCTGGAAGAGGTCTCCATGGTAACCTGGGAAAGGGAGCCCGAAACTGGAATTGCTCCTGTGAGGGTGACGCTGGCCACGTGTGCTGGCAGGAGCCTCAAGTGTGCTGGTACGAGGCCAACTGTCGATGTGAACACGGAGCAGCAGGAGACGACACTTCAGATTAATAGATACAGCCGAGAGGACGGCGGCGTGTACGCTGTGACTGTGACGGATCACACAGGAACCAACACCACTGCACACTGCATCGTCAGGGAATATGGTACAGTATGATATGCAGCACATGAGGGAATTTATTGTGACAGTCTTAGATAAATCCCCTTTGGTTGGTAAATTGTGTGTACAGTCACTTTATTACATTGTCAATTGATTGGTCCCCACTCCACAGGGCTCCATGTAACAGAAGTTACTTCCTCTTTACAGAGAGATTCTGTGACATATTACGCTACTGCAGCATGAAGCAATGTCGAGTTGAATCTACGTGAACTTGTGAAAGGGGCCCTTTCAAGCTAAGATGGAGCATTAAGACGCTCTTACATAGACAATTCACAAACATTTGAAGGTTAGAGCTTCTCCTGTTTGAGGATTTGCATTTTGAATGTAACCCCTTTGTTGACTAATCACTTCACCTCGAGGCCCTTTTAGTAGCTGTTTTGATTGTAATGCATTTTCTTTATCAGTTGTTAAAGTTTTCCCAGTTGTCATGGAATTGTAGATTTTCACATTTTCTTTGTTTCCATCTGTGTTGGCTTAAAAGTTGAGGTTTAGGGTTTAGTTTTGGATCTACTTGGTTTTTGATTTCAGACCAAAAAAACATGAATTTGTGAACTAAAGAATCAATTAATTGCAAAAATGTTCTCATATATCAACTGATAATTTTTAGTTGTCGTCCTAATGTTAGATAATTCCTATTTAAATATAGATGTGGAAAAAGTCATAAGAAAGGTCACTAGATGCTGGGGCTGCCAGATGGTGCCAATAGTTCGTTGAAATAGGGAACTATAAATGTAAATACTGTTTTGAAAATGCAGCACTTGATTTTAAAAAAAACAGTTACATAAATCTCTCCCAAGCAATGATATGAAAAGAGACACATTTCAAATATTCATCAGCAGACTATTTTCTGGCCTTTCAAGTGTTAACTCCAGCAATTACCAACAGTATAATGAATATGCTTTAATTTCACACCAGCAGGCATTGTTTTCTTCTGATGGAGGATGTCTCATTTAATAATGTAACAGTCGAAATTAAATTTGCCTAAAGGCTTTGCCTTCCTGCTCTTCCTCTTTGTTTCTGTCCCTCTAGATGACTCCGGTCTCATTGTAGCTTTCAAGTTTTCTGCCAAAGCTTCTATGCTTTTACCCTCATCTGTCTGCTCTAACGGTATCAATTCATCAGCTCCTCTCTTCTCTACATCTGCTCTCTCAGCTTCCAGGGTTTTCCATCATCCCATTTTCCAACATTATGCCTCTCTCTCTGATCTCATTATTGTCTCTGAAACAGAGCCAGTTTCTCCTGACAGCATTAAATGTCTCTCATGATTCTTTGTCTTAGACCCTCTTGGACAGCCATGCACCATTATTCTTCTTTTATAACAGATAGATGCCCACAGCTGGGCATTTCATGTCTCCTCTTGTTTCTATCTTCTGAGTTTTTACCTCCGTACTTATCATCTATTTTCATATTTATCCTCGTCGCTGGTCATCTGTCTTTCCAGAGGCAGTTCACCATGTCTCTGTCAGCATCAACGTTTCTCACTCCTCGCTGGTCTGTGGCGAGGCCTGGGGTACAGACCCCAGCTTCAGCTGGCTCTACGAGAGAGCCGCCATCACCACGACTGTGGGAAAAATCTCAAACGATGGAACAACATTGGTTGTGACCATGACTCCTATTTGTGGCCACTTCACCTGCATGGTTAGCAACAAGCTGGGCTACAACACTGCCACATACACTGCAGGTAAAAGCTGATTTATCTGTCTGAGTGCTTCTGAAACAATACTGTTCTTCAAAGTGCACAATTAACAATTTAAGTGGAACATAAAATGGCTCACATGTAGTGATGAACCCAGTGATACAATGCAGTTTCCATTAACCATGTAAAATGTTTTTCAATTTATTGTTTATGTTTGGTGACCCACAGCTTCACTTTTGTGGTTCATCGTCACTACCCTTGGCTTCATTTCCAGTTCCACTTGTCTTTTCACCGTATTAACACACTGAACACTACATGGCGAACACCAAAAGGCTGTCGCACAAAGTTAGACACTAGCTGGTGCATGCAGCGGACCATTTAGCAGCTAAACAGATAAGAGACATTTCCCTCAGGAGTTGGACACCACCGCAGAGTTAAAAGAGAGAGTGAGCAAAGGACTTACATTAACAAGGTGGCCACAAACTTTCTCAGGGTGAAAATTTGTCAGTATTGTAAAATGCAGGCACAGTTTTGATGGTATTTAATGGGGTGTTTAATTTTATGTTTAATGTGCTCCACTAAATTCCACACTAACTCCATGTGTTATTGTGACAGGCAGCCGATCTTAGTTGCAGAATTGAGTGTTACAAGTATATGATTGTTAAATGCATGCAAATCATGCACCCCAGCTGTGTCTGTAGATAAAGTGAATAGAATTTCGTCCATTTCATTGTGACATTGCAGATGCTGCATACATCCTAATACGGTATGTTCATGTGAGAGTGAACCATTAGCATAATAAATGTAACATAATACTTGCATAACCATGGCTTATGAGTACTTTTGCGATATTTAAGTATATATTGCTGATTATACGTCTGTGTTTTTCCTTAAGTGAATGATTGTCATGCAAGACTTTAACTTATAATGGATCATTATTAAAGTTCTGTAGCGCCATTTTTACCTAAGATCTGAATACTTATTTCACCATTAAATTGAAATAGATTATAAAATACTCAAAGACCTTTGAGCTTAAGTAGTTGATTGGATGTAAAAGAGGGCTACATCCATTGACATCTTATTTAAAGTCAGCTCACTGTGTTGTATCACGGATATTCAGAAATCAGACTCTTTTATCCTCTTGCCTTGTGCCTATCTGAGCCATGTCCTGATTGCACTTTGTTCTGTGTATTGTGTCACTGGTGGTGTTTCAGTGATAAAGGATTTTCCAGGGTGCGATCAATAAATCACTGCCGCCACTACTGCTACTGCTGCTACCACTGCTGCTAAACAGGCGAGACAAATGCAATTCTTCGTATCTGCTAAGAGGCATGATGATCCAAAGACAGTCAGGGTATTTTCGGATGCCTCCTGTTATCGCTTGCTGTTCCAGTCACTGTGGTGACTATGCAGACTTGTTGCAGTGGACCTTTCTGGCATTTTAAAGCAGCCACATCAGATGACTTGTTGTTTTCTTCTGCCCCCTTCTCATTGGTTGTCTTTCTCCTGGTTGACAGCACCTTGTGAGGGCAGAGGGACGACGGCAGCTGTAGTGTGTCTTGTCCTCCTGCTGCTGGTTGCAGGAGTGTTGGCGTTTCTGCTGTGGAGGTAAAGTAATACACATAGACACTGGCAGATCGACACAAATCTCATTTCAGGCTATGCTCTGATGATAAAGCCATATGCTGTGAGAAAATAAGACACGGGTAGCAGCAGCTTTTGAAAGGATAGAGAAAAAAAACGGGTAGAAAATGAAACTGCTAAATGAAACACGACGTCCACCCACACGATACGCAGCATGCATAAGGCATGACAGGCCGGGCTGTGTCGGCTGACAAAACAATTGTCATTTTTTACTCGAGATAGCGTGCAGTTTGTCACTGCTGTTTGATCTAAATTCAACACTTGGTTTCTTTTCAGGAAACACAGGCACAATAACAGAGGAGAGAGGCTGCACGAACACTTGGATGACACCATTTAAAAAAAGGCCTCACTTACACTTTTGTTACTCAGAGAGGAGAACAAGAACTGGACTGGACTGTGACTGAGGACCTTCCTGTCCTGTGAGTAGTATGACCTTACACTGCACTAGAACAATGTGAAGAGCAAACTACTTTCTGATAAATAAAAAATATTCACAAGTGGATAGTTGGCTTCAAGTGCCAGCAGTGTCCTTACACTGCCTCCTGCTGGGCTGCACCTGAAACTGTGGCTCATTTTGTAAGCTTGTATCGGCTTTGCATTGTATTACAATATACTGTACTATTTTGCTTTTATACTGAAATCCCTGAATCCCTGAATGTGACAGCTCACAAAAAGATTTTAGAAGACAGTTTCGGTTTTAAGTGACTTTTAAAGCTTTCAAATGAATGGAGTGTGTGAGCTTAGTTATCTTTTTTTCATCATCTGCTGTAACTGCTAATGTTTAGTTTTCTGCTGTCATGCATGTAAGTTCACAGCTATGCAGCAAGCTGCAACACCTTTTCAATAAAGGTTGAAGACTGCACTTGAAGTCTTTAATGGAAGAAATTGTGAAACTGAAATCTGTAAATCCTTCCCACAGAAAAGGTTTTTGACATATTTGGACAAGCAAAAACATTTGTTTGAAATAGTGCCTGCAGATAAAAGATGGTATACTTCAACAACACCATAAGCAAAATTAGCTTTTTAATTATTTATTAACCCTCGTGTTGTCCTGCGGGTCAAATTGACCCATTCTAAAGTGTGAAAATGTTGGGGAAATAATATATTTTCACAGTGAAATTTCTGATGTCCACATTTTCAACATTTTTTTGGGAATTTTTTTTAACATTTTTTGGTGGAAAAAAAGAAATGTTAAAAAAAATGTTTCTTTAAGAACATTCACATAAAAGTCAACCAAAATCCAGCGAATTTCGCTGGATTTTGGTTGGGGGTTTTTTGTGAATGTTCTTAAAGAAAACAGAAGTTTTACTGATATATATGTAATCACTTTAGATATTTTAAGGATTTTTTGGGAAGATTTTTACTCATTTTTTGAAAATATTTACAAGAATTTTCTTGCCAAATTCGGGGAATTTTTTTAAGTAAAATTTGTAAGGGAAACTTTTAAGGAATATTTGAATTTTCTTCCTGAAGGTTTTGCAAATTTTCAGAGTTTTGGAGAATTTTTTTTTGCTGCATTTCTGCATTTTTTTCAGACAAGGAAACAATATTTTTTGGTGCCCGTAAATAAAGACCACAGAAGGGTTAAACAAAAATACTGGTAAATCTTCTATTCTTCTGGGGGAAAAGTATGAACTTCAGAAGGTGCTATCGCTACCTTTAGCAGAAATAACTTATTTTTGGTGTTTTGCATAATTGTAAACCAGTCTCCAATATAAGCTTATTGAAACCTTTGACTGCTCTTCCATGCAAAACTCCTTCAGTTGCCAGATGTGTTAGGGCTTTCTTGCATGTATTGCCCATCTCAAATCCAAAACATTTCAGTGAGATTAAAATCTGTTCTTTGATTAGGCCATTTCATAGCCCTCTCTTGTTTCTTATAGAATCATTCCTTTGTGAATGTGTTGGTATTCTTAGGATCATCATTATGTTCAATAGTCCACTTCCAGCCCAACTCAACAGATGGCCTCACATTATCTTCAAGCAGTCTTTGATATATGGCAGAATTTATAGTTGAATCATTCACTGCAAGCTGCCCAGTCCCTGAAGCTGCGAAGCAACCCTCAAACTCCATTTCTACCACCATGCTTTACACTTGGCATGGGGTTCTTTTCCTGAAAAGCCACCTTTGTTCTGCGCACAACCATATCTACTGTGACTGGCCAAACAACTCGCTTTGATTAGTCAGTCCAGAGCAGATGATTCCCAAAGGCCTGGTCTTTGCCTAAATGTTCATTAGCCAATTGTAGTTTTGCCTTAATGTTCTTTTTGGAAAGCAGAGGCTTTTTCCCGGCATTTTTCCCCTGCAGGTCAAACGTGTGTAGTCTTTTTTCTGATTGTAGATGCATGCACTTTGACACCAACAGTTGCAGGAGTTACCTGCAGATCCTGTGATGAAAATCTTGTTTTGGCATCAAACGGTTTCCTCTTGGGTTAATTTGTTGGGTTGGCCAATGTTGGACAAAGTCATTAGAAATGTATGCCACTTGTAGATAATTTTACAGTGAATTGGCTTCAAATAATTTGGAGAGCTTTTTAAATTTCTTGCCAGACTCATAGACATCTACAGCATTTTCAGCGAAGGCCTTAGAGAGCTCCTAAGATCTTGGCATGATGACATGACACATTTCAGTCGCAAAGAGAGCATCAGACAATAGATGCCAGAGATTTAAATAAGATAGACTCCACCTGCCAATCCCTGATGAAGCTCTAATCATTGGCACCTAATCTGTGACCTCTGATTCTGTTCTCATGGATTAAAAGGGGTTATAGATGTAGGAGTTTCCAGATTTTTTTCTATTTGAGAGATCTGTTGTTGTTTTTTTAAATGATAAAAATCACTATGTCATGTTTTGAAGAGGATCAAATAAATATGTTGAAAACATGAATATTAGTATTAATTAGTACATTATCAAAGAAACAAGATTCACAAAAGTATAGAAAAAGTATATTTTGTTAGTCACATTGTTCCTCATGCCAGAAGAAAGAACAAAATAGGAAGTACATAGCAGTTATTAAGCTATTAAATATATATGTAAGAAGCACACGAAACAAAGTAAAACAGGGTAAAAAGCTGAAGACACTAGAGGCTTATAACAAGAAAATCGCTATAATTAGGATGAGATTTTTGGCACTGAATGCAGCTCAACACACTGTGTTTTCAGTGTGATGTTGGTCCCAGCCCATTGTGAATTCAATGTGTGTGATTTGTAGGTCTGGGATCACTGTTAATTTGAGTTTTGTTTGTTTTTTTTTTTTTCCTCTGGCTAAATAAAGTGTTCTTGGTGTTCATCCAGAAGCTGCCGATTGTCTGTGCAAAATAGCACTGTGGACACATTATCATCCACTCTAGCAATGTTCACTTTCACGGTACACCCATCCCATTCAAACCCCTTTAACCTCCAGCAGTGTTGGCGCTAGGCCTCCTAGAGCTACAGAGGACCACATGGAGGAAACGGAACCAAAGAGCCAGAGGTCAAAAGAAGGACAAGTTTTATCGGGTGTAGAAGGAAAAAGCAATAGAACATCTGCCATGGAAGTTTAGGTGTGCCTGTGGGCATTTTAGCCAAAAATCGTTTCTGCTTTCTATGCACATATTTCAAAATGTATCAAAGAAAAGTCACTCCATTTTGTTAATATTGCTAGACCTTAAACCAATACAAGAATTATAGTTAGAGCTTACAGCTCCCTAGGTCATATCCCGAGGAGGAAAAGACAATGATGAAATATTATGAAAATAGAAGGGAAACTGGAGGGAGAGGTGTGGAATACAAATCACTCACTACTGAAGTTTAACTGTTCAGACTGTGTTTGCACCTTCCTTCTGAATTGAACTGTCTTATATGAAACAGAAAGCTTCATGAGCCTCCGCAAAGTTATAGAGCATAAATGAAATTATACATCATATAGATTGGACTGAATTGTATTCAGACCATCTCTCAGAAAAGTACTTTGACCGTGTAAAAGTGTAAAAGGAGGACAGAACATTCCTCAGACGGCTCCCTCTCCAGATTTGTGCCAAAATCTTTTCTGTCACAAGCCCATTAGTGCTGCTCCCATTGTATTGTTAGCCCACCCTATGCTCCTCTGCATTCGTGTGTCTCCCATCAGAATACAGAGGAGATGGAGGTGCACGAGAGGCACATACATCATGTGGAAGAGAACCTTAAAGTTGCAGAGCCCAAGCAGAAAATGCAGAAAGTGAATATGTAGCAAGACATCCTCGTAGTGCATGGATCCAAGGAAAATTAATGAGTTTATAAGACATCATGTTTGATTAGTCTAGTGATGTTAAGCATTTTTACACAGTCAACAAATTCCAGACCAAAACTGTCTAGCCTGATTTGGCTTTTTATCAAGCAGTGTTGTCCAAAAAATATTAAAGTCACATCTGGATAACATGCATTTTCACTGATAAATGCTGTATGCTTTTATATTTCGCATTAGTTCATTATACAACACTGCTGCAGTAAATGAAAAAGGACAACAAATTGGTTACTGTTAAAGAAATGCTTGCTAAGAGCTATATTGTCATCATTGCTTTTTAGGAAGTATATTATTACTCCATTTTTAGACATTCAAGATTGCTCTTACTGAAAATGAAGCAAAGAGGCATGGGACTGAATGCCAAAGACAAGGCAGAGATGTTAGAAAGCAGTGAAAGATGGACTCTGTTGTTTTATCTTTTTATGGGATTTGTTGACAATGACTGAAAATAATATATTAGTAGACTTATCCTTTAATGGAAAACATCATAAATCAAGAAGTTGTGATTCAGAGCTGCACAGTGGCTCAGCAGTTATCTTCTAGCTGGTGCCTCACAGCTAGAAGATCCCTGGTTCGCGTCCCGGCCTGGGCCTGGGATCTATCTGTGTGGAGTTAGCATGTTCTTCTTGTACAGCGTGGGTTTTCACCGGGTTCTCCGGATTCCTCCCACAGTCCAAAAACATGCTCAGCTTAACTGACAATTCTAAATTGTCCGTAGGTGTGAATGCGAGTGTGCTTGTTTGTCTCTCTGTGTAGGCCTGTGATAGACTGGCAACCTGTCCAAGTGTTCAGGGTGTCCCCTGCCTTCGCCTGAGTCAGCTGGGATAGGCTCCAGCACCCCCGCGGCCCTAATGAGGATTAAGCGGTGTATAGATAATGGATGGATGGAAGTTGTGATTCAACACTGGTGCTTGTGTTGATGCTGACAGCAACATGCTAATGTGAGCTGAGTGATAATGTTAACATGGTGGGATTAATAGGTACACTGTATTCATGTTCACCATCTTAGTTGCCATGTAAGAATGCTAACAATGTCTGATTAGCACACAACTCAAAGGCGTATGGGGATGTGACTATACTTACAGGGAAGTGGTCATAAACATTTCACAAGGAAACAAACCAAAATTATTTAGACTAATTCTCTGGGCACTATGAATTTCTCTTCAAATTTCCATGGAAACCCAAAGGTAACCACATTGGTGAATCAAATTACTGATTGGTATTATCTATAATAATGTGATATTAGCCATCTATCTTGTGCTGAGAAAAGACAAGGGAATGGAATGCCTATTCATTTTGCGACAATATCTCCATCATTCATTCGTTAATTAGCTACTGCTTATCTGGAGTCAAGTCACGTAGCAGCAGGTGAAGCAGGTCAGTCCAGACATCACTCTCATCAGCAATGCTTTCCAATTCTTCATGTGGGATCCCAAGGTGTTCCCAGGCCAAATGAGATATGTAATCCCTCTAGCAAGTTCTGAGTGTACCCCAGAATCTCCACCCAGATGGATATGCCTGAAAATGTCCAAAGGAGAGCACCCAGGAGGTATTCTAATCAGATGCCTGGACTCCCTCAGCTGGCTATTTCAATGCAAGGAGCATCAGTTCTACTCTGAGCTCCCTCCAGATGTTCAAACTCTTCAACCTATCTCTAAGGCTACTCATTTCAGCCACTTGTATCCACAACCTCACTCTTTAAGTCATTTACCAGAGCTTATGGCCACAGGTGTGGGTTAGAACATAGATCAACTGATATATCAAGAGCTTTGCCCTCTGGCTCACCTCTCTTCACTATGGCAGTCCAACACAATGCCCACATTACTGCCAATGCTGTACCAGGGCATCTGTTCATGTCTCGCTCCATTTTTGCATTACTTGTGAACAAGATCTCAAGGTACTTGATGTCCTTCACCTGGATCAAGAACTCATCCCCAGCCCAGAGGAAGCAGTCCACTGGTTTCCAGAAGAGAACCATATCCTCAGATTTGGAAGAGTTAACTCTCATCAGCTGCTACATTTGACTGCAAACTGCCCCATTGCACACTAAAGGTCACAGTCTGATGAAGCCAACAAAACCAAATCAAACCGCAGAGACGCAACTCTCGGATTCAAAGCAGACACCCTTCTCACTTTGGCTGCACCTTGAGATCCTGCCCATGAATATAGACAACAGGTTTGCAGACAAGGGGTGACTTTGGTAGAGTCCAACATCCACTATGAATACATTTGACTTTGTGCTGAGAATACAAATACTTGCCAGAAGTATACGTATTCACATTTTTACATAGGGCACATGAAGGGTTAACAAAGGAAGAATACATGGTGTGGTGTAATCAGAGAAAAACGTGACTTGCTATTTACTGTCACAGATTGAGGGTTGCTAATTTAATAATCTAGGCATGATGAGCTGCTGAACCTTTAAAGCATTAGTTCAACATTTTGTGAAACAGGCTTACTTGCTGTCTTGGTGCGTGATGATAAAATCGATTCTACTGTCATATCTAGTAAATATGAATCTAAGGATAAATTACAGTGAGCATAAAATAATAAAGAGTAGGAATAGGGAAACCTGTGTAAAACCACAACTTTATAATTTTTTAACTTAAGTGGGGCTTTGTGTCTCCAGGAGAGACACAGTGAACCTTGGTATTGATTCTCCAAGCCTCTAGAACTCCATTGAAGGGATAAAACATCATTCTTCTAAAAGATATTTCCTCATTTGCTGTTTTAATGATAGTGGTGCAGAGCGCTGTCTGATACGTAGGTCCAAAGTGTCTCGCAGATGTTCAGGTGGGTTGAGATGTGGTGACTACAAAGGCCACAGCATGTGATACACATGATTTACATGCTCATTAAACCACTCCAGTTACCTGTCGTGCTCTATGGATAGGATAAAGGTGATCACTCAGAACAACTTTGTACTGATCTGCAGTGACCTTTCCCTCAAAGGAATGCTGGCTAAATTAATATTTTTCTTAAACCGAGTTATGGCCACATAATAATTTTAACAAAAAAGTTTCAGCCTAATAAACCGGAGCTACATTTGGTATTAACATTCAGCCACCTATGCTTTGTCAGTGTGAGTCATACTAATCAAGAGACAGGCTTATTCAGCTTTAACGCCACTCTTTGTCCACAGAAAACACTAAAACTACAAAGCATCCCACCTTTTTACTGAAAAGTAGCCCTGTTGGACTAAAAACTGCCATATGTTTGCTGGACAGACAGAGAAGAGGTAAAGATCTTCTCATCCAGCTCACAGCAAGAGCGTAAACTAAACATATTTTCCCAATTGTTATCTTGGCTCAAGTTTTAGAAAAAGATGTCCATGTAATTGAATCCAAATGTATCAAAATTGATCTGGGTTACTTTATCACTTTGTAGAACTGTAAAAAAGAGCCAAATATCCACTAAACAGACAGTCAATCACAAACTATGCTTACATACCCAAAGACTGTGGTACTATTAAATCAATATTTGTTGCTGACTGTGCCCAGCTGACGCCAAGTCCTCTGGCCTTCTGCTGCCGGGGGATTCTCTTTTGCAGGTTGGCGTCTGATAATTCCCTGTGCTACCAGGTCGTTTGTCATCCGTTGGACAGGAGATAGTGGTGTGCGGCCTGAGAGTCAAGTTGTTTTCCCTGTATGTCATCCACCCTCCTGACAGAAGCAGCGGTGGAGGTTGGAGGTCAAATGAAAACGTCATAGTCAAGATACAGCACTGAAAACAGATGGCAACATCATTTTATGGAAAAAAATAGAGAGGAAAAAAAACCTCTGGAAAAATACTTCAGGAATAATGATATCACACCTAATCTATTCAAGTCCCTATCCACATGTCCACAGATCCGTCTGCCTTTCCCTGACCTTTACATTTCCTAGTTCAGCCTTCACGTGTCTCACTCCTGGCAAAACACACCCACACACACCCTTTCCTATTGGACATACTCTGCATGAACCCAGACCACAGCTCTCAACCCCAACCTCAGTTCACCAGACTGTTTCCTTGGTGAACTGTTCCCACTCCTGGTCAGAGGTGGAACTGCAGGATGTGTTTTATTCAGGCCAGCTATGGATGTAAAAGAAAGAATTTACACTGAACAGTCAAGATATGGGATCACAGAACCTTATATTATTGTTGAACTTAGGCAGACCAGCAATATGAACATTAGAGCTAGAATAAAGTGCAAAACAACTTTAGAATGCCACAAGTGTGTCCAGCTGTTATATCTGATAAAGCTGGCTACTTTGATGAGTCAAAAGTTTAGAATACATTTTGGTTTCTAAATTGATTTTTTTTCCAACTTTGTTTATTTGTTATATGCTTTCATTTCAGAATACAGTGAGACATTAACATGCATAATTTCCAATAAAAAACTGGAAAAATCCGTTTGTTCTAAAACTTTTGACCGGTAGTGTATATGTACAGGAATATAAAAAGGTTCCAAGCTTTCAAGCACTTCTGATTAAATGTATTTTCTCTTTTAAAGGAGATTATAATCTCTAAGGCTTCCTTGTGTAATCAACACTTTATATTTACTGGATCCCCCAAAAGTCCTCTCAGTTTTGTTTGTGTATCCACCAGTGCATCTTAAAGTTAAATTTATTATATACCATAGCTGCAGTTTAGCTATGGCTCATTTTGGCAGAGCAGCCAGGTTCCCTCTGGAGGAGTGCATTTTAAATCCTCAGTTTGGTCATGTTTACCTTGGCTCATTTTAAACTACAACTAAAACCATTCATATTCATAGTGACAAAGCATTAAAGCACATATTTCTTTTCTTTCTTGCACAAAACATCACATAACAGATTTTTTTTAATAGAATGCATCATTTTTCTGTGTCTCTCTTTGATAGCAACCAGGTCAAGGTGATGCAGATGCACCTAATCATCATTAGCTAATCAAGGAAAACAACGAGCAGAAGAGAAAGTAAATGCCAATACAGCATTTTTAGCACAAATTTTGCAAAGTTTTTAGTCAAAGCAAGCTCTAATGGCAAGAAAGATAAAACAATATATGAAAGGACCTTTTCAGCTGAATGAGAGTCACCTGTGTACTTCAGGAGGTTCTTACCAGACAGACTGTTTGGCACATTCAGTTTCCTTGTAAATTAATTCTTAAAAATGGTGATTAAATCCTGTATTAAAACTGACAAACACTTTCAGTTGGTATTTCTTTTAATTAAAACCAGTTCTGTAGCTGCCGCAGTAATTATGATAAAGTGTTGACTGCCCGAGTTGCTGGTGCATCAACAGCAGAAGATCATGTAATGTGGCAAATTCAAAAACAAACATGACTGATCATCACAAACACTGACTGAGATATGCTTAAAAGGGAAATATCAACAGCTAAACAAAACACAGCTTCAATAATGGCTGCACTGACACACCGAAAACAACAGTTACTGACCCGAATCTTTGGCCTTTTTGTAACTGTGAGAATTCTGAATTGATCTATGAGAGTAAACTTGTCAGATATTTTTTCTAATAGGAAATGTTTACTTGCATTTCAGTGGATATAGAAAATCTGATTGTTCAATGTGTGATTTTTATAGTAATGATGGGGGGAAGAATGGCCACATCTAACATGAAAAAAGTCAAACTCTCACTAAAGTGGTCCAGAAATTCATCTTGATGTTTTGTCATGCCTTCACTTAATCCATCTTCCTGTATCTTCCCACATCTGCTTGACTTGGCAATCTACAATTATCCACAAGTCTCAGCAATGAAGGTAATCAGTGTGAGTGATCATCATTTCCTTCAATCCATATTCAAGAAAACTCGTCAAACTAGCAAAGGACCATTCCCATGCACTCTATTCACAATTTGAACAACTCTCACTCTGCCAACGTTCCTGCACTCCAAGGTTTAGTAGCTACAGCAACTCTGCTGTTACTTCAAATATCAAACTATTGAATTCCAATGAGTTCTGATCTGATCCAGTAGCTCCCAATGCTACCTGACAAGCTCCAAATGGCACATGACAAATTGAGACACTGCCTGCTGAAAAAGTGTGGCACATTTAGCCACTAAAGAAGTCAATACTCTGCTAACTAAGTCGGTACTTTTGTTTCCCCTCCACAAATGAACTCATTCTAGTTTTAACCATGATTCTGATTCAATTGATGAATGTCTTGTGTGCCACTTCACAGCTCTCCTTTGTTTGCTGGACATATGTTAAGCTAACGTGGCTCTGTGGAAATATTGGTTTGCCGTTCCTGACATAGAGAGATATCTGCAGATGACAAATTACCTTGGAAGATGAAATCCATTGGTAGATAAAAACAGAACGTGGCATTTGTACTTCTCCCCGAAGATTTGCAAACTATAAAACATCCCAAAAAATTCAGAGGAGCATCTCCAAAGTCACAGCTCCAAAGATGCTACAATGCTACCGCCACTCTTTGCAAATGTTGTGAAGAGACAACTATTTTCCAACATGTTATCCATTTTAACTGTTTAGATAATGTTAGTGGTGGCCAAAAAATAAACTGATGTGTTTAAAGTGATGTGGCAGGTTTTATGTGTTCAGGTGAAGGTTACACAAACTCTATACCTTCTTGTCAAATGCCTGACATTGTCTATCATGAGTGGAACTTTGTGTAACTTTTTAGAATTGCTTGTAATTTAGTTTTGATTTAGCCTTTAACAGTGAATTTGCACCGCTGCGCCATCATCAAGATAGATGACTGTGTTACTCCCAGGCAGAGAGAAACGGTGGCAGCTGCATTTAGGCCCACAGAAGGACGTCTGTTTGACTAAACAGTGGCTCTCCCTTATTTAAATGATGTACGGAAATTAACACCATCATTTTGCCGATTGGATGTAGCTGAGTGCACAGGGACTGACAGTTAGGATGTGAACATAATCAGTGTTTAGTCCCACCCTGCAGAGCATCTGGTTCCTCACAGAGCATCCATCTCACCATGTTTTTAATGATGCTGCCGCTCAGCGCTGATCGTTTGCTGTTTTGCTGTTTTTGTTCTCTCATTAGCTGTGCTGTAGCTTAATGCGTCCCCAGTTTCGTGCATAATTTTGATGTTTTGAATGTCAGGAAACAAACCGTTTTATAAAAATACATTTCAGCCTGTTCAGTTAACCAGTAAACAAGTACTGACAAAGAAGAATAAGTGGTAAAGATAGCACACATTGTATTTGTTGTTGGAAATTTGTATTTTAATCAATGAATATATGTCAAAACACTCCATATGGAGGCCAACTGTTATAAACAAAATAATAATAATAATAATTAAAAATGGGTTGAAAAATCCCTTTTTAAACACTTAAATGTTTTAATCATTTTGATTATATATTTTTGGAAATTAGTGTGGAACACACAAGTGCGACTGCTATCAAAATAAAATTAGAAAATTTTAATGTCTTGATTTTCCTTTTTTTAATGCCTTTTTTTTGCCAGAACTGTCAAACTACTTCCTCTTTTTTAAAAACTAAATAATAATAATAATAATAATAATAATAATAATAATAATAATGTATTGTGTTTTTATTTAACAATTATTGTTTTCCTGTGTTAATATACCATGTTGTGCTATACTATGCTTTTTCCATTATTTTGAAAATCTAAGATATATTTTCCTGATTAATTGATACATTTTGTCTTGGCTTATCTACAGAATCACAGAAAAAACGAGGTACATTTTGCAGCATAGTATCCCAGAGCCCAAACTGATCTCCCAGTCTGTTGTGCCCAAAATAATACAGCCCAAAACCAAAAGTCTTCAGTCTACACCAGCACAAATTCTCACCAATGAATGCAATGTTAAAAATAGAAATGATTAAAACAATGAATCGATGATGAAAATAGTTGCTTTTATTTTTTCTGTGATTTAACTAATTAACTGACTCGCTCATAATTCCAACTTTAGCTGATAAGGAACAAAGTGCAAAACATTGGAAATCTGAATCCTGAGTGGAGAACAAATATTTCACAAAAATATTTACTTTGAATTAGGAAAATCTCAGCTAATGCAACAAAAGCTGCTTCGTGCAGTTGTTGAAGGGTCCGTGTACGGATCTGGTAATTGGATTTTCCGTTCTGAAAGGGGTATTGAATAAGAAAAAACGAGTGGTTAAAATACAAAAATTAAAATTGAAATACAAGGCGTTTTTCCTTTTCATGATCAAAACGGGATATACGATTTTTTTTTAAATGCTTTGATTTTCGTTTTATATTTAGAATAACAAGAAAGTAAAATCAGTAAGAGACAGAAACGAAAAAAAGGTCCGTTTTTTCATTTTCTGAGACCGGAAGTGGTCATCAGCAAGTGTGGAGCCAAACAGAGTACGGTGCATAGACTGTACATACATTTTTTTTTTCGTGAGTTTTCATGGTCAAAATGAGAGATCAGGTGGCCGATCCTAAAATAAATCAATATTGATTTTTTTTTTATAGAGCGTTAAAGTTTTGCGAAGCCAGGGGGCGGGACTACTTGATTGACGGTCTGGTCTGGAATGATTGACAGGTCCTATGGAGGGGGCAGCAGAGACTCTCTTCTCCTCGTTTGGATTAATTCTGTTATAATAACTGTTGGTTCATTTATCGGTGGAGCAGCAGAACATTTTCCACAGACAGTTTTCCTGCCCGTTGGCTTGTTTTAACCAGTTTTCTACCTTCGGCTGATTCTACCAGCAGACACTGAAAGGACTCTGATAGTTCGGTAAGTAAATGTTTATTTTCGTATCGGTGCCGCTTTTAATGCACTTTATATGCAGCTTTAGTGTCAGATGTAATGTGTGCCATGCACTCCAGATGTTGGTGGAGTTTGTTTCAGTGTGTGTTGACCAGAGAAGAAAGTTAGCATAGTAAATATTAGCTTTAATGTTAGCGATGCTAACCGAGCTAGCTGCTCAGTGTAGCCATATTAAAGCTAACGTAGCATCAAGCTAATATGTTGAGTTTCATGTAAACAGCTGAAGTGTGTTGTGTTCCTGTAATGTGGTTCATTAAGTTCATAAAACTGTGGCTGGCTGACATTAATGTAATGTTCAGGAAACTTAAATGTGATTAAAACAGTAACGTTAATGTTCTAGTTGTCAGTAATCAGCTTTAATTTGACACTAAAACAGACTGATAGTTTTAAATGACATCAGTTTCATTAGTTTGTTGAAAATTGTCTCATTTGTTGTGATGTTGCTGCTGATTCATTAAAAGCAGATGATCCGTGTTGAAGGTACGTTTAGTTCTAGTATCAGAAGTACAAGAAGGAAAATGGAAGTTTAGTTCTGCTACATCAAAGATTTCAGGATTAAAATAACTAAATGAGTCTTTATGCCTCAAACTTTATTTTTACAATAAAGAAATAATGAAATAATCACAGATAACAAAAATATAAATAGCAGCGAAAACCTGAGAGAATAATTTCCTGAAAAGTCTGTGAAGGAAAAGCAGCTTTTTATCCTGAAAGATCAGAATCAGCTCCAACATCTGCATCTGACAGCATCAAGTCAACCAGAAAGAAAAGAAAAAAGAAAATGACTTCTTTCTGATCACATCTGTTCCACTGCTCACAGTCTGCTGCTGCTCACATTCTTCACATTTATAGTCCACTTTTAAAAGTTCAGCAGACAGGTGCTCTGCTTTGGAGTGTGATGATGTCATTGGTGATGTGGAGAGTGAAGTTTCCGTTTCACCCACAGCGTGCTGTAGGTCAGCCGGGTCGGACTTGATGTTTGAAAGACTGACCAACAGCTCAGATTTAACTGTCTATAGTTCCATTTTGATGGGTGTTAAACTTTCACTCAAAGCCGCCAGGAGCTGGGTCTTTAAAATAACGGCCGTCTCGTTACAGAGTGAAAGTAGCAATTCCTCCTTGAGGTCAGAGATTGCAGCATCTGAGGGCCTCTTCAAAAGAAGATGTAGTTGATGAAGGTGTTCTGGAGCAGGACCAGAAAGACCACGACCAAGCAGCCTTGAGATCTTAGGCAGCATCTCCCTCAGGTGGGTGTCAACGGTGTTCACGGTCAGGTCTGTGGTAATCCCCTCAAAAAACAAAACAGAAAAAAATCTAGATTATAAATCAACACGTAACCAAAGCACTCTGTGTATAATGCCATAGTATAGGATGTAGTTCAGAAAATGTCAAAGTATAGTATACTTTTCAAGAATAACATAGTATGGCCTGCAGTTCATAGTATAGCATGTCGGCAAAAAAACCCAACTGATTATTATGTGGTTCAAAAAGTGCAAAATGATAGGAAGTTGCCTAAAATTGTCATGTATGATAAGTGGTTCAAAAAATGTCATAGTGCAGTATATTGTCAAAATAGTATGTTTTTAAAGAAAACATCAGAGTATATGTCATCTAAAAAATGCCATAGCATAATATTTCATTGCACAATTAATACTATAGTAATTTTTAAAACTGTTCCAATTCTTATATGTTGCTAAAAAACTAAAACTAAAATAAAAAAAACATCATAGTAATGTGTCAATTTAAAAAGCCTATAGTATAGAGTGTCGCCCAACAAACGTCATAGAATAGCATGTCGCTCTAAAAACGTCATCGTATAGCATGTCACTCTAAAGTTGTCATAGCATTTGGCTCAATAAACATAGTATAGCATGTCGTCCAAAGAACATCATAGTATAGCATGTCCCTCTTAAAACGTCGTAGTATAGCATGTCGTCCAAAGAACATCATAGTATAGCATGTCCCTCTTAAAACGTCGTAGTATAGCATGTCACTCTTGAAACGTCATAGTATAGCATGTCGCTCTAAAAACATCATAGTATAACATGTCCCTCTAAAAACGTCATAGTACGGCATGTTGCTCTAAAAACGTCATCGTATAGCCTGTCACTCTAAAATTGTCATAGTATAGCATGCAGCTCAAAAAATGTTATACTTTAGCATGTCATCCAAGAAACATCACAGTATAGCATGTCGTCCAAAAAACGTCATCGTATAGCATGTCGCTCTTGAAACGTCACAGTATAGCATGTTGCTCTAAAAACGTCATAGTATAGCATGTCGCTCTAAAAACGTCATAGTATAGCATGTTGCTCTAAAAACGTCATAGTACAGCATGTTGCTCTAAAAACGTCATAGTAGAGCATGTTGCTCTAAAAACGTCATAGTATAGCATGTCGCCCAAAAAAACGTCATAGTATAGCATGTCGTCCAAAAAACGTCATAGTATAGCATGTCGCTCTAAAAACGTCATAGTATAGCCTTTGGTCCAAAAAACGTCATAGTATAGCATGTCGTTCTAAAAACGTCATAGTATAGCATGTCGGTCTAAAAACGTCATAGTATAGCATGTCGCCCAAAAAACGTCATAGTATAGCATGTCGCTCTAAAAACGTCATAGTATAGCATGTCGCTCTAAAAACATCACAGTATAGCCTTTGGTCCAAAAAACGTCATAGTATAGCATGTCGCTCTAAAAACGTCATAGTATAGCATGTCACTCTAAAAACGACATAGTATAGCATGTCGCCCAAAAAACGTCATAGTATAGCATGTCGCTCTAAAAACGTCATAGTATAGCATGTCGCCCAAAAAACGTCATAGTACAGCATGTTGTTCTAAAAACGTCATAGTATAGCATGTCGCTCTAAAAACATCCTATTTTAGCATGTCGCCAAAAAACATCATAGTACAGCATGTCGCCCAAAAAAACGTCATCGTATAGCATGTCGCTCTTGAAACGTCACAGTATGGCATGTCGCTCTAAAAACATCATAGCTTAGCATGTGGCTCAAAAACCGTCATAGTTTAGCATGTCGTCCAAAAAACATCATAGTTCAGCAGGTTGCTCTAAAAACGTCATAGTATAGCATGTCGCTCTAAAAACCTCATAGTATTGCTTTTGGTCCACAAAACGTTGTTTTGTCCCAGCTGTCTGAAGTAGGTGAGGAGCAACACCAAAACAGTCCAAACGCTGGTTTCCAGAGGGTTAGACGAGTATTTATTTGAAAGAGTAAGTTTACAACAACACAACATATGAGGGGGTTAAAAGCAAATGGGTGTTAGTAAAATAAAAATAAACAAACAGAACTAAAAGTGAACTTCATGTTGACATTGATGGGCATTCCAACCAGGAACAAAGTAAAAGATAATCAATACAAAAAAAAAACTCTTCCTGTTCACCTCTTCAAGCCCAAAAACACACACCGCAGTAGCATCCTAAACTAAAACTACTGATGAGTTCCCTGTTTTCCTTTCTGAACAATTCAAAGGTCCCTCTCTATCTCCTCACACATCCACCAACCACTGGAACACATCTCCAAAGTTCTGCCGGGCCAGCTCAGCTTCCCCTCAGAAGAAGTGGCGCCACCTGCCAGATGAAGGAGCCTTTTGAGAGGCAGCTGGCATCGTGATTGGACTGTACTTTGGTCTGTTCCAATCCAGCTTCAGCTCCAGAGACGGCAGGCGGGACGAGTCAACGGAGGCCAGGTGGACGAAGGCATGCAGCTGAGTACAATCCAGAAAACAACAGAGGAGGAGTGCAGCGGTTCAGGGCCAGAACAAACAGAGTAGCATCGTATGTCTCTTAGAAAACATCATAGTATAGCCTTTGGTATGAAAAAACGCCATCATATACATCGTATATTGTACAAATAACAAGTCAAAGGAAAGAGACATACATTGTAGAATTGTAGTAATTGTGGGCTGACTGATTTACTGATTATCCGTATTTTATTTTTTACTGATTTATGGTAATAAATACATTTAAAAATGGTGCTACTTTGGCTCTGAACCTTTATCTACCTGTGGTCGCTCTGTCTTCTGGAGTGATTTGATTGGTTATACATCACGATTAAAACTCCTTTAACTTAACATCTGTAAACAAAACAAAAACGTATCAACAAAGTTTTCTGTTTGTGTTCTTCTAAGTTTAACTCCAAGATTTTAAATACTTTCATTTACTGCAAATGAATATCGACTCCAAATGTCTCAGTAATAATCATTATCAGCCTTAAAAACCCACAAAACACCCCTTTATACTCGACCACACTTAGTACAGTCCGGTTCCCCCTTCTATAAATCTGCTTGGAATCTTCCACTTCCTGTTTGTCAAAGTGGCCTTCTACCTGGACAGGTTTTGTTGGAGCTCATGCAACAAACATTTTGGGTAACTGCACTTTAATATGGATGGATGACACTGAATTAGAGTCTGTTTTAATGAGACTGAGTTAAGATGTGTAGCTCTGTCATTAAAAAGGAAATTATTTCTCAGAATTCACAGAGAAAAGTCTGAAATGTTTGCTAGGTTAGCGTCCCACATGTTGTTTGGCTCAGCTAAAGCTAACTCTCTCCAACTTCTGGATCTCTTGAGTTGCTTGTTAAAATATCTTGCTAGAGGTGCTGAAGCTCAGAAAGTCTGAGATGTTTGTTCAGAATAAGCTCATTCTCAAGTCTTATCTGAACTGTCCTCTTTTGTTCTAACTTTCCCTAAACTTAGGAGTTAATGACAGAGCAGCACATCCAGACTCAGTCTCATTTATGTAGAGATTAAACTTCAGTGTCATTCATTGATGTTAAAGTGCAGTTTTTCAAATGTTTGTTGCACATGCTCCCGACCAAACCAGTCCAGGTGGAAGACAATGTGAAGAGAAAGCTCCAGAGGATGAATATCACACATTTACGTTGGAAATAAATGTCCTTTAATTAGACGTTGTCATGCAAATGATGTTCAAATCTTTGTTGAGTGTTTTGTTGATGTTGGTTTCTAAATGTTTTTTGACACTCGGCCCCAAAGATTAAAACCTTCTACGGCTCACAAGCTGCAACAATTCACACATTATCAACTATCTTTCTGACTAAACTAAGATAAAAAGTGAAAAACTGCCTGATTCCTGTATCATGAATGTAAATCTTTTTGGTTTTTATGACAGTAAACTGAATATATTTGGGTTTGACATTTTATAAACAAAAACAAGAAATGAATTACTGGAGAAAACAATCAACAGATTAATGGACAAAGAAAATTTGTTTTCCAACATATATGGCTGAATTACTCCAACATTACAAGATACATACAATTTTAATTCAGTTTTATTTATATAACGCCAGTTACAGGTCAAATTGTCTCAAGATACTTTATTTTTATATTTTTTTGTTATATTAAAAATAAGACAAAGTAAGAAATTTAAAGCTCTTGACTAACCCAATTTATTATTTTGTTTTTAAGAGATTAATCGACAATTAAAATAACTTTCTTCACTAAAACTAATAAACATGAGGTCAAATAGAAGGAAGAGTTTTAAATACTGCAGTCCCACAATGACAAGATTAAAGTTTGTCAACAAAAAGTAAATCTGCTGGTGGATTCCATTAAAGTCCTAGTAAATGATAATAAAGTGTGATACTAAAGGTTTGTGGTGCTAAAAATGTCCAAGTAAAGATATGAAGTTGAACATGTGGATGGAGGTTGATAAAAGTTGACCTTCTTTCATTTCTCTGGAGCAACTCCATGGATTTTATGGATGGTGGTTAAAGACCTGCTCTTCTAGTCGTCTTCCTTCTAGTCGCTGTAAAAAGTCAGTCCATCCTGGCCGACTTCAACACCTCTTCATGACAACTTGTTCTGCCTCCGACCTGGTGGAAACTCCAGAAACTCGGGGAAAACCCGTGGAGACTCGAAGAACTCGTGGAGACTCGAAAAACTCGTCGGGCGGGGGAAGGTGTGGTGGGCGGTGGGGGAGTAGAGGGGGGAGGCCGCCACCCACCTCCCCGCCTACGCTCCGCCCTGACTCCACCCAGACTCCGCCTTGCCTCCGCCCATGTGGTCACTTCAGGAACTACGATGTCAAAGGGACGACGAATTTATTTCTTTTTATCTGATCTGTAGCTCAGTGAGTTAAGGATTTGCCTATGGAGCTGCAGGTCGCCGGTTCAAGACCAGACACTTCTTAAATTTTCTCAAAATTCTGACAAAGACAAAGAAAGAAAAAGGCCGGTGGCGGGTCTTGAACCAGCGACCTTCCAGTTGGTAGTCACTCTTCTTTTCCCCTGAGCTATTCGCTCAGATACAAATTCTTCTTTTTTTTGCGCATTTATCATCTATTTTTTGTCGTTTTTCGAGTTTTTTTTTAACTCGAGTCTCGACTCGACCGTTTTTCTCAGGAGGCTGGACTTCAGCCTTTGTGCTGGAGGGTGGAACCCTCAGTTCCAAGACTTTCCAAAGCCTCCAGACCTCCCGAGTCCTCAGGACCTGAGCTTTCACACAGTCTGAGGGCTGAAATTTTCCAAGTCCCACAGTAGTTCTCTGTTAGTTTGAACCTTCAGACAGTCCAAGGACTGAAATCATCTAAGTTCCTGAGTAGTTCTCTGTCAGTTTGAACCTTCAGACAGTCCAAGGACTGAAATCTTAAAAGTTTCTCAGTACTTCTCTGTTAGTTTGAACCTTCAGACAGTCTGAGGACTGAAGTTTTAAAAGTTTCTCAGTACTTCTCTGTTAGTTTGAACTTTCTGATTAACAGAAGCCTTAAAACTTGTGACCATGAGTCTTGATTTCACATTTAGACCATCTATCTGAGTTCTTCTCACACCTTCACCCGTGGGTTTTTTTTAGAAATCCTTAACAAACTTTGATTCTCTTCACTGAATAGTAAAGTTTGTGGAGATCAGAAGGTAACATTAGTTTGATCAATGCCTTCAACTAATAGTAGACTTTATCTGGAAAGCAGTTTTCTTAAATGAGTTCTTAGTAAATCTGTCCACAATCAAACCAAGAACATAGAAAGAGGAAATGTTTGAAGAAACAACTTGATGTTTTCATTTCAGACTAGAAAACGCTTTGTTTTTGCTCTTTTTGATCGTTTTATTGTTTCTTCTGTTTAATTTGATCTTCTAAAGTCTAACTGGCGTCTTTTCAAATGTTTTGGCTTTAGTTTGATTTTTCTTAAATGTTTAGTTTTCTTTTTAAATGCTTCATTTTCTGTTTAATTCCTATTTAAAGTTTTATTGTCTTTAAGATGTAATTTTCTAATTAAACATTTAATTTTTTAATTAAATGTTTTGTCTTTTTAAAGGTTTAATAATCAAATTGAATGTTTTGTATTTTTTTAAATGTTTAATATTCTTCTTGTTTAATTGTATTTCTTGAATGTTTAATTATCTAAAATATTTTATCTGTAATTTTTAATATTTGTATTTGAAAAATTTTGTTTAATTTCATAATTACATGTATCTTGTTTATGTAATTCAATATTTTGTCTGTTTAATAGAATTTAATTGTATTTAATGTTTAACTATATTAAACAGACAAAATATTGAATTACATAATTAAACAAGATACAATACATGAAATTATGAAATTAAACAATATTTTTCAAATACAAATATTAAAAATTACAGATAAAATATTTTAGATAATTAAACATTCAAAAAATACTTTATAATAATAAACCTTTTTAAAAGTTTTATTGTATTAAATGTTTTTTCCTTTGATTTAATTGTTCTTTTGAATGCAATTTATTTCTTTAATCTTTTTTGTCAAGATTTTAACCCCAACCTTAAAAATGAAATAAACCCTTAAATCACAATGAAAATACTTCTGTTGTCACAATCATGAGTTAGTCAATTATTCACTTTATCAATTCAACTTTATTCGTTTAGCACCTTTTACACAGATGACAAAACTAAACAAGCAAAGAGAAAAAACTACACTAAAACTATGATTAAAACTCAAAAACATATTTAAAAAAAAGATTTAACATGGTAATAAAATATGTTGTGTCCAGGGGATGGAGGGAGTTTATTGAAGTCTTCTTGGGCTCACATGGGAAATCATTTAAAATATAAACTTGATATTCAGTCTAAGGAAACTGGAAACTGCAGAGCGACAGAAGAACCAACAATATCTCCTGTTTTCTCCTTTAATAAGTCGACTCTTCTTGTGCTTTCAGACCAAAGAACTACAGACTCTTCACAACCTGCTCAAACTCTTGGTACAGGACCTCACCACACGGGTCAAGAAGGTTTCCATCTCATTTCTACTCTGAAGATCACCTTCTCCTGCTCAAACTGCTGACAAATGTTTCTGCTGCTCTAAAGTCTGGTCTCCAGAACTTCCTAAAAACTGTCAAAGTCTCTTCTGCTGCAGGTTGCTTTGTAGAACTGTTCCAGAAAACCTCACTAAACCACATGGAGGGGCCTCAAGATAGTCGTCCAAATGAAACCATACAAAAACCAAACTAGCACAACCCAAACGCTAAAGTCTCCTACAGCCTACCAGAGAACCTCTGAGAACAGAGAATCAGGACAGGAACTCTTACCTTCTGGACAACCAGCGTTGCTTCACAAACAAGAATACAGAATGTGTCTGACCAAAAACCTCTGAAGACTCACTACAGCCAAGATAAAGACACAACTCAGCTGAACCAAACCCACTAATCACTGCACACATTAGCACCATGTGCTGACTGTGGCTAAAGAACCACATTTACCAAGACAACTATCCAGTACAAAGCCCTAAAACACACCAAGAAACACATTAAAGACGATTTTACTGCTGGAAGCTGCAAGCCAACACCTAAAGAACAAACTAGAGCAACAGAGCCAAACCCGGTTCTGTGGTGAAGAGAAGCAGAGGAAATGTTTTACTGCAGCCAAATAAAGCAGGAAGACAGTGAGTTGCTCAGGTGTTCCTGATAACACCAAGCAGCCACCTGGACAGCCAATAGGAACACAGCTTACTGGAAGTCCAGAGGGCTGGGTTAGTGAAGGAAATTTAATTTAAAGTTGAAGCAGAAAGTTAACAAAGAAAGTTGAAAACCACCTTCTGATACCTGAAATCTCTGAGTTTTCACACAAAGAACACCTGAACATGTCAAACTGGTTCCATAGTAGAACCCTCATTGTAAAAACGTCATAGTATGGTGTGTTGCTCAAAAAACATTATGACCCAGCTGTCTAGGGTTGCCGAGGAGCAACACAAAAACAGGACAAACGCTGGTTTCCAGGGGGTTAGGCGGCTATTTATTTGAAAGAGTAAGTTTACAACAACACAACATGTGAGCAGAAAATCACAAAGTCTATCTTTAGTTCAACTGAAAATATTAGTTTTTGTCTTTTTTATTGACCAAACTTTTCAGAAAGTAGATGAAGAATAATTTAAAGCTCTCATGTAGAAGTCCAACTTATTTTGGATCCTTGTGGAGAGTTTAATCTTGGAGTTTGTAAAGCTGTTGAGTTTTCAGAGTCACATGGATTGTTTTGACATTTAATAACCGAGTCCTGAAATAAAATTACAGTTGTGGATTTCTGTCATTTAGTCTGGACTAAACAAATAACAGCAGCATAAATCTCAAACATCATTATGAGGAGTCTGGATTGAGGTTTCTCTCTTGATAATGATCAAAACATGAACTTTAGGTTGGTTTAAAGGAATATTCCACCTTAAATCTTTGAATGTTGACCTAAAGGTTGGTTTCAGGAAGTATTCCACCTACAAGGTCCTCAAACATCCACCTTAAAGGAACATTCCACCAAAAATCCTTGGACATGCACCTAAAATGTAGGTTTAACCGGATATTCCATCCAAAATCCTCAGAGACCTGAGGGGCTGATTAAAAGGAATATTCCACCTAAAACCCATCCTCGTAGGACTCCTCCTGTAGTCTTGAGGGGACCACAGGAACATTCAGTAGCTTTTGGAGTTCTTTCTGTCAGGCTCGTGGTAGAACGGCTCTGAAGAATCTTGTACTTGTCTTATCTGGAACAATCTAACAGCCTAAACTGTTAACAGCGGTGTAAAGAAGCAAACACACAGACATAGATTAGGACTCAAACTAGATTTATTTTAGAAAACAAATCAGCTTAGAGGCATTTGTTCACACGTGGCTGAATAGGAGGCCGTCCAATCAGATTTGAGGTCTTCACTCTGTAGGTTGTTTGTTTGGTGAGACTCTTGGACCTCCATCAGCTGACATGGATGTTTGATGGTCTTCCTCTCTAGTGCCAGATGATTCATCCATGAATTCAGCAGCTACAGACTGAAATGAAGCTAATGCTGCCGTTACTGAATTCCTGTTCCAGATCAAATGTTCAGAGTTCACCTTGAATGCAGCTGTCTGCTGTCTGATAGTTTTTCTCATTGTAGTCTTCAATAAAGTCTTTTTCCTCATGTCAGGATGTGGTGAGACTCTTTCTCAGTCTCTGCAGACGTCCCTCATTGTGTATCTCCAGAGAAGAAACAGAAAAACTGATCACTGCTTCAGCATCACAAACGCTCTCCAGCATTGAGAGTGTTTTAGGAATTCATTCATTGTGTTGTGAACTTTGAAGGAGCAGAAACTTTATAGTTGCCAAAGATATGAGCTCCAATTATGGATGTTTTAGGAAATGAAGTTCATCAAATGAACACTTGATTTTTGCTGATAACTCTCATTAAATTACTGAAGAAATCTAACATAAAAACCTGTAAACTCTCAGGCAGCTTTTGTTAAAGTTTGTCTATAATTCTATCATCATGTTCTGGAACCAGGACTCTGCAGAAGTTCCTTCAATCAGATACTTGTGTGTTTCTATTTAAGGCCTCGGGTTTGAACGTACAGCAGAGGATTAGAAAGCAGTGATTTTAATATTTAAATCAGTCCAGTAAATGTTTGGTGTGAAAATTATTAAAATTTTGATTTAGATAGATTTGTGTCAAATAATATTGTAGAGTCTCACTTAAATATATCCAAATGAGTTCAGAGTATTTACATTTTATAGAATATTTGATTTCTTAATCTCAATACTGTAGGGTCTGACCCTAAATATTATAATAATGATGTCAATTTAAATAATATTTTAGTGCAGAGTCATAAACTTTAATCAGCTAAACTTACATAATAAATATCACTGTACAATCTTAACGTGAACATTCATATTATTGAGGTAAATTTACATAAATCATGATATTCTAGAGTCTTAACTGGAATATTTCTAACATTAATCTTTTTGTATTGTGCTGATAAACAACAATAACCCGACTTTCAGATAATATTTGTTGTCTGTGATTGTGAGACTAAATTCCTCCACATTCTGCAACTTTCCTGCAGCAGCTGTAGGAATAAATAAACGAAATCTGTTCAATTCCACATTATGCACATTTATTTATTCTTAATATCTCAGACTGAATGGTAGCTGGCAGTAAAAACAAACTCATCTGCTGGACTGCATTTCCCAAAATGGAAACATGGACAGAATTTAACACTCATGTATCCATGGCAACGCTAACATTTCTGCTTCTTACTAAAGTTCACAACACAAGTAAAGATTTTAATGTAAAACTTCAGGGATGACTGCTGACCATAAGTATTCTGATCAATACTTGATGATCAATATCAGGACAGATGTTACAACTCCAGCTGTTGCATTAGACTGCAGTTATTCACAAAGAAATTAAAACATCACATTCCTCATAAAAACTAGATGGGACTCTTATTAAATAAAGTGTTGGTGAATAAACAGTGTAAAAAGTGCAAAGCAGCTCCATTAAATCAGGAGATGTGAGACTTCCACAGCATGGATCACCATCTGCTGTGTTGATTCATAGCTGAATGTCAGAATGAACTGAGATAGAAAAGCTGCTTTGAGCTGCAACATTACGGTCTGACAATCCAACACCATCACAGTTTTCATCTGGTTGTTTTGCTCCAAAATGCTGTGAAGTTCAGTTTTTACCTGAATCAATACAGAGATTCTATTTCCAACCAAGACTGGAATAAAAATTAGAATATTATGAGGTTATTAATGCAACTAAATCCTTTCAGATGGAAGGATTTACTTCTGAGTTCTAATTCAAGTTTCAGTTGGAGCACATTGCAGTCACAAAGAAAAACAGCGATACCTTCATAGCAACATTTAATAAACCTAAAGCTTCCCTGTTGGCTCATTGGTGGAGTTTGTTACTGAGCATCTGAACCTTAAATCCAGTGAGACGACCATCTTCAGTCGAGGCCAGTCAGAGAACTTCAAGACCTTCCATCAGCTGGACCAGATGTGGCATCATCTCCCTCTGAACATCTGGATGACAGGAGAAAAGACAGAAATCAAACACAGATCACAGAAATACAATTTATTCACTTTCATCATTTTATAAAAGTAGCATGAACTTTATTAAAACTTGACAATATCAGTAATGAAAGTAAATGTTTTTATCTCGTGTTGAAGCTAAATTTAAAGTCAATTTTAATGACAGTTTATCTTGAGAGGAGTGAGAATGGAGCTTTTCTTTCCTTTTTAGAATATTCCCTCAAAATATTCTGTTTATTATTGGCTTTAGAAGCATTTTTCTTTACTTATTTATTTTTAGATACCTCAAACTGATGCACTTTGCTGGTTTGCAGATAATTTCATGTACAATGACAATAAAGATCTTCTATTATAACATATTTTGCTAAAACAAGAACTGCAAACCTTCTCAACCATCTCTCAGGCTGCAAAATTCCAACTGCAACCAAGAATAATCTGATGTAGTTATTATTATAATCTTTACTGAACCAGCCCTGGAATTAATAAAAATCTGTATATGGATATGATTTTCTCTGATGAGACCACTAAAACTGCATACAATAAAGTAAATCTCTTCTGCACTGCACACATACTACACTTTTGTATAACTCTGGATGTCAGAGTAAAGGCAGACAAATCCACTGATCAGCCACAACATTCTGACCACTGACAGCTGAAGAGAACAACATCCATCATCTTGTTCTAATGTAACATTCTGCTGGGAAACCTTGAAGTTCATGTGGATGTTTGACATGTACCACCACCTAAACACTGCAGGACAAACAACCCCCTAGTCTCCATGGCAACAGCAGTCCTTGATGCCAGTTGCCTCCCTCAGCAGGACAACTAAAACTCAGGAGTGGTCCGAGGAACACGACAGAGCTAAGCTGTTCACCTGGGTTCCACACTCCCCACATCCACATCTGATTGAGCATCTGTGGGATGGTCCAGGATCAGCCTGGTCTAGGTAGGACCCACCCTGCAACCCACATGACCCACAGAATCCACAGGATCCCCAGAGGTTCTGATGAACCACTGGGTCAGAGGAGTTTTAGCAGCATAAAGGGACCAACACGGTATTAGTCAGGTGGTCAGAATGTTATACTGTTATATTGTCATGCTGATTATATGATCAGTAAATGTTATCATCAATTATAACGTCCACATTGATCAGGAAAAAAAACAAACTCAGTTCATTCAGAAACTGTGGGGTTAAACCTAAAAACACAGACCTCAACAGCAGTTTGTTTCGAAGCAGAACACCAGCCGGTTTTCACTAAAGAAGCTTTCAAAGCAACAATTAAATGACAGTTTTGTTCTCATTAAGTTCAGAGTCAGCCAAAATAATGTACACACATCAGGAAAAGAAAAACTTTTATAAATATTTCATTTGTATAAGTACTTCTACACATATAGCTACCTCTAAGTTTGATCAAATCACGATAACTCTGTGTCCTGTTGTACGATGTTTTCCCAACAGATGGCATTACCCTCATGAATGGAGCATCAACAAGTGACGTCTACAACACAACAGAAATGTCTGGAAGCCAGTGGCCACCACTTTGAGCACCTCTTGTAATTGTAGAGGCCAAAGATAACTTTTATTAATCTCATGATGTCTGAATAAATTTGGTATTGAAATATTTATGCAAGTTTTTCTTTTCCTGATGTGTATAAACATTATTTTGGCTAACTCTGTATAATGGGTTTCTGACAGGTCACCAGGCAACATCTTTTTATAATAATGACAAACATACCTGCATTGTACAGGAGTGATTTTCCTCATGTGCAGGTAAAGATGTGTGAGGAGCTTAGAGATGACAGGAGCAGGAGTCATCCTCACTAATTCAGCTTCCACCTAGAAACAGAAAGACCACAAACAAACACACTGATATACTCTCAAACATTCAACCTCACAGCCTCAAAATATCTGTTTAGGAAGTGTTGTGTTTCTAAATTCTGCTGAAAGCATTGACAGACGTTCTCTTACAAGGTTGTGTAAAAAGCAGCCTGTCCTCTGAGCTACTGAGAAATTTTCCTGACAACAGGTATCGCAAATTATAAACAACTTTCTTTGTTAACTCAGACTTTCTGCTTCAACCTCACATAAAAAGGGGAGTTTAACTCGTCAGGTGAATGAAAATGAACGGCTTGTGCAGTTCTAGATCCAAAAGTAGGATGTTTCAACTCATGTTTTACTACAAATACATAAAATAATAAATAAATACAATGGCTGGTTGTTAGTTTATTCACTATTAATGTCACTTTATATACTGGATTGAACTTGAGCAGTGGAAGAGAGAAGAAATTTAATGAAATTATGGAGATTCAGAGAGATAATGTTGCACAATGTTAAGGTAAGGGCGGTTTAATTCAAACCAGCTGAATGTTAAACTTCAGTGCAGCTCAACGGGTTTCAGTTAACCTTAAAGTAAATTAACTTTTTTAAAAGCAAAAATACACAGCAGAGAAATACAGGTTGAGAAGTTCATTCTAATAATGACAGCTGCGGCAGCAACTAACACAGGTGTTCAGCGGTAAGTTAGCCACCTGTGTTAATTAGCCCGCTAGCTAACTTAGCCGCTTAGCTAGCTAACGCGTCCGGACCAACTGCTCAAACACGACAAAACACAACTCTTCACAAGTCGCTGACTTAACGTACAACAAAACAACGCTACAGGTTAGAAGTATTTACCTTCTTACCGTGTTTTACTCCAAAAACAAGATCAACAGCAGCCAGAGATGCTACCAGACGTGCCGGCCATAGATATACATACACTAGTTACACTAGCGCGCTGTCGTCTATCTTTGGTCTGACCAATCACTGCTCTCTGGCTCGCAGTCAGTCTGACCAATCACTGCTCTCTGGCTCGCAGTCAGTCTGACCAATCACTGCTCTCTGGCTCCGCCCTCTGAGAATCTTGCTGATGACCACTTCCGGTCTCAGAAAATGAAAAAAAAAGACCTTTTTTTCGTTTTTGTCTCTTACTGATTTTGTTTTTTGTTATTCTAAATATAAAATGAAAATCAAAGAATTTTTAAAATTTCGTACATGTCTTTTTGATCATGAAAAGGAAAAACGCCTTGTATTTCAATTTAAATTTTTGTATTTTAAAACGACGATCAAATAAACACTCGTTTTTTGTTTTTCAATACCCGTTTCAGAACGGATTATCCAATTGCCAGATAAATACACGGACCTTGAAGTCTGACGCTGCACTGGGTCTGTGTGAAAAGCAATATGCTGCTGATTAAAAATAAAAAATGACAAAATGCTATTAAATGTGAAAGGTAGATTTCAGAATCGGCATAATACTCTTCCATCTTGATGCAAAACCTGCTGTGAAATGAGGGTTAGATGCTGCTTTTTATGATCTTCCTGGGCATCATGATTATACTGTGGAGCGTCATTAGACTTTTAAAAATCCCCCACTTGAGCCCTTTCTTCCCAGATATAACTGACATGTTGCCAATAAAACCTGTTCTAAATGTAAACCACACAATCAGGGTTTCAATCCCGACACCCGTACAGGTGTTTTCAGTTACTGTGGCTAATTAAACCTCTGCTCAGTTTTGCTATGTTGGGAATATGAGCTCAAACTTCATGTTCTGACAATAATATTATAGACATAATTTGCTTTAGGGGTGAGGGAAGTACATGCAGATCAATGACAGTTTGTACACATCAGCGCACACTAATCAGGAAAAATAAGCGAGAACACCTGCATTACCACAGCTGTGCGGAGTGTGATAAGCCTGACAGCAGTCCCTCCTGTTCCTGCTGCTTTTCTGGAAGGCCCTGCTCACCTTTACCTTAGAGAGCTCACCTGTGAACACTTGATTTCTTTAGAGGGAGCAGCACTGCAGGGCAGAGTGTGTTGGTTTGGTTGTGGCTGATAAAGATTTACTGATTACTCACTGGCTGCCTGCTTGGATGTGTGTTGTTTTTTTTTTTTTAATTCAATTTTGGATGATGTGTGTGTGTGTTTAGATGCTGGAGTGTGTCGTGAAATTAGCTTCAAATTTAATATATGCTTAGTAGGACCTTTGCTCTCTTTACAGAATGGCATCAAATTTATAGCTTATGATAAAAAAAATGTTAGATATCTTTTTTTAGTATTGAAATTGACATCTCTATCCTCATTGAGGCTGTGTGAATTCATTTTGTAGTGGGTACTTTTAATTCCTGGGTAGTTTCTTCACTTTTATTTCTGTTCAATAATTCAAGATTTAACAGAGAAATAATACTCTTTCAGAACTTTAATATTTTGGTCTTATACTATATATACTATGTATATTGTGGTTACTACTTCAAAGGTAAAGATGTCAGGTAGAATTGCAGGTTTTGCTTTAATTTATTTCAAAGTTCAGTTATAACATACAAGGTATGACAAGCTGGCATATTTTGATTCAGCTGTAAAAAACAATTGCACAGACATTGCTGACTTGTGGATCCACCTTTGTGTCTAGTGCCACCTTGAGGGTAGTATTTTTTTAATGTCAATCCAATGGACAGATTGAGTTTAAAAAAAAAAAAACTGTACAGACTATCATGTACTAAGAACTTGATTAATGATGCTTTTAAAAATTTTCTCCTAGTGTTTCTGTCTTGCCAAAATTTGAATGTGTTCAATATTACGTTTTTATGACTTGCATTAGTGCTAACAGCAATACTAATAGCTAGCAAGATTTTGCATGCAAACACATTAAATTGCCCTTGATAAACATTTTTATGTTCATGTTCATTTCATGTTACACCCAGCCTAGGGGTCACTGAATGTAACATGAAAATGTCATCCTGTTGGGGCCTCAAGCAGCACACACCACAGATTTTTCCAACGAAATCAATAATTTATTTTCCAAAAGCGAATATAAACAAAGGTTGTATTAAACAAACTAAAAGTATGGATGAGCTGAAGTCAAAACAAACAAAACTACGCTAAACTTCCCGAAAACAAGAGGAACGAAAGAAACAAAAGATAGCAGCTCGATCCCTTCTCTTACAAATAAACTTGGGTTGTTAAACAAAGAACTAAGGAGTGGATGGACTGTGCTGCTGTGTGCTGGTTGGGACTCCGTGCAGAATGACTCGCCCATCTGGTTCCCTCGCTCTCTGAACCCCGGAAGCGACGTCATCTTTCCGCTTTTTATGTCCGTCCTCGTGGTAGACCGAGCCAATCCGACGCCGACCCATCAACGTGACGTCCAATCCGAGCAGTGGTGTGGCGCAGCTGTATTTACATATTGGATTGGTTAAATACAAAGACACACAGAGCGCAGAAAAAACACAACCTCATACGACCGCAGTTGTAACAATTGGTAGCCTTTAGCTTGAACACACAACCTGACACACCTGCCGTGGTGCAGATTAAAACAATAAAGTAAGAATACAGTCTGTGCTAGTCTAAAATAAATTGAAGTGATGATTTATCTTGACACATTTTATTGATCCCGCTAGGGAAATTGTCATTTTGCATAGCCCAGTTTGTTATGAAGCCACTGGTTATTGTGCCCCTGAAGCAGGTTAGAAGTAATTGGGTTTGAATCCCAAAGCTTTAGATGAGCAGCCCTTACTGATGAGCCTTCACTACCCAGTTTTGAAAACAAACCAACTAACCAAAAAAAAAAAAAAAAACCCAGAAAGGAAAAAAAAGACGTAGGAAGAGGAGACGGTAGTTTATCCGGACTGGTTCATACCAAGAGACAAATCTCCAGTTGCATTTATCTTAGAATAGTGACTGATCTCTGTATAATATAAGTTATGTAAATTTACACAGTGTGATAAAACTTGGCCTGAATCCATCATTCCTTTATGCTTTAATTGTAATTGTTATGGGCCTACTGTGGTTAAAACGTGTATTCCCAAGTCTATGTGGCGGTACTATTTGGTTGCATAACCTGAAATATTTCCTGCATTTTTTTTTTTTTTTTTTTACACCAAATATTGTATTTCAAACACTGAGACAACTAAGATAAAGCAAAGCATTTTATTGCAAGTATTAGTCAAAGATGCACTTCAAACTGAAGCAAAGCAACACTAAATGGCCAACAACCTATAAGAGAGAGTTACAAAAGAAGGACATTTAAAACTGAAAGGAATAGAGCTGTTGGTACAACAGAGCCTTTGCAAAACACAGAGACTGAGACATGGATCATCTGGTGGTGAAGGTTTGCTGTTCAATGTATACATCTGTTTGCTGGTGCCTCACTCAGAGGTATCAGAGTCCAAGATCTTCAGATTGAAATAAGACTGACACAGGAGTGATGCTACATTGACAATACGATTATTTGAACAATCAGAGTACAATGAAGTGTTTTCAAATCCTTGGCCGCTGTCAAATATCTGTCTTCAAAACCATTATGTGTATACATGAACCGGCATAGGGAGCCTAATCTCTTCTGCAATATTTGGTTTGAGGTTGTTTGGAATGCAAATGGCATGAAAACAGGCTAAACATCTGATAGCTGTGGGAGTAAACATTACGGTAAACATGTATTAAACCAAGAAATGATTCGGTTTAAAGGACAGAGGGCCTACTAGCTTTGGAACAGGATTGACAACACTCAAAAGGTCCATGTCTCTGATCCTCTGATGGGGTGAGGGACAACCAACAGAAACTTTAAAAAAAGAAGAAAAAAAAAAACAATAATTCATCACAACACAGTTCATCCTTGGTTCATTATACAGGCACAGGTCTCTGAAATCCAGCATGCTGGGGAACCTCCTGGTTCTCATCAGGCCCAGGTCAAAAAGTATCTGAAAATACTGTTCTTTGGATACGCCATCAATGACAATACGATGACAACCAATTTACACAAAACACAGGCAAGTGTGTAAAAGTCAAATTAGCATATGTAGTATATTCAGAATTTCTAAGATGACAAGAATTCTTTCCAAATACCATTTGACCCTGACCTGGTTTCTGTTCTGACATCAGTACAAATGAGATGGAGCAATTTTCAAAAACTTACACTTCGTTTCGTACATCAGAGTTCACTAAGTTCTGTTAGTGGTTTACATGGGAAGTGAGAAGAGATGAGGATGCCGGTTGGGGAATCAGGCAGATCAAGTACGTAGGCTAGTTTTCTTGGTAGGCCGCCAAACACAGGCATTGCAAAGTCACATAGATTTCTGACAACTATTTAAGAACGCACTTAAGGCTGAGGCATGTCTTTTCTTATGGAATGAGACCTGTTCCTGCTGTAAAATACTCTGGCACAAGAAAAAAAAAACTTGACAGGAGACAATTAGAAGAAGGAAGCAACGCCTACACACTAAAATTTTTCACCATAATCCAAAGAATTTTGCCTTTCCAACATCTTTTCTTCTTTCCCCTGCCGTGTTTTTTTTTTTTTTAATTTCAAAAATGTTATATTTTACACTCTTCCACTTGCCCTTTACTGGCTCGGGGAATTTACATGGCTAACGTACCAATTAGCAGCTTGGGATGAAAAGTCAGCTATTCGACAATCAAGTCAGTGTGGTTCAGAAATGGTTCCCTTCGTCAAGAGATGAGCTGCAACATGTTGGGGTTGGCGTTTGGCCTTCTCAGGTTTTAAAAGAAGAGTGGAGGCTAAAGAATATCAAGGAAAGGGGGAGGGAGAGTCGACCTGTAAATGTTTACCAGCGCCTGACACACTGCGCTCTGCGACAAGTCAAGTCCGCCTCCCCTCTTTCCTCCACCTCGCATCCCCCTCCATATTGTTGTGCTTGCGTGTCTAGGAGAATAAGGCGTCAACATGGAGGGGGAGGGGCTAAAAAGGCCTCTTCCTCCTGGCTCCGCCCCCACCATGCTGCAAAAATGATGCGGAGACTCCAGCCGCTTTAAACGCACTCTCAATAAATACACCATAAAATATTCCGCATATATATATTTCATATATATATTTAAAGAACAACACATTTAAATAGGACAACAAAATAAAAGTCGGCTCAAGAACAATTTTTCAAAGTCGGATAAGTGTTAAGACAAAACAGAATATTTTTTACAGTTATACTTATTTTGACTCTAAAATAGTTACTGTATAAGAATATCGCAATCAGGCATTACTCAAGCATTATATGTCATAATAAAAGCAATCTGCAGTTTTCTTTCATGTAGTATAACATATGCAGCATACCAAGGTAAGTGAGGTGCAGTGTTTTTTGAGATTTCTTGTAATAGAAAGATTTCACCCCCTGGACTGAAAAGGTACCCACAGAACTACAGACCATCCTCGGTTCTCAGTCGACACCCTACCGGCTCTAAACAAGGATACTGCTGGGCACACATTCCCTGCATCAGGGACAAGACACATGGCAGGGCATTGCACTAGGATCAAAGAATGCCATGAGCTGCTACTAGGGCTGGGCATCATGAGAAAAGTCTGAATACTGACACTGGCTGTGAGTTTCATTTCTGTACCTGCTGTAAAATGACACCTGGATGAAAGCGCACTTCACTACGCGACAGATTACAGTATTTTCCGCCATTCAGGCTTTTTCTTTTGCCTTCCTTAGTGAAAAAAACTAAATGCCATTCAAGAAGAAAACGTATTCCTCAGTGCAAAAATCTACTGATGTAAAAAGTTCTGGGCTGCCTTTTCTTCAAAAACATGCGGCGCCGTTTTGATGCCCAAAAAAAAATCTGGGAGATGAATGGTGTTTTGACACCCAGCCCTAGCTGTAACAAAGTGTCGAGTGGCAGTTCCAGGGAGAATACCGCCACCCGAGAGCAGACTGACTCAACCGAGCCAACAACAAAGTCACGAGAGCATGAGGCACACTTTTAACGTCGGACTGCTTTGTTTGGTAACACACATCCCTTCGATTCCTCGTTTATGCTGAGGCTTTGGATCCTCTCCTCCTCCCAGACAAGAGGACAAAGAGGACTGGAGGGACAGAGATTGAAACCTCTTGGCTATGTGTCTGAGTGAGAGTGGCAGTCTCTAAAGTGCTGTGCTATGTTTGTCATTCGTGGGCTGGGCTGTGTCACACCACGCTAGTGTCAGCTATGACCCCAACCACCCCATCCCCGACCCCCCGCCAACCCACCCAAATGCACATTCCACTGTACCAACAACACCATTGGTCCAAGACACTAAATGCACTAGGAAGCAAGCGCTCAACCACAACCATATACTTGGCATAATGTTCTATCTCTATGTAGGCTTAATGTCTAAATACATGAATCACGAGTATGCATTGCCATCTTTAAAAAACAAACATGTACAGTGAGTGTGTGTGTGTGTGTTTGTAAAATGCAGCTATTCCTGCATTGCAATGTGTTTTTTGAAAAGGAGATTCTATTTCTTTGATTTTACATTTTATCTTTCAATTTACAGCACCATCAAGAGGAAAGGCACTTTCTTTCTGTGGACTTTTCTTCTCACGCCATTGCTACTTTCCACTGCAAACAGAGACCAACCAAAATCAGGGACGTTGATCGATTGCTAAAAATGGAATTACACCTTTACTTCCATTGAAAAATGGAGACACTGACCTTTAGGGGTTAATTAATTCTTCACAAGGCAGTTTTCAGATTTTAGGTAAGATGTTTTTTCATCAGCTGAAGGACACTGCTATCTGCAAGCTGCGAGCTCTGCGTACCTTTATATGTCAAACAAATCTAAAATTTGAAATGAAATGGGGAGTGCAGACAAGAGTTTTCCCCTGCTATGTAACACAAATGTCTGTTGAGGAATAATTGGACGAATAAATATTGTCTTGGTATCCCATCGAGTGTTCACTTCCACAGGCCCAAAATGGTCTTGCTCATGTTGGGTTACTTCTCTACAAGCTAATATTTGCAAAGCAGAGCTGATGACATTTCAAATGCAAGCGAGGCAAACACATCTGCTATGTAAACATGTGTTCTACTGCCCTCAGGGGTGGAGTTTATACACAACTTGTACATCGATTACACACAGCAGAGATATAGTGAGTCAATCATCCTCCCTATCCCCGTCAAACATGTTCAACTTTCAACATAACCTGCCACATAATGCTTTCATTCAACAGCTTTGATTCCTTCCAAAACACACACACAAACTTGAATGAATCACACTATATCCTATTATTTAATCCTTCAGCTCTAACCTTTCTTAAACCTCCCAGGGGGATTGGGTGAGATTGTACTGCCATGGAATGTAGTCCTCTGGCACAGGGGAGTAAATGTTTGGGAGCAAAGAGGGGGGAAAAAAAGAGCAAAAATAAGATTACAGGCTTTGTCACACCACAGATTTACTCAGAGGCCAACTCTTTGTATTTGTGTGCACACAAAGTGGCTCGAATAAGGAGACCCGGTCTGAGGAAAGCAACAGAGGCTGCAATCCGACGTAAATCCCCCAAGGCTTTAACACAAAGGAATGGAGAACTACTACCCCTTGTTATGTTATTCTTTGATCACACATGACTTTGAAATGAATCACCAAGACTTTCAAAACCACTTGCCCGTTTCTTCTCACTCTCCCTCTCGATAAGGAGCAGGCATCAGCACCAGCTGCAGGAAACCCGAGAACATTCAAGAGCAGAAGCTCAATATATCAACCAACTCTTCTTCTACTCTACCGTTGTCACAATGGGGTTGTAATGCTTTAATACACAGGCTTTCAGAGTACACTATGTTAATCTTTTTTTCTCCTCAAAGACAAACATCCAATTGTATGAACATCTACAAATAAAGGAGAGAAATAAGCATTCAGCATCTTGCAAGTTTTTTTTTCCAAACATCAAAGCGAGAGGTGGTTTGAGTCCACATCCCTATCAATAACAGTATGACAGTCCAAACACACATCACTAGTTTGAACAATCCCACCACTGTTCACACATACACTATACGTTATACAGTGACACAGGAACAAGTCAACAGTCTATTGCAATAATAAAACTTTGTTATACCTTTTTAACCATTACTTATCATGATACATTTATTACTAAGATTAATAATTAGACTACATTTTTTTTCTGTTAGCAAAAATAAGTGGTGTGCATTACATAATTTAAAATGTACAAATATACTTTCGATCTGGCTTTTTAAAAAAGGCTTTCAGATACTAGTGAAATCATGAAGGCTCAAACCCACTGGCTTCCACGCTGGAAGGCTAGCCTGTGAAAGGCAGTCAAATGCAACAGCGGAAGCAGGACCCTACGTTATACCTCGTCTGCCATTGTACCATTTACAAGTTCTCAATGCTGATCTAACCCACATGAAATCATAAACCTATACCTCCCTTCACCAACCATAGCAGTGGATCCCTCTCCTGTCCTTCAGAGTGAGGTTAACCGTTTTTTGTTTTTTTTTTCCTACCATACCCATCTGCTCATACACAGTCTCATATAGAGGTTCAGCTTCAAATTCTGTTTCAGACAGAGTAGCACCACGCTTGTGTTCAGTCCCGAAACACATGCTTCTTTTAGTGCAGATAACTTTTAAAAACACCCCCCGAACAAGCTTCAGGCCTTCAGCGGATGAGAGGAGCTACATGACAACCGTAATCCAGAAACGCAATTCACATCAACAGTCGGCTGTACATCTGTAGCAAATGTTGGTCATCCACTTGACTCCTCGACTTTGTTCTGAAGCCAGTCCCAACTTTGGGCCAGTTACATGGGCAGGAACTACACTTGGTCTCGGATTTCGATTGAAAGAAAAAAATGTTATTGAAAGAATTAGTTCATGACAAGTCTAACTCCGTGCCCATGAATCTGGCCCATTAGTTACAAACACACTGTAGCAGCTGGATCCACGTCTGGTGAATATTAAGCAAAAAGACAACTTCGGCCTGCTTTGCTTGAATGCTGCTCCGAAGCAAAGCCAACAGCTAACACTGCTGTATAGGCAAATACAATAAATATATTGATCTTAGGTTGATTTGAATGAGATGTATAGAAAAGTCAGTAGACGGTTGTTGAGAAGAATAAGAGGCATCGGGTGAAACTTTCTCGCTTCAAACTATCTTATGCTGTCCATTCGTTGGAATATGCTTTTTGATCATTTTACCCCACTGAAATAGGATCCCTATAATAAGTCATGCAGCTTTTGACCATTATATACTTAACTTCCACCAGGCACTTGAATACTACCTCTTTATGGCCTTTATACTCCACTTTGCTGCTGTCAGGTGAAAAGCTTTGTTATTCTTAAGAATTAAGAAAATCAGCCTTTGAAGCAAACTGATGATCAGGAATTCTGAAATCATGCCCACTGATCAAAAAGTATTCTCAAACCACAGAGGCGCATAAAATCCTTCAGTTCAAGTAAAAACAAGAAAATCACCAAAACTGCGGTTGCACCATTTTTGCCCAACAGCAAGGGCAAACTCATAAAACATGCTGATCAATCGACTCACAGAGGAGCAATACATGAAAGGGTCTTGCAAACGTTACTCCTTTCGAGGACACGTGCTTCCAAATGAAATATGTAACTGTACTTTCGAGTCGTCTAAGTCCCCTAAAATTCACTTCCCTTCGTTCAATGGATTATTGCACTAGAGGAAACCATCAACATAATCTCTATTTACCCACCATCTCAAGCTCAAGAGGGAAATGCAAAATAAAGCACTGAGAGAAATGAATGCATGACGATTACTAAGGTTAAAAACAAAAGCTTATATGATTAAGTAATTTTTAAAAGTTAGAATCGTAAAATGTTTGACATAATACACAAGAGATGTAACAACCAGAATCAAACAACAGTGTTATACTTTAAATAAAATCCTTAGATGGCTGCAATTCAGCAATTGATATATCAGCCAATATAAACTGCCCCTGTTCAAATGTGACAGCTAACCGTTAGAAATAAATCAAAACTGATCTGAAGTCTTACATGACAGCAACTACATGTTGTGACTTTTAGGGGGCATTTATACCTCGTCGCCAACAGGTGGCAGTGTGTTCAAAAAGAACATGTAGCTCCATACAAGTAACTGTTGATATCACACACCAGGGAAAAGTGACAGAACAAGAGTGGAAACAAGAGGGAAAATAAAAGTGGCAACTGGGAGGACGCTCTGGTCCATGAAACTATAATCCAAAATAAACCCAACACCTCTAGATAACGCCAGAGTGTTAGGGTTTAATTGGGGCCAATCAACGACAAACTACAGTAAAACTGACAGAATGTAAAAGTGCTGCTGCTCAAACTTACTTGAGGTACTGGAGATGGCAAAGGAGCAGATTAATAGACTATTAGGAAAGACTGTGGCAAAGGAAACGTAAAAAGAAACAAGCAAAAACAAAACATCCACTAGGTCACAAGTAAAGAAGACAAACAGGGAAGAACAGATAGGAGGGGCAATGGAAAGGGGGCCTGATAAGGGTGAAAATAAACTAGTTGGCTGGTTTAATATTGCATAATAGTGCTGAGTTTCTGTTTTGTTTGTTTTTAAAGCAGCGTTTGCATCCTCTGTCCAGTGTGGGGGTGCCTCCTCCCCTCCCTCCTCCCTGCTTTCCTCTGCACAGTGTCAGGTCCGGATTGACTAGGCATGTTGGGGGGTAGGGTGGGACTTGCACCTACGAGGACTCCTTGACTGGCAAGCCAGGCGTGCATGGTTGTGTCTGTGTGTTTTTAATGTGTGTGTTAAGGGTGGCAATGGTCGGGGAGGGTAGGTGGAGCTCAGGCGAAGTACATGGTCCTCAGAGTGTCATGGTGAATCTGAACAGCTTTGGCCAGCGCCTGGGGGTCCCGACCGTTACTCTGACCAGACACATGGCTGCCCTCAGCGCTGCAGAACCAAGACGATAGAACCAGTTACGAAAAAAAAACCACTAAACAATAATGGCAAGCATGCAAAAAATATGAGGATAGATTCTGCAAGTAAAACAAGAAAAATGTTGTCTAATCTATCATTTCACTCTTCTCACCTGTCATGTTCTTTGTCCACCAGATGGTAGCGTGCACGGAAGGCCACCAGGTGGGCATAGTAGGCTGGCGCAGGGATGGAGACTGAGCGGGTACAGCGCACATAGGTGTGGCACAACTGGTAGGTGAGCAGCTGGAATTCATCGGCGGTAAAACAGTTGTCGTCCCACAGTACATGGTAGTGGGAGGGTCGACTGGTGCCCTGAGAGTAGGGAATTAAAAGACACATTTGAATTGTGATTAGATTCAAGTTTACAAGTCAATAGGCCACTGCAATTTTTAACATAGTCAATGGGAATTGGTCTTGGTGGGCACACATAAAATATAAAAAACACGGAAACCCCAGGTGATCACAAAGTTACACTGAACCGATAAAAACATAAAATGGCCACAGTCGAACAATTAAACCTCTGTCTAAATGTACAATAACCAGACGCTATCAGCTGTGGTGTACATCTCTGTAAACACACCTTAACAGTGGCTTACAAACAATAATTGCAACAGCATAATGGTAATTTAGGAGTTAAAGATGAGTTTGTCAGAATCTAATTTGAAATAATTTTCTCATGTGAGTGCTTTATTCTTAAATCCTGTTCATTAGTTATATTAAAATAATGCATAGTCCTAAAAAAGCACACAATCTTTAGATGTTAAGATTTTGGTGGAGAAAGGTGTGGTGAAATACTGTTGAAAAAGGCAGAATTCTGGGCAGGGAAGATAAGAGTTTGGTCAGACCTGTATTCCAGCGTGACTGCAGAGGTAAAAGTCAAACTCGTAGGGATGCGTGATGTCCGTATCCACGGTAGTACCAGCAGGAATGTTTCCACTACGTCCAACCTGACAAAGCAAAATAAACGTCACTCCCTGCTAATGCCTCCGACTTTTTTTCCCTTTCATTTTTGACCATTAAAACAAAAAATGATTAAAACAAAAAGTGGAAGCTGTCCTTCAGAGGCAGATGCAGGGAAAAGCTGCGGCGAGCAAAGCTTTTAAAGCATTAAGTGATGTCAGGGAGTAAAAATTCTAATTATTAAAAAAATTACTAGTTGATAGAGCGACCCAGGGAAAGGTTCACCAAGTGCCTCCCAATCAACCAATTAAAAGTCTAATACCCCAGAGAGCCTAATGCTCCGTGAGAGAGTGCCTGCACTGAAAATAAGGTTGTTACTGTCTGGGTCTTACTCTGGGGGGCCTTGAGTGCCACTCCAGAGCTCTTGGTGTGCATTGGGTCCTAATGCTTTAATCGAATGTAATTACAGGGGTTAAGAGGGTGAACAGTCCAATCGACAACAAAAGGTAATTAAAGAGGCCCATTTTCAGTACTTGATGTGCTAATACAGAGCATAAAAAAAGAATATGGACTAACATATAACACACTGTACTGACTTTAATGGGTACCATTACTGTGTCATAGTGTGTATGAGCTGGCGTTTGTGTGCGTTGGGGACTCACTCTCTCGTTGCGGTCGGCACAGAAGAGGCGTGTATGGTGGCGTTTTTGCACAACAATGTAAGTGATGCCTGGCTGGTACTCCTTCTCCAGGCTGATACAGGCCTCACGGATGGCCAGCAGCTCATAATACAGCACCTGAAGAAGAAAAAGAAAAATTCTGCTTGATGACAACCTGAGGAGAAAACAATATGGACTATTTTCTCTATATAGTGTACAGTATATTCTTGTGTCCTTATTCATGTCAATTTAGTTTCATGTTGTACCGTCGTGGCTGACATGGGTCTTTACATTGTAGGTCTATTAGTCAATCAATTACAGTAATAACTTAATAGTTCAAATACAGGGGAACCTAGGAGTACTGCCTGCCACTGTAAAAACATTTCTCATTGTCATCTCTGATTTAAATGAGTTTTTGAATATGCTTATACACTTTTAGTCTGCAAAAAAGCAAACTACCTAAATGTATCATCTCTGTCTAGAATATCTAGATTATGATTCAGAGTCAGAACACAGAGTAAATAAAATTTAGTAAGTGCTAAAAAATGCAAAAATGTAGGAAACACTACAGAATTTTGGCTGGCATCTGATGTTCAATTCATACCCCGACTAAAACTGCCTCTTTTAGTAAAATACTGACCTGTCTGAACTGGCCTTCTGAAACTCCATCCCTGTAGAAAATTATCCTGGTGGGCTTGTAGCGGGTTGACTTGTAGAACTGGATGAGCAATTCCCGCACCATAGAGGCCAGGTCCTGGATAACCTCCTGCCTGGGCCTCTGGACTCGCACAGTGGCACAATACCTGCTGGGGTGGGCGTCCATGCTCCCTACCACCTGGAAGAGAAGAGTGAGGGGCAAAAAAAGGTCTAAGTAAAGGGCAATGATAATAGGTGAGAGGAAAGATTAGAGGAGGAAGAGAAAAAAACCTGAATCCCAATCAAGAGTGAAGGGGAATGACATCAGGACCAAACTTACAATATCATAAATTTAACAAACAGGTGAGGTGAGGTCGAAATATAGAAAAAACTAACTGCTGCAATTGAAGGCTTCTTCCCATCTCCAGCTGGCGGATGTGTAACATCTGCTCCCAAGAAGATCACTGGCTGCTGAAATACTGATGGTCTGTAAATTGAAAAACACAGCAAAGACATTAGTTACAACACACAATATACATAATGTCATGTAACCAATGTCTTATTTAGACATTTGAAACAAATTCAACAATTTAATGCATTTCAAACAAGCATTATAGAGATGCCATATGTAATGAGAGGGAGAGCATGGCTCACCGTTGGTGAGGTACCAGGATGTTGTTGATGCCTCCCAGCTTTACATTGATCTTGAGGCAGAGGTTGGAGAGGGTCTGAGGTGATGTTTTCACCACATTCTTAACCTGAACACACTGAGTTGCCATTCCCAAGAGGGTGTCTCCCACACGCTTTACCTCCGCTATAGGTAGTTCAAAAAAGTGAGCAAAAAGAGTGATCATTAAAAAATAATAACCTAAACAGTTTTACAATTTTATATCTTTTAAAACAGTCGTATAGACCTCATAATATTGTTGTAAAATTCTAGCACTTAATATGGAGAGTTTTCTTTTTGATTTAAAAAAGTCAGTCTAATCAAAATATACAAATATAATGAACAAGTAATTGAAGCAGATTGTATTTCTCCCATACTGAGTGCAGTGCTCTCTTCACTGAAACACTGAAGAAGAGTAAATTGCATTCAGTCCCAGAACAGCATTAGTGTCTTAGACAGAAATGTATCTCTCTACTCCAAGATAATATGTGTTTCTAAGCAGTTTTCTAACCGTAGACTGGAGTCTTTCCCGGCAGGATGACGATAATGAGCTGAAGTCCGGCGTAGGTGTTCTTCAGGTGTCTGAACATGGGCTCCACGCTGTCTGCTCCCTGGGCGTATTTACAGAAGCATGGCTGGCCCTGGATGGGCATCCCAGCATCCTTAGAGATTTTACGAAGCTGGTCTGTGAAACCCCTACATGAGGAACGAGAGGGAGCAAAGGGTGAACAAAGCTTCCATTTGGAAAGCCTTGGGGTTGAGAAATCCTGGCTGAGTACTTAAAATTCCAGCTTGAATAGTTGTTCTGGTATTGCATTTACCCATGTAACTGTCAGAATCCTTTTTGACTCATTTTGGACATCACCAGGTATTTAGGGTTTCGAAATTACAGATGTTACAGATGAAAATGCTAAAATTTATTTTTTCATTAGTGTGCACTGATCTTGTAATATCAAGTAGTAAAATTAAGATAACAGAATGAAAAAGTCAGGCTTCATGTAGAAATACCAACACCTTGAGGGATGATGCTGTTCTATTTGTTGTCATTTGCAAGAGAAAATATGAATTCATGCAAATTTGCAGTTCTGGAGACAACAATAAACAATGGATAATAACCAAATGAGCTCATCTCTAATATCTAGACAGCTTAACGAGAAAGGCTGAAAAGACAGGATTTGAAGAAATATATATATATCATAAATGATCATCACTGCAAGCTCTGCGACCAAAGAATCTATAAAAAGGAGTTTTAAAACCCTACAGAAAAAAAACATATTAGCAAAGGATCTCACTTGAGGATTTCTTCCCGACACTGCCTCTGTGTGGCGAAGCAGGCAATGGCCCACATCTTGATCTCCACCCCAGTGTGGAACTGCTTTCCCCTCATGTCCCACACCCCATGGCTGGGTGTGGCTACAGTGCGGTTCTGAAACAACATCGCAATCTCAACACATGTACTCATGATTATATGGGCAAACACTCACTTTCACACTGTCCACACAGACTCACACTGAACAAGTAGACTAACAAATATTGGCACGACCACATACACAAATAACACTTTTTGATTTTTACTAACATGCACCTTTCATTCACTCCATGTCTGCACACTAATTCACACTGACATAAAATCACTCCAAGAAACATGCATATGTAAAAAGGTTTAAATGTCATCAGAAAAATTTTAACTTTAACAGCAAATAACAACAAATGTAAGATATCATCAATAACAGTAAGAATAAAATGTTTTTAATGTGATTATTTAATGTATTTGCAAAGCTAGTGTGATGCACTATTTTCAAGAGTATGTATAATGTAGTTTGGTGTGTGTATCACATGAAGTACCAGGTGCATTGTGTAATATTTCTCTGTAATACACACACACAAATGTACAGGTGTGTCTCCTCAAAGAAGATAAACAGACAGATGTTAATCAATACTGGAGTTCAGTCTCAATAAGCTGCTCATTTATTCATTTTTTGAAAACCTTTTAAATTCAATCTCAAGCAATTGTTGGCAATGGTTTTGGCTCTATCTCCAGAACCGGCTGTATGCCAATGGGGAGGACGGGTGTATTCTGGTGGCCGACTACTGGAACTCTCCTTGCGTTGGTGCGCACTTGGACTACGACAACAGGTGTCTCAGTATCTATGACACTGTAACCATGAAGAGACTGTACATGTTTGACACCTGCTTTGAAGAGCCTATCTACCCTTTCTTCAGCTGAGGGAAGAATGATTCAGGCAGCAGGCTGCAAATATGCCACTGCTATTGAGAGGGTGAATAAATTTTGCTGGCGAAGACTAAACACATGGCAGTGTTCTCAGATTTGCCCATTGGCAAAGCTTTTTCTTGAAGTCCAGGCTTGAGTGATGGGGTGATGTCGACCCTCAGAGTCATGTACTGTATGCATTAGAGCAGTTACTTGTTGTTTGTACTGGTTTCAGAAAATAAGGTTTACATTGAATAAGAAGTACCAGGGGTCTTGCCAGACTGAAGTGAAATTTGGTATTTTTCAATGTAATACTGTGACTGGGGGTTTGGAGAGCTGCTCTGCTGTCTCTATCACTGTTTTGACTGGGTTGCAGATGCCCCAGATGCTCTTGTTGAGTAGAACATGTACAGCTCATGTCCTGTTAGCTTGTGAGAAGCTTCCCAATCAAGAATTGGATATTTTCATTGTATTCCAAATAATCCTTGTGGCAGATGGACAAAAATGGTTAATGTCCTGATTGCCATCTTTTTTTTTTTTTTCCAAAAGAACACCTTTTTTAAAATGTGGAATCAAAGGCAGCACTATTGAGACTCAACCATAGAAGCCAAAAAGACTGACACCATGAAGTACAAACATAAGCCAATGAGTTAGTTCCCCAAAAAGGCAGTGGAATAAAGGCTGCGGAAGGGGAGAGCGTGTCAGACAAACAGAGAGAATGGGCGTGATTTAAAGGAAGGGTACCATAAAGTGCTCTGTGCTCACCCTGCCGCCGTACTGCAGCATGGGGGCGGGTAGCACTCGCCCCGTCACGTGGGCCATCTCGTCGCGCACTTTGAACTGGAATTCCTGCACAAAAGGGTCTGCCTCATAGTTGGCACTGCGCACCTGCAGGGAAATAGGGGTGAGAGAATCAGGCACAGGTTCAGGCAGACGTATGTTATGACGGCATGACTAAGAGACAGTGCAGTACTGTAAGGTTACAGTATATGGCCAACCATGCCTAAAGTCTCTGTTATGTATTCACTCATTTGTGGCTTATTTTATTTGAAGAAAGAGCTCCTCATTTTGCTTATTTGCTTTCCTGCCCCAAGTAACAATAGAAGACCAACACCACTCTCATGTTTGTCCATGAACTATAAGTTTAAATGCAGCAGATGAGTGGAAAGAAGTGAAAATAGCTGGCTGCGTTCAATCTGAAGGGAACAAAACATGACAACCGGCACCTCCACAGCTCCCTACTAACACAACCTATCTCATTTGTTAACTTCAAAAACTTAGTTCTAACCTGACGTTGTAAACTTGTGTAAGTGTAAAAAACAAAAAGCTATGTTATCCAGTTTCTTCCGTTTCTAATCGCTAGTATTAAGAATGTGAATAGGAGCATTTGCCATGAAGTTCTTAGCCAGCACTGACCAAATTCAGAACAGAGCTTACAGTTCAACTGTTGTTGTTTACCACCGTACTGAGTTGGAACAATGTTTACTGTCTAAGAATATATGCAATGCTGATGCATAGGAAAAATGCAATGGTAAGTTTCAGACATGTCACAGAATTGTAGGTGTGAGCACATTAGTCCAAAGTGACTTCAAGCATACGGAGCACATGATCAGCTTAACAGGCACAATATCCAGATCTATTACAGAATCCACTGCGTGATTCTCACAGACACAGCTTATCTGCTTGTGTTGTCCTTTCGTGACTTTCAATCTCTGCTATTCCACCCACCATTTCCCTGTCAGTTTCAAGTAATGGTGCTTCTAAATGAAAACACCAGCACAGTGATGTCCACAGTGATTTCCTGTATGCAAGTCCAGTCATTTTGCTCCGGTGTGAACAGATAAGGAGACATGGTTTACTAAGGCAACAACAGGTATTAAATGCACTCTGCTAATCTGATGGGGGCCAGACACAGTGAGTTTACAGTTTGTCAGTCTGTCCATAAACAAAAAGATGCAGACACTGTAGCAGCTTCACATTAAACCCATTACGGCTGTGGCATGTTGTTGACCCAAAGTCGGTCTGCACTATAATTGCCAAATGCTAGGAAGAAGCATGTAGACATGCCTCTGTTAACAACATAAAATGAGAATGTGGGTGAGGTGATTATAAAACCAGCAATTTGATATAAAGATAAGCAGTACAGCACCCAACACAACATGGCCAAAGTGTTGACAAGCTGAGCAACATCTCAGTTGTGTAGAATTGTTACCCAGTACAGTTATAATATTTGATAAGGTCAATAATTTTAGACTAGATAATCAATATATATTATATTTCTGTTTACCTGGACATTCTTTCCCTGAATTCTGCATTCCAGGTCACATTATGTCTTTAACTGTGTCCTCATGCGACCTATATAAGAACTATATTTTAAATGAACAACTTAATGAATTTTAAAGTGCATATCCATACAAAAAATAAATGTTAAACATGTAAGTAAATTAATATCACGACTGTACATTTAGAATAAGATACTGGTGAAGGAATTTTTGAACTTCAGTAATATAACACATTTTACTAACCAATATCTTTTATTTTTATTTTAGTATTTAAACACTGTCTGTAGTAGCGACAGGACCCCTTGGTTTCAAACGTGTGTCCAGTACTCACCAGCCTGCTGATCTCCTCCTGTCTGTCAGGTGCAGAACGAGCTGTGGCTTTGATCATCGTGGAGGTCTGATTATCTGTCAGCTTCTTAATGCACCGTTGACCAGCTACAATGTTACACACCTGAAAGGAAACAAAAGCTAAAGCTTGAACATGTTTTTTTTGTATTATTTTAGTGCTTGTTTAGCTAGAAAATGATTTCTTTTGCACACTTGAGCTCTTTCTACAGCTGCTCTGCATCTATTTATAGAGCTGATACAGAAGCACACCTGCTAGCTGCCCAACAGACCATAAGCTGCAGATTTAATCATCCTCGACATATGGTTAATGTCAGCCACCATAACTGAATAGAATAGCATCTTGTTGTCTCTCACCTCCAGAGGCAGATAGGTGTGCTTTTGCTCCTGGCCCACCTGTAGACAGGGCAAATGTGGGTACTTGAGCTGCAGGTTGTACTTCTCCCTGAAGTACTGGGCTACAGTACGCTCTACAGTCTGACCGTTTTCCAACTGTAGTGGGAACCTGCAGAGAAAAAAAAACATGTCAAATCTAGAGATCACTTTAAGCCATCTTTGTTTCTAATTTCCGTATTTTAATCTGTTTCATGTGTGAAAATATAAATCTCCAAATGGAAAGTGGTGATGCAAGCTGTTTGTTTTATAATGCAAACCTACGCAAATGTTTAGCATTTCTTACATAACAGAAGTTTGCTGACTTTAATATGCTTCAAGTATAACTACATTTGTCAGGAATATATACATATGAGGTCAGAACATTGTATTGCATGACATGCAATCAGACCGGGGGCAAAAGGAAAGGATTGGGATGATGAACAATGGCTTTTAAGTCACTTTTTATGTCAGATATGAGATAGATTTTTCCATCTGTGTAGAATAGACCCTGAATCTGTATTTGATAACTGAATCAATTAATGATAATTATTTATCTAAATACAAGTGTAGCCATACCACATGGCACAATTCTACTTAGAAAGACTGAGCAGCAACAACCACACAGCTACTCTACTAATGGATGACTAATGTTGACCGCATGGTTGTTAGGTGAGTCAGCCATTATCTGGTTTGTTTGGTGGTGAATTGGTGATCGTATCCTCTTTGGTGTGTGTTCCCTTCCCCCCAATCCCATCCACACACTTTGCCCAGAGTCTCCGGTTCCCTCGCCCGCCTGGAGGCTGACTCACGTTTGATGGCTGGCAGGCCGACGGGTCACGTTGCAGACACGGTACTTCCTCCGCATGGTTCCACAGTGCGTCACCTCCACCTTCAAACCTGGTGAATAATATAAAGTGTTGGAGTAGCATTAAGAATGTCTTTGTGTGTGTGTCAGAGAGAGAATGGCTGTGAAATGTTCTCTTTCTGTTCTTGCTCAAAGTGTTTCTGTGCCCACACGCACTTTTATGCATCTAATTTAACCTTATTTTTCATATCCAGGCACCACCTTATGACAAATGCTTCACCTTTGATTTCTTTGGTGAATTTGACCCGGTGTGAGTCTGTGAGAGGACGAGGCTGCTCATCAATGTTGTGGATATCCAGTACTTCACACATGAACTGGATGACTGGCTGGGCTTTGTAGAAGGCGGTGGCAGACACTGCAAGGCAAAGCATAAACAACGGTCATTAAGGACAATTTCACAGGAAAAACTGACTGCTGCAACAAGACACAAAGGTAATGCATGAATACCAGATGAGCTTTAACACAGGGACAGAATATATGTTGTTGAATGAAAGTCTTAGAGGTAGATCCCATGTGTGCATAGTAAGACCACAATGTTATATATATGTAGCAGAAAATCTGATTGAATAGAGGAAGAGCAAGTCATGCAACAGAAGATGTGGAGATTCTCATATTTGCAAAAATGGGCAGTATCCGTTTCTTTTTGATACAATGCTTTCTCTCATTAAATTAAAAGATTGAAGCACGAGATGACAAAGCATGGCACACAACATCAGAGAGACTTTAAAAGTTAGAGGAAAACAAGGACAATATGGAGCAAGAAACAAAAAATCCAAAACTGGTCATAGATAGATGAGGAGAGTGCATTAATGAGGTTGAGGAAGTTGTTGACGAGTAGCCTAGCTCAGCTGCTGTGATGTAAACAAAAATTCTCTGAAATCACTGCAAATGCACATCTGAGTGACTCCATAACAAGAAGGCAGACTGCACTGTAGATGCAGAGTCTATGTGAGGCATGAGAGTCTTTCATCACAGACAGGGAGTGACGCTACTCCTCATTGTGTTCCCCACGCATTGCGTTTTCATTTCTGTGCATGTAAAACTGTCTGAGTCACTCATGTAAATGCAACATTTAAAGGTTTCGTTTCTTCGTAATTACAATTGTTTGATATACACGCTTTTCATTCTCCATGATACAAAGCGTGGGAGGCGGTGTTTGTTGCCTTCATGCTAAAGTATTTAAATAGGTTTACTAGTCTGCTTTGCCAGCACACAATGCTACACTGAATGCTTCGCAAACAGTTGGAGTTCTGGTTTGCTGATGGAGAGCAGACGAGAGACTTCAGGCAGTAGTAGGATTTCCAAAGGACGAGAGGGCGGGAAAATAAGACAAAGAGAAAATCTGAGCGTAGAGAGGCAAAGGCTCAAAAAGAGACAGAGGCTTCAAGCACTTGGAGAAAAACAGAAGCCATCTCAAGGAAATACTCCACACAGCTAGGGTAGCTGTTTGAACACTGCAACATCCACCAGTCTCACTCATACAACTACACACACACACACACACACATACACACAAGCTGCCCCCGGTCTCCACAGCAACAAACCAGTCAGTTCCCATCCAGAGCCCACCTTCCTCAATGTTCCTTAAACACACTCTCTCTCTCACACATACACATACTTTCTCTCTCTCTTGTCAGCAGCTCAGGCTTGGTCTCTAACAGCCTCTTGCAGTGTGCATATGGCAAAACATATTCTCAACCACCTCTACTGTCATATATTTCCCATTAATCATAACAGTTCACAATTGTAGTGCACTATGTCAGGTTACCAAATGAGAGTTCTTCTGTTGCTAAAGCTGGAGACAATTACCAAACTAGGTCTTGAACTCTTCTCCTCAAAAAATAAACCAGTTCTCATCCAGCAGAACTGACTCAATTCTGACAAACAAAAACAAAAAGCAATGATATCTGAGAGTTTCACTCTTTAGTCCACAGAAGGAGTGCTGCTTCTTAAAATTACTTGGTTCCCCAGCACACCACCAAAACCCGAGCTTCCACACTGATGTAAAAACCTGGATAGTCCTGCAGATCCAATGACACAGCCTGAGTGGCAATATCAGGTTAGATTTCTGTTAAATACAGCGATTACATTTCCTCTAGCAAAACATCTCCGTAAGTAAATTGATCATGTGCAAATCTCTAAAAATAGTTTGTATCATGGCGGCTCCATGTCATGGCAATCTATCTGTTTAATTATTAAAATCTCATTTCCCCAGCTGCGACAGAGGAACAGTAAAATCAATTTCTGAGTGACTGTACACAAGGCGACATTTTTATTTTCCGTTTATAAAACAAAGATTGGATTACAAAGGAAACATTGGGAATTCTGTGCATATTGGAATACTTTTCAAAATGGATAGCTTTATTTACATCATATACTTCCATATTTCTTACAGTGTCACACAATAAGCAGTTAAAAATGAATGTAAGGTAATCAGTGGAGTTTGTTCCTCACCATCGATGTTAAGCATCATCTTCCACATGGCAGGGCGCACAGACTGGTGGAAGCCAAACCAAACCTCTCTCCCACCTCCCAGAGGATGGTCATAGCCCTCTGGAGCTGAGAAGAAGGACCGACCTACTGGAGTGTACCTAGATAGAGAAAAATAATAAATATAAATAAGGTGCAAAGAGATTTAAGTAAGAAGGGGCAAGCACAAAAAAGATGACAGAAGACATATGATTAATTGACACATCCTGAACTGAGAATGTAGGTCAGTGAGTATGTGTTTACAGCTGCTCTTAAACAGTAGAAACTACATCAGTGAAATGAGAGGGTGGTGACACTGCCTGGATCCATCAGATTCTCATTACTCTGTCCAAAAGACACATTACCTGTTGTAAAATAGGCAACATTTTTCTTAGCAAATCCTACAGACAGTGTGTCAAATGTGACAATGTGAGCCCTCAGCTCCTGTGAGCAGAGCTAAATGAAAGGTCTCGGTATAACCACTTTTTAATAATGTTGTGAAAGAGATTTTCATTAAAACTCCGGCAATATTGCCTTCAACTTGCTGAACCTGAAGAAACAGATATTGAGGGGAAGGTATTATGGCGCATCGTGAGAGTCCATGTAAGCTGTGTTTGATTTCCGCTGGGGTAAGAGTGCTGATATTGGTGCCACTATGACAACACAAATATTTACTATGAGCATCAGAGGAATCCATTTTACAATGTGTTTGATTTTTCATCTTTTGACTTAATGTTTGGTGACTGAAGATGGAGGTGGGAAATTCAGGAAGTATAAATAGGATGTTTCTTTGCGAGTGGGTTGGCTGTTGAAAGTTCATTCTTCAATACTATGTGCTAATGATTTACAAATAAAACAAAGATCTCTGTAAGGTCCTGGCTTTCATTAAAAGTAGCTCAGCAGCTCACTTCATGGAGGGCAGGTGTCGCAGCACAACGTCTACTGCGTGTACAGGGTTGGTGCTGATGGGCTTGTCCAGCTCAAGGGGCTCAGGCATGCTGCGTCCAGTCAGCACCTCATGGAGCATGTGCCAGCTGACCAGAGACACAAACTTGATGGAAACTTTGAAAGGTCGGTCTTTCCCTCCCTCACCAGGTAGTGTGACATCCAGGTCCACCTGTGGGACAAAATAAGAAGAATGCAGACGAAGTTATGCGCTGGCAGAAATACAGTATTTCTCACTTAAGGTGATAATGCACAGTTGTGGTTATGTCTGTGTGCATGTATATGGTTTACATTAAAAGAAATGCTCATTCAATTAATTTGTGTCGTCGTTTCCATCTCACCCCGGTGGGTGCCACAGGCAGTGGGTTGGCTGTGTACAGACTTTTCTTCCCATCATAGACTGGCCTGCGATCCCCAAAGATTGTCACCTTGAAGTGCTGCACCATTGAGTCAACCACCTCCCTGCACAACATGCAACAGATTTTCAGTTGGATCATGTCTTAGAAAATGCCGACATATTTTCAGAAAGAATGTTTAAGCTGTCAAATCAGCAGTCATCAACCTATTAAAGATCCATGTATCAAAGGTCTAATGTGTTGATCCACAGTCAATTATCCTTTAACAAGGCACTGCAGTCTTTTGTTGTCATGCTGCAAGCTGCTCACTATTAGATATCGCCTATATCTAATGTAATGTAAATATTAGAGGTTTTACAGATAGCAGCCAGAGGATCCATCCTACCTGTTGACTCGCCGTGGGCACTTGTCAGGCTTGATGTCCACCTCGTAGAGGTAGACATCCATCTTGGGGATCTCCACCTGGAAGCAGTTGGCCAGCAGCTTGATTGGCTTCCCCATGGTGCCATAGCCAGGCCGCCGAGGCATGGAGAACAGGGACTGGGCCCCAACGGCTCCTAAGAGAAGAGCAAGAAGGGGAGGATAAATAAAAGAAGATGAGGATGTGTAAAAAAATACATGCAACGAGCAGTTAAAAAAATCTTATAATAAATAAAGCTAAGGACATTGATCAGCATACTGACACTGAATGCTATCAGATCACCACAGACACAGTATTACAGTATATACATGTTTAATGGTGTCTTCTCCATTTTACAGTTCCAATTTAAGTTCCAGTAATTCTTACTGTTTAAATATATATAATCGCTACAATATTCTACCTCAGTAGATATTACAATTTTATCCTCAAATATAATGAAAAAAAAACAGCCTAGGCCTATAGCCAAAAAAAGAAAGCAAATGGTGAATGACTTCAAAGGGTACTATACTGTTTCTCAGTTTTTTAAATTCTCAGTCTGTGTTTTGTTGGCGCTGTTTTTTTTAAAAACATACACACATAGTGTGACAAGGTTTGAGTGTCTGATGGTAGATAAAAATAAACACTAAAACTTCAAATGTCAAGACAAGGTGGTGTATAGGGAAGGCCCCAAAAATAAACACATCTGACTTTGACATTTGTAACATCATACAATGCAAACACTAACTGCACTCTTAAAGAATCCATACTGTCACAGATCTGTGTAACATTGACTGTAAACTTGACCTGATCTTTGGGAGAAGTACAGAGATGATACAGATGTATCAGGGGGAACATCAGTTTCAAAATGTATAACAAATGGTCATAATAAGAAAAAAAAAAGCCGCACATACAGGATTGCAAATGCTTTGTTATGTGCTTGGGCGTTTCATGGAATACCAACTCTAAAAGCAAACAACTGTACACATGCATGGGATTCAGGTGCATTTAAAATATATGCCATATCTGAAACAGGTAGCGCATGAATCAACAAATAAAGTACTCTTGATCGCAATAAATCTAATTTATGAAGGAAGACAAATGTTGGTAATACAACAATTCTGATCCAAATAATGGAATAAACACCTTCATAGACAAATATGGAAAAAAACTTATTTTTTCCATGAAAATGTGGTAGAAATAAAAACTGCATTTTGTGATGTGAAATTTTTAGATGATGCAGTCTCTGATTGGATTTTACAATTTAAGAACAAGCAGGAAAAAGATGATGCAAATGTTTAAAATAACAAAAACAAACCACTGTACAGTTGCTCTTGGAACTGCTTGCTGCAATATAAGACAGCATTAATGAACGGTAGTTCTGTAGTACTGACACAACAGAAAATGCACTAGAAAATCTACTTTTATATGACACATGGGTTCTACTAAAACTGTGGCACTGCAAATGCACTCATACAAAGACCAAGAGATGCTTTAGACGTGAGTCACTGATCCAGAAACATTGAGCTCTGTTCAACTTAATGTGTCACACTCATGTCAGGGCTATTTTTGGGTCTGCTTAGGCTTGCCTTCCACATCACACTTGAGAAAACAAACGGTTTTGCTGACGTGCCAATACAATGTTTGGATTAAATTTATGATGCTATTGTGCATTCTGGAACAGCTGTTTTTACACAAAAACCCCAGTGAGACTTACTCGTTTGCCTGGCTTGCGTTCCTTTGTTTATGCCCCCTTCCTAACCCACATGGCTGTTTTTTCCAGCTTCATTTTCAGTCTATCAAAAAAAGTTCCTAATGTGTCATTAATAAATGAGAGTCATGCTTTAGTGTGATTCATCACCGATTTGACTCATAGGCCCACGTGTGTGGGTGATTCTGGGGTTGAGCACCCTGCTGAAAGGAAGTTTTGAAAAAAAAAAAAACTCCCCACAACTGAACAGAAACCGTCCGTGACATTTTCACAGACAACATGAGCTTGTTTATTTACAGCTGGGCTTTGGAAGTTAGTGCTTTCTGCCCTGCTCCATTTATCGGTTACTCCTCTGGTGGGCTGTTGGACGGTGAAGGCCCCTTGTTTGAAATAGCCTGCTTGGATAAAATGCTGAAAAGAGAGGAAAGTCTGGAATTCCTGCCACGGCTGTCACTCTCACACAAAACCATGTGCACACAAACTTTGTAATGGTAATTCCCTTGGGGCCCTCGGTGAAACTTGTGAGGTAAGTCCAATTTCACACACACAAGTGACAAAGAGAAGGAAGACTTATTTGACAGTACGTCTTCATTAAAGCTACAGAAAAGGGGTGTCTACCACAGATTAAGAGGAGTCCAAATTCAGTGAATTTCAGGACAGAGCTCACTCAAGACACTCTTGACACAAACTACAAGAGGGTCTTCATTACTAAGAGGATATTTTTCCATGCCATGATGGTCCTGGGAAAGCTGGCGAGTAGGAGAAGGATAGCAGGGAGTGGCAGGATTATAGAGTGGGCAGAGTTGGTGTTTTCCAACTTTCATCTGCCTCTTGGAACTGGCTTCCATTCAGTGTGAGTCAGAGAAGCACCACAGGAAGAGAAACACACACGTGAGCATCCTGCTTCTGGATTCTGCAGCGGATGAACTACAGTAGCAATGATGGAGTCTTACAGCAAAGATAGAAAAAAAAAGACAAAAAAAATGAAGAAAACACTCACACACATACACCACACAGGAGTAAGTTCTGGTATTCCACCCACTAGTGCACACACTCCGCCACTTAGTTTTGTTTCAGTATGAAAACCACACAGAGACATACAGTAATTTGTAGCTGTGGTGATGTACAGAAATACCGGAAGAATGGGCTTTTATTTCCCATATTACACTGACAGTTACTATTTCTGGTATTCCGCACAAACACAGGCACATGTATTTCTGGATGTTTTTCAAATCAGAGACAAAGTAACAAGCTTCCACTTTCAAATAAACAAATTATTTCTGACACAGAAAGAGCAACCTTTGAGGCCAAATCTCCAAAAAAAGTGCTCCACTGCACCAACTAATCCAACACCTGCAGTCGCGTGTGTTGATGGTTATAATATGACAAGATGCAAACAGGCATCAAAACAAACAAGTTGTAGAGCTCTAATCAAAACACCAGCATTGTCACTGTGGTATTTGGTTAGTCCTGCCTCTGCATTTGTTAGCTTCCTGCAAATCTTGCTGATGAAATCTTGGGATATTTAGGTTTCCTGTGTCAGGATGGTTACTGAGAGACAATTAATGTGTTTAAGAACCATTTCTCTATTTGGTGAGAAGAAAAAGATTTTTCCTTTTATGTAAAATAGTCGGATTTACTTTTTGACAATGACTCAAAATAATTGCAGCTTAAGAAAGTTCACAGCATCCATCTGCTCTGATTACTGCTTGCTATGAACACTGATAGGATACTATAACATCACACACATGGCAAGCAACATGCTGAGAAAAATCCAACAGGCATGTCACACAGATGTGTTTTCCAGCATTTTCTGAATAACCAGCCTGACTCTGATCATTCAGCAATGCATCAGATACCTTCCCCACAATCTGCCTTTCTTCCTTTACAGACAAAACGGTCATCAACAGGTTCTTCTGTCTCGAGCTTCTGCACATTTATCCAAGTTACACACAGCTGCCAGTAAGGTAAGAGACACAAAGGCAGCTTATTTAGTAATTACTGAAAACTGAGCATTCAAGACACAAAAGCAATGTTATAATATGACGACTGAGACCTTGGCAGTCAAAATAATCACTCTCTGGGCTTGGTAGGCATGTGGGAAGCTATACAACCATTAAGACGCAAACATACTAACTAAGAGTTTACAGGAACATACAAATTCTGCAAGACCAAACACAAAATGCCAATCAGGACCAAGACTGAGAAACAATGACCCTGACTGCTGATAGATGACGTGTTATATTTGCCTATGACAAATAGTAAAACTGCAACTGTAAATCCATAGATTAAACTTTTATTGATTCTTCGTCTAGTGAACGGAAGAGAACAAGGAAACTTCCCCATGTTGGTGCACTGCGTGTGAGCGTGTGTGCACTTTTAGATAATTACAGGAAGGACATGCCTTAACAAACAGAAGAGAATAGATTTAATCCTCCCTCTGTCTATCAGTATGTTCTCATTTCTTTAGCCTGTACATCCACATAATAAAAGCTGGCAAAAAGCCTGAAAATTTTTCTTTGATCACAATCAAAATGAACTCCATCAGTGTATTTTGGTGAAACTGTAAAAACCCTAAAAACTGTAGAAATGTGTGGATTAGCAGTGCCATTGAAACTCTGGATCTAATGCATCCTGCTGCAAGAGAAATTTAAGCACCCTTGTTACCCCTTACAGTGGGGCAAATAATTTGTTCTATAACCTTAGTGTAGTGATGGATTATTACTTTATATTTACTGCCAATGAAAAAGATGCCCAGAGGAAATGGAGACATGTCATTAACAAAGAAATTATCAATTAACATGCTGATGCAGTCACAGGTTAAGCAGTTTGAGTCTATCTGCATTAAACTGTTTGTGAATGTTACTTATGTTCTTCAGCAAATAATTTGCATATTTCTTCTTGTTTTCAGAGATAATATTTCATAAACTAAAATCAATTTAATTTCAATTATTGAAAAAAATTTATATTAAAACAAGATAACATATTTGAAGGTTGCCAATATTCTACTTGAAAGTAACATCTAAAATCTGTGTTTCAATATGATGCGACACTGCAGGCTCCAGGATAGCTCTTCCTGGTCGAAAGAACAGCCGCTGTGTTCAGCTTAAATTGCTATAATTTACACCATATTCCAAAAGTAATATTGTGTCATGGCATGAATACGACACGAAACCTCCACCTATGCTTCCTGCAACATAATTCACTTTTACGCTGTTAATGAGCATGCCAAATATACTCCACTTTGCTGTGTGGCACTTGTGTGGTCAGATGGTAATACTGCATTTGTACATACCCCCTTTTTTTAGTTGCCCAGTCGGTTTTAAACAAGTCAACTGTTCTTGGTGCCTTTTGCAGTTTAAGCCAATGGCAGACATCTCATATACACACACGTAGACAGCATACCAATGACGACTAAAATTGCTTTCTTGGTGTCGCTGGTCTTTAGAATAAACCTGTGACTCAGCATTTTTAAAAATTTGTTCAATATGATCCTCATCCACTGTTGGCTATGCGCTTTCAACACAATATTAGAAGTATTTTGAAATGATCAGCCTTTCATGAGTAGTTACATCAGGGCAAATAGATACACATTCATATTCAAATCCATGTCATGTGCAGCCAGTGACAATAAATAGATTGCTTTGGAGGTTTCTTTGCATCAATGGAAAATGAGTGGCATAGAGAAGGGTGAATCTTAGCTTTATCAACTGTAAACAAAGCTGAGGGATACCTTTCAGCAAGTGAGGCATCAGTGCTATACTACATTGTTATCGTGCATATGGAACAGTAAGTCAAATAACCTTTATACAACACACCAAGAATTGACATGCCTTTCTTAGCATCTGCGTATTTTGCAGAAACATCTCAGTAATGTGAACTCATTCCACTCCACTGCTTTGCAACACAACACAGTCACACTGTACACAGTGGGCAAGGAGCCAGAATAACTGGATGGTGAGAAGCTAGGCTGACATCCAGTCCCTGCTAACCCCCTCAGCCACATCCCCCCAGTACACAAACGTCCACGCTGCTAACGAGTCCACATGTCCACACAGGCCCACACACCAACACACTCATACACACACAATACAGCTGTTGTGTTTCTAATCCAGAGAGGCCTGAGCTGTGGGAGAGTGCTCAGCGACCAGGCACAATGGCGTCAGTCACAGCAGGCAGGACCTAGAAACATACACTCACAGCCATACACAGAAAGACTGATAGCTGGCGAGGGATGATTGATGCACGTCACACACTCACAGTTGGGGCTCCTCCCTCCCGTTCCCCTCATCAACCTTGAGAGTGTTGCATCTGGCACCTGAGAGAGTCACTGTCACCCTCTATCACGGATAAACACCAGCAGGTCACCACATTCTGACAGGCTGAGGAGGGCCTGGTCAGTCACAACAACATTCAAAAATGTAGACCTATCCCTCAAGACAAACCTGAGGCAGAATGAGAGTGAAGAAGTACACAGAGACATCACAGAAAATATTTCGGGAAACATGCTGGTGGGGGGATTTGGAGGGGGTTAAGAATCATCTGTAGTGAGAAGCCAGTTTTGACTCACTGGCAAGAGAGAAGGCCCAACTGCCTTACTGACATAGGCGTGGATGGATACACTCACACACACACTCATACATACATATATATATATTCATACACACAAAGTACTAGCTCTGTTAAACTGAGCAGGAGATTTTATTCATCCAGGTTAAATGGAGCTTTCTGTCTTGCTAGTCCAACCTGAGTGGAACAGTGGACAGGGGCCAGGGGTTGTTGACTTAGAATGTTGACTTGGGCAGGATGACTGCTCTGTCACTCTAAGGATTTACATGCACTCTAGTAAATTAATTAGAATCAAAACAAGACAACGCTCAATGTCATGTCAATACCTTAACAAAAACATCTTCCTTGCATTGAACATGAGTCAGTTTCACCAAATCAGAGAAATTGGAATTTAGCAGTCGGGATAGTTTCATTTATTTACAGAGGTTTTACATGATATGCTTCAGACAGATGAGTCACAACCCTGATATAACAGAGTGAACTTTTCATCAGTCATAACCCTAAAAATGAGCATCGACAATCTTTCCAGAATCAACATACAGTTTTCACTTGGACTGCTTTCCATATTGGAAAATATAATCCCGTAGATAGTTTATTTTAATTTATTAACTAAATAGTTTTTTTTTTTACCACACACAGTGTATTATTTATTCAAAGCATATAAGTATGTTTTTAGCGAATCCTAATTGAGTAGGATCAAAGTGGTATCAGAGATAAACAAGACGCTGTGTGAAGAAAACGTCACACAAGTAAGGAAGCCACTTACTCTCTGGCTTAAAATGTTATAAAATTGACAAATTTAAGAACTGTTCTTATTGTATGAATGAAGTTCACTTGTTTTTCTGCCAAAGTGACAGCTATTTGTGATGAATCAACTGACAGATGGATGAACAGAGAATCACGAGCCTCTTAAATGATTCCCTCTGGTTTTTGTTTGTTGCTCTGTATCCTAAACACACGAGCAAAAACATGCCGATATTTTTTATTACATCAGCTGAAAGACATGTAAATCCACCTCTTCTGTTGCATACAAATAAACCTCTCACTTACTTGATTAGACCTTTAAATGTGTGAAAGTTCAGTTGCTATTGAACTCTTTTTGACATTTATCTTATCAAGACTGCATGGAATAATGAAGAGAGAGGTTTTCTCCGTCAGTGAGCCTCAACACAAAAAGCACAGATCTTCAGACTTCCCCATCCTGGTCCCCATCTTCCTGTCCACAACCTCCCCTGAAAATGAGCCCCTTGCAGCTCCCCCAAAAAACAGATCTTAGGAAGGGGGAGAGCAGAGGGAGGAGGAAGTGGAAAAGAACCGTGGTCTGGCTGTTCTGGCTTCTAATCTCTGTGACACATCACATCCTCCAGCCTTCCTCCTCCTCACAGTCCACTGTATCCCCCTTCTTCCACACACGCATGCTCCATCCCTTCACTTTTCCCTCCGCCTACCCAGCCCACTTGTACGAGTTTTCTGTGAGCCTTGTCAGTCAACAGAGTTGCCTCCCTGTCTACTACGCTGGCACATGATTAAAACTCATTATTCAACTTGAAAATATATATTCTATGCAAGGCCAAACGACTCAAAATACAATGTAAAAAAAAAAAAAAAGTGTTTTTAGTTTTTTAGGAGATTGTACTTGTTGACTTTTACGTTGTTCCAGTTGCATAAAACAATGATGAAAGTGTTGGGTGGAAACAGCTCTTTTTTCCCCCCTTTCTATTTAATAAATGTCAGAAATTAGAAATAAAACTGCGAGAGTGATTATATATCAGCAGAGGCTAAATATCAAGCAGAATATTAGATTTCCTGTCATTTTGAATTTTACCGTTTAAGAGACAAACTGAAGTTCTGTTATCTAAACCATTTGTAAATATCTTGAAACAGCTGTAATAATTAAATATATATACAATTAAGCAGTTAAGAGCATCCTGCCTTTTTGTTCCTCTTGTCATAAAGAATGACATTAAAGCTTTAAATCAATTCTTTTCTAAAAAACAAAACAAAAAAAATAAAAATAAAAATGATGAACCTGTTTTTAAAAAAAATCATATCACAGTACACTAGCAATACTAAAAGATGACGTCGCGCTGTATCCTGCAGATTCTGTTCTCATTTCCAATTCTTGCTCAGCTAAAATACTATTGCCAATGCCAGATCTTATGCCAATTATGACATATGGTCTGAATAAAACATAAATAAATTAAAAGGAATTAACAGAAAGGTTTTGTTACTTGTTCCATCACTACAATAAAATAAAGGGTAAATTTCCCTCTAATACAATGAGCCTAAAGAGCAATGCCAAACTGAATTCTCCATAGAAACCAACAATAATATGCCAATGGCTAGCCTTATGGGTGGCTGGAGTTGCAGACGGGGGCTGGCTATTGTCAGCAGGCTGTTTGAATGAACTAAGTATTATGAGGAGAGACTGCAAATCAAGTACTAAGCCCTCCCTCAAAGCCGACCCCACTGTCTGTTCAAAATCCACAGAGAATCGGCCTACAAGGAGAATGACAGGGAAGGCAGAATTTCCCACTGGGGCACAGAGAAGGAAACAGAGGCAGTAACCAAGGAAAGGAGCAGGGGGTGGTGGTAACTGTCTGTGAATCAAAAAAAAAAAAGAGCGGGAAACACAGGAGTGGGAAAGAAAAGGGGGGTACAGGATGGGGAGGCAAGCTGGCAGGGGAACAAGAACACGACTTTGACAGAACAAACAAACAGCAAGCTAATTTCAGATGTTTCCAAAAATACCTCAAAGACTCATTTCTCATAAAACAATAGTTCAATTCCTCTTCAGTGGTGTGTTAATGGACAGCAAAACCCACCTCCACCAGGGCAGCTTTTCATACCAAGCTGAGTCATCTCCAGCCAACTCAAATCCCACCTGGTAACAAAGTGTAGTGTGACAGGTGGGGGATCCCCCTTTGCTCTACTGTATTTGCCCTTTCATTGTCTTCCAGTAAATGACATTTCTCAATATGTCAAATATGTTTATGTGTACAGCTGTCACCATCATCATTAAGGGTTTTTATGACAACACTAACTCTTGTATATTCAACTGTCACAGGTTACTCATTTCATTATACTCAGCTGGGAGAGGAACACCTTGATATGAGCAACAACGTTACTGTGTTTATTTGCTTCTTTGTAGATTTAGCTATCTTTGACAGAATTTCCAGGCTTCATGCTAAGCTAAAAGACTGAAAGCTGATGCACAGCAATGAAAGTTCACATCAGCTCACAGCAAGAAAAGGAACCTTAAAACAACCGCACTTTGTATGTCAAAATTCAATAAAAGAAAAAAATTATTTTAAAGTTATGTTAAATATGAAGCTGTAAGAGGTTAAGTTCATAACTGGACTATTCTGACTAGTTCTGACTTAACAACTTAGCCATAATGTAACATCCTATCAGTATCAAGTGACAAACTGTCTGTGAGCATACTGTGGGGTTAACACATCAAAATGGATTGGATTTGCTTAAGGCTCGAAAGCCTTCCACTCATCATATCCATCGTGCTAAGCTCTCCAAAGCCTTGGTTTCTATGCCACATGTGCTGCTGCTCAGACCAGTGCTGGGGGAGAAGTGTGACTGTCGGTTTGTTCGCGGGCCATGCAATCAATTTGCATTTTCTCACACCAGTCTACAGGCCACTGACTGACTGATGGAGGGCCTCCTTTTAATCGTTCACCCAGGCGTAGAGCTCACTGACTGGCCTGTAGCGGTTGCTGATATGGGAATGTGAAACAACACTACACAAACAATATCAATAGCCTGCAGCCACAAAATTATACAACAAAATTTGCCTCTGTATGACTGTGTTAATGCATTAATGTCTTCAAAAGTGAGAGTATCAATCACACTCCGTAACACACTTAATGTAAGGCTGCCTAGCAATATACAATGGCATGAAATTGCACTTGCATTTACACTTGCTTAGTTCAGATTACTGTGAGCAAATACCACTCATGGCAAGTTTCCAGGAGTGTTTTATGGCATTAACACTGTATGAGAACCTAGAGTGCTATGGTGGTGACAGAGAAGTCGAGTTTGTCAAAACAAGAGCTATAATAAGGGTAGTCAAATATTAAAATCGCTACAGAGATAAACCTAATCAGAAAATACTATTTACTGTTGCTGCTGTGTGTTAGGAGGGGGAAGAGTCCGCCAACAAGGCCACACTAAAGGTTTGAGCAAAAAGTCACTTGTAAAAACTCCAGAGATAACAAACTTGTCATTTGTCCCATGACAACACACCAAATTTAATCTTGTTTAGAGAACACACTGTGATAGACATTACTGTAGGTACTTGGTTGCTGGGAAAACACCTTGCAGTCCCTTATGCTACCAATGCTGGGAAGTGTCCCACCTGAGAGGAGGCGAGATACTAATAAGACAGTCGGCTGCAGAGAGGGCTCTCCTCTCGAGGACGAGGGGGCGGGCGAGAAACCAACTGCTGTATCATGTGTCACTGGAGTACCTAGGATTCAGTTTATGGTCTCATAAGTGGAACGCTTCCGTTACAGCTGAGACAAAGCCAGGTGGTTCAGACTGTTTAACTGCCACTATGACCAAGAAAGAGACAGTTTACTGGTCATGGGCTGGGTGACAACATGTATCACAAGGCTTAAATTTACAAGGTTACATGAGGTCACTGCTGCAGAAAATTATACAGTTTTCTCATTTTTTAAACTCAGACTGGTATGCAGTTGAAAAATGTAAGCTAAACCCCTCAGCTTTAACTCACAGCTACAACCAAGGCCTACCTATTCACTTATTAAGAGTGACACAAGTTAACAGTATTGGCTTCACTTTATGCTAAACAGGTCAACTATCAGTGGAAGATGACTACTACTAAATATGACCTACATCTGGGGCCAGTTTTTGACCAAGACCCAGGAGACTTGAGAGGGTCGTAGAGGAATATCAGGCTTACTGTATCTTGAGCAGTCGTTTAATGAAGTCCACACACCTGGATGACGTTGATGATGATGAGTTTACAGTGACTGAGAGAGAAAAAATCTCCTCCTCCTATGCACCCTTGAGAGATGTCTTATAAACTGATGACGGCTAAATATCTTTGAGTTCCAATTGATGATCTCGTGTCTGCTGATTTTCAGTGAAATCATTTCAGTCGTGACGCATGTTTAGGCAAAAAAAAACGAGAGCAGAAGTGGAAAACTCCCAGGATCAAGCTGAACACCCTCACTACAAGCAGTGAAGCACAACTCTAGCCCGCATCCCGGTGTTTCATTACATTGAGGTTAACTAATAACATTACGTTTCTCAGCAAGCCTAACTTCCACTCACCAGTCTTACTGTAAAGCTACCAACGAGTTGATACGAGAAAAAAATACCTGTAGTTCCGATTTCCATTCATGAGGTCCCTGCCCGGTTCACTTCCCGGATCACAGTTGTCAAACGTTTGGGACTCTTCCTCCGTTCAATCCGGTGTCTCCTTCAGCAGTGCACCGCCTCTGCAGCGCTGAGTGGCCGACTGTCCTGGTGTGGTGCTAGCTCCCCTCCCTGCGTACTGTCAGAGGGGACCCTTCGGTACGGTCGTTTGGCCGGCCGAGGGGTCTTCGACGTCCCCGCAAACCGCCGTTTGCACACGGTCAACGTATCCAATCGGATTTCACTGCCACGGCGAAAGCTACTGGTTGCTCAACGAGACGCTGTGGCAGTAAAAACCTGCTAGTTAGCTAAGTTAGCTCGCTAGCCAGGCGTAGGAAAGTGCCTCGAACGGACGAGAGGAGCTGTCAGGATATCATCACAGCGGGGTCATTGAGTCCGAATGAATACCTTCCGATATATGAACATTAAAAGAGACGACATAAATTCGTATCTTCGGCACAGCGAGCGTTCGGGGGAAGCTACTGTAATTAGCTAGCTGGCTAGCTAGGCTGTTGGATAGTTGGAATTCTGACAGACGACGGCTACTTTTATCGCGTTAAAAACAGCTGTTGACACGGCCCCCTTTCCCAAGCACCATATTCCAACGACGTCGTCTTCTGTAGTTTGTATCCAGGTGCCAAAAAAAGCTGTCAACGCCGCGCTGTATCCGCCGATAAGTGTCAAGATTTTCAGGCTGCTTGACAGATCAACTCTGCAGGGCTTCGGCAAGCCAGCTAAATATGGTGAAGTTGCCTTTCTGACACCGACAGGAAGAGGTGGGCTCTGTGTCACCAGACGTCAGAACAATTTACTCCGCCTTCACCCAAAGGTAACCCTACGTTTATGAATAAGTCAGTGGATGAGATGTAGTTTTTGTAGCTCATCATGCATCAGAATCTATGAATTATTAGCGAGGTTAGATTTTAGGCAGAAAGCTTAGGGCTACACTCCTCTGTTGTAATGGAGAAAACCTTGGTAGACTCCATTTTTTCCTCTGTTCTGACCATTTTTTTTTCAGTGGAAAGTAAAATCTAAATAAATACTACAGTGTTGCTGATATACGCAAGGGAATTGACAACAGGAGTAATAAAAAACCATTTTATTTTCTTTAAAAAATAACCCTCCCCAACAGAGTTCCCATACTATCACATACAGAGCCAAAATAGTATGCTTCCATGTCCTTTCATTCAAATCTATTGGGAAGTGCTATGACAAGGACTGTTCTTGATCAGTGGCTTCAATATTGCTTAGTCAGACCGTGAGGCTGTGTGGAAAGGAGTGGACTCTCCAGTGTCCACATGATACATTTCCAGGGTGACTGCCATTTCGTCTCCCCCCTTTGCAAGGTGCTTTGTGGCTTCAGTGAGTGAAGAACTGCATCTGGTTTCAGTGGTGCTGGGAAATGCCCCCAGACTGATTTTTTTTCTTCTTTTAAGCACAGAACAAGGGGTAGAACACTGGCCCCAACTGTGAAAGGCCCGTCAACTGGTGGGCCAAAATACATAACAGGTTAATATTATATATTTATATATACAAATCACCTTGGACACAATGAAGAATCAGTAAAACGGTGTACAAAGGCATTTTGATTATGCGAGTTCATAAACATGATTTAAAAATCAAACTCATCTCATCTTTTGATCCCTTTCAACTCAAAGGGGCTCTGACCATCAGACAAGATTTGAGGCGCTTAAAGGGCAACTGAGGTGGAATTTTGAGACCGTCTCCACAGTGCCCTCTTGAGGATACACTCTGACACTAGTCACAATATTCATAATAATAATGACAAAAGAAAAAGCAATCTTTGTAACCATTACACAATTGAGGCAAAACGACTGACAGGCAGTGGTGAGCACAAGGCTCCTACCTCTAAGAAAAACCAAAGTAAGGTGGCTCAGAGTATCCAGTCGCAAAAAATAACTACATGCTTTTTTTCATAAATCCAGAAAGTGACTAGATGTAAAGGCAGGGCATGTTAATAGTAATAGAGGCCCACCCTGTCCAATGTAGCAATCCCCTATCTGTGCCGCCCATGCACACAGAGCACCAATAGGGATTGGCTAACACAAGCTAGGGGATTGGGATAGGGGATGCTGCAGGTTTGTGACGCTAAATGTTAGAATAGACAGCAAGGATAGAAGGTGATGATGGGAAGGTGGATGAGTTATAGTTTGGCTTGAAGGGAAATAAGGGGACAAGTGCATTTGAACAGGTTTGTCTCTACATGCTAAGAAAGAGACAGAGAGGGCAGAGATGTGTGCTTCTGCTATGCAGGCTATGGGTTGTAAATGCCTGCAGAGGGAAGAGCTTTGACTAAAAACGGGACAAGTGCAGGATAGGTATGTGTATAGGTCTGCAAAGAATTGTGTGGGTGGACGTGTGGAGTGCACAGCGTGGCGTCATCTCCACTGATGCATGTTGGAATGTGCAGAATGATCAGAGCAAGGTCAATTGCTGAATGCGAATTCAGCTTTGCAGCACTTAAGTGATCACAGACTATTTGCCTGCTTTCAAATCTACAGAATAGTGTTGACCTTGCCTATTGCCTTTGTTCTGAAAGCTATGCATGTGTGGGTGTGAAAACTTCAAAGTAGTCTATCTCAAGCCTCACCAAAGACAAGCTTCACCATTTCGAAGTAAAATAAAATCAATAAGTAAATAAAAGAAAAGTGCCTCGTAAATCCTAAAAGAGCAATGTATACAGAAGTAAAAGATTATCTTCCTGTTTAAGTGCCCCTTTTCCATTGGTTGGCATCACTTTTGGCTGGTTAATAATGCTGGTTTAGGTGCATGGGGTGCAAGTATATTTGATACACTCTATGCAAATGGTCCCTCTACTGTTATGCTAAGCTCGCCTCTATAGGCTAAATCTCTAAGGGACTGGCCAACCAGCACAGAGAGTGCGGCAGGACCTCTCTCCAATATCTACGATATGCTACACCTGCTCTTTCTGTCTCTGCTAATATAAAGACCAGAGGGCTAGCCTCACATGTACTAACAAACTCTTTATGTGCAGGACTGGTGGCACCTACATGCTAACACTAAGTGCTAATGTACCATACCTCAGACTCCTCAAGGCTGTTTAAAAAAATAACATTATTCAAAAACATTAAAAACATGAATGTAGTTCATGACAATAGAATGATACATGTAAGTGTGCGTGCCCAGTACCACCCTTCTGGAGGATCCCCATACTAAGGGGCTTGGAACACTGGCATCCGGCATTCGGATGGGTAGAGGCAGCATCGTGGTGGCAGTTAAAAAAGTTGATTTTTTTTTTCTTCTTATCGCCTATTTTTCTCCCATCCGTATTGCATACTTACATACATAGGAGTGTGAAGGTAGCATACAATACAATTACATAATAATAATATCCACATTTTTAAAAATTCAACATAAAAAGTCCCGGTAAAGTAAAAACAACAAAATGACAATAATAATAATATTCATAACCTTTTGAGTGCATGAGGCTGTAGAGTCTGCCTGTCTTTTACAGGAGAAGGGCCTTATGTTTGTTGGATTTGTGTGACTGACTGGCAGGTCTGTGGAGTATGTGTAGTGGGCAGTCATTGGGAGTAAGGGATGGGGATGAGGTGGTGGTGGGTCATCTGCCCACTCAGGTAGAAATGAGGTGGGAGGGAGCGATGGTGGTGATGGTTGGTGGAGCTCAGGCGAAGTACATGGTCCTCAGAGTGTCGTGGTGAATCTGAACAGCCTTAGCCAGCGCCTGGGGATCCCGACCGTTACTCTGGCCAGACACATGGCTGCCTTCTCCACTGTAGAGTGATGACAGGAAGAGAAGACATGAAGCAAAGATCAATTACACTTTAAAAGTGTTCATTAGAATAAAGTAGCACCAGTAGCACTGTGTATCAGACAGTAGTATCAACACTAATGTACTTTGGGTTTGACAGATACATTGCCCGTCCAAAAAAAATAAGTTGCACACACTAATATTTCATTGGACCGCCTTTAACTCTGAGAATGACACGTTTGCCGTGGCATCGTTTTGATAAGCCTCTGCAATGTCACAGCATTTATTTCTGTTCAGAGTTGCATTAAAATTTCTACCAAAATCTTATATTGATGATGGAAGAGTCGGACCGCTGGGCAAAGTCTTCTCTAGAACATCCCAAAGATTCTCAACGCGGCTGAGGTCTGGACTCTGTGGAGGCCAATCCATGTGTGAAAATTATGTCTCATGCTCCCTGATCCACTCACAATGTGAGCCCCATGAATCCTGACATTTTCATCTTGGAATACACCCATGTCATCAGGGAAGAAAAACTCCATTGATGGAAAGACCTGGTCATTCAGTATATTCAGGTAATCCAGCTGACCTCATTCTTTGGGAACATAACGCTGCTGAACCTGACCAACCCCAGATCATAACCCTAACCCCCACAGACTTATAGGTACTAGCCATGATGAGTACATCACTTCATCCACCTCTCTTCTTACCCTGATGCACCCATCACTCTGGAACAGGGTAAATGTGGACTCATCAGACCACATGACCCTCTTTCATTGCTCCAGAGTCCAATCTCCATGCTCCCTACCAAATTGAAGCCTTTTTTCTGATTAGCCTTGATGATCAGTGGTTTTCTTAGAGATACACAACTGTTAAGTCTCAGTCTCTTGAGTTCCGTTCACATTGTGTGTGTGGAAATACTCTGACTTTGACTATTAAACATAGCTGTGGATTCACTGGTTGATTTCCTACGATCATTCAAGAGTTTGTTCTGACCCCATTTGTTCCTCGAAGATGATGGTTCACCACTATCCTTCAGGTTTTAATAATGCATTGGACGGTTCTTAACCCGATTTTAGTAGTTTCAGAAATCTCCTTAGTTGTTTTCTTTGCTTGATGCAGGCCAATAATTTGCCCCCTCTGAAACAGATCAACATCCTTTCCACGACCACAGTATATGTCTTCCAGCATAGTTGTTTAAGAAATAAGAAGCTCCTCACTGCATCAGCTAGGGTTATATAGCTGAAACATATTCATCACTGCAGTAATTATCCAATGGAATGCTCTTACCTATTTGCTTAGTTAAATCCAAGTGGCAACTTTTTTTTTTTTTTGGACAGGCAGTGTATGTGACAAGGAAAAGTAAATAGTTTGCAAATATTTCACTGCTTTTACAACATAGTCATGTCTATGCAATGCTAAAAATTTACATTCCAACATAAAAATTTTCCAACTGTTGCAGGAATTAAGAATTTTTAGAAGTAAAATACAGTCACAAGCTATCAAACTTACAATGCTTCTTTTCTATCTCTCATAACCACACTAACCTGTCATGTTCTTTGTCTACCAGATGGTAGCGGGCACGGAAGGCCACAAGACGGGCATAGTAGGCTGGCGCAGGGATGGAGACTGAGCGGGTACAACGCACGTAAGTGTGGCACAACTGGTAGGTTAGAATCTGCAACTCATCAGCCGTGAAACGATTGTCGTCCCATAAGACGTAGTAATGTGATGGTCGGCTGGTACCCTGGCAACAGAGAAGAAACAAAAAAATTAGATGAAAAATGTAAACAAAACAATTTTAAAAATCTGGTGTAAGTAAATTAACTAAAAGGTCAGGATAAAAGGGATTCATTTCTATCAAAGTTTAATCAGTGCATTCAGAGCCCTAAATCATTCTATTTCTGTTATCAATACCTGTATGCCTGCATGGCTGCACAGGTAAAAGTCAAACTCAAAGGGATGAGTGATGCTGGTGTCCACTGTAGTCCCTGCAGGAATATTCCCACTCTTCCCAATCTGTCAAAAGGAAGCAAAAAGATCATTATTAAATACATGAAACAGGTAAGCAAGGGAGAAAACAGAACTATTAAGAAAAAAAAAATCAAGAGCAAAAATCAAAAACTCACCCTTTCAGACTTATCAGCACAGAAGAGGCGTGTGTGGTGGCGTTTCTGTACCACAATGTAAGTGATACCTGGCTGATAGTCTTTTTCCAACTTAATGCAAGCATCTCTGATGGCCAGGAGCTCATAGTGCAGAATCTACACATCAAAGAATCATTATTTAGCACTAAAGTTGAAAAATACTGAAAAGTGTTTTGCTAACAATCTTACTCTGTCATTGTGTCAAGTTAAACAACAGAAAAATCACACTTTTTTTTATTTACTACAGCAACCACTTCTAAGAAAACATCTCATTTACCTGAGGCAACTGTCCTTCGGGAACTCCATCTCTGTAGAAAATGATCCTGGTGGGCTTGAAGCGGGTCGACTTGTAGAACTGAATTAGCAGTTCACGCACCATGTAAGATAAATCTTCAATGATTTCTTGCCTGGGTCTCTGGACGCGCACTGTGGCACAGTATCTGCTGGGATGGGCGTCCATACTGCCTACCACCTGGAAGAGGCAGCATTAAAAGAATGCGAGTTCAATATCAAGCTGTCAGGGTGATTTGATTCCCACTGAGAAAACACAGTCAAAAAACTGGGGGTATTGTAAGGCACTTTATCTAATAAACAGCACGATGGAGAAATTCTTAAAATTGTGTTAGTTGACTACACGTCCATCTATCTATTGTTATTTAGTAGGACTTTTTACTTATTTGAAAATCTGTGCAGCTATAGTGTAGTGTTCGTGTTCTCCAAATATAAAAAAGAAAATAATAATGATATGAGGAAGCATAATAAGCCATAAAACATGCTGTCAAGAAAAGAGCATGACATTCAAAAATACAATAAATGGTCTGTTGTGTAGCATTCATACTGCTACTGTCTCGTTATCCTTGTGCAGATATGACTCATTTTTCCCCAATGTATTTAGTAGAACATTAGCATCCTATAAAGGCTGCATCTGGGATGTGTGGGAAGCTCAACATCAACCTTTTATTTTTCTTCCCTCAGACCCTTAGACACTACACTCATCATTTTTTGACCAGTTTTCTCCTCAGTCCGGATGATCAAGACGGACCCACTCTCCTCTCCTCTCTCTGTGTGACTCAATCATATGTCATAATTGCTAGGCAACAACACAACCAACCACAGTCGAGATGAGGTCAAGGGCGGATGAGAGTTGACGTCATTTCCTTTTTGAATGTGAGTCAGTGATGAGCCATTTGTTTCCCTTTATCCCTCAATAACTACTCTTTTCCTTTGCTCAGCTTCATTTACTGTCCAAATCTAAATAAAACGTCACATCGGACTTGCATGGCAGACTGAGTTTGGGTGTTTATCATTCATTTAATGCTTCAGATAAGTTATATGTCAAAGTTTTAAAATTCTGATCAGCCTCAACTCTTACATTACAGTTAACACGTTCTAAATCAACTGATAAGTGACAGGAGTGGCCAGAACATACAAACCACTTATTAAACTTATAAATTAGGGTAGCAACTAATGATGCTTTTAACTATTACACAATATACCAATTATTTTTTCACTCAATTCTGTTAATGATTGTTTAGTTGCAGAAAATAGCTTAAAGAATTTCAAATGTCAAACCCAAATTACCACAGCTCTACATCTAAGACCGTAATAGTAGCAGTATTTACACTACATTCATGCCAAAATGTTCTCACAAAATGCCCACACAAGCGGAAAATGATTGCTTTTACTCTGTTGAAAATAACTTATCATTTCTGTTAACGATTTTAAGCTCTTCTGCCTCAAATGTACTATTTATGGCTGCGGTAATCTTCTTTTACCAGCATTACTGTGCGCCATATCCACCCAGTGCCACTGTTACCAAGCAACCACTACGATGTGTTTGTTTTTCTATGACATCTTGAGGTCATTTGCATAACTTACATGCCCTTGCCGTTTTTGATTTGCCTATAAAAGGAGGGCCTTGGCCAACGTGGTACCTGGACTGCCATCAGAGAACATTGGAGGAATTTTGGCATACACGTGCCTTAAACCACCCTTACCTCTTGAAATAGAAATTCTGTTTTGTCAAACAAGAAATTTGAGCCTCAGAACTCTTACATTTACTATCAAATAACCCACATTTTGTTTTGATTATGGAAGGACTCAGTTAGTCAGTAAAAGCTAATAATGAGAACTGCTGTTCAAAAGTTACCAGTCAAAAGCACTCCATTGTTTCCCACACATGGTTTTAACCTGTACGCCCCGATTTGACAGGTGGCCGAGCTTTGTGTGACACAACGTAGTTACTCATTCCCTTCCTTTTCCTCAGATTGTACGCAAGGTCAGCATGTGTTGTTTAACGAAGGTGTTATTTCTCAGACTTACAGCAGTAATGGAGGGCTTCTTGCCATCTCCAGCAGGGGGGTGTGTGACGTCTGCTCCCAGGAAGATAACCGGCTGCTGAAACACCGCTGACCTGAGAGAGCAAAAGGAGGAGGAGGAGGAAATGCAAATTACACTTGCTCATCAACATAGCGCAGGGTTGCTTTTGAAGAGTTATATTGTGATGGCATACTGATATGCTGAGATGGGTCAATGTATCATCCAGCAGGATTTGGTTGACTTTAGGTACTTAAAACTTTTAAGGAGACAAAATGAAGAATAATAGTCAAAATAAAAAATTTACGCCCTGAGTGTTACTATTGCAGGAGTCACTCCCAATTGAAAATTCACACATTTTATCCAATGTATGTGTATAATGTTAAATATGGTGTAATTCTAATAATTCAAAAGTGACATTATTGGGATCGTTGTCCTTAAAGTTGAGTGAGGAGCAAAGGCCTGTGGCAAAGCCTTATACGTACAGGTCACAACAAGGGTTAAACACCTATGTGACAGTAATACTATTAAACTTTTCATTGCTGTTCTTCTGCGAGAGCTATCAAATATCAATCATCTTATAGACAACAGCATAAACATGTACGACTAATTCAGAACAGCTCAAACAGAAGCTTACCGTTGGTGAGGTACCAGGATGTTGTTGATGCCTCCCAGCTTCACATTAATCTTGAGACAGAGGTTGGACAGAGTCTGAGGTGATGTTTTCACCACATTCTTCACCTGGACACACTGTGTGGCCATTCCAAGGAGAGTATCTCCCACACGTTTCACCTCCGCTAAAGGGGAAAATTTAGAAATTAGACATGGAGTACATCCTGATGCCTAAAGACTTAAAATACAGCTTTTCAATAATCTCTCAACACTATGTCTTAAATGGTTTTGCGCTTAAGTGCTTATTTAATACATATGTATTTACTTGTCTGTGCTGTCACAGACTTTCAATGCAACAGAGTGTGTCACAAATAAAAGAACAGCAACCATAAAAAATACCATAGACAGGAGTTTTCCCTGGCAGGATGACAATGATGAGCTGAAGTCCAGAGTAGGTGTTCTTCAGGTGTCTGAACATGGGCTCCACGCTGTCCGCTCCCTGGGCGTATTTACAGAAGCATGGCTGGCCCTGAATTGGCATCCCAGCATCCTTAGAGATTTTACGCAGCTGGTCTGTGAAGTTCCTGAGATGAAACCAGAGTATAGTTGGGAAAACTGCAGCGGATGAATATAAGGCAGACTAAGGTTTTTTTTTTGTTTTTTTTTTTAAACATTTTTGATGTTTTTCTTTACAAAATATTCTTAAAAATATATGGTAATATTTAGAGGTTAAAAATTCTCCTTGGTGAGATTAGCACAAGCTGGGTGTACAGTGTTGTGGAGTCATTTTTTTTCTCCTGCCAAACAGCTAAATTAAAAGTGGATTTAATGGCTTGCACATATCTAATGCAAGACGCAGTCTAATATATTATGAGTGAAATTTAATCCCCCTTAGAAATTCTACCGCTACTAGTCATTGTGACTTACTTGAGCACCTCTTCTCTGCACTGTTTCTGTGGAGCAAAGCAGGCAATAGCCCACACTTTGATCTCAATGCCATTATAAAACTGCTTCCCCCTCATGTCCCACACTCCTTGGTTGGGGGTAGCTATGGCACGGTTCTGTAGAAGAGAGGAACAGATGAAGGAAAGTTCAAGTCAAATGAGGTCAGTTATTCAGCCAAACTACTGGTGCATGGGAAAACATGCAACTGAAGGGTTGCATTCTGGCTATCATAAAGACAGTTTTCTTTACCCGTCCTCCATACTGCAGAATAGGGGCAGGCAGCACCCTGCCCGTCACCTCAGCCATGTCATCTTTCACCTTGATCCCAAACTCCTGGATGTATGGGTCCAAGTTGAAGTTGGCGTTCTTCATCTGGGGAGAGTGAAGGATATATATATATATATATATATATATCTTATCTCACCGTCTCTAAATGAGATTACAAATCACTGAGTCACACTGTATATTCCTAGATCAGATGTGTGGCCTCTACCCAGCAGTCTTCTCTACAACTCACCAGCCTGCTGATCTCCTCCTGTCTGTCAGGTGCGGAGCGAGCAGTGGCTTTGATCATCGTGGAGGTCTGATTATCTGTCAGTTTCTTGATGCATCGTTGACCGGCTACAATGTTACACACCTGGAATGAGCAAATCCAAGGTCACTAGAGGTGTAAACGATGGTTCTTTACATACACTAATCCTGAATTCTTCTCATAGTTTTAAAGTCTGTGCACATAATATTGGTAGATATGAATGCATTGTTTTGTGTCCGTTTTTAAAAGGCCAATTCTGATACTATATTACAGTTGAACACTTCCTCACCTCCAGGGGCAGGTAGGTGTGCTTCTGCTCCTGCCCCACCTGTAGACAGGGTAGGTGGGGGTATTTGAGCTGCAAGTTGTACTTCTGCTTGAAGTACTGGGCCACTGTACATTCTACTGTCTGGCCACTTTCAAGCTGGAGGGGAAACCTGGTAGTAAAAAGATTAGGAACATGAGTTTTATGTCATTGTCCTTGCAATGCATCATTGGCCAGCTAATGCAGGTTCAAACTGATTTTAATCAGGGTTTAGCCCTGCAGTTACACAATGCATTACAACAGCTTCCTCGTTGGACCACCAGCCTTAAATAGGTAAATATTACAGCTGTGCTCATTGATTTAAATACCCTTGACTGATCGGGTAAAGGATATAAAAAGGTAACCAAAGATCTGAAAAAGGCAATAAGATAAAATATTATTGGCTATATGTTGATAACAAGACACGATTGGATAGATTAACAAGTCTGAGTCACAACGGCTGGGAAAATTGGTTGAGATACAAAGATAAACCTATAGGCAACTTCAACTGAACTAAAGGTTCTTCTGCAAAAGGATTCATGGTAAAGAGGTTCACAATGAGCTGTTCAACTGAACTGCCAGAAAAAAAAGCTGTTACTGTACCAGCACTACAAACCAACCCACTTGCTAAATACCAAACAGCAACTAACCTCAAAACATCTGGAATACAGATATTTGGATTGATGAGACCAAAATTGAACTTTATGATTGCCAACCATAAACGCTGCTTGGATTGGAGTCAGCCAGTCAGGCCTATGGTAAAAAGTACACCATTCCTACTGTGAAGAATATGGAAACTTATGAGCAGAACTGTAAATTGACAAAATATGTACAATAAAGAGGCAAGTTTGTCAGAATTTTTTTTCAAAATAATCTTTCAGGAAAATAAACTATTTATTTTGGATGAAACATTGAAAAATACCTGTTGATGCGAATATCAGGAGGGATTTTTCTTACTTTAGAATAGGGTATTTTTACTACAGGAACTTTAACAGTTCCTTTTGAGGAACTCTGGAAGTTTACCTGCATTGAAACTGCAGGAACAATAGCTTAATTTAGTTCCCTTAGAAAAGCTGGATGTGTCAAGAAAATAATAAAGTACGTCACAGTGTTTGGGTTAGTCCAGGCTCACAATGTTGAAATCCAGAATATTATTAAGATTATTGTGCCACATTATGTGATCTCATGGGTATGCAGATTAGGGCTGAGCAATTAATCAATTTCAAATCGAATGGTATCTAATGTCATAATGCCACATCACAACTTAAATCAACTGCACGATGAATATTGAATGGAACATTGACTTTAAAAAGTTATACTGAAAATCTAATTGCAATATCTCTTCCAGACCACTCAGCCCTGATGCAGATATAAACAAAACATTCAACATCTTGCTGTAATGCTAACAATACTTTGAAATGAGGAAAATACAAAAGTGGAAGGCTTATGAATCTGGATAAGAGCAAGGTTGGGAGATGTGATAAACATGGGTCATCTATTCTTTCATGAGAACTGGTGGTGAAATTCTAATTATCAGTTGTAATATCTGTGGGTAACATTAGCTTCAAGAGCTAGAATGATTTGCACTCTTTGCAACAGCATCCAGTGTTCTGAGCAGTTCCACAATAAATATACCCATCTCATTTTTTTTTTATGTCACACATGTTTGAGTGCTCACAGACACTGATGAGTCTGTGAGCAGTTCAGGAGGTCTACGACAGGATCTGTAAACCCCTCATGTTACCAAATAATCTGGGCTAAACGATTCAAACCAAGATGCCAGACCCGATTTCTCCTCCAAATGTCAGAAGCAGTGAAATGGTGGTAATTCGGCCTGAAACATCTCCAGTGTGAGCCCAACCTTAGTAGGATGAATGTTGCTGACTGTTCTAATATAGATTTGTGCATTGCTTAACTCCGCTTTTTATAAGTACTAATTGTAAACAGTGTCAATATACTGGCAGAAGGAGTTAGCATTTCTGTAATCATTTTAAAACCAAAGTTATTTTGTCTGCTTCTCAAAGAGAGAAGATGAAGAGAGAGAGAGAGAGAGAGAGAGAGAGAGAGAGAGAGAGAGAGAGAGAGAGAGAGAGAGAGAGAGAGAGAGAGAGAGAGAGAGAGAGAGAGAGAGAGAGAGAGAGAGAGAGAGAGAGAGAGAGAGAGAGAGAGAGAGAGAACCATCAAGTTAAACTGAGGTGTTCTCAGTTCTAGCAACTAAACAGAAGATAAAATTTCAGAAACCACTATAATTTTTTAATACATCACTGTTTCAATTTAAATAATCTTCATGGTTCTGCAGATTCAGAACTACAAAAGAGAATACACAAAGAGGAGTATAGTTCCTGGTTCAGTTTCTGGATTTAGTTCTCGTGGCTCATAGCACCTGGAACTATTTGAAACAGCTTGAAGGGAAAATCTGACTGGCAAAGTTGCTACTCATACCTCCATAGATTATTCTAACACATATAGCCAACTTTGGCATATCTTAATAGTGTAGATGTAAAAAAAATTAACATTTGAGTGCTAGCTTTGGGAAAAAAAATTCAATGATTGCAGTGTGAGATGTTGACAGTCATACTTACGTTTGGTGGCTGGCAGGACGTCTGGTGACATTGCATACGCGATACTTTCTCTTCATTTGGCCACAGTGGGTCACCTCCACCTTCAGGCCTGCAAGCAATACAAAGAATTCACATCTTTTAACACAGACACTGGAAAACTGGCAAAAGAATCAAAGTAAATTAAAAAGCCTCACATGAAATTAAAGGTAAAAGGGAAGTGTCCCTAGCAAATGGCAGTAACTCAGGCCTACCTTTAATCTCCTTGGTGAAGCGGACCCTTTGCGAGTCAGTGAGAGTCTTGGGCTGCTCATCAATGTTGCGAATATCCAAAACTTCACACATGAACTCAATTACAGGCTGGGCTTTGTAGAAGGCCGTTGCAGACACTAGAGGGAGACAGAGAGCAGCAATAACTTCATGAACATCACAGGAGAAAATAAGTGCATCAATGTTACAACTTAGAGAACCCTTTGTCACCATTTTTTTGTTTATCCATTGTCAAAATGGTGACACAAACAGCTAAAGGAAGAAAAGCAGCTGCCTAGATACATAACATAACATTTATAGGTCACTGATGATTTAATTTCTCTTTTGTCACAGAGCAGTTTCTACTTTTGATATTTTTGTCCCAGTGTTTCTGTAGAGTCATGCAATGTCAGTAAAAACCACTGAGATCACAGACTGATTACACATTCTCTGGTGAGATTCTCTTTAGTGACTCACCATCAATGTTAAGCATCATCTTCCACATGGCAGGACGCACAGACTGGTGGAAGCCAAACCAGACTTCCCTTCCCCCACCCAGTGGGTGGTAGTATCCTTCAGGTGGGGAGAAAAATGATCGGCCCACTGGAGTGTACCTAATTGGGGCGGGTGGAGAAGTGGAAATGATGAATGTGCAAATTCAGTGCATGACCTCAGCATGAGTTCATGTCCAGTAAAGTTCTTGTTTCAGAATAAGTCAACCTCAACCAGAAGAAAAAAACTGAGGTAGATGGAATGTTGCTAGACTTTTCTGGATGGATGTTTTCTAAAAAAATTAAAAAAAAAAAAAGGTCAGATCGGTTACAACTTAACTGGCTTTAAGATTTCCTCCAAGTCCTCAAGCTACTTATCATTATTATGTTGCTCGGTATTGTTCAGTGAAATCTTTCACACAGGTCTCAGCTAACAAGTATCTTTTGTTTGGTGACTCTGACACCTGGAGGTATTGCAATGCATAATGCAAGTGAAGGGACAAACTTAACTTTGCTAAGCTGCAATGTTAGAATGTAAACAAACTAATTAATGACCAGTCTGATTTTAAGATGCACATGGATGTAATTTTTAGAAATACTTGATTATCTAACAGAACAGACCATTTGACAGGATTAGGGATGTAGTTTGAGCATCTATGTGTATTTGTGTAATTCACAGAGACTATACTGCACCTCATAGAGGCCAAGTGGCGCATGGCCACATCCAGGGCTTGAACTGAGTCGAGGGGAACCTGCAGCCGGCCACTGACTAGAGTCTCCTGCAGCAGGCGCCATGACACTTTGGCCAGCCAACGGATGGACACCTTGAAGATTCGATCTTTGCCCTCACCCGGGATAGTTACCTCAAAATCCACCTGGAGTGACAGAAGACAGAAAGAACAGAAAGCAGAGAGAAAGAATTAAAAACAGAAGCTAAATATAGATGGACATGAAGAAAAATAAATGTTACTGCTGTGTATGCTGTCTACAGATTTATGAAAAGGATTTCAGAAAATTACAACACTTTACATAACTGACAACTAACATTAGAAGAACTCATGAGCATGCATGGTTTTGTTGTGCTAAAGTTTGAGTTTCCATATTCCTTTATATAGGACTGTATGCAGTGGTACTTTAATGTGAATCCTTAAACAAATAAATTGACTTATACTGATTTTCCTTTCAAGCCAAGAGATAGACAAGAAAATTTTAAAATACTCTCAAACATTTATGGGTAATGTGAAGCATCACTAAGCAACCAGTTAGCTTAGCAATAAAAAACAAACAAACAAAAAAACAGGGTAAATATATTGCCTTTATCTATCTGAAAAAAATGACAAGTTGCAGATTAACAGAGGGTAATGTGCTTGACTATTTATTGGACAACCAGCAGAGACTCCTTTAGACAGAAGAGTGTATCCCCATTTCCAGTATTTATGCTACGCCAGGTTACCTGGTTGTTAGCTGTAGCCCTACTATTTACTGGACAGCTGTAGGAGTGCTATTGATATTCTTTTAACCCTCTTCAGGAGAGCAAATAATCACATTTCCCTTTCTTCCTCATTATTTCTTTAAGAATAGAAATAAAAAGCAGATCTCATCAATCTCAAATACCAACACATTAAAACCACACATCTAAAGCCAGATAGTAGGAAAGTAAATCACAAGATCATTTAATCGATCAGTGAATCCGGACCGTGGATCATTACAACTCTACCAGACTTTAAGTGTAGATGCCATTATTTTCAATTCACAATGAAAACATTTGTGCTTTGCAGCAGATGAGAAGCAGTGCTTGCTTTTAAGCAGAATTAAAATAACCTTGTGAGCAGGGCTGAAACTTTATTGATCCCTGAGGAGAAATTAGTTGGTAACTGTGGCATGGTGTAACAATGTAACCCGAAACCATAGCAAACATTTACCTTCTCACTCCCGATAGGAAGTGCTAGCACTGTATAGATGTTCTTCTTTCCATCATACACTGGCTTCCTGTCGCCAAAGAGCTGGGGCTTGAAATGTTGCACCATGTACTCCACCACCTCTCTGTAGGAAGCAACAAACACAACATAGGAATAATATGGAACATAAACACAAAGAAATCCCAGTCTGCCAGTTAAATCCATTGCTTCATTAGGATTTCCTATTGAGATTGACAGGGACATATCTCGAGATGATAGCATATTGATCAAGCAGGATACAGCTGGTGGATGCAATATCTCTTGGTCACAGGGGCAGGGGCAAGGACAAAAAGAGTGAGGGTGCAGGTGGTGGTGGTGGGGCACCTTTCAATTCAAGATGCCTTGGCCTTCATTTAAGTGTGGGGGATGAGGAGCTGTTCTGAAAAGGAAAGGTCAAAAGGGCTTGACCTTTGCATGCTTTCTTGGACCCATTGTTCCAAACCTCAAAATCAAAGGAGTTGAAGCTCAAAGACCCTCTCTGAATGTTTGCACATGCAGTTTTTTGGGGATTCTTTAGAATTTCACATTTTCTGAGTCCTGCAACTATCGAATTACAAATATGAATTTTTTTTTTGCTTTATTTGTTAATGTTTCTATTCACAACCTTGTTAATTAAGAAGGCAACAAAGCTAAGGGACTCTCCTAAAGCATTCTCTAAACATCCTCTGCTGGAATCCTTGAGGATTTTAACAATCATTTTTTCTGTCACAAACAAAATGATAAGAGGACACTAGCATTGGAAAAGGCATGTTGTGGTAGATGAAAAAAATATAGTCGGATTTTCATAGACGTGTTTAATTTTTCTACAGGAGATGCATAAAACATATGAATTAATTCAATGATGTGCACACGTTTAAATAAAGCTGTCAACCCACTATGTTGTATATTAACACCTGGCTTGAAACAGCTGCACTATTCTTTTCAAGTCGTTGTAAATGTCTGTCCATCTTTTGTAGATTAAAAGACACATTCTCTCCATTTCACATCCTATATATCTTCAGCTATGAGATAATCATCATTTATCCCATTGCTTGAGGCCATTTGTAAGCCACACTGGGACTTCAGAGCCCATGGACTGGGCTAGTGCCAAATGACTGACAATAAACAGAATCACCCTATATATTATACGTCCTCATCTGGCCAGCCCCTGATACACAACTCTACACATAAGACAACTGTGGAACATGACAGCCAATCATATCTCGCTGACAGACAACACATAGACACAAGCGTGACACCATTTCAGTGTCAGATCAAAAGCAAAGAAAGCTGAGCAAAAGGGAAAAATGACATTCATGCCTTCCTGAAAGGATGAATTCTCCTGGATCAAACATGAAGAAACACATGTACCATATGGCATGTTGCCAGTTACCCTCAAAGGCAGACAAGATAATCTTTCTTTTTTTTAAGGAACTGGCTCTGTGGGGAGCCATGATTGAAGTCTGCGAGGCAGACAGACAGCACATTTCCCAGTTCAATTTAGAAATTTATTTTGTTTATTGCTTGGATTAAAATAGTAAATGTAACAAATCATGAACATGGAAGTTCTTTTTTGTTTTTAAAATTTGCTACAGCTGAAAAATCTTTGGGGCCAGTAAGACTGTTTCATACAGATGAGCTAATACTGAAGCTTGCAAGCACGTAAACTGTTCAATGCTTATTCAGTGTAATATGTTGCCATGTAGTTCATTTAGAAAGCATCTTACAGTAGGTTTACTCTATGCAGTAATATACTTATGGCCCCCGTCAGATCAGTGATGACATCTTGATTTCGAAACAACCATTCAGATTTGACCTGCATCAGACAGCACATCACTCAGCAGCTCAGTTCAAGTGCTTCTCCATAGTATAAACACCACATAAGGTGAAAGGGTCAGTTAGGACAGATTCACTTTTGACTTTACCATCTGTTCAGAAGTCACTGGTGCACAGCTACGGCACAGAGAGGAGATTACCTACTGACACTCATAGAGATGATGCTAAAGTTTTACCTGATTCTGCACAGATACAAAAACATTTCACACATTGTTTACTGTTCTTAAAGGCCTAAGATTGAGTGACACTTTATAACTTAACAGCAGAATAACCTTCCATTATAAAGTGGAGCATGGAATATGATGTTAAGTTGATAAAATACACACTTTGCTGAGTATGTCTGACACAGGCATTAAGGTAACTTATTATCCACTTACACTGCATCACAACTCAGTATTTTTCCTTCTACATAAGTTGGTAAGACACATCTCAGAAAGACATGCTTGCAAATCTAGGAGCCCTACTTTGGTTGCACCATTTTTTACAAATATTTTCTCCCCATAAGAACACAATAATCAACCTATAAAAAAAACAGATGTTACAAAGAAATTCATTTTTCATGGATAAAGTAGCTGTAATGGCTGCCTCCTGTAAGACTGACAACACAGTGATTACTGGTGGCCGTTGGACTTGCATTATCCTATTTCATACTGGACCACACAGCAGACAAAACATCCACAAAATTACTCACTGTCCAAAAACACAATCACAGTCGGCGCATGTTTTTTTTACCTGTTGACTCGTCGTGGGCACTTGTCAGGCTTGATGTCCACCTCATAGTGATAAACGTCCATCTTTGGGATCTCCACCTCAAAGTAGTTGGCCAGCAGCTTGATGGGCTTGCCCACGGTACCCATGCCTGGCCGGCGGGGGGCATGGAATACCTGCTGCAAGGGTGGGGGGAAGACCCCCATGGGCACTGGACAGACAGCGAGTAGGGAGCCATCGACAAGGACAGGTAACAGAAGGAAGAAAATCCAGAGCAAAGAGTGTTGGAATGCAAAAAGTGAATGTACACAAAGCAACAATAAGGATGGAAAAAGAAGAAGTCAAAGCAACGGGATGGTACGGTCAAAGCAGGCACACCGGAAATAAAGAACAGTTAAATGAGGAGGTGGCAGAGGAAGCGGTTGTGAACAGCAAAAGACAGGGCAACGAGGGCGAGAAAAGTGGGCATAAGCCAGGAAGGAAGTGTAGGCAGGAGCAAAAAAGGACATGATAAGTGGCCACAAGAGTTGGTTACAGAGACAGGAAGGCAGGGAAAGAGAAGATAGGAAAGAAAAGAAGCAATGTTAAGGAAAAAGTTAAGCATCAGGTTATGTATTTGGGTCCAGGGTACGAGAGAAATTTGTTATAGAATTAGCAGCATAAGGGGGATGGAGGGGGATATTGACAAGCCATAGAGAACAGGGGGAGTAATCAGATTAGGTCAAATGAGGGTGGACAAGGGAGAGAAAGGGGAGGACAGAAAGAGTGTAGTAGAGAATAAAAAGAATAAATTATCAAAATGCATTTTCAAGTAGAGAAGTATCTAATTATCACATGAACTTCAGTTTTGTGGCTACAAAAATTAACATCAATTTTGATAATAAAAGCATTGTTTGAGTAAAAGTGACAAACTTCTGCTGGTTAAAGCTTTTACAATTCAAGAATGAGCTGCCTGTTTCTGTTGTTATTTCAATATTTGGACTGTTGATCTATGAAACAAAAATGTGAGAATGTATAATGGCATTACATACATATTTTACGGTCTATATATCAAGCAGTTTAGCACTGGAACAGGAAAAATGGAAAGATCAGCTAGTAATAGGCCTTAAATAATTAACTTATCAAGGGGGAAATAAACTGAGAATCAAATCATCACTTTGCAAGAACAAAATACTTAAAAATGCCTGACATTCTTATTTGAGCTTCTTAGATCGTATAGTTTTCTGCTTCTCTTTATCACATATATTGCTAAACTGAATATCTCATGGTCTTGCACCAAATATGGCCAGCAGGCTGATGGCCACGGGTTTAGCACTTTCAAAATAAGTCGGATGCTCTTTATAATAGTTTACATTTGGCACTATCTTGTAAAATCCAGGCCAACAAAGACAGTATTTCCCAAACTGTACTCATCATGCAGCTTTGGCCCACTCATTAGCAACCATCGATGCCAATATTAGTTTCACATCTTAAAAGTAAAAATCTGATTGAGTCAGAAGATCTATTACAGAGGGGATCCTATGGGTGCTAAATGTGAGGCTAGCTGTGACTTATGCCTGAGAGGGGCCCACTGCCTTAACCTCTGAGTCCCCAGAGAACAGCCCTCCTCCACCACAACAAAGACCCCAGCTGCCCTGCTCCTCCATCACACACACACACACACACAAATACATGGGTGTACGACAGAGGGAGCGCCCCTGGTACGATGAACACACTCATACACACAAGCACAGGGGGACCCCCTCTACATTCCCAGCCTCACCATGGAGACACCACAGCAACACAGCATTGTCATGGATATCAGGGGACCTGTGTGTGTGTGTGTGTGTGTGTGTGTGTGTGTGTGTGTGTGTGTGTGTGTGTGTGTGTGTGTGTGTGTGTGTGTGTGTGTGTGTGTGTGTGTGTAGGGCTGTTGCAGGAGATGGGAGGAGGCCGGGTGCCACTGTGACCATGCTGAAGAGACCTTGGCCTTTTTGGTCCTGCAATGAGCCTGTTCCCACATCAGGCCAAGGCGCCTGTGTATCCTAAACTGCAAAAGCCCTGCTTTAAATAGCTGCTATGGAAATCCTTGGGTTAAACATACCACTCAATCATATGTTCACTAAGCCTTCAGAAAATGCCAGACTGACAGGAATAGCCATTAACCACACAAAGATGCTCTGCTTAACATGTGTGTATTAGTGTGTGTGTGTGTGTGTGTGTGTGTGTGTGTGTGTGTGTGTGTGTATGTATATTGATGTGTGTAATCACACATCACTAAAACACATCTGACAAAAGCCATAAACACAGACACCAGGCATGTGGTGACCACTCATACTCTATGTGCAAGAAAACATGTATGCATGTAAATGTGTGAGCATCTAGACTAGAGGGTGTGTGTTGTGATTGTTGCACAGTCACACACAATGACACACACTTCGCCCTCGTGCCAGTAAAGGCAGATGGTGAGAAGCGGAGCCAGCGCTCTCACATATCCCAACACAATAGCAGTCTTTCCCGGGCGGTAAGACTGAAGCTGAGCTTCAGAGCTGCATCACAACATGAAGATGCTCACTACTTACTGTCTTTACAATGATGCAACAATAACACCAAGTCACATGGGAATGATTATTTTAAGGTTACATTTGGGATGACAAGTTTGTGGGTTTTTTTTGCACTTTGTTTCGGTTGATTAAAGACCAGTTGGCAAACTTTCCTATTTCCCAACTTTTGGTCAGCTTCTTAGGGCAATAATTTTTAAGACCTTTAAAAAACAAAAAAAAAAAAAAACAAATCTACAGAACTAGACTGTCATTTTATATTCACATTTGAGTATATGGCTTGTAAGGAGTTAAATAATGAATTTGAGGTTAAGAGCAGGTCTCCCGTGTTGCTAGTGATAAAAGTTCTACTGAGCCTAAATGTACACTGAAATAAAAATAAATTCACAGAGCAATGACTTTCAAATTTCACATTGTGGAACAGTATTGGATGTATACTAGGAGACCCCATCACTCATCACAACAAGCCAAGAACACGAATGAGAAGGAATTATGCATTAATGCTTTGGCCAAACTAGTTGTGTCTCTGAGTACTTGGCCGTTGACCATGAGCTAAACATGGATATCAGATCAATCTTGGAAAATAGCACACTGAATCATCTCACTTCAAACACAAAAGAAGACTTTGAATTGAGGGGCCCTCAGGGCCCTTCCCCCATCCCCAAAAAATAAAAACAAGCCTATTCAATTGAATTCAAGGTTCACGATCTAGAATGACAATGTGATTTTAATCTCAGACCTACTTAGGCAAATAACACCAGCCTACAGACAGCCAAAGATGAGTTATCATTTACAACAGTACCTCCATAAGAAAAGACAAAATTCTCTGTGAAAACTTTGGCTTACAAAAATTCAAGACATTCAAGTTGGAATAATAATGCCAAGGTTCAAGGTTTTCCACAGCAAGTGAACTTCAGACCTGGGCATAAAATCAAACACTGCCTTGTTTGTGTTTTGATTGTATGCTTCCACACCTTAGTGTCAACCAAGAAAACTACCAAATATAGATCAAGTCTGGCACTGATAAGCATTGGCTGTAAGTCTGACAGAGAAGCATACAGAGAAAAAACACACATATAAATGCAATGCACTGCAGATGCTTCTGTCTGTCTAAATCTAAAAACAGCTTCTGTCAACTCCAATGGCAAATGTGCAGATATCACAATTGAGAATTATTTTTGGATTCACATAAATAAATCATTCTTCTATCTCTGCAGATGGTAGGCCGGAGGTGGCCTGTGATATGTGCATGTACGGCAGTAGTGTTAAACACTCTTTAGACAACCTTAACACTGGGACCAACCATCTCCTGTCAGTGGCAGGGAGGCTGGTCTGCTGTGCGGAGCGTGCGGGGAGCAGCCAGCTGCTGCTGCTGCTGCTGCTGTTGCTGCTTGAAGGCGGGATTCACCTCGTCCCTTCTCACCGAGATTCCCACGACCTCCCTGGCCCCGCGCATGGCTGTGGATATTGTCAGCGCTCCAAAAGGTTGTCTATAGCTATAAATCTGGATAAATAATAACATTTCTAACAAACTGTTGTGCATTCAGATAGAGTCCGCTCTATCGCCCACTCTCCCTTATCTAAACGTTGCGATGCAACGGACAGGGCTGACACCAAGCCTCCTTGTACATCTCCCTGGCGCTAAGGCCAGGCTACGGTACCCCGTTTTCTCTCTGCAGTCAATATTTGCAGCATAACGGGTATCTGAAAAGATAGCATTTTACACCAGTGGAGTAAAAATGAACCTACCAGCGCCAGACGGTCCCGGCTCCATCCCATTCACTTAGCCGCGCGGGTACAAGCTAGCTACTCCGGGGTGCTGTGGCCAAACCGCCGGCCCCTTCAGGGTGGAAGCGTCTCAGACTTCCAGCCCCCTCCTCTCGGCGTGTAGTCTTCTCCCTTCTCGGTGTACCCCCGCCCCCTGCCCCTACCAGAACCCCCCCAGACCCGCAGAGGAGTTGAGGCTAACGGCGATAGCTGCCAGTTGCTTGTCTGCCCGTTGACCCTGGAGCTAGTAGCGGCAGAGCTGGAGGGCGATACCGTTGGATTTCTACCGCTGTCCCTCGGCGGCGCAGCGTGATCTCTGCCAGCGCTGTGATTTCGCCGATTGTCCGCGGCGATGTGATTTCTTGACGGTCTGTAGTGCTCCTGCTCTCCGTTCAAGCAGGATTCTCCAGCGGAACAAAAAAAGGCCAGCCCCTCACCCCCAAAAAACCTGAAACTTCTTCTTTGCCATTAAAAAAAAGTGCAAAGGAACTGTTGATGAACTTGCTGTCACACCCCAGAGGCCGAAGACGGAACTACACTGCAGATATGGAAATATGTGTCAGGCCTGGCTGTTCACAATTTTTTGTTAAAAATTAGATGGCTTTACCCAAGATACGTGGGCAAAAATAGTTTTTAAAAAAATCAGTATGTTTATCGTTATAACGGTTTATTTTCATATCAGCAGTTGCTAGTTACTACAGGTCCGTATTTTCAATTTTTATTTTTTGCAAAGATGTCTTTTAGACTTAATGTTTGTTTCATGCTCATTAGATAGGTACATTTTGCTGCAAATATTTAATTTTAGACTTAAAGCTTATTTCATTCTTGAGTTTTGAACATTGTGGTGGACTCTTTTCTGTCCCTGCTTTATTGTACTAGAAGGTTCGATAATTATGATTATTTATTTTTGATGAGTCTTTATCAACTCTTTAATTAATTTCCATGTTTTGTTATCTGTAAATTAAATTAATTAATCAAACTTCTGTTTCTTGACCTACACTATGCTGTGCAGCCTTTGGCACTCGTGGGCTATCAATTAGCTAATCATCCTCATCTGTCATCTCTCTTTTCATTCCTGAAAGTTGTTTCTTTTCTCCATCTGTTTGCTCCTGTGAGGTCATTACCAAGAAGCACAGCCTCTCTTTTTGTTGTTATCCCGGTGATACTGGGATAATGCTTTCTCTTGTTAAAGGGTCTTTCCTACTGTTAGGATTTATTTTTTTAAGGTGCCACTAACTGAACACTGAAATTGATATTACATATGAGTGTTACAATATTGACAATAATAACCATTTAATGTGCAATGAATGCATGAGCTGTGCTTGACTTTTAAAAGGGAAGAGATGGAGCTAAGCACTAACTCCAAGCTCTGATGGACACAGACAGGTCAGGCTGGAAAGTTACAGCCACTTACAAAAAAATGTTTCTTCTTGTACACATGCACAAACACTAACAAAGATAGAGTTTTGGCTCTGATACACAGCATATTCCTAGTTCCTTATAGTGTAACAACTAATTGTACTGAAACTGCTAACTCAAGGTTGTTTGAGGGAGAAAACCATAATAATCCTCCCTAAGGGACACCTACATCCTCCCTGTGAGATACCACTAATGGCTACATCATATCTCAGCTAACAGTGGAATAATACTAACTGGCAGAAAGCGGGAAAAGTTTGCAGGAGGGTTCTTTTCACAGGGTGCGGCTCCTGGGGATTGGATGAATCATGTGCCAAGAGATATGGACATATCTGTGCGCCAACTAATGGGAGAGCTAAGTCTAAACCACGGTTTATCCACACCTTTAGCCAATCACATTTCAATATTTGAATTATATGTTTGTGTTCTATAACCAATCACATTTCACCACACTGAATATAATGTTCTGTTCATATCAGACTCTATCCTTTTCTGAGAGGCTGTTCCAAACAGAAAAGATCCTTGTACAAAATTCTTTTGAGACACTGATATTTACAAAATAAGCAGCTTAATTGGAGAGAAGTAGTTTGTCTTCTATCTCAACAAACGAACATGCTCAACACTACAGAAAATCAAGGTGTCAGTGAGTCCAGTTTTCTTCACCATTAAAAGGCACTCAGAAACTGGGGGAAACTCTGACAGGAATAGATCTGGAAGATCCAAACCACAACAGAATCAGAAGACAAGTTTCTGAGAGTCAACAGCTTGCATGATAGGTGGCTCACAAGACAACAGCTTCAAGCACAGCTTAACAGTGGTTAGTAATCGTAATAAGCAAGTCTTGGTTTCAACTATGAAGAGAAGACTTGGAGTTGCAGGTCTGACAGGTCGAGTTGCAGAAAAAAAGCCATTGCTAAGACATCAGAATAAGAAAATGAGGTTGGCCTGGTCCATGAAACACCGCCAATGGACTACTGAAGACTGGAAGAAGGTGTTTTGGACTGATGAATCAAAATTTCAAATCTTTGGTTGATCATGCAGGATTTTTATACATCGTCGAGTAGGAAAAAGGATGATTCCTCAGAGTGTGACATCAACTGTCAAACATGGAGGAGGAAGCATGATGGTCTGGGGCTGTTTTGCTGCCAAGGTCAGTACAGAGTGAGAGGTACCCTGAACCAACACAGCTATCACAGCATTCTGCAGCACCATGCAGTACCCTCTGGTATATAGTTGGTCAGGGGTTCATCCCACAGCAAGATAACAATGCATAACAAAGCATAAGTCTAAGCTATGCCAGAACTACCTTAGGAAAAAAGAACCAGATGGTAAGCTTGAAAACATGGGATGAGTCAAAAATTTACAATACATTTTGTTTTCTAAATTTTTTATTTTTTTTTTAAACTTCATTTGTTTATTTGTTCTACGCTTTCATTTTAGAGTACAATGAGACATTAATGCATAATTTCCAACAAAAAAAAAGGAAAATTGGGGTGTTCGAAAACTTTGACCGAAATTGTATATAAAGTAAATCAGTTTAATAATAATTTTATGTATTTATTTATCTTTGAACCCTTTATTTTTTGCATACTTTTGAAATTCACTGTAATATTAAACATAGACAGCTAGTTGGTCTGGCTCATAATAAATGAGTTTGTCAGTAGTGGAAAGTATAAGTACATTTATGTAAGCACTGTAGGTTTGAAGGTTGTTTTTTAGCATTTCCCTTGTCACTCTAAACGTTAATTTCATTGTTTTGTTGAAGGAAATATTGTACCTTGTTACTTAGGCATAGTTATAACTTAAGTTTAACTAAATCTTGATGTTGCTCTGGCCTTAACAGCAAATAGTAGAAAACACATGACAACATAATTTTTGATTTTGTTTTAGACAAACTGGTAGCTGCCAATTAATTCAGAACTGATGGGTCTAAGACAAAAGCCATAACTTTACTATAACGTTATTATCAGTAAAACTTAAATTCCATGTATAAAAACAATGTCAAATCACCAATCAACAGGGATGCTTAGCTTACAATAGTGAGGAATTCAAGCTAGCTAACTAGTGTCGCAACGAGCAAGTACAGTATAATATTATTAGTTTAAGATAAAGTCTGCTAGTTAGCCTGTATCAGAAATTCAATAAAGTACTGAAAATCACAGATTTTTAATTAATATTAATATATTAACATTACATCAAAATAAGTATTTCTTTTAATTTCATCACACCAGTAAAATAATTGCAATGCCATTTAAAGATCAACAAAATCATCCAAAAAAAAATACCTGCATTGAAAATATACTGTCCACAGAGGAATTACAACATTGTAATATATGAGAATTTTAAATAATGATAACGATGACATTTGTTATTGTAAACACATGTTGCTTATAGTTCTTCTGAACTTTTGCTTAAGTGTGATTTTTAATCCATGTGTTGTACTTGTACTACAGTTTTGTCCATTGTTTTATTTTTACTTTTACTCCAGCAAATGTTGCGAAGATCATACCTTTCCTATTAAAGGTTTTTCTCCAGGCTATCACAGTTATTTTATTTATTTAATCAAATACTGCAATGTGTCAGCAAAGCGTCCATCCTCATGTTTTGAAAATCTGCTAACCGCTGACAGGAAGTCGTCACCATGGGCATACGTCACTTGACTCTAATGCGGAAGAGGTCGTCATCGTAAAAGCTGTGAGTTGGAAGGTCTGTGAAATGTGATAAAACCATTGCAGTTTTGTGAGTAGAACAGCTTGTGCTTCCATATTTTGAATGAATGAAGCAATTTCTAACAAGAGTTTGTGTTTTCTGGACGATGTGTGACAGGGTTTGTGCTTTTTTTAGCCTCATAGCAGTTTAGTTCATTGCATGTCTCGTGAGCCCGGCAGGCAGTTAACGGTGGAATCCATCAGTCACTGCTTGTCAAATGATACATTTCTAAAAATGGAACGTTATTATACTAGAGTTTGCCGGTTGTATAACAGCAACTCAGGGATTTTTTTTCTGCAAACTGTATCGGTTATAAGGTGCAGAGTCGTGAACCTGTTTCAAATATTATTAATTACCTATTTCCAGCTCGCTTGAAGCCTGAAAATGTCGTGGATAAAAGAAGGTGACTTAAACCTGCTTGAAAAGATTTCTGCCAATGTCCTAAAGGTAAGCCAGTGTCTGTAACAAAATAGCTCTGTTTAGCCTCCGTTTGTGCCTCTCATTTACTGCTATTACATTACAGTCACTGATCTAAGCGTCAGTTTTACCGAATAAAAGAAACCCTAGATTAATCACTTCATACTGCAGTTCTGGAGATATTAACAGAACCCTCAACGGCTCTTCAGACTATTTGCAAAATAATAAATCTCTGAAATTATACCAACTTAGTACCTGGAACTGAATCCATTTTTTCAATCTGCATGCCATGTCTTTGTTGATATATGTAGTAACATATATTTGCATACAACATTGTTTTTATATTGTTCATCTGTCGTCCAAACAAGCAGATGTCATTTCCAGCTACCTGGATCAGAAATATAGTTGAAATGTGATTTGTTTGCTTTTCTATCCGATTGCAGACAGAATATTTTTCTTATCCAGATGGTTTCAAGAGCCAGAAAATCATCTACAGAGTGCTCAATGTGGTTAAACAAGTTTCTGGGATTTTTAAACATCTAATTTTCTGAAAACTGGCTTCATTTGATTGGTAATAGATTTAAGGCACAAACTGACGATGCTCTCTAATTGATGAATCACGCAAAGTGCCCATCACAATTTCCCCTGAGCTCTCAGCTTCAAATTACTTGTTCTGATTAGAAAATGGTTCAAAACACAAATGTATATAATAATTTTTTGTAGAGCTTTTAACTGCATCTCACGGTTGTCATCAGTGGATTGAGATGTCTCATTTTCTGCTTTCATCTGTTGATGAAGACAAGTAGATGCACTTGAAATGTCTGAGGGAAAAGCTAGTGGGCAGTTACTGTGTGAAGATTCTTTCAAGTATTTCTAACATCAAAGAACAAACTTTACAAATATGTTGAGGTTAAAATATCAGATGGTTTAACAATATTCACTTTAGAATTAGACATGTTAGTCTTTTGAATTGGTTAATCTATTAAAGTCTGTTGATTCAGTTACGTTTTCTGTCACTCAATTCAATTATTTCTCAAGTCACATCTCTTTTGGCTCCCTTGTTTTGCATTGCATCTACCAGGCGGGACCCATGCCTAAGCATGTGGCCTTCATCATGGATGGTAATCGACGCTTTGCACGTAAGAAAAACATGGAACGCCAAGAAGGACATATGCAAGGCTTCAACAAGCTGGCAGAAGTGAGTTTGCATTAGAACTAAAGAAACCACTACCATCTGGGTGTAAATAAACTGCTCATTAATATCTAATCCATTGTCTCTTCCACATCAGACACTACGCTGGTGCAAACATCTGAACATCCCAGAGGTGACGGTGTATGCCTTCAGCATTGAGAACTTTAAGCGCACTAAAGAAGAAGTGGATGGACTGATGGAGCTGGCCAAGCAAAAATTTGAGAGGCTGTTGGAAGAACGGTGAGTTTCAATTTGAGCTTTCCACTTTGCTGTTGCATGTGGCGCAAGTCACGTATTACACATCATATGATACATCATTTGAATCACAGCTTTCTTAAAGTTGAGCATAACAAAATGCAGCCCTCAAGCACAGCTGCATAGTTGAATAGTTGTCTTTTCAAGACTGAAACTTAAGTTTCAGTTTTAGTCTTCTTCAGACAGATAATGAGTAGCCAATCTTTACAAGGATTTTTGAACACCATCTGTTAAATGCTGCCAGCCAGTTGGGGGGACAGATCTTCTCTCCCCAAATGTCTTTGGAGTTCACTGTCGCTGTTTCAATGTCAGTATGGTCGGATTTCAAAACATCCACAGGGATCTGGCTGGAAATGTTGAAACCTCTTTGAGTGCAGCTGGACACAACAGCAGTTTACAACACTGACACAGAAACACTTATTGCTGAATTGGGCATTGAGTAAGATAGACTATGGACTGATGGCCAAGAGGAAGAAAGGCTGACTTATAAATAGGAGTGCGTAATGTCAATTATTTCCAATGCTATTTTGGCTTCTACTGACTTTGTTTTGCCATTTCAGTATGCCAGAATATAAAGTTTCCACCTGTGGGTTTTGCATCAAATTGCACACTTACTCTGGTCTTTAGCTGTGTGCATTTGCCAAATACTTTCAAACCAGTTAACAGCTGAATTTTGTTTTTGAGTTGAATTTTAAAACAAATGTGGAAGTGTTTTAATCCACAGTTCCAGAAAGACCAAGAGACTTTTTCTGACATTGCAAGGTATTTCTCCATGCTGTTCTACAAGCAGTAATATTTTATAGATGACTTATATCTTTGCTTTTGGGACATTAACCTATGGTCATCTATCTAGTAGTAGCTTGTTAGCTAAACCAGCCATTTGATGCTCCTCATTAGTCTGTGAATAGTTCCCACAGAACCATGTAACTAAATTCAGGAGTTCAAATGCTTGCATTTGAGACAGTTTTAAAAATATAGTTTTGTCTAAAAAATATATTATGTGACAATATTTTAAATGTACCAGTGTGGCATATTGTGAATAATCTTATTTAGTCCTGACACTAATAACATTTATGATACCGATCTGTGTTTTTATAATACTGATCAAACTGTCTAACCTTTGTTACAGTATAATGGTGATGCTGTCACCACCACCACAACAAATCACACTTATCACTCTTTCTGATAAAGTGTGATTAGTGTTATTAAAATAAACATTTGCACGTGACAAGCTACCTTTAAGCAAGACACTGCACCACAGACTGTTCTTGGAAAAGTGTATAGAGTGGAAATTCATATGTGTTCACACCTTTATCTCTCGGAGCGAAATACAGACAGACACGTTTCGTCAGTCATGCATAAAATTGAGTAATCTTTCTGTACTCCATGTTTGTTTGAATGTTTTTCTTGTTTTTGTCTTGTCCTCTAAATGCCATTCTACTCTGCCCCTTAGGGACAATCTGGAAAAGCATGGTGTTTGTATCCGGGTCCTGGGTGACTTGAATATGCTGCCGCTTGATCTACAGGAGCTTATTGCCAAAGCCGTAGTCACAACCAGGGCTCACAATAAGTATGTTCAATCATTTATGCTTTTATTAGCCTCATCATTAGTGATTAAACTACCATACCTTGTTATAATATACATTATAAGGGACCTCAAGAGTGCAAATTCTTGTTTTGTAGATGTTTTCTCAACGTGTGCTTTGCCTACACATCGAGATATGAAATCACCAATGCAGTCAGGGAAATGGCTTGGGGAGTGGAGCAGGGTCTAATCAAAGCAAGGTAAGTGATAGACAAGACAGCTGTGAAAAAATCTAGTTAATATTAAATAACATGCTGAATAACTTATAGAAACACAACCTGAGGAGACATTGCTTTAACATTCAGTTCATATTTCTGTGATGCTCAGTGATGTTTCAGAGTCATTGCTAAGTGAGTGCTTGTACAGCAATAACTCTCCCAATCCTGACCTGCTCATCCGCACCTCAGGAGAAGTGCGCCTCAGTGACTTCCTTCTTTGGCAGGTGAGGAATGGAAATGGTTGTTTGAAAAACTAACTGTATTTGTAGATAGGAATTGTTTTCTTTCTCATGCTCCTACATCGCATTAACATTTAAGTAATACATTTACAAACTTGCTTCGGTGTTTAGTCATCGTTATAAGTTTGGGGTAAGAATTTCTTTGAAATTCAAGCAGAGTGCCGTGTAAACCTAGCAGTTAGACTTGTATTTCAGGTCATGTTACCCAAGCCATTTACCTCCAAACATTATTTTCAACAAAGGTATCACTTCATGTAGACATGACTCCAGAACTGTTGATGCTGACAAAATCAAATCTGTGATTTATGTGTCATTGCGTTTTTCAGTGATCAAAGATGAGAGATGACCATGTGGTTTTACCAAGAAAAATTCAACTTTAACAACTTATTCATGACAGTTAAATTGACTCAATTGCTTTAATGTAGCTAAAAAAAAACAGTAATATATATTTCTCTCTTAATAACAACCATTAACGATTAGATCTTAAGCTCTGTCTGAGAAACACCGATATTTCTGTGCACATACAATATTTCTAAGTTGCTGTATCCCTCTAACAATCAATTATTACCTCCAATTTAGGTGGTGTAATTTCTGACAGACAGTATTGAACCAATAGACTATATTGCGTATAATGTGAACTGTAAAGGCATCATTTAAAGCTTCTCTTTAAAGACTTGTATTGATTTTCATTTCTGCAGACTTCCCACTCCTGCTTAGTGTTTCAGTCCGTTCTGTGGCCGGAGTACTCATTCTGGAACCTGTGTGAAGCCATTCTGCAGTATCAGTTAAATCACAAATCCATCCAGGTAAGGCTTCGGTCAAGGCACAGTATTTTTTTGGCATCCACAATGTGTGAATCGGCAGTGGAAAGGGTGTAGAAATCAAGAACATCTTAGACTTACAGTAGCTTTGTATAAATACAGGTCTTGAGAACGTCATAATGATTGCTGTTTGAGGTCGTTTCAAATCTATTCATTCATTTTTGAGACTCGAGTGTTATAAAGCAATATTTTGATGATTGTCTCCTCAGTGTTAGTGAGGATCCTCACACTCCTGTGTAGCAAATGCAGTTCACTTGTGTTCGCCATGTGTCAACATCTGAACACAGTATGTGATTTTTTTAGGTCTGCTTTTGCCCTTTATTTAATGTGTGCATTGTCTACAAGGGGTATATTAGAAATTCAGACAGCCAGCACGAAAGCAGCAGTCTGAGTATCTTAAAAGCGCATAATAAAGTAATAAGAATGCTCACTATCACAGAAAACGTAACTAATGACTGGTATTGAACCCAGTCAAATTCATTTGTTTAGCTACTACCACAGTTATGACTCTAAGTATTATTTGTAGACATATAATTCATACTGTGTGTTGAGTGTGGGGATATCAGGATTTGAGTACACTTCTACAATACTGTCCAAAACAACTTTGGATTTTAACTGGGGATTGAAGCAATTCCTATCTATATGTACCAAATCTGAGTTTTGATGTGTGTTGCATTACAGAAAGCCAGAGAGCTCCATCGAGAGCATCAGGCCCTACAGCAGCTGGAGGCAGATCGCGCCTGTGTAGCAGAGCACCTGCAGCATCATGGGAATGGAAAGCCTGCCGATGCCCAGAGAAGACAAGAGGCACTGCTGCACTACACCGCCTGCCGGGAAGACCGAGTTCAGGACTTCCTTGAAGCCCTGAAGCACAAGAGAAACTCTTTCTTTAGTGACTTATGCAGCAAACCTGTCTTGGCCTAGGAGAGCTTGGAAGAACAAATCCTCTGTTGAAGTGGTGAAGAACCCTCTCCTGTCTTCTTCCCAAAAGGGCTTCTGTGGAAATGGGAAGAGCAAACAGTGACTGGGAATGGGTTAATTTTGTCACTGATTTGTACAGGACGAGAGGGTAATTTTACCCCTATGGGGCTGTAGAATAATTGTGATATTTATGATTGTAGATTTAAGAAGTCTAATATGTGGAAATGTCTGGTCAAGATGCAGTTAAATAATAGTGTAAATTGTGTGTCAAATGCATGCCGTTGATTGGAAGGTCAAATTAAATGAGCAGAAGCTATGTGTCTTGTTTTTGGAAATGTTTCCAAAACAGTCATCCGTAGAACTCAGTGCAGTGTTGCATTTTTGCTGAGGTTCGAAAGAAGTGTTGTTTGTTGAGTGTGGTCTTGATGACATAACTATATTTTGACCAGCGTTCTTTAACAGAATAAAGTGATTAGTGTATGTCAGATATGATTAAACGATTTGTGGCTCACTGTTTTGTATTTACATACAACATGTCTAAGTTGCCTCCATCTCCCTCTTAATATATTGATAGCTAATGTCTTAACTTGTGCTCCAAAGAAATCATGATATTCGCAAGTTCTGAGTTGCTGATGTACAAGCATCAGGGCAAACCAAATTACTGTTTGATTCAGATTCATGGGGTCTTTCTGCAACTAGACAAAACATTAATTTCTAATGCTAACTGCTTTTTAAGCATTGTACATCTTCACTAATACACCACTGGTTAGAAATTTGTTGTATATGGCAAAGTAATGTTGTTTATGATTACCATTTTGGTCATATTATGACTTAGTGATGCAGCATGAACCAGGAAATAATCATTTTTCACCATCAAGTTTGATGGGTTTTCATCAATTTGAAAAAGAAAAATTAACATTCATGTCAACTCTCCGTCTGTTCCCCAGAAATACAATGTCACGATGAAAAGGATAAAAACACACCAAGCTTAGCATAAAATATAAATAAGTTATAACAGAGGGGTGACAAGAACATGCATAAATGTTCATTTTAGAAGGAAAAAAACGTGAATATGACAGTAATGCACAATCCAATGAGTCTTGCTTGAACAAAGCAACAGACAGCCTAGAAGTGAAAGGAATAGTGCTGATCCTTGCAGACATATCCACACTAACAGGTCTGTCATGAAATACAAAAAGGGTGCACATTTCTTGCAAAAATCCTCAGTCTTTAATTTCTAATGCCAAATGCAAGATGTCTTAAATCAAATGACTAGTTTTTCATCTTTAAATGTTTCTCAGTAGGCAAGATTAATAAAATAAGTGATTGTCTTTGAGAAGCAATTTTAAGTATCTTGCATCACTTCTATAGTGGTAGAAAAAGCATGGAGATACATTTGGTGAAAGAAGCAACACTATGATATGAAAAGTAAGTTCTGCATTTAATATTTTAAGTACATAATGTGAGCATTAAAATTTACTTAAAGTATCAGAAGTCAAAATGCTTATTATATATCAATTATATATTACTGAAATAACTTTACTTATGCATTGACATGTAAGCAACATTTCAATATTGTCTAGGTATGACTAATTTTAACTATTCCATTTACTGTTGGGTAGCTAACATTTATAAAGACTATACAAACTCAAACATACAAACCAGATTTGTGTGAAAATAGTATGAGGTAATTGTATTGCAGAGGGGTACAAAGTACACTATTGCTCTCTAAAATGGAGAGGCGCAGAAGGATACGGAAATACTCAAAGTAAAAGTACAGTAAAATTGTCGAATTTGTACTTGAGTAACCCCGTGCTTTTATACTTGTTGTGCCATGCGACTAGCATGTGTACCTAAATATTTAGTCATGGTTAGGTTTGTTTGCACGAAATGTCCACTTCATACCATAAACAGTGTGAAAGAAGTGAAGTAAAATGGAGCTGCTATTACCTTTATCTACGTTTGCTCGATTACCGCCCGAACAGAAAGTGTCGCTACAGCGCCTCCCTCCGGCTCTGCTGGGAATTCCTCCAAGCCGCTTCCTACCCTCTTCAACAAATGGGCGGTCCATGGAGTCACATGACACGTGTGGGTCCAATGACAAACGTCGAAATGGAAAACTGGTTCGAACCGGTTTCGATCTTATATTTCGGTGTATAAACTACAAAAACATTCGTTTGCATTATACATTCGCCATTTTAGACTGCGACGGGTCAGTTGTTATCTGTTGACTCTTCGATAAAAGCCCGTTTAACGGCTGTATTTTTGTGAATTTTCTGGTCATTTGTAACCAACAACATGGGCAAAGCGAAGGTAAGCTTTTTATTTAGATTTATTTTCAGTCTGCGCATTTGCTTCGTGCTGGTTACTTAAGTTGAACGTTAGGCTGCGTTTGATATTTCTGCATCAGAGGAACGTCATCATCTCTAACAAACGGTCGAGCAATGGCGGCATGATAGGGGAGATCTATACAAGCATCCTCCCATTCGTCGAAAATAAAAGCGCATGTTTCTAATTTTCGCATAAAATATCCCTTAACGATTAGATACGATGGTAACGTTCATATTGGCAACTTGTCACCCAACGCCTAAGCTCTGTCAAGTGCAAGCGTTGACATGGCGCTGTGAAAAATTTCTAACATCGTCTGTCATTTCCCTCTGTGGAAGTAGGCAGGGCAAAATATTGACAGGTTAAAACGCAGCAGCAAACTTTCCAATACACGCTGTAAATGTTTCTATAGCCAGCACGTCCGCGCGAGTACATAATTTATTATTTTGATCATCTAACAGCAATGTTGCGTGATTTAGACACCAAAATAGACTCCAGCACAATCTCCAAATATGAGGAAGGAGTGGGGGAGGGGAGGTGCCCATCATGATTTGTTTGTCTCTGTGTTGAATAAGAAAAATCGTGCTTGTGCCAGCATGTTAAATCTAAGGACTCTTAATACTTCGTCACCTACGTTGTTTTGACCAACAATAGACGTAAATAAACTCTGCGTGCGTTGCTGTGTATCAGTGCGCATCAGAAGATGTACAATACGATATTTTAAAAAGCAATTTTTCGAAATTAGGAGTATTTTGTTGTATTAGGATTAATTTAAATTTGCGTGTAGTCTGTTGCAGGGTGCGATCTTGTTAAAATACTAAACATACAAAAAGGTATATATATATATTTTATTAAATAAAAATTCGACCAAATCTCTACAGAAATGTAATTACAGTTTCCGTATATCTTCTGCAGGCCTGCGTTTAGCTGCAGTTATTGTGCAGCTACAGATTAGCAAAGTAATAATCTTATCAGTTTCCCAACAGCTGCCTGTCGGCGCGCAGTGATACAAAACAAAGGAAGCTGTCAGGGCGCCAAGACGGTGTCATGGTGACAGGACAGCCCGAATTTGAATTCAAATATGCGCGGGAAGGTCTTTGTGAATTTCAAAATCAGCAACAGTGAGCGAGGCTCTAAATTTATTTTTAGATACTGGTAGTACATTTTGTCTTCAACATCATTACACTGCAGTTCATTTTGTTTGATTGTGCTGTTTGAGTTGTGATGAATAATTCTGCTTCATAAATTTAATATTGTATTTTTTTGTCGTTCTTTATCTTTCAGACTGTGGCCTCTGAGGTTTGTCAGTAATCACTCATTTGTTTATATTATTCATATTGTATTGATGCTGTTGTTTTGCAAAAACATTGTACAACTTTCCACAACTGTCTTTTGCTATTTGTTATTGTAATGAAATATTGTTTTTATTTGCAGTTGGTACTTGATGAAAGCTGTCTGGCATTGTCTAGTGCTGTAAATATTGAACTTACTTGATGCAAACTAGTCTAGTCCGTAGTTTTATTAAAGTTTTTTTTCCTGCTCCATTTCAATAGAGAAGATGCTCTGCACGACTGGCACTGGTAAGTTCCTTAGAAACACAATTAAGTAGCCTATTTTAAACAATTGCAATTTTGCTTCATGTTTGCTCTTGTTCTTCATCCATGAGTAGGCTGCTTCCTGATAACAGTTTTCCACAAAGAATAACTTAAACTAGTATAAACTGAAATATTTGTACACTGTCACCTGTGTATTTGAGTTGTACAATTGACCATTTTGTATTTATCTAAAATATTTTAATCTAAATATTACCATTTGTGACATGAATAAGTAACATAAACTATTGCCAATTGTGGTTGTGGTATTGTGGTTATAGTAAAATGTAAGAATATATTTTTCACAGTAGCATTCTCTTTTATTGTGTTATCTATTGTCACAATTTTAACTGTATTTCTTTTTATTTTGCAGAAACCTGCTAAACCACCAGTGGAGGCGAAGAAGAGAACCGTAAAGGTATGGAACTTATCTGTTAGCTGTATGTCACATGTGAAACCGATTTGGTTCCTTGAAAGGAGATCAAAATTACCCTCTCTCCTGGGCAAAAGGGGAAATCCCTTTGGCCCACATGGTTTTATCTATTTAACATGTGATACGTGTTCACCATCCTGAGAGCTCTAATCAGTTTGTCATTGTCATTTTATTTTGTAGAAGGCGTCCAAAGCAAAGAAGGAAAAACCAGCTGAGAATGGGAACACCAAGAATGAGGTTTGTTACTGTAATGAGAAAGAGCTTCCTCCACAGCGTTTCCACAGTATGCATGTTATTTTTGCAAGCATTTTGTGTTGTACTTTTTCTTTAAACTTCATCCAAATGCTTCAATAGTTCATTTTCGAGCACAAAGGTAAAAAGATAAACTAAAACAAAACTGCAATCTGTCAAAATAATGTGAAAGAAAATTAAGAAACCTACATCTAGAATATGGTTTTAAGAGTCTGAAGTGTTGGTTTCTTGGTACATTTATCCCTGTCAATAAAAAATGAATACTTGTCTTTACAATTTGCCACCAATTACATGATTTACAAAAGCAAAGTTTGTAACATTTTGTCTTTACGTGGTATTGTAAGGATATAAACTTGCAGCTACCCAGCAAAAATGAAATGAAAGGGAGAAAATAGAAGCATGATGATGATCACAGCAGACAAGAATGTACTGTCATATGGCCAAAACAAGCAATGCACATAACGTGGCTGCCGTCTTACTTTCTCTTCCCAGGAGCCAAAGGCCGATGCCGCTGAAGCCAAATGAACGGTTGATGTGCTCACTCTGTCTACTTGGTGATTGTACAGTTTTAAATAAGTATTTTTTACCAAGTTTTATATTACAAATGTCATTTATAGGTTTTTGGTTTTGGCTTGCACTTGATGTAACAGAACTTTGTTTTCAGTCATATCCATTATATATCCATTTTAAAATCCGTCCATATCTTGTAGACGTGGCATTCTTAGTTTGTCTAATCAAGTTGTTTTTTATTTGAAACTGCTGAATAATAGACACTTTCCAACAAGTTGGATTTTGAATCTAATTTTAAAAATTATGAGGCAGCTAAAGCATATTAAAATTTGCAGGAGAATAGGAGCTTTGACTTTTATCTCCTTGTATTTTAATATTGAACTAATAAAAGAATTGCTTACCAAATGTTTTGAAACACTGTATGTTGACATAAAGTCTAGTCAGTTAAAATGAGACAGAAAAATACTGTCATTAGGTCAAAAATGTCATAGATCCCAAAAAAATGTTTGATGTGAACCTGGTCATCTGATGAAAAGTTCTGTTAAGTTATGTTTCTGTTAGGAGAAAAGAAAGCTTTTCTGACTTCAATGGTTGATCTAAATGTTCTTGAATAAAACTTTACAAAATGTCCTTTTGGGGTTGTTTTGTTTCTAAATGTTGTGAGGCAGTGATCTTGAATGGTGATGTTAAATCATCTGCAGGCTCCATTTTAAAAGAACAGATTGTTTAGATGGTTATTTATAATTAGATAATATTTGTAATTATATCTTAGGAATGTTTTCTTCCCACCAGATTTTTTTACTTGGGTAAGGGGTTATTCAACACCACAGGTTGAGAATGTTATGAGTATGTCCTGCATCATTAGCAAAAACATTTTAAAAACTGAAGTATATATTTAGGCCTTTTTATGCTTTAATTTATACTTGAAGTATAAACAATTACACATTTGAATTTGATCCAGTCAAGTTGGAGCTGTTTTATTTACTAAATATAGTATTACTGTAAATACAACTTTATTCTCCTAAAAGTATATATTTTTATTTAAAACGCTTTTCAAGATATGTTCAAGAGAATTATGAGAGAGCAGCTTTAGAACTACAAAATCTATTAAAATGAGCTGAAATGACCTGAGTTTTTCACACGTTTTAAGGAAATGTGCAATATGTTTAGCATCTTTTACAAGTAGCATCAACAATCACATTGCAATAGTTCTCTCTGAAATGTAAAGGTGGAAGTAGAAAGCTGTAGCAATACTTAATACTTCAAAGCTGTATTTTTAATAGAATAGTATAACTCCTTTTCGTAGTTACATCCCATAACTAAAACAAACTAGCATTAATTATTCAAATTCAAAACATCACTGAGGTAAACAAACAAAATGAAGTTAGAAACAGCTCAAAAAAGTTCTAAAAGACATCTAATAAAATATCTTATTTTGATTTTGAGTACATTCATATTCAACAGTATAATACTGTGTATGTCTCAGTGTAATTCAGGACATGCAAGCAACTTAAAAGTTGTCCAAAAGACGATCATCACCCTCCACATAACGGACGGCCACAGAAGGTCATTGCAGAAAAGGCTGACTGTTGGAATGTTAATAGAAAGTTGATTGGAAGAAAAAGTGTGGTGGGAAAAGGTGCACAAGCAGCAAACAAGTAGATTGAAGAACAAGCACTGGGCCGAGGTTGGTTTCAGTGTGACAATAGCCACAAAGCAAATGTCTTCAGGAAAGAACCTGCAACTGTTGCATTATATAAAGTCACGCCTGAACCAGAGACAATGTCAGAGGTGTCTTACCCGGACTAAGTGGGAAAAGAACTGGTCTGTTGCTCAATCTTCTTTTCAGATGAAATAAGCATTTTATTTGGAAATGGACACGAGTGGAGAGGCTCATATAGCAACGTGTTTAAATACCGGTGTGAAGTTTCCAGTCTGTGATGATTTAAGGTGCCATGTCCTTGGCACTATGTTTAATCAAGTCCAAAGTCAACACGGCATCTACTGAAAGACTTTAAAGCGCTTCATGCTTCCATCTGCTGACGAGCTTTATGGAGATGCCCACAGTGCCAAAACTACAACCAAATATTTTGCTGTGACCATGATATTACTGTGCTTGACTGTTCAGGCACCTCATCTGTCTGAACTCAGTAGAACCTCTTTTTTCCCCCTCTTTTTTCCCCAAGAAGAAGATGAGAAACATTCAATCTTAGAATACAGACAAGCTAAAGGCTGTTTTCAAAGCAACCTCAATAACATCTTTATGCCACGGCACACTGATGCAGTTACTGGCGGTAAAGGAGTCACAACCATGCTCATTTATCCATTATCTAGACACTGCTTAATCCTCATTGGGGGGAAACCGGGTTACTTAGAATCACCAAGTAACCATGGCATGTTTTAGGACTGTGGGAGGAAGTCAGAGCACCTGGAGAAAACCCACGCATGCACAGGGAGAACATGCAAACTCCATGCAGAAAGATTCCAGGACAGGATGCAAACCAGGGATCTTCTAGCTGCAAGGCAACAGGCCTAACCTCCAAGTCACTGTGCAGCCCTCAGCTACGTGTTAAGTGTGTAAATAAACAAACTTTTTATAAGCTGGACCTTCATGTATTGTAAATCCTTTTTTTTTTTTTTTTGATTGGGCTCAGGAATAATTTGAGATACTGGATTTTTGATTTTCATGAGCTAAAAACCTTGAAATATTTCAGTTGAGTGTAATAAACATCGAATATATGACAGTTTAAAATTTTGAATTAAACTATGACAGACGTCTACTCTTTGAAATACGCTAGTACGAATTTGCACAAAGTTAAAATATGTTACAGGTGCTTTCCACTCGCTGATGTTAAGTTCCCACCTGTGGGAGCAGCGTCTTTTCTCCACAGCACCAGTAGAGTGCAGTGCAGCATCACCACAGAGGGATGGGACAGATATCATTGTTCCAGCGGGGGGCTCCCTCTACTTTAACTTCTCCATCCCAGGAAAGTGGGTCAAATATGACGCGTCTCTGTTTGCAAACATCCCAGAGGGCGGTGTTCACATCTATGGTTTATGGGTGTGTTTATCCTGTTGTAAATGGCCATAAAGTTTAAGCTGGGCCAGTAAAGTTTAAATAAGGGTAAAATGTAACTTTTAATTGCCTTTTCTTTTCTTAAATAATTAAGAATCTGCTTCTATGATGAATAGTAAAGTCAGCTCCAAAATGTCTACATTTGATTATATTTTGGAGTAATTTTCATCCTCATTATCATGGTTATCATTCATGAAAATCTTATTTTTACATTATTCATTTTAACCCTCATGTTGTCTTCACTTATGGGCACCCAAAAACTATTGTTTCTGTGTCTGAAAACAATCCAAAAATTCAGCAAAAAAATTCCCCAAATTTCTGAAAATTTGCAAAACCTTCAGGACGAAAATTCCAATAATTCCTTAAAAATTTCCCTTAAAAGTTTTATTAAAAAAAAACAAAACCATTCTCTATTCTCGTAAATATTTTCAAAAAATGAGTAAAAATCTTCCCAAAAAATCCTAAAAATATCTAAAGTGACTACATATACATCAGTAAAACTTCTAATATTTTCTTTAAGAACATTAACAAAAAAATCAACCAAAATCCAGCGAATTTCGCTGGATTTTGGTAGATTTTTTTATGAATGTTCTTAAGAAATATTTTTAACTTTTCTTTTTCCACCAAAAAATGTTCAAAGATTTCCCAAAAAGATTTCCCAAAAAGACCCCCCCCCCCCCCCCCCACACACACACACACACACACACACACCCACACACACACACACACATTTTCAAACTTTAAACCAGGTAATTTTGACCCGCAGGACGACACGAGGGTTGAGAAAAAAATTCAGTTGAAAGCTGCCACCATTTTTCCCCTCTTAGATTTAAGTTTCCAGTATACAGAGAGCTGTACCTACTTAGTTTTTAATTTCCTGTGTCTTCCCTGTATTATTTCCCATCAGCATTTTATTGTGCGTGCATCGTAGCATAAATCAATCAGACAGCGGGCATACTAAAAGCACAAGGAAAATGAAAAGAAAATAAGAGGTCCATTACTTCCCACAGAGGCTGCAGTTAATAAAGCAGTTCCGCCACAAGGTCCATATCAAGCGAACCAGATGTCAGTTCATATTTCTACATTAGGGAGCATCTTAAGGACTTCGCACTGATACTTCCTTGAAAAATGTCAGTGTTTCTTATTAACAGTGTCACATTAACACTCTAGAGAGAATTGATAAACCCACAAAACTGTTGAGGAGCTTCATCCAGGAATCAAAGTTGTATCTTAGACAATTTGAAATGCCCCGCTGTCAATCATCTTGGTAAGCCTTGGTCTCGTCTGAAGCACATGGAAAAGAAAAACATGTAAGTTCAAAAGATGAGTCACTGCAGGAACAGTCCTCATCCTGTTTGTTACGAACAGAGGGGTCACACGTGTTCCTAAACATGTAGAGAAAGTATGGTGGTCTACAAATACTGCAGAGTAACCACATGGAGCACCAGTAAATTGCTCTGTCACATAATATGGTAAAGTCTGGGTCAAAGGTGATACTCAGCTATAAATTTCAGGGGTAGCAGAGGCAGCATGGAGTCCTGCAATGCAACAGCTACGATACTCAAGTCAGTTCATAGGCGAATTAGGAATTAGGCTAATATTCGTTTGATTGATCTGAGACTAAAGAAAACTAACAACACAATGAAACACACAGGTATACTTGCCCTCATGAGCAATCTATGACTGAGTTTATTTTTGGCACATTGTACAGCTCACTGTCACCATTAAGACTAGACATGCGCTATAAATGTGTTTCTTTATTCAGTTTTCTTGAACTACTTTTATGCAAGATGAAATCAGGAATGTTTTTCATGTTATTCTTTCCCACCAACTGCAGCTTTTGCATCATGGCTGATCATTTAATAGAGGAAATGCTAATAAAGTTATTTCACTGCATAGTAGAAAATAACTCCTTTTTAATTTTAACCATTTCATGGTCTCTAATTAGGATTTTTGTCATGACACAGTGTGGGTTGTATTTTCCCTACGACACCAAGCTTTTTCTCCTTGATGAGGAGTGAATTGTTAAAGACGCATTAAGCCAGGTTATCAGAGAGCTGCAGTCAGAGCTACTTCTTGTTAACTTCAGCTGAATAGATTAGCTATCTCAAAAGAAAACAAGATAATTTATCTTAAAACAAGCAGAGACCATTTGGCGCTTGGCAAGGCTGTTTATATTTGATGACAGTAATAGGATTTAGTCTACCTAAACCATCACCACATCCATGAATTTCCTTATTTTGCAGGGAACTGAATCTGTTGAGTGTTCATTTGAGTGAGGTAATGCCACCCAATGCATCTTTGATGTTGCCAATCTGCTCTTGGTTTCATCATTTGTCTTTGGAGGATTTTCAAACAGAACATTTTTTCCCTGTTTTTACACCAACACTTACAAGAAGCCTATAAGATACTCAGAAAACAATTGCAATACAACTATGCAAATATATAATTTCAGGGAGATCATGTGAAAAGAATGAAGGCTTTAGAAGAGCTACTGAACTACACTGTCGTGAGACTGTTTAAAGTTTCCAATATGCTAAAAATAAAATTAAAAATTGTGTTTTGTGGTAGTTGTAAACTAGGGGGTGTAAAATAAAAGCTGTAAAGGTATAAAGATGTTTACTTCTGCCATTCCTCCTCACATAGTTAGTTAGTCTCCCAGAATTTGTGTGATGTGATCCCAGACATCAGAGTAAAACATTTCTTTTTGGAATAGCCCTAAAGACACAGGTACATTAGTCACGATGAAATGCACCATCTTTGCTGTATTTTGAGCTGGAAAAGTGTTGAGACACGTGAGACAATCAATTTGCTGAAAAGGGGCGCAATGTGGGACCTTTAAGATCAATAATGGACCTTGAATCTAAACCTATGAAGCCTGTTTTTCTTCTCAGCAGTTTGAGGAATTCTCGCTCATATCGGCTTAAAAGCTGCAGTTGAATTAAACTGCTTTTGAGCCATCATTGACAAGAAGTCCTTAAAAGGCTGAGAAAAGAAATGGAAATTTAAGCGTGACAACTGTGAAATCTGCATGTGCTGAGGAAGGTTATATGATATAGTCAAAACAAACTGCTGGCGGCTGCAGTGGGAAATAAAATTTAAATTGTTTAGTACATATTTTTGGAATTTTTTCTTACATTGAGTAAAAAAAAAAAATCGACAGGATAAATTCCACAATGCATTATAAAATAATGACAACAGCAACAAAAATCCAGCAACATTTCATAGTGAGTGGCCAAACAATGTCACCCAGATGACTACTTTTAACTCCAAGAGCTTGTTTTTGAAAGTTCCACTCCATTATGGCTATTTCTATTTCATGATTTGCTTTTTAAACCTAAACATTCCCCGAATAATGACATCCATGACACATGTCAGGAGTATTTTTCGAGATTTACTACCACAAATCTACAGAGACAAAGACAAAATGTTCCTGCACGCACAACACGAGCGCACACGAAGTGGACGAGCCCATTTGTCCTGAACGTGGGGGTCTATGTATCTCACATACATGCCGGCATGTCTGGGTCTTGGTGTGCCCCACCCCCTATCCCTATAGAACATGTCCCGGCTTCCTATAAAGACCTGGTGAACACCGTGTACTAATCACCCAAACGCAGCCTGACCGTCCCCGAACCTTCATCCGAACCCGGCGCGTCTGCAGGTAAGCAGCAGCTTTTCATCTGGAACTTTTCAAATCGGGAAAACGCGCAAACCGGCGAGGAAGAAGCGTGATCAGCTGGTTCTGCGCTTGTGTTTTAAAGAAAAAGCGTATCTCTGTGGTGAAAGTTGCTATTTGTCACTTTTATGTCTTTCTTTTGCAACATAAGACAGATGTGTTGCTTTTTCCACCACCTGTTAACAAGCGCGGGTTGTTCTGCTAAACCAGTCAATGTGGTTTTCCATTTTAAAACATCGAAATATTTGTGATCAGCTGATTCTGATTGGGACCCTCTTAGTGTTGCAGAAATATAAAGAAACTGCCAAAACTGATTGTATTGAGCTGATTCTGTTCTGAAAGAAGTCAGTAAAGAAGAAATACGATTTAATTGTAATTGTAGTAGTAAGGTAGCAGCCCATGTGGCTTTTTGTAATTAGAATTTAAAGGGGAAGGCATCTGAAAAACCATCAGCTGCGTGTTGCCTTTAGAGTTTATCAATACGAAAAAAAAACAGTAACTGCATTAAATGACATTTTCCATAATAAGTAATTTATGACTTTTGTTTTTTTCCCCACATTATGCAGCTGACTGGGTCCAAATTAAGACTAGAGCTGCGCTATAGATGTGTTTCTTTGTTCTGTTTTCTTGAACCAGTTGCATGCCAGGTGAAATCAGGGATGCTTTTTTGGGTTTTCTTTCCCACCAACAGCAACTTTTGCATTGTGACTGCTCATTTAGAAGGAAAATGCTAAAAAGATTATTAAATCCCTCATAGAAAACACCTGACTTTCAAATTTAACCTATTTTTAAAACAATCTTTGTTTTTGTTTTTTTGTAGTGACAACAGTTTAAAAAACACTTTTGTTGCCTTTTCATATAAAATCTTGCACATATGAATACTTATTTCACTTTATAATGCTCTATTATGGGAATTTATTTGATTTTTTTTATTGCCCTGGAGCCTATCTGCCCCTTTTCCTTGCAGACTCTTTGTGCGCATGGCAGCTCTTCTGCACATTTTGTACCCTGACAATCCAGGACACTCTGGATATCTTCTTTTACAGTGTTTTCTTGCAAGTTATCTTAGTTTGAGCGTGATTTGAAAAGATAAAGTAGAATGTAGATGACTTTTTAGTTTTGGGGGAGGGAATTTTTATAATATGTATTTACTTCATAGTTTCAGTGGAGGAAGGGGGAGGAGGGGGATGACATGGGAATGGAATCAGGGACTCTGTTTGCGCCCATGTGTTGTGCACCCTAAACTCTCAGCATTTGGCTTGATTTCACTTGAAAGCCAAGAAAGTTTACTTTCATGGGTTGGATTTACACATTCTTCACCTTTTGGTCACTTTTCTCTCCTTAATGAGATTTGCGCTCAAGCGTCGGCTTAGTGGGTGGATTTTAACAGTAGGGGGGCAAATGGATTAACTTAATGCAAATAAATAAACTTGAGGCACTTTTAGAATTCACAAACCTTTTACTTAACAAAGAAAAAACAAAACTCAACTTTTTGTTCCTGAGTCTGCCATGTTACCGTCATCATAACTGGGAGCCAAAATGGAAGTGGCATCTTGTCTTTCATTGTCATGGACACCTTAAGTACATTGAGTACTACTGGAAAAAGTGATTTTGTATGAACCCACTGGGCCTCACTGTGTACTCGATTCCTGTTTCTACTTGTTCTCACCGCACCGAAGCCTGTATTAAATTAAATATTCAACCCCGGGGTGCCTTTAGAGGAGCAGTGCTACACATTTCATGGTATGCAGAGCCTACGACGACAATAAAAAGGCTTTCTAATTCTTTTTAAATGATGACACCAGAATCAAAACTTGGCTTGTGCATAACTTTTAATTGTTTTGCTGTTAAATTAATCAACTAACTGATCAAAAGAAAATAAAAAAGTGAGTGTAAAGTGATTATGTTTCAATGGATACTACATACTGAAAGGTGTCACATTGGTTCAGCATAGTTTTTTCACACATAAATCTTGATCATGACATGAATCATGACAGTTTGGTACCTTTTTGTTCTTGACAAGTGTTTACAATGTTTGTTGTTTTGTGCATGTGAATAGCAATGGTTAGAGAGTTTTTTTTGCATTGATGGTCTTTGGGGTTCATGGTTTAATGTTCTTTTAAAAGCCAACAGGCATAATAGGATCTGTGCTGCAGGATCACATCACAAAACCTTCAGCAAAGCCACATTGTTGACACAGAGCAACCGTGACAGCCAGGGTGACATTCTGGTGTCACAAATATGGAGGATGCGTAGATGGTCTAGTGTTGTGTGGAGGAACCGCTTGACTAGACAGTCAGCTTAGTGATGATGTAATCGTCAACTGCCGTTGAACGTCGCAAGATTTTTACTTGGTCAATAGTTCTGCTGCAGTCGCGGATGCCTCCAGCTTTCACACAGCTGTAATCCGCACTCGCTCGCAGTAGATCCCCTGCTGTAGGGAGATCCAGCTCCAGCGAGGAGGGAAACGTGACACAAGGAGGCGGGTCTAACACAGGAAGAAAAGGAGTATGGACTGAATTTCATTGGCTGTTTGGAGTAGAGTACACAGTGTACCCAGTTAACGTTTACAACCCTGGTGCATTTGTGATGCTAATTCTCATTGACATCCTTCAGGTTTTCTTAACCATCTCTGCATGGGAGATGAAATTAATTAATTCAACCTCTTTGTGTTTTTCACGGCCTCTAATAATGGAAATGCGGGAGTTTTTTCTTTTTTTTTTTTCTTTCTCTATAGCATATTTTTTCCTACAAATTAGGTTGAGCTCGGTTTTGCCATTTTTGGAAACAAGTCCAAGATAAGGAAGCATGGAAATGATCAGTTTAATCTACCACAAAGCAACTAATTGAGCCTCAATGCAGCTGGTATTTTTGAGATGTTGTCACAAGTGATACACAAATGGGAAACACCCTTCGTCCATGTTTGGCCTCAGACAAACCTGAATAGTTTACAGGTGATTCACTTGGACTCCAGCCAGTGTAGGTAGTGAACCACTCCTAAATACTGAGTCAGCTGTGAAATCAGCTGCCAGTGAGGATTTGCTGCTTTCAGAAATTCCATCCACTGGTGACTTCAGTCTTGGTCGCATTTGAAGCATTTGAAATCCAATGAGCAAATAAAAATTTCTTCAAAAAACTTGGTAAAGAAAATGCTTGTTTTAATAACAAAATACTGGAGTTAGTAATTTAAAAAAAAAAAAAAAAAAAAAAAAAAAACAAAGCCAAAGGGAAAGATAACACACTTCTGGTTATTATACAAATTTTCATTAGTTTTGTTTTAGCATTGTTGTAGTTACGGTCAAATTTGAAGCAGCAGATGGACTAGATATAAAATCTTTATTTAGTATGTACCAACCTTAAAGCGCCACATCCTACAACTACCATAATGCATCTCAAGAGCGTCTTTTAATTGACCCACCTTTCGTGGTAAATGCTCCCTTCTTTCAAGCCCCTCATGCTAAAAAATAAATAAAATTAATTTATTTAAACTCAATTTAGAGCCATGCGCAACATTGAATGACTATTTTTCCAGGCACATCATGAGTAAATTAAACTCTGTGTAAAATCAAGGGATGGCTCCTTTAAGAGAACAGTATGGCACAATGTACAGACAAGTTAATTGTTTCCATTACAAGTTCACAACCGGTGATACCTGAGCTCACATACAATGCTCCTGTTGTTAGCACGGCCAAAGCATTCATGCAATCTGCAGTGTCTATACATTCGGCTAATTAGCTGAGGGAGACAACATGACCAAGGAGGTGCTATGTAATGTATACTGCTCTAACTATTCATCAGACACTTGTCTTGTTGAAAACACTTGAAACCAAACAGAGGTTCCGGACCATGAATAATCGACCTTAGGATTAAACATAAGGGGTCCTGAAATAATTAAGTGAGGTCCATAAAGCTTCAGTTTTTAAAATAAACTCTTTTAAAGCATTTATCGCAGTTTTGGTGAACCTTCATTGTAAGAAATGCCATCTGCTTTGTAGATCCTGTCATAGTAAAAATGGTTTGCATCACAGCTGCTCAATGTAACATAGTGCAGGTATTTGACTTGTAGAAAACCAACCATTAGACTTTCAATTGATCACAGAAGCTGAAAGATCCTCATGTAATTGTAATATCAATCTGTTTTCCCCCCTTTACAAATGCTGAAATGCAGGTTCATTAAGTCTTTACTTTTCTACTAAGTATAAAATCAGCTGAACATAGCTATCAGAATATTGCTGCTGATGACTTGCTGAGAGTCATATACTCAGATTTGACTTAATCTCCGAATGATACTGCTGTTAAAACCTCCAATAATGAGCTTAGTTTGTTGTAAGTCCTTGTTGGTGAGGGTAGGTTGCCAGTTTGGAGCCAAATTTTTGTAGTGTGTGGATTCAAGGTACAACTTGTATCATACCTATATGAATCTCTTAGCTGGTGGTTGAGGTTGGCCCATTCTGTACTTTGGTTGCATTACTTTAAGTAAAAAGCTTTTAAACACCAAGTTCAGGCCCTGTGGAGCTCATATAATCTGGGAATTCAGATTGCGTGATTGTAAACACTACCTTGTTTCACTCTTCAATGGAATGGAAATGGATTACATAACACAAGCAGCCAGTGAAGGGGTTTTAAAACGCAAAACTAAAATCTGTGTTACAAAAATTCAATCATTGTCCCAGGACAATAATCCATAGTGCTGCCAGGTTCATCATGACGTTCAGTGACACTTACTTTCTGCCCTAGTTTGAGATTAAATGGACTCATCAGCCTCGTTATGCAACCCCATCATTGACATGCAAGCTCAGAATGTGCGGTCCTGCTGTGTTCTTGTTTCTCTATTATTCCTAATTTACCTTTTGGTGACTAAATGAGCAAATCATCTCCGACAGTTCGTGGTTTTGGAATGGGTGTGTTTTGGGAAAGCGGCCCACTGAGAGTAATGCATTTCGACAGCGGTGTATATGTGTTGGAAAGTGGGCGTGTTCGGTCGGTGAGCCTGCAAATCTGGTTGGGTGAGAGCAGGGCTGTATAAAAAGGTGGAGCACAGCACAGAAGCTCTCTCTCAGTAGTTCAAGTTCATCCCTGTTTGGCATCTGTTGGGATTTTGAGTGTGGCTGGGAACTAGAAGGTCCATCTGACCAGTTGGACTGACTTCTGTTTGGGGTTTTTTTGCATTTTTTGGAAGGTGACAAATCCAAAGCTGGTTTCGCAACTAACTTTTGACGGAAGCAGCGACTTTAAAGACTTGGGTAACAATTCTTTTTCTCATAAGGGGTGTGACTCCAACCAGGCTGATGTGTTAACGCTTCACATATGTTTTACCTTATTCATCATCCTCCTCACCTTTCCTGCAGCCTTCATCACAAAGTGTTTTTCATTTTAGTTTTTTTTAACAAAGCAAACACTTTGTGTTGTAATGCACGACCTTTCCATCTTGTTCTGCTGGGTTGCTTTTTTAGAATGAATTTATACCTACCTTCCCCCATCCTTGCACCCGAACAAGATTCACTTTTTTAAAATGTAAAATCTTGGTTTCACTCCATCTGTTCCTTCTCTCTGGTAATTATCCCTCCACATACTTCCATACCACATTCTTTGATGTTCTTCCTCAGCTCTTCATGTCCAGTTATGTAAAGCAGCCCCGTCTTAATCGGTTACGTGTGGAAATGTCCATGTGTGAATGAATGAAATTGTCTTTGTCTTTGCTGTGTCAGTTTATGGTGCAGCATGAATAGAGGCTCTGTTGATCTGGCCCAGATCTGGTTCAAACATGATGATTTAATAACGGGGGCTGAGTTGGGGGCATTCCTGTCAAGAAAGCATAAAATCAGAACAAACTGTGTCATAATGGATGCATCTCATATGATTCCAACTGCAAAAAATCGGACTATAGGGTTACTCTGCATGGCATTCAAGCGAAGTTTGGTGCCATGGCTTAAGGCGAGGGCTCATCCTTCCTCATGCTTGGATCAGATGGTCTTGATTTATTTGCAAGCCAGCGGCAGCGTTCGCCTCCTCTTTTGACAGTTGTACTTTCTTTTGAAGTTCAGACCAATGATTTTATCTGATGTGCTCGTTAAAGTTGAGCAGTGCCTCGATTTGCAACTCTTAAACGGTGTATTTACTCGAATATGTTTTCCTTGTTGTCTTTGCAGGTCTTGAACCAGCCCGGCTCTTCCGTTGGTTTTGACCCACCTCACAACAAATCAGCAGACATGATCATCAGACTGGGCAGACTGACACCTGGATACTTCCGCCTCCTCCAGGTATGTGCAGTTTCCACACAATTTTTCATTTCAGCTTTTGTTCTAGCTCCTTCTGATGAGCAAAATGGATGCCAGATGCATCTACTGGTACGTTATCTCTAATCTCTGCCCAGCCAACTGTAGGAGTAATGCAGACTTTAAATTCTAGCTTAAATAACCACTTTTGCAAGATTCTTAAAGGCTTCACTTTTGCTTTTTGTAAATTGTATTTTTCCTGTAAGCTTTTCCATCAGTAAGGTCTTGATTCTTTGCTTATATTTCCACTAGTTGTACTGCTTTGAAACGAGGGGCACGGTGCTGTTGTGTAACCCACGATCTGCTTTCATCACCAGCTTAATTAGGGGCGACACTAAGCATTGCAATATCATTTCCTCTTAACTTTCTTTTGTTTAGTCAGCCATCACCATAATCCACTCATTGGTAGTGACCATCCATATGTCTCGTCCATTGTGTAAAAGTCTTTGTTCGCTTATTTACACTAATTCAGAAACAAAGACTGCCCCCTCATATGGCTTTACAGTGGCTCAGAAGTTTAACAGACCGGAGAAAAGTGACTGGCTGTTACATAAGATTTGACACATTGGCGGGACTGGAAATTTGCTTTGTTAATGCAGAGTTATTGTAGTGAAGATTGTAAAACTACCAAGGGCCGCTTGATTGCAGTTGTCTGCTTGCCATGTAAGGACGGGCAGCATTTTTAAGTGATTCCTTGTTCTTGTGTATTTGATGGATATTGTGCTTTTTTTTTTTTTTTTTTTTTGACACATTTCATCAGAAGTTTGAATCACTCCAAAAAATAGCTAACTTGGCATGAACTAAGGATGCACAGACTGGCACAGTAGCACAACAGTAGTTCTGCTTTTTTAATGATGGGTGTGGATTGTTAAGATACCAAGAACTAATTTGCAGTTAGATTTTAAATGAAGGCTGTTTCCACATTCTTCCAAACTGTGCTCCTGAACAATATCTTGAGAGAAAATCAATTCACCTAAACCACATGCTAATTCCCAATGTGAGCCAAGGCGATGAATATCTGATGAACTTCTGCAAAAGCAAGTCCCAGAACTTTAAAATGTTGTGTTTGGAAATGTTTTTTGTTGGCCACAATAGTTATAACATAAAATCATTACCATAGAGTGTGTTAAAAAATGTTCTCTTAATGGTCTATAGTTGGCTCTGAAAACGCAAATGCAAATTTTATGTTATTTTCACATTCCCAGAAGTGAGATCTTACCTAGCTTTATGTTTAATGAAGGAATGCATTTTGCAGTGAGTGCAGCTATCTCAGATGCTTGAACTTTTAAAATCTGGACATTCCTCTCTCGTTGCTTCAGGATTTTCAGGGATCATAGATGGCAGGATGGGGCTATGCATTTGGATCTAATGTAGGCAGCACGTCTATAAAAGCTGTTTGATTTCGGCACAGTTTGCTCTTCACAGCCAACATTGGGAACAGGACATTGTGTTCCCCTTTTACTAAAATCTCTTCCCCTCTTAAATCTTTAATCACCGTTCTTGCCAAAGGTTCGGTCACATGGTACTGTGCTGTGGAACTCAAGCTGCAGAGAGAAGAAAGATAAGAAGCCTCTTAGGACTAAATATTTTGTGAATGTTTGCTTGTTGACAGGTTTAACCAATCAGGATTGGTTGTCTTTGTTGACAGCAAACACATTTTCAGTGTGTCATTGTTTCCACGGTTGGCTGACCTATGACCTTTTGTTTGCTTTTGTCTGTGCAGAGGCAAGTAGCAGGTGAGGTGCAGACGCAGCCACAGGACCGGGCCGTCAACCAGATAGCCATGATGCTGGCCATCATGGGCCTGAGTTTGTCCTACTATAGTGCCAAACAGATGACGGAGAAGGTCCAACCCCAGCCTGCACCCTGAAGTGACTTGAAACACTCTGATCGTGGAGGCGATGGATGAACCAATGAGAAGTGAAGGAGGTGGAGCGAGGCGGCAGAAGTGGAGACGCAGCAGCGTCTCTCGGGATTCAGCACTTTTCTCACCTCACAGTCATACTCGGACACTGAATTTCTGGGATCCCTCAATCACCATCCGAAAAGCTTTCAGGACTGCAATTAAGTGTTTTCTATATGTTCTGTCGCCAGGACCTTCAGGGATTTGTGGGGATGACTCACTCTGGGTCGTGGATAGAACTGATTTTCTTTAATGGACTGGTTCGGGTGGGTGATCAAAGCCAGCTAACTGGGTCTGAACTTTAGTCATTACAATGGTACATGCTTGCAAGATGCCATTTTCTAGATTATATAAAGGAAAACAAACTGTGAAAAAAGCAAGTAGAGTTAAATTACATGCACAGTAATGCCTATTTAAGGGATGGCAGACTGCCATTGAGATGTACCTTGTAACGAAGTGACGGCAGGCCCAGAAAGCGGTTAAAGAGGATTAGAAGTGAGCTCAACCCTTTGTTTTTTTTTTTTTTGTTTGTTTGTTTTTCCTTCAGCAAGACAATCTTCCAGAGCCTTCTGAACAGGTTAAGAGCTGTATTTAACAATATACGAACGCACGCACGCACACGCACACACTCACACACAAACACAAACAAGTGAACTGTACTTGTCAGGTGTCTGCGATTCAGTGAATATTTGCACAAAACTGCAGGATTATTTTTAAATACTACAGTTAATTTGCAAAGGGACTTACTCACTTTTTTTTTTTCTTGTGATTTCACTGTTTTAGCATTTAATGGTGAAGTCCTGTATGTGTGACTACCGTGATATGGACCCAGGTTAAGAACCCTTTCCTGCGGTATGTTAATGCAAACATTTAACTTTACTGAATTGCATGGGTGTGACCTTTAATCAATTCACGTGTCTGTCTTGTTTTTATTGATGAATGAATATATTACTTTATTTTGTAATGATTTAATAAAGCTGTGAATATTTTGAAAGATATGTACAGTTGATAGTGTTTGACTTATTGAAAGCTAACTCATAATTTGAGAAGAAACTATGTGGGTTGGGTTTAAAACCGTCCTGACGTTGGCACTGAGAGCTGTGCAGCTATAGTACTTCCTGCATCAGAGAATCTGCGGTGTCATCTGCACGCAACAGAATGTGGTCGGCCTGTTGCACACGTTATGGTTCCCTTTTAATGAGGCAGCTTTTTTTTTTTTTTTTTTTCCATCTGCTTGTGTGCCCTCTTCGCATGCAAGCCCAAATTGATAATGACTTTGCATAAATGTGGTTGTGCAGGGATAGCTTTGATTGATTCTCTGAGTTGGAAGCTCATGCGTTTGAGCATGGATAAATCTTTGTGGTGGTTAGCATGTTGGGGATGAATCAAGGTGTGAGGAGAACATAATCGAGTATTTCAGTTCCAAGAAGACCGTTTTCTTTACTGAATCTTGGATTGTACAGTTTGTGTGCTTCACAGAAAACAAAAGCTAGAAGGTTGACTGGTTTTAGGTTCACTTAAAATGCTCCGTATTGTTACATAGCTTTATATTTCATCAATTGCACACTGTAATAAGTCCAGAACTCGACATATTGGTCATACACAACTAACATTTTGGCGCTTAATTCGCACCTTCTCTTGCAACACACAAAACAGGTTTGAGGCAGATCGGCGACTGTTTTTCTGCACGTTCTCCCCTTCTCTTGCAGGGTGTTAAGGTTAGAAAGTGCGCATGTCTGCCTGCAGACTGATGTGATGCACTGGGACAGGCCGAGACCTCGTTGGGCACCACGTGCCCCTCTGCCCACGCCACAAGCTCCTCCCCATCCCCCTCCCCATCCCTTCCCCCTCACACATCACTGGGCAAAACTCTCACTTTGGCATCTCAGTGACGCCAGCATCAGGACACAACCCCTAACGGAGGGCGCCTATTGGTTAACCGACGATGCGTCACCAAAATCGGCCTGATTCTGAGCCACAGAAACAAAAGGATGGGGATAAGGTCATTGGTAGGGAATGTGGATGGGAGGATCATTACATGTGACGAAGGCAGGTGGTTCCAGTCCCTTTGTTTTGATATCTAACAAGTTTAGAGAAGCTTCACTCAGAGAAGTGGCTCTCAAAAGTCTAAACCAAGTGACGTTATGTGGATGAGATGGCTTTGTAGATGTTCATGTGGGCAATGGGAGCTCTTTGTGAAACAGTTTGGTGGAATTTAAAGCTGCAGGTACACCAAGAGACTCTCAACAGGACAGTAAAGCTCAGTCTCAGATGAATGTCGTCTTTTATTATCCCAAAACTGAGTCACAATCTCTTAGAAGAGCAATAAAATAAACGTGATAAACAAAAATCTTTGTTCTGTATGTCAGCAGGAGACTTTTTTGCTCTTCTTTGTATCACATTGTATGCAAATAATGACCTTATTCAAAAGAGAGCAGTGCAATAATGAACAAATACTGTTCTGGATGATGTTTGTATGATGGGATGTACATTGATTTCTATCAGAAAGTACTGTATGTGGTCTAGCTTGTGAAGAAAGTGTGGGAGAAGAATTTTTTCTGTTTTGTTGCTGCTTTATGTTCTAGATAAAAGTTTTAAACCAAGTATTCCCTACATATGTGTGTCTTTGTTAGCTTATTCTCCAGTCAATCATTACGTTTATGTTTGACTATGGAGGTGTCCTTTATTCTCATGCTGCTCGCTTTCCTTTAAACCGCTCAGTGCACTTTATCATTACATTTTTCATATCAAGTGATAAATATCCTCCACAGCAACAAGAGAACTACAGTACATTCTCTCATTTTTATTTGAGGGCATGTTTTTTTGTTTTGCTTTTTTAAATTGTTGCACATCAAAACAGCTCTTAATCCCACTTAATGCTTGTTTTCCCTCAGGTAAATAAAGCTTCCACCACTTTGCACCTTTTAAGTACAATGAATTAAAGATAATTTTAATCCTCATCCCCAATGGATGACTTAGTGGGTGCTTTTGTGTCTCTGGCTGTATTGTTGTAAGGGACATTTTTAATGCCTAGCCCTGTTTGTTTTTCTCTCTGCAGTGCTCGAGGCTCTCATAAGATCTTAATCTAAATATAAAGGTTATAATGTAACACCGGGGATTCGTTCTCGTTGATACTGAAAATAAGTGCATTTGTCCACTCCAATAAGCTATGAAAGAGACAGAAGACTTTTATATTGAAAAAGTGCTATAATGTTGCTTATAGTTCCAATGATGCTTCTGACAGGAACAGGTGTTTTTTTCATCCTTTGTCTTTCCTTACTTTGATAAATAAAAATGTGAATTATGAGCTCATACAACCACTATAGCTATAATCAAAAATTTAATTAGATCAATCAATTATATTTTAAATCGTCACCTGGTGCCCAAATTTTGTGTCTTTTCTAACATGAAGACAATTCCAGTGCAAATTGATTCAGAAAAGGCAAGATTTGGCACCTAAAAATTCTGCAGAATGCAGCAGTTTGATGTTCAAAATTATCTCCTTAATGTATCTTCCCCAAAATTCAAATAAAACCTGTGGTCACGGTAACAGATGTCACATCCATAGTACTGTAAAGTCATTTTGAAATAAATGTATAAACATGCATTTCTGGAGAGTGTGTTGCTACTGATTAAAGATAACAAATAAGACGTGAACATGTTTTACCACCATTCAAATGAAATTATATCAGGGAAAAATACCTCAATACTGAAGGCTAACAGCAGAAATCAGCCTCTCTGTTTGCTGATACTTGCTGACAGTTCAACCCTCTGTAGCACTGTTATCATTACTAGGAGCTACACCCTTCAGCTCAGTTGTTATTTATTGATTTGTTATTCATTTTTATGTATCCTTAAGTATTTTCTTACTATTTGATGTCTTCAGCTAATATAGGATATTTACTTTTTTACTGTTAATCTATTTCTTTAATTTTTGAAACTAAAACAAGCAAAAGAATGCTTGTGTAGAATATTGCATGTTTAACAAATTAAAATGAAGCATTCTTTTAAAAATTATTTTGATGTGGAAAGGGGGTATTCTGAAGCCATAGACCCACCCTACTGGCAGCTAAACACTGCCCATTACACACTGAATAGAGATAAGATTGTCTTGCATAGCTGTAATTAAGATGCACCCATGATGCTCCATATAGATTTGTTCTGTGCTCAAACATCTTGTGCAGGAGTCTTAAGGTCACCAAATGTAAAAACACAAGCAGATCGTGGTGCCCCTTCTGCACACAGATCACATCTGGTCACATTTTAGCATCCCTGGCATAGTCAGGCTGAGGTGGCAGTGGCATGCACGTGCCTGGCTGGAGCATGTGCTGGATGGGGTTCACTCTGGGGTGGCCTCTGCCTGGGGAGCCTGACTGAGACTGAGACTGCAGAGAACACAGTGTCTCTGAGACGGTAGACTCTCCGGCCCTGCAGCACTATCGGCAGCATCCATTTTTATCTGTTGCCACATCAAAGCCTATAAATCTTAAAATAATACATTTTTAGTTATTGAATATCTCTCTAATAATTAAAGGTCTATTTTTTTGTAGTTATCATGAAATGTAGTCAGTATATGAACCATTTTTCTGGAACATAGAAAACAAACAAATAAAATGTGAAGTTGCAGTTCACTCAGCAGCAGTTATGTGTTTATATCTTTGGCCTTTAACCTATCAGGTCAGTGATGTAGGGCAACATGTTCTGTGTCCTAATCACGCACTGATTTTTTTTTTCCTCCCTATGGCTCCCTTTTCATTGGGATTTACTATAAAGCTGCTTATCTCTGTATTCAAAGGCTGTGTTTCTCTATTTATGGACTCAAAGATTTTTTCCCACAGGGTCTGTCATCATTTTGTATCATGACTCTTAGCTGATAACTTCTCTTCAGGACAAGCAAAACAAGTATTTACAGTTATAGATATGATTATTATTTGATCTGGTAAACTCTTTTCAAACGCGTGGATTTCAATCTTTCACTCACTTGGACCACATCTGTCCAGTAGTAAATACTCCCCATGTAAGAAACCCTTGATTGCAGGATAAATGTAGTTGGAAAAGGAGTCAACATTTTAAAGAAAACGAGAAGAAAGCAACTGACATCCCTGATCCATCAGCAATATGAACAAGTTTACTTCCAAGACTTGAACATAATAATAATTAATATGCCAAGTACAATTGTTACACTTAAAGACGAGCATTAGTTAAGATTAAACAAATACTTTTTTCACTTTGTAAGACTTTCTACTAATATTTTTAGTGTTTTTCAAGCACTTTTAACTAAAAGTCAGTGATTAATGTGGTTCCCACTGGTATTTACTGTGCTTTGTTAGCATGTTAACATTATAAACTAAGATAGTGAGCAATAAACCTTGACATTATGAATAGGAGTTAGCTCAAATACAGCATCACAGGATTACTGACATGACTGTAGACTGTTAATAGGATGCTGTGGAACATTTCTTTAGTGGCCTCTGCAACCACCAGTGTAACTACAGAACTAGTGTCGCCAAAACATGTTTGACATACTTTGGCGTAGACACAAGACAAGGTGTCCTGTGGTATTTGGTATTTGGATGTTTACAACAGACAACTTGTGTTCTGTGGGGTGGAACTGCCATGACTTGTTCCAGCGCATCCTGTGGATGCTTAATTACATTGGTATCTGGGAAGGTTGAGGCCAGGTAAACATCTTGGGCTCTTGAGTCATTCCTGAGCAGGCTTTGAAGTGTAATTGGCTGTATTTCCCTTACTGGGGAAGGCAGCCGCCTCTGGGAAGTGCTTTTACAGTGGGGGTTGAGCTGAGACAATGTTTAGATAACCAGTACTGTAGCATATCAAAGTAGCATCCACATGAATACCAGGACCCAAGGCTTCCCACTGTTGTAAGTCCGAGTGGTGGAGGAAACCACAACTTAGTCAATCACTAATGTGGCAAACAGTAAAATGCTTACAGCTAATCTGACAACCATGACCCAAAACAACAACTGAACATACAGCAGCTGTTCCAGCTACCATTACACTGACTGAGTGACTAGAAACTGGGGAGGGTCTGCCCTTGGTAGGGGTGAGAACTGAAATCACTGTAGCAGGAAGTTAATAAGTTACCCAACATGTGAATATGTTGTCTGGTTGGAATGTATGTCGCTTAGTTGTGCTGATGATGACTTATGGTAATGTGGGTCACCTTTTTAACAGACCAGGAAAAAGCACAGATGATACAAACATTAAGGATGACTCACTAGCATCAGGTGCCCCCTTAAGCCATGACAGGGAATTTGCACACACAAGACCAAGATCCTTGAGCTGGTTCATCTAATGGCATGCAGTTATTTTTAATATGCATGTCTTGCTTGACCAGCCTAAATATCTGCTAAGAAAAAGGTTCAGTATCAACCATACTGACTAAATAACAGTGATGACTGATAAATGAAGGAAGGCAATCTGGATATAACACTGTGACACAATGCTACACTATTCTAAAACATGATTAAAAAATAACAAAAAACTAGTTTACTTGGTAGAAACCAAGCTCCTTATATAGATTTTGAATTCACAGTCACAAACAGCCATTAAAGAAAAAAGTAATTCCTGCACCAAACTGCCAACACGCTAGCAAATGCATAGTAGCAACTGGTGTTATGTTAATGGTTAAGTAAAGGAGATGCTGCAGTTGGTGTTGCTTTGCTTCTTTACATCACTTTAGTGCTGAACAAAAGGTTTTTCTTGTTGGTTCAGCTGTTTTTGGCTTTCTTTTTTTGACCTGCTGACCATTCGTTCATATGTTTTTCTTATTTGTATCGCTCTGGTGAGTAGGGACTCTTTCCTATCCCACAAGTGAGGCGACTAAATTGGTTTCTTTGCTTTTGCATCAGAACTTTTGTTCCCACCTTGGTTTTTGGGAACATACATATGATGGTGATTCTCTACAAAAAATGCTTTCAACCAAACATTTTTGACAACATTTAGGATTTATTAACCAAAAACCAGTTTTAAACCAGGGTTTTGCACATTATTACATTGCTTAAAAGGTTAGACAGTTTTGCCTTAAACCTCATCAAAAGGGTGTTGTTGTTGTTTTAATCTTTGAGTCTTAAAGCCACATCTTTTTTATAACTCAACCTAAAATCACTCATTTTTCGTATCCCAAATACTGTTGATTTTCTTCCATCAAGTCCACAGCTTTTTCAGATATGTTGCTTCACAACAAAACGCATGGGGTGCAGGGAGTAGTTGCAGAACCTGCTGTGTAACTTAAATGGAAATCACTGAATGAGGAACTAGTGACTTTGTAAACCACAAATATCTGATGCTGGCACACAAGTTCGTGTCTGCCTTGTCATGACATAACATGAATTGACAGTCACTGCTGGATGATGTTGCTGAGAATCTTAATCATAGTTTCACATATGAGCTCGTTTTTCTTGCATCCAGTCTGGAAATGTCAATGTTCTTACAATAAGTGAACAAACTTTTTAATTTGTTATGACAGTTTCAAAGGTTTCCAATGTAATTCAATTTATTTGAAGAAGTAACATACATTAAATGACATCTAGAGGTATACCAACGGGTGGTATAATGGTGGAAAAACATAGACAGAAGCTGTCTGTAAGCATTCAGTCTGAGGTCAGACTGTTCCTTTTGTTAAACAAAATCCGCAGCCTGAGAATGTTGTTTTACTCCCTGCATGGTTTTGATGGGCAAAGGTTTTTTGCTGAGCCCCTGCCTGAAAAGAGCAGGGACAGTGAGCTGGTGATTTCCTGTCTGAATTGGTGGGGAATGTTTGTGAGAATACCAGCGGCTATGAGAGCCAGAGCTGGAAATAGACAGTGGTTTGAGAATTACAGACTCTCAGTCCTGGTCTTGTAAATACTGTATACTATCATCGTCGCCCTCTGAGAGTCATTTCTGTCATACGAAGTTGTTGGTGCATCAAAGGTGTTTTTAAACATTTTCTGTCAAAGGACTGATGCCCTTGGCTCAACATTTAATGCATTCGTATGGTCAAACATTTGCCGAGTAGGCTTATTAAAAGTCGCAAGCATCAGGCAAGTTTCATTCAGGATATTTTGCTATTATTTTACTTGTTCCTAGTTGTGTTTCTCTTCTTAGTCTCTAAGTTTACAGCACAGCCCATCCAAATGTTTGTACTTCTGGAAGATCAGATCACCTTTCCCAGTTACATGTCATTATGAGACTCTGACATATATCATCCAAAGGGCATGCCGTTGGGCCACGAGGCCTACTTTTAGACTTTTAGACTGTCTTCATTTTCTGTCCTATCAAAAAGAGATAAATACTTTGCCTCATCTAGAAGAAAACTTGTCTTTCAGGCAAAATAAAACCACAGCAAACTATAATCCGTTGTCACTTGCATAAAACCTTAATGAAGCAGCACATTTTCCAGGAAAAGCTCAGAAGCTCGGATGTTTGACATTTCATGCAACAATTAGGTGATTATTAATCTGGTATTTAATTACATGAGCGTTTACCGTGTTGTGTAGCTTTGGACATCTATAGTAGATACCAAAACCATGCAAGAAATGCAATTGTAGGGGGAAATCCAAATGTTCCAGTGCAGGTCATTTACGGAACATTAATGGGTTAAATGTTTTGCTCAGTGGTATTTGGAAAATAATTTCTCACTAACTCTCTGTCTCTGCCCAGACTTTTACAGTAGACTGAGGAATTTCAACCAGCACCTTATCATATACAGACAAGACATGAGGTATCTAAGCTTTAGATACTATGTTTAGATACTTCAGTTTAACCTTTGACATGTTCCAGATTTAATCACATAATGCCCCAGAGTCATACATTGCTGGACTTCCAGCTGCTGAGTCAAGGTAAAGTAAGATTTAAACCTTGCATTGACTCCGCTACATAACTATTAATGTATTTTTACTGTCAGCTGCTTATACCTGCATCCTTATGGGCTTTAATGTATGCGCTTACATGCTGGTGTGTGTCTTCACTGTACATAGCAAATTCAGAAACAAATTGTAACTTGGCTTACGTTAAACAAATGCCTTGTTTGCTGCCCCACGTGTTGCTCGTGTCCAAAGGAAAGGCCGCTGCTCTGTTTACTGTCTATCTACACCTCTTTCACCATTAACTTTTCTGTCACTGCTCTATCATGCCACGCTTGATATAGTTCCGGTTACACAAGTATCTGTTCCAGAGGTCCACACCCAAGAGTGCAAAGAGAATTCACAGTTGAGTGATAGCTGTTTCTTTCTAATCCTCTCGGCCCTCCCAATCCCTCCATCTAATCTTACCCCGGCAGCAGCCAGCTTCTCTTTTTCACTGATACCAATCAGGACAGTGCAGGTTAATTTTGGAGAGAACATTGGAAGACAGGTGGTCAGGCATGGATATCTGAGAGACTCCGTTTTGCAAGATGCTCTATAGAGGCACGTGGTGCTTCGTCTGGATGCTGGCTGTAAATTCTTCGACTGCGTCCAGCCGAAACCTCCAGGACACTCACCAGCAGTAAATTTACAGCCACTGCAGGCTGTTTGTTCAAGACCAAAGAGGCTCTTCATAGGTCAAAAGAGCTGTCTGTGAATTCATCTAGTGCAGGAGAGGAGAGGAACCAGTTGCACGTGCTCCATAATGGTCATAACAGTTGATGCTGTAAAGTTGGATGGGAGGTTGTGGTCGGTCATTTGGCCCTACAACATAACAGGATTCATGGCACTGTCATGTGTACGGAAGGTGCTCTCATATGATCCAGCTGTACAAGTAAATGTATTGCATGACACAAGCTATGCTCCTACATATGCATGAATGTTTTTGGTTTTCAGAGTCAGCTGTGAGAAATCAACATCACAACGTCTGCATTGTTTATGATGCATTGTTTATGAACTTAACATGGAGATCTAAGATGTCCAAAGCAACCAATCTGTGGTATCTCCCAGGTTACCATATGTGCTTCTGAGAGCTCTTCACTTGCTTATTTAATGGTTTGTGTGTATGGAGCCATGTGTATTTCCCTCTCAAGCATCTGCTTTAATGTCTGATTCTATCACATCTGTACACCGGCAGAGTTTTAAAACTCCCACTGCGTAACCTTGTGTGTGTTTTCGTCTTGGTGGAGAACTTTAAATTCCTGTTGAGCGAAACAGCAAGCCTGCTGTTGGGGAACTGCCTCCAAGCCATGCAGTGAAAACCTGGCTATAACCGCTTCACAGCCAGTTTGAGCAGGTTACATCCAGAGCATATGGACAAGCATGCAACCACAGATAGAGCCTGAGTAAAGGGTTGGGATCTGAACAGGGAACTCCTTGAAATTAGCTCCTTTGTGTCCTTAGGGTATGTTGAGACTATCTATGCGATTATGCAAACTAGCGAATGTGCACGCAAGCAAATGCAAAAACACGATCCGTTTCTAAAGTAAAAACAAGCTTCATTGGGATCCTGGCTTACCTGCAAACATATGTGACTCCTGATTCTTCTAATAATTCCACTTATGTTGTCAAAATGTTGCCACCCCGATGCCAAACATCGCAACAGCAGAACTAACAATCATCAGCACATTGCACGTCTAACTAAGCACGTTTGGACAAATATGAAAAATTAGCCATTTTAAAAGAGAGTAGTTAAACACTGTTCTACATTTAGTGTTCAGTCAGACTGGAGTTAATGTTGTGTGACTTAGTGGTGACTTTGAATACTTTGAACACATTGAAAATAATCCTCTACAAGTGAAAGTTCTGCATTCAAAACCTTCTTTCAGTGAATGTATGTTAAGTTTTAGGAGCAAAATGTACTTTAAGCATCCGATGAATTAGTAGTCATGCAATAAAACAGTCCCTGTCAGTGTTTTACTGTTACTGGAGTAATAGTACCACTGCATACTGTATGCTGCATTTTATTGCTGTAACTCATAAGGGGATACTTAATCCTTCACTTTATCAAAAACATTCAAAATCACCAAATGTGGAGATACATGATTTTCACTGGTCAAGAAGGGAAGAAAATATTGGAATCTGAAAAGTAACTAAAGCAAATGTAGCCAAGTAAAAAGTACATTTGCCCCTGAGATGTAGGGAAGTAGAACTATAAAGTTGCATTAAATGGAAAAACTCAAGTATAGTACAAGTACATTAGATTCATATTTAATTACAGTACACAATACATTCCATCACTGGTGACTTTGCTAATGAATGAGAATCGGTGGCTGGTCAACCCATCCAACAATCTAGTGCTGCCCAGTATTTTCTAATCAACCTGTTGGGTGGATGAGGATTGTAAGTAAAATAAATGCTTTTGAAGGAATGGTTACATGTTAAAACAACCGACACTCTTATGAAAAGCAATACTAATCGACAATCTTCAGTGTTTGGCCATCTGATCCTAACATGTTAAAGGTCTGCATCGGCTGCTTTGAGCTGGTTGGTGGACTGCTCTGTCCTTTCTCTGCTGATGAAAGGGTGATTTAATCAGCTGTTTCAGACCTGAGTGTGTCCATTGAGTCACTGGAATGCTTCAGCGTTTACTGACAGATCCACCCTTCAGCGTGGCCTGTTATGGAAGGATAACCTGTGTAAGAAGAGAAATCTTGCTTGTGTGTGTGTATTCAAAGACAACACAGAGGTCAGGACTTCAAAAAAAACTCTTTGCACCAGCAGCTCACAACAAAGACTTAGTGTTGCTGGAGGATGGACTGAGTTCATGTCGTATTTCACAGTAACTGGAGCACTGTGTGCATGGAAATGTTATGGAAAAACAACTGGGTTCATTTATGTTGAGTTTGAAAAGGTTGGTGTAGAGGTATGAGCCATAGATTTAAGGTCAGAATCTAGGTTTGTTTGTGTTATATAATGTGCTCACTGACTCTACACTTCCTTTACTCTTATCATGAGTGAATACAGTTAGACTGAGGTGTGAATTCTCCAATAAAAGTCCATAAATGGGCCTTTAGAGTTGCATTGCTGAGGGTGATTCTGCCAGTAAACACACAGTTCACTATGAAACCTAACCGCAAACCCTACTTCTCTGATTATTGCTTACACAGGCAGAAAGAAAAAAAGGCACATTTTAAGAGTAATTCTGGGAGTTTCATTAAAAAAAACTGGACTCCTCTTTTAGGCTCTTCAAAATCCAAGAACCTTCTTTAGTTCTCTCTTGGACAAGAGGTGAAACACCGTTAAAAATCACAAGAGAAGTCCAGTTGCTTTTTACTGAAGCTCCAAAGGTGTGACCTGGAAGACTGAGAATCTACACAGACATTTGTTTGAAGAGCTAAACAAATTAGAAAGTTAATTTAAGAAGTGCCTTAAGAAGTGTCCATTCATTTCTCATGCTGTGTCCACATGCAAAGGCCTTCAGCAAAATTCTCCAGATAGACGTGTGTGAGCGTGTGTGAATGCAGTAATCTGTTTAGTAAGTTGCAAAAATACAAGAAAAAAAGCAGTGACTAATGACTTTGAGAATTCTTATGTAAAACCCAAGCCTGATGCCAAGATGAAGATGGAAACACGTCAACAGTAAAAGTCTGTTTTGGAAGCTGAGAGGGGGTTTGATTGGGCATTTTACTGCGTGTTACACAACTGTTGGCACGACAGGAAACAACTGCGCTGAAACCTAAAGGTCTGCGGGGCCTTGTAAAACATCACACCAATAAAAAAGAATACGTGTAAGCAATCGGGCTTATGCAAGGGGTACGTCATTGCTTTATGTCACTCGTACAAAAATAAACAATAAACACATACATCCAGACACATGCATGAATCTCTTTCATATGCATTATGGAGCAAAGTTCTACTAATTTAACCTTTTCTAGAAGCTCTATTTCCATTATTTGTCTTACAGATGACTTTATCAAGCTCCGGTTTCCACCACAATGCAACTGATTGAAACTCTTCTGATTTCTGATCAACTTGTGGAATTTTTTATTTTTTTTGTCAGGCCTACGTTTTGAGTGCTGTTGTTTTTTAAAGTATAAACAAACACAACTCATCGCACCACACCAACCAACAAACCATGTGACATGTTACATTTACATTTAGCCTTGTTTTCATTTGCATAAACAAAGCACATGTCATCCACCTGACTCATTTTAAGGCATGACAACATTTTAGCAAACACAGTTACAAGGTGAAAAAAGACACCAGATAAACTGAACATTTTGGGAAAATACTGGTTGTTTTATTTGACCTGATACGGACTGCGACTCTAGTCCTGGTACTGTGAATAGAAACATTTCTCTGCAGATCCCGTGGGTTAATTAATGGCTTGATAAAGATTGAGTCTTTGACGCCATTGTGTAAAATACTTTAAAGTTTTAAATCTTGTAAGAGTTGATCACATGGAAGATGAAAAGTTCAGGGGAGTCGCTTTGTTGCCGATCAGCTCATAGATATGTGCAAACTGGGAGGCAGGCTAGAGGTAATTTTAAATGAATAGCTATATATTTTGGGAAAAATTCTTATCAAATCATTATGAAAAGCATAAAGTCAATGTACAACAGCTAGCCTAAAAACATGGTGAGTTTAGGGACTAAACAGTAAAATCTCATTTGTTTAAACAGAAAAGTACATGTCTTTTTGGGGGTTCATTTCTTGGGTAGGTGATTGTAGAGCACTTTGTCCACTAATTACAGGGCTGTGCAGTTTGACCCCCCCCCCCAAGCAAGAGCTGAACAACTGAACCCCAAGTTGCTCCAAATGACAGCCGAGCACCTTGTATGGCAGCTTTGCCGTCACTGGTGTGTGAGTGTTCATGAATGGGTTAATGGGGAACATTGTAAACACTGAATACTGCTGCAGTAGAGATGCACTATATAAGTGCAGACCATTTAGTATGAACTCAAAACCTTCAGACAGTTAACTTGGCTTAGTACCTGGAAAAAGGTTGCAACAAAATATTCTTGCCTACAAAATGATCCTGCACATAACATCCATAAAACCACATCCACTCTCATGAATGAACTGTTGATAAGAAGCTGTAGGTAGGTAGGGGATGATTAGGTTGACCTTGCATTAGGTCAATTCAAGCCAATTTTCCAAAGTTGCCAATAGAGAAATAAGATTAATGTTACAAATTTACCAAACAAGTCTAAACATTAAGGTCCACAACAATACCATATTATACATATTATCTAAATTAGATGAGGAAGAGCCTACAATAATATTGATAATACAAACTTTACTGTAGGACTTAAAACAAGAAAATGCAGGAAAATATAGCTCTTTCCCAACGAAATCCACCTAACAGCATTTCTAAGGTCACAAATGAACTTGTCGTGTCTTGCTTGCTTACAAAAGCTGAAGTACAAACACCACAATTCGCTGGTATGTGCTTGATTATTTCTTGCCAGAGATGAGTTCCCAGGTGACAAGTGATCAATGCAAGAATTGCACTAAACAAATGAGACATAGGGGGAAAAAGTATTTCTCACGATGTCAAAGTATTTATATAATGTATTATGTTACATGAAGGCCAAACAGCTGTCCTACAATCTGACCCACAGACCTGCATACTGACATTTCACGGCATCAAGCAGCTGATCAGCACACTTGTGCTTTACAAGTTAATCCATTTTTAAGTTGCGATTTCGGAATGGGATGTACCTTGACCTTCAACACTGCAGTATATAACTCAGCGTTTTCTGAAACTAGACTCAGCAGAGTATGTGGAGCAAAGGACAACAGGGTTTCCTCGTTTAACACACGGCTCCTTCTATGTTTGCAGCCCAGCTGATTTTCAGCTTCCCGCGGCTCCATCTGTACATTCACGTCTATTTTTGTCGTGGAAACATTCTGTTTGGTGAGAAAACACATTAGCAGCAGCTCTATGAAGTGACACACACACAAATACACACAAGAAGGTGAAATTTTAAAGTTCAAACCGAGTCACAGCAGGAGGTTGAACAACAGTCTATGGACGGGTGCTGCATGGACACAGAGGAGGGAGGTGACAGGACACTCTATATGGGGGGCTGAGTGGAAGGACGAGCACAGATGTGAGTCGATCGTTGCAACTCCACATTAGCGATGAGCCTGAGTTCACCTGCACTGACCTCTGAGTGTTTCCTGTGGTGCATGTTCAGTACACATTGTTGACGGCTCAGCTGTATTTGAGCAGCAATAGGCAGTGGTATTTAGGTACTATTTTAAACGACATACTGTTTCATTTGGAAGCTGTAGTTACTATGAAAAACAACATTTTACACACAAAATCATTAATAAGCCACAATGAAACTGTGATACATCGTTGACACACTACTATACAAATTAGTTAATATTTGTTTTATTCTGACAAATGAAACTTGTGCGTGTTTAACTCTTGATTTGACATTCCTTTGGTTCATTTAATGATGCTCCTCTGGTTGTGTTTCTGGCTGCTGATATAGACTTATTGACAATCTGTTCCAGTGACAAGTCAGCCGAGACTACCATCCTCTCAGTGCTTCATCCTGTGCTGGTAGGAGGTCTGCTTGGACAAAAGAGGTTCGTCTGGTGCGCTCCAGCCGTCGTTTGCGGGACACGTCACTTTGTTCACAGGATCAGCTTTTATTTAAACCAAAATCTGACTTTATGTCTGTTGGCTTTGAGGAATCTCCATAATCCCATGACAACTACACATCTCCCATGCTTTTCCCTTCAGATGATTTAGGATAATGCTGTCTGTCCCCCAATCCTCTGCAGGTGTTGACCTCTACGATGGCTTTAAAGGAGTCTGCATGTTGACACGGTGGCATGTGAGCATGTTTCTAGGTGTAAGAAATGTGGACACTGTGTTCTGTACATTCTGTTCCACATCTCTCTAGCAACACACTAGCACTGGATTGCTTTACTGCCTCCCCCTAGTGGTCAAAAATGGGGGCAATGGTAATAGCATACTTGCAAGAAAGGGTTCATCTCATGCACCACATGATACGTAGACTTGGGGACCCGCTGACATAGACAATGTCTTTTGAAGGGAAGAAACTGTTTGTATATTTCCACATAATCGCATGTGAAACCAATTTTACTTATTTTTCTGTTTTGCCTGCTGCTTCTGACCTTCACGCAGCAAAAGCATCATAAGTGATGAGCTGCAATCAGACGAGTCCTCAGTTAATATTTGTGGAGCAGGGTGCTTTAAAGCATGAGGAGTCCAGGTCCAGTATCTGGTGAGTCACATCCTGTTGAGGTGGACAAGTTAGACGGCACATATGCACATTTTCAAACTTTCAAGCACATAATCGCCTTCATATACACAGAGAGTATCAAGACAAAAATGGCTTTGAAAGAAAGACCTTTGGCCTGAACTGTGGCACAACTTTGTTGGACCCTGAAAAAAATCTATATATGCTGACTCTCAGTAGTAAAATATATATATATATTTTACATATTTTGACTCTGCAGAAAATCAAAGCAAATCAAACATTAATAACAATTTAGATTCAGCAGCTCAATGCATAAAATAAAACAATAATAAATTCAAACTGACATGTTTCAAACTGGAACGGACTCTTGAGCCACCTAGTGGTAATCTAAGGCTAGTAGTGTGTAGTCTGGAGAACAGATAAGTAGGAGAGCAAATAATAAATCAATTAATTACAGTGTAAATGAAAATAGATAGTGGAAGCAAAATAAGAGAAAGAAGAGGATTTGTAGAGGTGCAACGCGGGTTTGTTTTAGCCGAGCTATTGCAGATTGTTGTATTCTGTTGTCTCGTATTCGCATGGTGTTTGATAATAGATTTACTGAATAATTACTTGAAAGTAGCATGATGGAATGTAAAGAAATGATCACTATTGTTTATCTTATAATTATTAATCAATAATTTAAGTGTGAAATAAACAAATACAAAATGATTGTAATTGTTGGAGAAGGCGAGGAATTTATAAACTTTTCTGTCTTTTCTTTCTTTTTTCTTTTTTTAACAGAATGAAATGCTTAAAATCAGTATTTAGATCCTATGCATGCAAAATGCAGCTGAAGCTTTAAAAAAATGCACTTGAAGTGAAGATTAAAATTATTCAATATGCTCACCATGTAGGAAACTCCTATCAGTATTGTGATGCAATTACTGTTTTTGTTTTTTATTAATGCATCAATATGCAAACAGATTGAGGTGGTGTTTAGTATAGCTTTTTTATACTATACTATAGTGTACATTTTATTTTATGAGCTTATCAAATTATTTTGTAAGGTAAACAATTTTTATGTAAATTATAAAAACTAGATACAATTTTAAAGTAAGTAAAGATAAAAGTAATACAGAAAAAACATCTCTTTTTCTTTCTCAAATATATTGGAGTACAATTGTGTCAAACATCATAATAAAATGCCAGTTGCTGAAAACCACATTTAAGTACAGCATAAAGGCAGATGTAGAATCTGGTCTCTGAAAGTTCATTTCAGAGGAAAATCTCTCTTGTGATTGTTTAACCCTGTAGAGTAAACTGTCACCTGTAGTGTGAATGATGAAAAAATTACTTGTTTATCTATAAATGCGTTTTAAATTCAGATAAAGAGAGACCATGCTGAATCAGGCTCATCTCACTGCAAATGTACACGTTTTCCCTGATCTCTTATTTGTCAGTTGTAAAATATTCACAGATTTACTGGTGCTATTATTGAAATAGATTCATTATATAATCTATAGAGACATGTAGGTCATCAAACAAGCCGTGCTGCCTCTGTAACAATCCCCTGCCTCTGTGTGGTGCATTAACACTGATAAATACTTGGGTGTGACCTTTCCAGTCTGAAACCTGAGCCGCTCCTGCCGCAACCAAACTGGCTGCAATTCAAACAACCAACATGCATCAGTCTGTGTGTGGAGACGTGTCATCCACAGGCCTGCATTCATAATGCATGTTACTCTTATAGATTTGCTCCACCCTACAGCTTCATTACCGTCAAACTATGTATGGTAATCAAAACCTGGAACAGGAGAGCTATGGAACACTTAGATCGAATTTCTCTCATGTATAATCAAGATTATGATCGATTTAGCAAGCAGGAAGTGATATATTACAATCTTTTAAATCTATTCCTGCAATAGAAACAAATGATTGGTGTCAATTTAGCGATAAATAAGGGTTTATCTCAGATATTGGCAACCACATGAGCAAAAGCCAGCATTTTTCTGTTGTTGTGGGTGGTTGGTGAAATCCTATCAGTCATCAGAGCTTTATACATCTCTCATTATCTACATGACACTAGCTAGGCCTCTCAGGTTACCAAGCGACCAGTCACAAAAAACATTTGCAGTGCACCTGAATCTCATCTGTGTTTGACTGACATGCTGTAGCAGCCAATGGGAGCAGAGGGGAGGATGTCAGGGAAGTGACCAGGTAGCAGAGGAAGCTGGGTGGGTTGGATGTGAGATGATATAAAGGCGAGTTTCCATAAATAAACTAAATACAACAAGGCTCAGATTACAAGTGACTACAAAAAATCCCTCCTTTGCACTACTATGTCCACTAAAGAAGACTGACCTTGTAAAGAAGGTGTCAACTTCAGTTTTGAAAACAGTAAACATGAACTTGCACACCGTACAGAGCTCCTGTAGTTTTAAAATCATCAAAATAAATTTGTATTGTGAACATAAATATGATAAAAGTGTGAAGATGAACCTGTGTGTGCATGTGCAGGGTTACAGGAGCCAACCTACCAACGCTGGCTGACAATGGACCTCTGGCTCTGGACCCTCTAAAATATAAATGAGGAAATCCACACCTGTTTCCAGGTAACCAAGGCAGGGATTCTGAACCGTGACGCTAAATGTTAGTGTGTATGTGTGTGTGTGTGTGTGTGTGTGTGTGTACACCTGCGTGGGCGCATGCACAAGCTGCACAACTTCCTAGCTCTACTTGTTCAGACACTCTGCGAGGACGAAAGCAGCTGTCAACCCCTTTGGCTTGACGAGGCAGACACAATCTGAGCAGGAGAAGCAGCATGAAAAAGCTCGGGCCTCAGTTCTGAACAAGTTCCCTGCATCTGCAATCTGCTCTTGAACGCTACGCATGGAAACGGGTGAAAGTCGGCCCAACTGAGACGAGCCGAGGCTGGAAGTGGAGAGCTGGTGGAGGGTGGACCACAGAGGAATAAGAGGTCTTCACAGGTCTGAGCGCTGAGCATCTATTTGTGCAATCATGAATCCAATGTGGAAGGTTTACAAAAGCAAAGTGATGAAGACTCTCAACCCTGAGTATGAGGAGGACACTGCTGAAGAGGTACAGGACTTACACCTTTCTGCCTGTTTGTTCATCTTAGTGATTCATGCGTTAAAGTGTCAGAAAGATGGTGAAATAAGAGAAAGTTGACGTGGTTGTTGGCACCGAAGTCAGAAAATCAGCAGGTTTTGTTTTGCTGATCATATCTTATTCATCGCTGGGTTAGATGAGCTCACAGGGCTGTTTTGTTGTCAGTGCAATGGGAACTTTCAGACAGAAGTTAGGCCTGAAAATGACTTCCTCTTGTGGATTTTTGCAAATATAACTCTGCAAATTACTAACATGCGAAACTGTTGATCTACATCATCACACAAATGACATACATCACATATCACATTTCATTTGAACTCTTTTATTAGATGCTGGAAGTTGCTTCATTTGACAAGAAACTAATAGCATAGTATATACTCACAGCAATCATAAAACAGTTTGTAACTGGAGTCACAGCGACATTACAAGCCATCAGTGGTGCAAAGTTAATGCATTTCTTATGTACTGTACTTAAGTATAATTTTGAGGTATATCACTCATACTTTCATCATATTTCAGAGGAAAATATTGCATCTTTTTCTCCATTCCTTTTATCTAAACACTGGAGTTCCTCTTTAGATTAAGGATGTTGACCTGAAAGCACATTTTTAAAAAAATAAACCTTGGATTCCCGACATTTATGGGTTACGTTAACCCTTTGAAGTACAACATGAGTCAAAAGTGACCCATATTCAATAGAATATGGGTTTCTTTTGACCCAAGTTGTGCATCAAAGGGTTAAAGCATCATCTAGTCAAGGAATCATGTCATATTTTACATATCTGAAAGGTTTAATTTAAATAATTGTTGAAGGTAAACATTTTAGGGGGAAAAAAATACTGACAAAGTTGTGTACCAGAACTTTATGTGTTCTTCTTTCTTACTCTGGTAATCATCTCATGACCTCCCACATTTATCTTGTGACCATATGTAGGGCTTGGAACCACTGGACAAAACTATAAAGTAGTTAAAATTAGCTCCACCTGTACCCACTCCAACAGTAAAATGGTGCTTATACATTGTGTCACTGATGGTAATTCTCCTTGAATATGATTTTGGATGCAGGCTTTTACTTGGAATGGACTATTTTTATTTTGCTGTGGTGGATACTTCTCCTTAAATAACGTATCTGAGCACTTTTTCCACCACTAATGTTCACGGCCCCACTGCACCACCAGTACTCTATCTAGGATTTGGTGCCGGTGAAACAGACAGTGCTGCATTGACCCAGATCTCTGGAGAGCTGAGAAACTCGATCCTGCACTGGAGCTGAACAGTCGGATTAGTTGGCCTTCTACTGACTGACTGACAAGGGGACCAGACAGATAGCCGGGTCCTCGGGACGCATTCAGACCTGCCAGCTGACAGCTCCTGACTGTGCTCTCTCACAGCGCCTGGGCATCTGCAAGGACAACAGGGAATACCGTGTGTGCTCAGAGAGATAGTTTCCATTTAGACGGATATGCAGAGGTGTCATCACTGCTATTTGAGTCGCCACGCATTTGTGAAATATGAGACAACCAAAGTGTTTCCTCGTGTCATAACGTACACCAGTGTGGAAATGCTATTGAAAAGAAAATGCGTGATTATTATTATTAATTGTGAAATGAACAGCTGCAATTATTTTCAGTCTCCCACAATCTATGCATTCAGTCCTGTTGATGAGCATATTATTGGGTCTTGTCTTGGGTTTTCTACAGGCTGCAGTACCCACAAAATACACTAGATGGCGACTGATATGCACAAATCCTTTAGATCTGCCCTAGCTGAGGCAGTATGTTGTAAATTAATCCAGGATGTTGCTGTGTGGAAAGGTGAATTTTGGCAATTTTGCTGCTGTTGCAGGTCACAGAGGTGGAGAATGACATGAGTCCAGTTCAGGAGGATGAGGGGCCCACTGCTGTCTCCCAACTGGCAAGAAAAGTATGTGAACATTCACAACTGTTGCATGACTTTGAAGGTGTTTTATGTCTCAGTTATAATAATAACCGCTATTAAATGAATTTTAACACTTGAAAAATATCATGAAAGCTAGTAAGTCCCCTTTACAAGTATAAAAGAAGTCTATTATTCCAGGGATCCTTTGAAAGCACTGAATGCAACCCTGCTTTGACCTTTGACTGTGTGTCCAGATGCAGGGGGCCGGGACTAAAAGCTGGAACAGACTATCAGCTCTCTTCAACAAAGACGATGAGCATCAGCTTCTAGAGGAGACTGAGAGCCCTCCGGTCGCTGACCAGTGAGTGGAAATCTTTCTCTTGTGTTGACATCTGTCTTGTTTTCTTCCTGATGGTCGGATTTCATTCCTGCACTTAAAACCTGCTGTGAGTTTCGTGTAGGTGAAACCGAGCTGGTCTGTGGAACTATACTACTATACACTATTTATAGTTTCAAACTTAGATCACAGTTGTAGGAAATTTTGGTACTGATCAGATTGGAATTTTAATCATACTACACTTAATGGCTAAATAGTCTAACTATAGTTTCATAGGTGTGAAGATATAACAGCTGTATCAATCTTCACATCTAATTCTTGGCAAGAAGGTGCACAAATGTATTTCATAAGCTGTCAGTTTATTTCAAATCTGTTTAATTACCAGTCAGCATGACTAATATGGAGTAAAATCTACTATCAGAGAACAGTAGGTTGACAAATGCTGAACCCAAAGCCAAAGCACCCACTGCTTCCTTTGAATCCTCAGTCCACTTGCAGTGAAGCCGGAGGAGCCTCCTCCTCGACCCACCAGGCGCTCAGGATTCTGGGATAGCTTCGCCACCAACTGGGCTGCCAAGAAGCAGGCGGAAGCTGCTGCAGCTGCCGCCGCTGCCACAAACGAGGCAGCAGAGCAGAGCGAGGTAGAGGTGACGGAGGCTGGAGGGGAGGAGAACCAGGATGGGCAGGTCACTGAGGGAGAGGTGAGTGAAGAAGGAGGAGGAGGAGGAGGAAGGAGCAACAACAGCTTCTCTAAATACGTCTCGCTGGGAGGAGGCAGCGAGGACGCATCCTTCAAGTGGAACTTTGTTACCAGCAAGCTGGCAGAGCTGAAGACCAAGAGTGCGACCAAGACCAACTAGCTGCCTGGGAAGAAGAAACCAAGAGGATATCAACATGATGAAAGAAGGGGTTACAGGTGTAGCAGGATGGAGGAAGTTTACACAGGATGTACTGTAACTGAACTAACCAGCTATTGTAGAAGTCCCTTTTTTATCAGATACTGAACTACTGGCTCCAGAAATGTCTGAATTTTTCAGAGTTTTCTTCCCTTTGACTCTTAAGTTCCATTGCTGTATTTGTGTTCAGTTTTTAAGAATAAAAAGGAGTTATAACATGGATGATAGCAAGTTTAAGAATGAACCCTCCCATGACCCTGTCCTGGGTCAAACCTAGAGATACAATGTTAGATCCTGGACCAAAGATTGAGAAACTGTAGACTATCATAGGATAACGTTATTTTTTATACCGACAAATCAAAATAAAGATGGTTTTTTACCTTAGCTGACATGTTTCAACTGCAACTGCAGTCTTCTTCAGAGCGTCATCCGACGTGTGCTGACATGTCCTTTTTTATCAGGTGGCCGGTCTGACAGATCTGTCAGAATCTGTCAGATAGGCCACGCCCCCCGCAGTTCAGGTGTAGGCCCCCTCGTCCCGGTGCGTCCCGGCTCGCCCGGGCGAGCTGCTCCATGAACCGGGACGAGGGGGCCTACACCCTCTAATACCTGGGACTCCATCCTCCAGAGAGCACCGGACGGCGGGGGGCGTGGCCTATCTGACAGATTCTGACAGATCTGTCAGACCGGTCACCTGATAAAAAGGACACGTCAGCACACGTCAGATGACGCTCTGAAGAAGACTGCAGTTGCAGTTGAAACATGTCAGCTAAGGTAAAACCATCTTATCTTTGATTTGTCGGTATAAAAAATAACGTTATCCTATGATAATTAACGACAAAATGAACATCATCCAAATATGTAGACTATCACTTCACAAAGGGGACTTCTAAAATTGCTTATACTAAAAGAGTTACTCTGGTTGATGAAATTCTTAATTTTGCCTGGGAGATGAAGTGAGGGTGCTAAGCACAGCTGCCTGTAGTTGTCTCTTTACCATCTTAAGACAGAGAGCCAACAGTGAAACTATTAACCAGTATGGTAGAAATAAGTAACAGCAGATTTCTGATTTCACCAGCCTGGTGTAGGAAACACCTGGCAGTCTTCTGCTGAGGGTTGTATGGAGCGATTTACTCACCCAAAGTGCTTCTTAAACCATGAAAAAGGGCCTTCATACCTGTCAGCACACTTGATCTAATCTGTAGTTTAGCAAAAAAAACTGGATTTAGAGATTAAAGTCATGATAGCTGGATTAGGTGAGGATTATCTCACTTAACCTGTTCAGAGGGCAGGAGATTACAGTCAGGAGATCTGGCAGTGAAAAGTAACCATTACATATTATTCTGCAAGCATTTAATTAAAAAGAAGTGATCCTCCGATATCAGGAATGTAAAATGTGCAGCACAATTATAGTAAATGTATACAATATGTATGTGTGTTTGGTGAGATAATGCCGCGTTCTCTGACACGAAGAATTTTGTGATTGTGACTGAGACCGAAATGTGCAAAGTGTGACTTTTTGACATTTCTAATTTTGCGACTTGAAAAAAACGTGGCTTATTATGGCATTATATTCTGTTCTTCTCGGTTTTGTCCTTGTATGTTTTATTCTGTTGTTTTGTTTCTGGTATACTACAATAAAGTCTATTGCACTGACAGTCAGACAAAGCAGCGTGAAATAACTGTAATGCAAACACACTTTCTCTTTATTTTGTTTGGAGGTGCTTTAGACGTCAGATGAAAATTACAGACAGTAATAGAATAGACAGTAATCACAGTTTTTACAGCTTGACTCCATTTGTGCAGTAAAAAAAAAGAGCCACTGTTTGAGTAAAGATGCAGCTATTGACAAGTAATTTGAGAAATAAACACAGACATGAAAACAGCCTTTCTGATGTAGGACTGATCAGCATCACAACTGAATGCTTCTGACCTACATACATCTGTCCTACAAAACTTTTGCCATAGGGCGTTTTTTCTCTTTAACAAACTGTTTAGAAATAACCTCATTCTGATTTCAACATATGATTGAAAAATACAGGGAAATACCACTTCCCTGTGCCTATAAAGAGCCCTTTTTTGTGTAAAAAAGAAGCTTTAAACAACTGTTGTTTAAAGCAAAACAAACTAAAACAGTGATGTTAATATAATTTGATTCATTTGTGTAATCCACTGGATTCTATCTGTTTCAACTATATGAATACATTAATCAGAAGTGAGAGAAAGTGGCCACTGTCACATTATATATAATTCAATTCAATCCATTTTCATTTATATAGCGCCAATTTACATCATATGTCATCTCATAGCACTCAACATCAGAAGTGAAGACCTTACAGATTTTAAAAAGAGAACAGGGAACACAACAAGCCAAAGTTCCTTTTGGATTTCCTATGCAAGCACTGGGAAGGAACCAAAACATACAAACAAGAAAAACTTAAACGGAGAGAGAAAAAAAAACTCTCAGACAGAACCAGGCTCAGAGAGGATGGTCATCTGCCTCAACTGGCTGAGGTGAGAGTGGAGATGCATGATATTAAATTTTTGCTAGTATCGAATACACCATCATCTGCCAACTTCTTTTATCTAATTACTGATTGCAGAGGCTGATAAATGCATTTATTTTTTCAAGTTACTTGTAGAGAACATCTGGTTTCTCCTGTAGTAGAATTAACATATTATTGTTGAAATGAAACTACTTCATCTTGTATGTAAATTGCTTAAGATTTCCAAACAAAACTATAAACTTTTAGCCTGAAAGGTGGTATCTGCATGTGAGTGTTGATTGTGGGCCGATGCCGATGTTTCATTTTATAGCCTTTATTTGCTGATACCGATGGTGATGCAGGTATCATTGTGTATCAATAATGATGTTAAAAGCTTTCTTTGTTACGCTTTTTGAAGTTTGAATGCTTTTCATGTCTTGTACAAATAGTCAACAATGACGCACAATTTCATGTCAATACCATCATGTTTGATTTATTATTATCTGGGATGGAATATTTCTAAAATAATGCCCCAAAAGTGCTCAGGAGCATATGTAATGCATGTCTTCTGCTTGCATTCCTGCTACCTGCCAGTTCTTCACCTGCTTGACAAACAGCTGATTGAGAGCCTTTTTCCTCACTTTGGGGCTACTTTATTTTGATTTTTGTCTGAGGTTGTTGGTAGTCCTGCAGCTAGTGTGATTGTGAGTCATCATCGTGTGGGTTCTCAAATTCACTTTGAGTGCGAATTCACACTTTGCCCTAGAATGTTTTATTTTTAAATTTTGGTTTTGTAATCCAAAATTCCTCCTCTGACCAGCAGGAGGCTCCCTTCACTTCACTTCTAAACTGTTTAAACGTGTCTCCTCTATTCACCCCTTTTTGTACTGCCCTCACCTCTCTCACATACACTCCAATCCCATCTTTCATATTAAATTCAACAAACTGATTCCATCTCCTGTCAAAAATGCTTCAATTTTCCCCTCATCTCCTGTTTCCTACTTCTCTTTAATTTCCTGTTTTCTTTTTCTTACACCCATTTCCTGTCCTACTGGTGCCATGTTTCCTCAGATACAGTGCAGCTTCCTTTTCAATTTAGGGATCTTTGTTGACATTTCCATTTGAACTTGACAATAGGCTCTAATAAAATGTGAAAATTACGTGAGCAAATGCCCCCAAAGCTCAGACAGATGACTTTTTATAACTGACCGGCCTCCATTATGTTCCATGTGTTCCCAGTGTCAGTCAGATTTCAGGCTGTCATCCTGAATCCAGTGAAACTCAGTGATCCTCAGTAGTTCTGTTCAGACTTACACAGCTCCTCAGTCTGAGTCATAACAGATCTCACCCCACTCACAAGTCAACAATGATTTTTATGTAACTTACTAATAAAATAAGCTCAGAAGGGAAGTGATTTTGGGAGGCTTAGGGGTGGGGTGATGGATCCTGCTGACTATTTGATGTTTTGAGGTCTACATTGCAGATCTATGACACCAAGTCAGTAATGCTCAGTGGAAATAAGGTTTGTAGAGCATGAAAGCATCAGAAACAGCGATGGCTGGCACTTTGCACAGGGCTGAGACAGTAGGGGGGAGAAAGTGCAGACAGACAAAGCTGGATGAACTAGATGTCTGGTAGTTTCATTTTAAACGCATCTCAGGGAGCTTTAAAATATTGAGCTGCTAATAACACTGCAATATCTTGACTTGAATCATAAGCAGAAGGTGAAATCATTAGCTCTGCTTTAATCAAAGTAGAAATTTTGGAGAGCAAGATATTAACTTATCTCAGATGTTTCCTAGATTTTTCCACCAAAAGCTCCACTATACTCCTAGCAGGTTGGCAGCTCCATCTCTGTTGCTATTTCTTCTTCAGCCAGTCGATGCTGATTTGGTGCAAAACACATTGCAACTGGTGCAGCACTGGGAGAATGTTGCCACAGAAACTAGATTTAAAACTCTGGTAAACTGCAAAATACACACAGATTCACCAGATTTGATAGGTTTATTCCGTATTGCGTTCCCACACTCTTTTTTTAAAGCACCATAAGGCCAACTGATGTTTTTGACTGCTAGGAGGCAGCAGAAAAGGGCAAAAACCAAACCTTGACATATTAACTAAACTGAACAGCTGGCCTGACTAAAGATATCTCAAAAGATATTTTCATTTTAGCTCTGTTTTTAGTCTCAATACACTACTGCGGGAAATATCTGGATCTTAAGCTGCTAAATGCTTGATCAAATATATCCACTGGAGTGAGTATATTTGTATATTTTCGGTATATGTACGGCCCAAAAACTCCTTGTCCTTTCACACTAACTTCATGTAAAAACCTTTTCAAAGAGCTTCTTCATCATCTTAAAAATCACTTATCATTGCTAAATGGGGTTTATAATCAGCCTTAATTTTGTGTTTAATGTTTAATCGAAAGCCCCTCCAGACACATTACATTCTCACAGGCGCTTTCACTTAACTAGTTTTTGCTGTTGATGGGGATTTTGTAGTGACATGTATAAACTTTTATTATAATTCAAAGATGTAGTTGAATTTTTTTTTTTTTTTTAGTATAAATGGATCTTGTGTTTCCTCAGGAAAGTCCTTCAGCTTAATGTCCTGTCTTAATCACCAACTTATTATCTTTATTTGCGGAATCTTAGATAAAAAAAATCATGTCTATCTGTACGCTTTTATGTATTAGGTAGGCTTCACTAGACTGCGTGAAATTACATCTCATGTCAATATTTTATTAGTCATAATGAGAGTCGAACGGCTTGACTTTTGTTACCACATCTTATCAAGTAGAATTCACTGCTTACCATTGCAGCCAACTTTGCTTGTTTTGTGTGCAAATATATCCAAAAAGTCTGACCTTAAAGTGTGCAGGACATTTTTTGCAGTGAATACCGGTTCACTGACATGATTTACTTGGATAATTAATGGAACTGAGCCATTTCTAATTCCACCCTCGGTTTCTCTATACTTCAACGAGTCCAAGTGTTAGCAGTGACAGAAGTCTAATGGTATTTTTGTTTCATTCTTCTGCTACATTACATTCTTTTGGCTGATGCAAAGTAACTTGTATCTTCTCTTCAAACGAGTACGTCACGAACAATTTTAAGACTGAGGACACTTTGATAAGTGAGGAGAAGCCAGAGATTGAACAACCAAACCATAAATCCAACTCTCTCGGACGGCTCCCACGGTGTTAAACCCTTTTATCACTTGAAGTCTTGTTGAACAGGTGTGTGACTGCTCCACTCTCTCTGTCTCTCTTTGGCCTTTGCCATTTGGTTCACTTTTGGCTCACAGTGCAGCACAAACATTTACCCACCCCTCCCACACAAGGACATAATTCAGACAAAGTATTTTCTCTTTTCCAGTGATCAACAACGCTGACTAAACTGCTTCACACCTTGCCCTGGGCTCTGTTCCAAACACTGTGATTATTTCAGACAAAAGCTACCCACAAAGATGTATGAGCCTGTGGTAACTGCTACACAAAGCCCACGATGCTTTTCCCTCTCGCTGCTGGCTCATTGGGACAGGAGATGGTTAGAGAAAATAACAAGTTAACCCCTTTTACATCCAACATAGTCTTTTGTGGTGGGATTACCTTTTAAATTATGATGATTTATGGCATTAATCCATGTTAATTAAGAACAAAAGTTAATGCTAAAAAGGTGTAGATGCTCTGAATAGAACTTTTATATTGCTGGTGATCTTAAGATAAGTTCAGAAACACAATAAGAAAGTTAAAATTAGATTTGTATTATATGTAGATGTTTTCTCAGTCCTCTGAGGGAAATTTGGTTCTCCACAGACATATTTCTTTATGGATTTGGTATGCTAAAGAAATTTCAAAATGGCATCACATGAGGTCAGTAGAACTATTTTAAAAGATGTATGCAATTCAGTGTGATGACTTTGGGACAAACTACCATGTGATTATGTTGTAAGCTGTTGGATATCCATTGTCTACCCCTTTATGACCCATCGTGGCCAACTCTAGTCATAAATTATGCAGCCAAAGTGGCCGGACTGTGCCGAATTTAGGGACGTTTGTCTTCAAGATTACAGCTCAATGTTTCGACATTGTTGAGATTATAAAATGGGGTTAGTCAGTGGGAAATATGCGCAAAAATGTTGCCCCCAGGTCTTGTTTTCTGATTGGCTGCTTGTTTTGTCTGTAAAATCTGAGATCACAGGTTAGTCGGGGGGAGACGTACAGGTGAAATTATGGAACGGGGCTGTAAAAGCTACCAGACAGACATGTCTGGTAGCATTCAGGTATGACGACGTTGTGGCGAACGTCTCAACAGACGCTGTGACTCACACACTCCAGCAGCAGCCCCATCTGGAAAACCAACCTGCGGGAGAAAGATGTGCTCACAAAAACACTGTCTGAGCTCATTTAGCAACGTACCTACATCTGCCACACCTCCTTGAGGCGAGAATGTGGCAACTTGTCTGAAGAAAACACATAAGCATATACAGTCTAGTCTAAAAATACAAGAGCAGAGGGATGAGCTTTTTTTATTGTTTTGTCTCCCTTTTTATGGATGGATGTGTTTGAAATGAAAAGTCTATGAATTTAAAAAGACCAGAGTTTGTGTTCATTCACACTGAGTGAACAGTGTAGTGCCTGACATCAAAGTACAGGTCCAGCACAGGGACAAATCATCATCACCACAAGGTGCAAAACCTCAGGAACCACTCCTGTTATCTTTGAGGGTGGGGCTCTCAGTATCATTGTTCTTTAAATTTCGCTTTGAGTAAATATACAGCTGAATTACTCCAATGTTACAACCTGCCACAGTGTAACTAGGGCAGCTGTAGCTGAGTTAGGAGTTGGGTCTAGATAAAGATGAGGGCTTCACAGATCTGCACATTCTGGAGGAAGCAGCAGTGCAGAGTTCCATTTAAGTATTTTTGAGGCATCTGGGGATTATTTTCATTCTAAATATGTAACATTTGATTAAATCTTGTCCATTTTTTAAACATAGTGGAAAAAGCACTTATTGTTTCAACACACGACATCTCCACAACAGAATAGGCATCATGAAACAACAAAGTATGTACTACACTGGAATGGCAGATGGACAGTGTGGTCATAGATCAGACATCACAACTGTGTCCACTACTTGCATCATGTAGCGCTGATACAACACATGGAGCCAGTGAGGCTGTTGATACTGGCTTGTTGAATGTTGTACAACTCTTCCTGAAGGGCTGAGCAAAGTTGGTGATAATTTGAGAGACAGAACCATGTTGTTGGACACATCGATTCAGAGCAGTCTGAAATGATATACTTACACAACAAATGGTGGAGTTGTGGACATTCAAATGCCTGACGACAACCCTAACTGACAGAATGCTGACGGCAGTTCATATCTTTCTTTTACCAACTACAGCATTGTATCATTTGAAAAAAAAATAACGTTTTATAGTCACTGGTCAAAGAAGTGTCTATATACCGGTCACACTATCTGATCATTGCCCTTTAAATCCATATCTGACTTGAGTATGGATTAACCCTCTTCTAATCAGAATAATAGAAATTACATACTCAACCTTTTTCTGACAATATAATTTAGAGAAGACCATTTGCATGCTGTATTTATATTTTCGTTCAGCTTACGTAACTACACAGAGAGTTTGTAGAGGTGTAATCAGTGACCAGAGAGGGACTTTGAAGGTTTTTTGTGGAGCTTTGACTGCTTGTAGGACTATGGAGCAATATTTTTGGAAGTGATCTTCCTTTATCTTAATAAAGAAATGCACAAAAAAGTCAAGGAAAAAGACTGCAAACAAGCAAACATGAACATAAATTCAGATTTTTCCAAAAATCAGCTTTGCAGATGTCTTTAGACAAAGTTAAATGCTCAAAGCTTTGTGAACGTAACTATAAATCTCATTTTCTTGTTTACCAAAACAGGTGTCCCCAAAGCCATTCTTGTAGTAATCTTTTCTCTGACTTGATAGTCAATCACTGGTTAATCTCATTTCAGTAACTGTTCTACATCCAGTGCTCTCTTATTTCTAATAGTTTTAACATAAAATCAGATCTACCAGCACACAATATAAAATGTCCGCAGAGGCTGCTTTCAATACGGTCCTTTGTGTTTACAGTAATTACATGAATGTCCCAAGAGTAATGTGGACTGGACTTTCAGAATTACTGCACAGGAGTCATTTTCACCTGTAAGACTGTGAAAGATTAGCTGTACTGTTCAACCAGACAGCGTTCTGAGAGTTTTATCAGCTAAAAGCAGCAGATCCACTAAACAAACGTGTAGGCAAAGCAGTTTGCAGTGTTAATCTTGACTGCAGTGTTTCTGTGTAGATAAGAAGCAGGCGACTTGGTTTTTGACGTAATTCCAACTCTCTGCAGGGTTATTATGACCTCTGTCTAGCAACCTGTAGCCGTGTTAATCCTCGAGTCACAATGTGTGGATGAGTGAGAAATAATATTAGTGTGCTATTTTTAAAAAGCTGTTTCTGAATTTTTCATTAAATGCATGTCGTTTAATATTCAGAAAGAGGATATTCATACCTGGAAGTGTTGCTCTTTAATGATAAACATCTTTCAAAACAATGTCACAAAGTGCTTTACAAGCCAAAAAATATATATAAAAAGTTAAAGCACCTGAGCACTACAATCAAATAGAATCCAGCAAATATTAGTACATTAAATGAAATTAAATAAAATTGGACAAATGCAATAAATTAAGCTTAAAAAACATTAAAATAAACTAATGAAAAATTCAAGTTTTAAGAAATGATCTAAAAGATGCTGCAGCTTCTACATGTAAAAAGCTAAAAACTGCTCATAAGAACAGCATAACTCATAAATAACAGCAAAATCAGAGTCTCTTTTGCCTTTTAGAGTGGTGGTAATTTTTTAACAGGCCTCCGTAACTCTTAGCTTTATAGTGTTTTTTAAAGGCAGAGAAGGAAGGCAGGGAGGTGAATTATTTAGACAACCCCAATCTTCTGTCCCTCACCTCACATTAAGGAGGTTCTCACAGGATGTTTCATCCCAGTAATCTACCGGCTCAATCTCGGCTTTGTAATCTCGTGCCTTTTTAGGAGCAGATTTGGGACCCTCTTAGAAAAGAAAACCTGCCTCCTACCCCCTTCTGTTTCCCAGTAGAGGGGTAATCTCTTGGCTAAGCCACCCCCTGGACACACCACAACCCACAAAAAAAAAAAAAAACACACACACACATGCCGTGCCACCCATCTATCTGTATCTCTGTTGAAATCTGATCACCCATCTCCAAATGTAGGTCTCTGTCTGCTGTAAATAGATAGATTTTTCTACAGTCACCCACACTCTGACAAGAGCTCAGGGCTTAAAGGATTGTCCTTCGACCACAAGTCAATACATGTTCAGTCGATATCCGTGTTTTTTTCTCCATTCATTTTTGTATTTGTGGGTTCTATTGATTATTTTCACATAACAGCAGCCACCTACCAGGACAGAGTGCTGAGCCCATAGAACATGAGCTCTGGTATTTCTACACGACACAGAAAATATAAGTGAGCAGCTGAGATGTTTCTGACTCTGAAATTATAGTTTGTGGAGTTATTTTTAAGGGAACAATATACTTGGAGGGGGGGGTTACAGTTCATGTGTCATTCTGTTTTTGAAAGCTGGATCGTCACGCTGTTGTTAAAGATAACTGGTCGTTGCGGTCACTCACGCAATAAAAGCGTTGCTTTGTGTGATGTCTTTGTATTGTATATTGGAGTATTGTTGTTGGTGGAATGCAAATCGATTCTTTAGCCTTCCACAGAGTCTCTGTCAGGCTCAAGTTACTGTTTCTACAGCTGTTTAGGGTTGTTGTTCTTTGCTTTTGCTCCCGACCTGCAGCTCCAACCTCTAAGCCTAAACACACACACACACACACTCACACACACACACACACACACACACACACACACACACACACACACACACACACACACACACACACACACACACACACACACACACACACACACACACACACACACACACACCGTGAGAACCAGCCGACTCCAGCAAGACAGTGAGAAAGCATTCAAAAATGTCTCTGGAAAAAACATCACATTTTTGAGGATGATGGGGACACAACATGTTTGTCTTGTCTCAAGTACTGTACTTTGTTTTATTGATCCATGGAAGTGCCACCAGTGAGTTTTAACATTTCAAACTATGCCATAACTGTCTTATCCAAATAGTAGAGTATTTAAAAGCACCATAGTATGTCAAAGGCACAGACTGATTAATTTTTTAGGATGTTTCGCAGTTTATCAAACACACTTAATTGGTTTATTTTGTACACCTGGCAAAGCGTCTGCAAGAATAAAACTTTGCTTTTCAGTTAAGGCTGGAATTTGGACTGAAAATGTCATTATCAAATCATTTAACACTTTCTTGTAACTTTCCAAAATAGACTTTCCAAAAATTAAAGCAGTGATCTTAATCTTTAAATAAATAGATGTTACCTCATGTGGCTCTCTACTGCCACATGAGGTAACACAACTGTGATTGAAGCTATGGTCCATGGATGAAATTATTTGACAGTTTTTTTATTTATAGTATCACAATCTGGGTGTCTGTGGCGACATTTCTGTGCAAAATCACAAATTACACACAGTTAATGACTCACGTTCAGTCCCCCAGTCGGTCTGCTACAGAAGGAAGAAAACACAACAGACTCACTCTTAAACTCAGCTGTGTGTAAAGGTCGTGTGTTGCCTCGTTTCAGAAGGCACTATTCCTTTTCTGTTTTAATGTGTGGTGACCTACAATTGTCACGCAGGTGGGGTCCAGGTGCCAACTGCCAGGCAACACTGTTTATAGAACGAAATGGAGATTGTCACTTTGAGCCAACTTTACACAATGGCTGATGACTGTAGGCGTCTAGCAATATTCATTCATTTGTTCGTTCATTTCATTTAACCTTTATTTGAACTCAGAGTGCATTGAAATATACCAACCTCATTTGCAAAGCAGCTGAGGACGAAAGTAAAATATGTAGGCAAATAATTAAGGCATGTTAAAAGCATGTGAATCAACTAGAACAATGTAAAACAAAATTAGAAACTTGAATAGCCCTAAATATGAGTCTTTTCTGACAGTTACGCATATTATTTCAGGTTGCAGTTGCACAGTGATTAAAACTGCCTCCCATTCATTGTCTATATTAGCTGACCTCTGTAGTATAAATGACAGTCATGAGCAATATTTTTGGCTCAGGTGAAGATCATGTATTTAGTTGTGTCTGCATTGAAAGCTAATTTTATGCTTACTAAGTGTAACTTTTAACTCAGCAAACCAGTACAACAATCACAAGTACAAAATGGTGTCATCAGCATCAAACTGGAGATTACAACCAGATATAGAGGTAGAAATGTAATCTATAGCCACATGCTTCTTCTAGCTCCACAAATTTGTAAAGATGTAAAGTTTTCATCAGTTAACTTTAAAGTGGCTGGCAGGCAGATTTTGTAACTTTTAAATTGAGTCTGGCTAGCTGCTCCCGCTGTGTCCCGCTAATTGGCTGTATCCTCGTATTTACTGTACAGATATTACAATAGTATCAGTCTTCTCCTTTAACACTGAACAAATAGGCTAATAAGCTCATTTCAACTATTCCCTTCAAGATTTTCATGTCTCATTTGAATTTTTCATTCCTCACACAGTGACTTCTTTCACGAGCAACACAATGAAACTTACATTTTTAATTCAAGGAAGACAGAGAAAAGAGAAAACCTCTCGTTTCTCCACCACACCAGGAACAGCCTTCAGACCAATCATGCATCCATGCCCAGCAAATCGAGCCTGGGGGAGCCAGTGGCCCGTAACATAACAAGCTTTGTCGGAAATTACACGTTGATGCACAGCTGGAGATTTCACTGCTCCTGTTTCTCATCATGTGTGATCAGTGCAGGTATGGAGACATGCTGGGTTCAGAACACACATCTATTCACAGCTATATATGGCTCGTCTTACGCCCCTCTTCCTTCGCTCCTGCAGGAGCCATGCACACTCCCATCCAGCCTGTCATCAAGATGTCATTAAAGCCCACTCCGTCTCTCCTTCGGCTGGTCAGTCTTTGGCCCCCTCCTCCTTCCAAACAGAAATTCCTGCGCTCCTTTTGCATGGTGCTTCTCCTCTCAGTCGTTGTCCTCCTTCTGTCCATCTCTATTTCTGACATGGGAATCAGGGGTGTCGCAGCCTGTCTGGGTGCAGAGGTGGGGAAGGAGACAGTGCTACTTGATCAGGAGTTGATGGAGGCTGTCAGGAGGTAGAGCTATTGTGGGACAGTTGGCATTTACAAGGACTTGTTTGTGTGGATGTGACTAATTCACATTTACACCATATCAATCATTCAAGTGCAACCATGTTGTGTTTGTGTACACATGACTGAGAAATTGTAGCATGTATGTAACATGAAGATGATAAAATGCTTATTCAGTGTGTAATCAGTTTTATGTGTAATCTAATTATACACATTTTTTTTAAAACAGTGATTTTCAGCTCCTACAGTTACAAGTATATGCTACTAATTTGAAACAACAAGCATGTAATATATCAGCTAAATGTATTTTAAATATATATATGAAACTTTATTATTTGATTCTGTTGAAGCGCTCCATCCAGTTTGGTTTGGCTTCGCAGAGCACTTCTACACGATTATTTGAAAATAACAAATTAAATTCTAAAGTTTGATCATTGAAGTGTGACCATGTTTGGATCGAAAAGAAAGATATTCAAATTATTCTCAGATGTGGAATCAGTCTCTTATCTAATCTAATGCATCTCTTTTCCATCATTAATTTTGATGCCAAGTAAACCCAAATAATCTCCTTGTCTCTTGTCTGTCTCCATTGCTATTTCAATTAAGAATTTTACTGAGGGGAGTTAGAAGTTCATCTCACTTTAAGCGCATCTTTCACCTTTTATCTCTCTAACACTCACTCAGTGCCCAGCATGACACACCAGGCTCTGAGTGGAGAATGAAAGAAGATTACAGCAACCTTGATCTGTTCATTCAGCGCCTATGGAGACTGGAGGATCTTCTTTAATGCAGCGAGTAATTGTTGCTTTTGAGGACCTCTACATGTGACTGAGTGACACACTAATTGGCCAATTAGGCACCTGGATCACTCACGTGTCCCCAGGAGGAGACGCTAAGTCATGGGGCATGACCCAGACCCAAAAATGGGTGTCAGATACGTGTACCGTATCATGTTTTTGGACAAATCACTTTAGATCCAGCTGTGGCCTTCACTCACACGGTCTGAAGGTGTTTCAGAGGTTTGTGTATTAAAGTTAAACATTTTAGATAGGACTAGGATCACTGTTAATTAGTAGCTCTGTGTCAGGAATCCTGCAGAATCCTGTTATTATTTCTAAAGCTAATGACTAATATCAGTTGTGCATTCTTGCTTTTTTTGTCTTACATTTCCAACTGAATACTAATTAATGATGACAAAAAATGCATGTACTTTACATAACCGAGATATTCTGCAGTATCTACGTCACCGCGCTGCATTCCTCACTATGCACAGTAATTCAGAATCCTGGCAAGAAGTCATGAGAGCTCATGCTGATGGACTGAAGAATGTAATTAGAGGAAACAGACTGCATTAGATCACATTAGACCTCACCAGGTCAACAGGCAGTTCTCATGTAATTTGTTGAGAGATGATTTGTTTTCAAGTTTCTCATCTGCCAGTTAGTATCAGCACTGTGGACGATAACCTTCTAAAGTAACTACTACAGTGAATTTAGCCTTGCATTGAATATTCTGTAGTAACTTCCAAAAACATGGTTGTAATTTCCCATTTGAGCCTTTTATCTTGTTTTACATTAAGGTAATATTACTTGTAACAACAGTTGTGCAAACGAACTTTTTTCAACTTGCAAATGAAGTACAAGATGTTGCTTCTCTTACTAATAGTGATTTTATTCCACTTTTAACACTTTTAATGCTACATGCAGGTAGTACTATAATTACAAGCTGATAAAAAATCTGACAATTGTGATAATGTTGGGTTTTAGGATGAAAATAATGGTCCGAGCAATAATGTTTAAAACAAATCAAAAATGCCGTGACATAATGACAGAGTGGAAGAATTGCAAAACTAGCAAAAATTACCGTTCAAGCATTACAAACCAATGGGATGTCACCAATACTGCAAATGACTGACAGCTGTTCTCCTCGATGGGATCCTGCAATTAGATCCCACAGAGGATGATATGTCAGGTGGGGATCCTCTGTGGTTTCTGAGGGCTGTCACTGGCTGAATCCTCAGGGGAGGTCCTGCCCAGCATGGCGCCATGCTGATGGGCCTTCCCTCGCCCTGGCAACCAGACTGGGGTTAAATTAGGAAAGGCTAACCCAAGAACTGTGGTGGAGACGAGGGCGAGGTCAAGCGCTCTGGTCTGCTTTGATGATGGTGGAGGCTGGAGAGCACAGCACAGACAGACGCTCTTCATCTGGAGCCGACACACCACGGACGGATAGAGTGCTGCCGATCGCTAATGTTGGTCCTGTTGGGTACATGCACTTAAAGAGGAGAACTTTGTGCATGTAGCTGAGAGGGACAGCACGCATTAACCAACAGCTTCAACCGCAATGCTAACTAGATGATAGTTTATTCTATGGAAAATGAACAATGAGAGGATTTGTTGTGCTGTTGATGGCAATTTTTAAGTGGAGAAGACATGGACATCAAGAGCCTAGAAAGGATGATACTTGTCTTATCTCTCCGTGTTCAGCTAAACAGTGTTAAGACCCTGGAGTAGGTACTTTTTATACCCTAAAACCAGCTCTGAAAGAGGTTCTACAGGAGCAGTTCCTGTGGTTGGAACATGCTCAACAGTTCGGGCCTATGAGGGCTGGTAAATTCCAGCAGGGGAAAACAGCCTATTGTGAACTATAACATCACCATTTGTAGCCTGTTCAGCATCAACATGGAAATTAAACATGCTTACCTTATCAGATCAAGTTCTACATAGCCTACCCTTGTGCAGTACATAAACAGGCTACTGTATATGTCCATAACTCCATCAGTCTGATGATCTGATTGGCTGGAACAAAGTCATGTGACACGAGATACTGAGGCATCGAATCTATATATTACTGTACCAAAATGGGATTAAGGCCACTAATACTAAGTGTCACAAAATAATCAAATTATAGCACATTATGGGACTTTTGGCATTATCGATTATTGAGGACAAAATCATGTACAGTTGTGTATCGCATACCTGGCAAACGTAAGAAGCTTTTTCTTCCTCTTGACTGGATTTTTATACTAAAGTAACTCTAGTTACCCAAAAGAGGGTTACATTTTTTAAACATATTGCTTAAATATGAGCAATAAAACACTTACAGGCAGCCTTCTGTTGCCTATATGTCTTGAATCTTCCTCTGCACAATTTTTAGTTTGATAACGTTCCAGGCCCTGGTGGCCATGTGCTTTATTTATCTGGTGGATCCCTTGCATGGACTCTGGATTACAGCTGGCTGAAGAGCATGCTCCCGACCCCACCTGTCTATCATTTTGGATGATTGGCCTGGAGCCTCTGATTTGTTTTGAAGCCCTTGTTCTTCTCCCCGCCTACTGCCATACCCGATTGGTCCCAACTGCAGTTGGGGTATAAATCTCCAACCAATTTCCCAGTCATTGTGGCTCTGATTTAATGTGAGCAGCTTTCCTTGGTGCCTCTTGTCTTTGTGTTCCATGTAAATATGTAACTTTTGTTAGCAGCTGTTTAACTTAGTTAAAAGTTACTCGTTGTCCCTCATTCTATTCAATTCAATTCAATTCAATTCAATTCAATTTTATTTATATAGCGCCAATTCCAGTCAAATTGTCTGGAGACGCTTTACAGAACCCATATGCCTGACCCTGACCTGTGTCAGGGTCAGGCATGTTTCTGTGTTTACTGTAGCCATTCAGAAATGCTTGCTCCCTCTGAGGCCCTCATTTGTTACTTGCTGTTGTTAGCCATGGGTGTTGCTACCTCGTCTTTAATTTTGGCTAAGGAGTTTAGCTGTTTCATTTTGTTATTTTGCTCTAGCTAGTTTTGTAAGTCTGTTAGCCTTCGTTTGGTTTTGTTTGGTTCTTTGATTTAGCAACACCAACGAGTTCTGTTTTCTTTTTGATATCACCTTTTCTTTTGTTATTTATGTCACTGAGCAATATATTGCTTTCCTAAACCAAGAACACATGGTTTTGTTATTTTCCTGACTGACCCCAGACAACTAGGCTATAACAGATGAATTGAAAACAACTTCACAAATTATTTCAGTCCCTATAATATCATCTGTAGTACTGCTTTACGTGGATTTACAATTATACCTTAATGTTTAGCTTTAGGCACTTGATTCTTGTAAAATGATAAAATCCTCTTGCAACAGTCCTCACATATAAGACAACACAATCAACAGTTGCAAGTTTGAAGTAAGACACCTGCTTGTATTGTCTTCTTTGCAAAATTGAAGATTGGTTGTCTCAAAAATAATGGTAACATTTAAGTAGAAAGTGTTATTGTCAATTGTGGTGAACTGGTAAAACATACTGTAGAAACAGAAAACTTGACAGGTGTAACAACAGCAAATAAAGAGAGCAATTTTCTCTCCAGTTCTGCATATTCTGTGCATCTGCTGAGGCTGCATAGCCTCTTTTTCTCTCTCTACAGCCTGAAGGCTACAGTCTAAGCCTGGACTCAGTCTGTCTGCACTGTAGCTGTGCCCAATTTTAATCTGTGGTGCAGAAAGGTTTTCACTTTGGCTCTAGGCAGAAATGTTCTTATTTCTAAAACATCATAAACTGCTAAAGGAAATGAATCCATTTAACTATTAGGAACATTTGCTGTCAACATCTGTCTGTAAAAATTTTTCCATCTTGACCTCTTGAACATGTTATACAGACACTGCTGTGAAGATGAAAATAAGACATGCAGGTTTGTGTTGCTTTTATTTTGATTTGGAATATTAAATGTCCCAGGAGGGAAATTTGTTTGCATAATCTACACGTGTTCACAGAAAACATAAACAATTAGAAACCAGAAAATACAGCAGACATTCTATACGTTCATGTCCAATTTCCATGTGTATTTGCACACATTGTTTAGACATACTAATGTATGTACATGTAAGCAAAGTAACTCCTATGTTCGCAGCCATTTGAAATTTACACAGAAGGGGTGGCCAGTGACACTAATTGGTGTTAAATTGAGGGTATTGTTTTTTGTTTTTGTTTCTTTTTTAAACAAATTAAATGAACAATTTCAGAACTGTGTCCTAGCTTTCTCTCCATTTTGTGGGACAGAGTAATTGGACAATTTAGCATAAAAGCTTTTTTTTTAATTAAAAAAAAAAAAAAGAAGAAGCCAATTTCAGATACTTTATAAACCCTCTGCAGTCAAAATGAAATGATCTGTATTCAAGTTGTCACTTCTCTAGCAAATCCATTCGGCTGTAGATCCACAATCATGAAAAAATCTTTTAGAAGATCGATAGTTTAATATGTGATGTGGTTCTGCACAGCATCTGTGGAAAAATACTATAATGTGGAGGATGAGACTTCTGGCTTTGTGTCCTACAGTTGTTCCCTGACTCAGTAAAATTTCCACATATCCATAATTGCGGTCATTCTGCAGTTAATAGGTTGCATAATTGACCCCTGGCACCTATATCGCTGCTCTTTCCAAAACCTTTAAGGGCTCTAAACCTCTATTCTGTTTACCTGAAGGTAAAACCATGAGGCTTGGTGACTTTACAGTCACTGCTGGGGTGTGTGAGAAGGAGAAAGAGAGGCTGAGGGAGACTATTTGAAGCTGTGGATGATTTTGTCTTTTCCCAAACAAATTTAACTGGCTGCGGAACACATCAAAGCTGCCACCTAAAAAGGAACGGGCCTGTCATTGGTTGTAGCTGGTCCATATTGTGAGCATATGGTCCCGGGAGACGCTCTTACCCAGTCTGGTGAAAAACATCAAGAACTGAAAGTGAAAGAGAGTAATGGAAAACCATAGGGGTGCAATAAAGTGACCAATAAAGAGAGTGTATTGTTGAGGTTGGGTTATGAGCCCTGTGCCCTCGTGGGAGTCGAATATCAGAGCAGGAGAAGCGTAGATGAATGTTTTCATGGATGCAGACGAGGAGCGAGGGTCAGCTGTCGAACTGATGTTTTCTTGTTCCCACATGACTGAGAATAGATCTGAGTATGTGATTAGGTTGTTTCCTCACTACATAGTGGCTAAAAAGGGTTTCACAGAGAGGAACACATTGCAGAAAGTTACTGTAAAAGATGTCAAAATGATTTGCAAAGATACATTTTTGAAATTCTCCAAAAACCTATGTTTTCATACTCCCTTTGGGTTTTACATCAGGGTGATAATCACGCAGTCTGTCTGGACCAGCAATCTTGCACTGAATACTTATTTGCCAAACAACAGCTGTTCATCATAGTCTGTTTACCCAAATATCAGACAGTATTTGCTGCTACAGTGGGTACGGAAAGTATTCAGACCCCTTTAAATTTTTCACTCTTTGTTTCATTGCAGCCATTTGCTAAAATCAAAAAAGTTCATTTTATTTCTCATTAATGTACACTCAGCACCCTATCTTGACAGAAAGAAACAGAAATGTAGAAATTTTTGCAAATTTATTAAAAAAGAAAAACTGAAATATCACACGGTCATAAGTATTCAGACCCTTTACTGTGACACTCATATTTAACTCACCTGCGGTCCATTTCTTCTGATCCTCCTTGAGATGGTTCTACTTCTTCATTGGAGTCCAGCTGTGTTTAATTAAACTGATTGGACTTGATTAGGAAAGGCACACACCTGTCTATATAAGACCTTACAGCTCACAGTGCATGTCAGAGCAAATGAGAATCATGAGGTGGAAGGAACTGCCCAAGGAGCTCAGAGACAGAATTGTGGCAAGGCACAGATCTGGCCAAGGTTACAAAAGAATTTCTGCAGCACTCAAGGTTCCTAAGAGCACAGTGGCCTCCATAATCCTTAAATGGAAGAAGTTTGGGACGACCAGAACTCTTCCTAGACCTGGCCGTCCAGCCAAACTGAGCAATCGTGGGAGAAGAGCTTTGGTGAGAGAGGTAAAGAAGAACCCAAAGATCACCGTGGCTGAGCTCCAGAGATGCAGCAGGGAGATGGGAGAAAGTTCCACAAAGTCAACTATCACTGCAGCCCTCCACCAGTCAGGCCTTTATGGCAGAGTGGCCCGACGGAAGCCTCTCCTCAGTGCAAGACATATGAAAGCCCACATAGAGTTTGCCAAAAAACACATGAAGGACTCCCAGACTATGAGAAATAAGATTCTCTGGTCTGATGAGACCAAGATTGAACTTTTTGGTGTTAATTCTAAGCGGTATGTGTGGAGAAAACCAGGCACTGCTCATCACCTGCCCAATACCATCCCAACAGTGAAACATGGTGGTGGCAGCATCATGCTATGGGGGTGTTTTTCAGCTGCAGGGACAGGACGACTGGTTGCAATTGAAGGAAAGATGAATGCGGTCAAGTACAGAGATATCCTGGAAGAAAACCTCTTCCAGAGTGCTCTGGACCTCAGACTGGGCCGAAGGTTCACCTTCCAACAAGACAATGACCCTAAGCACACAGCTAAAATAACAAAGGAGTGGCTTCGGAACAACTCTGTGACCATTCTTGACTGGCCCAGCCAGAGCCCTGACCTAAACCCAATTGAGCATCTCTGGAGAGATCTGAAAATGGCTGTCCACCAACGTTCACCATCCAACCTGACAGAACTGGAGAGGATCTGCAAGGAAGAATGGCAGAGGATCCCCAAATCCAGCTGTGAAAAACTTGTTGCATCATTCCCAAGAAGACTCATGGCTGTACTAGCTCAGAAGGGTGCTTCTACTCAATACTGAGCAAAGGGTCTGAATACTTATGACCGTGTGATATTTCAGTTTTTCTTTTTTAATAAATTTGCAAAAATTTCTACATTTCTGTTTTTTTCTGTCAAGATAGGGTGCTGAGTGTACATTAATGAGAAATAAAATGAACTTTTTTGATTTTAGCAAATGGCTGCAATGAAACAAAGAGTGAAAAATTTAAAGGGGTCTGAATACTTTCCGTACCCACTGTAAATGCACTGTTTGTATTGAAGTTAGTTTAAAAAAATATATAAAGAAAACTGAAATTAGACTACAGTTTTCTTGCTAAGTTGAATCAAGATGGACAAGTTCAAACACACAAACAAAAAATAACTTAACACTTCAAATCAAATTAAATTTAGTTAATTCTCACAGCCATAATTTTGGTTTGTGACCAGAATAAAGTTAGCTTTGATCAGTGTAAAGTATTGCCGCCCTGTTCACCAACATCCTCATCTGTAACTGGTCAAATATGTCATGTGGCTAACCTTATATTTTTGATTTACCTCCTAAGTTTTATTATAAATCTGTTTACTTCTTGGTTTTTAGAAACATCTGTTCTCCAAGTGACATGCAAAGTTCTTCGCTGAGTGTGGACTCTTAATTAATAAAATGCAGAGGAAGTTTTATACAAGAGTTTACTAAAAAAAAAAAAACACTCTTTCATGTCAAAATGAAAACAGATTTCTCCAAAGTAATCTCAATTAATGAAAAATGTAAAGCAAGCGAGTGCAGAAGTCACACTCCCAGTGAAGTTGAGATAATATGAGTGCAGTGAATGTGTCTCAGTTGAATGTAGTATAAAGACACCAGTACCTGGAAGTTCCAGTCACTGGTGAACCAGTACTCCTGGTTATAGTGACACTGTGAAGGTAAAAGAACACTCCAAGCAACTCTGTGAAAAGGTCAGTTAAAAGCATAAAGCAGAGGATAGATACAAGAAAACTTCTAAGTCACTGAATGTCCTATGGATTACAATTAAATCTAATTAAAAAATAGAAGTATGACATGTGTTAATATGCAAAACTGAGTGACGTGCAAGTAAGAGACAGTTGAAAATGGCCACCAAGACATCTATGACTCCTCTGATTAAATGTTGAAAAGCAATAAATCAGTAAATAAAACACTTCCAGGGGGAGTAAATACTTTTTATAGATACTGTAAACTTAATTCAAAATGCCGCATTTGACTGGAAGAGAATCAGACCAACAGTTCATGAAATCACATCATGCAGAAACTAAAGAAGGTGAAAAATGTGACAGACCAGCATTAGCTCTAGTTCTGTTCCATCAGCAAACTGGGAAAACATCCACAACCACTATAATGTATCAGAAGGTCCACAGTCACAGAATGCTGTACAAGACCTTCACCTGTTTGTTGTTGAATTCCCATCATTCTTATTCACCCCATGGGAAAGGCACAGTATGTAGGTGAGAATGTTCTTTTAATTTGCAAAGAAAAACTTGCACTAAACTGATAATCTGCACTTCTCGCAGGTGAAAACAAATACAGAGGATTATTTGCAGCTACTCTAACTTTGGACCACAAACTCTCCATCTCACCTTTTCTAAACATTGAACTTGGCACAACAAAGGCCATGAATTTCCTTTTACTGTCAAAACAAATACAATTTTTCGGCATTCGCATCAGGAAGCTATACAGCAGAGAACTGACAGTAGATAGGTTTCCATGTTTAACTCTTTCTCATCACTTAATCTGCACCATATTATTTTTTGACATATCAGTGATTGTGCAGCTGAAAGCATAAATAAGGAATGAGCCATAATTAAACACATTTGATGGTATGCACAGTTATGTCTCTTTGGGGATTTTTAGTTTACTAAATATGCTTTATTAAAAATTTAAAATAATCATGAGAAAAGCTCTCAATTATATGCAGTATTTTTTTACAATAGGTTCACATATAACAGAGAGAAATAAACATAATAAAATTAAAAAACGAAGTAACAGATTATTAGTTTCTGCTGACAAGTAATGCAGCCTGCAGACTGCCAGGCTAATCTTTCCTGTCTGTACTAGAAGTGCAGGGGTCAAAGAAGGAGGAGAGCCTGGGACACTGACCATCTGTGTGGAAACCTACAGGACTGAAAGCATAGTCTCTTGAATGTTTTTTCAGACGGCAAAACAAGCAACCTACATAAACCAGGAAACTGTCAATAGCTGTATTACTCTCTGAAAAAAAGTAGAGCAGTAACTGTTCAATATTCAGTTTCGGTTCAGCCCAGCTGCGGTCAATCCCTGCTCTTGTTCTAACATTCAGGGTCAACTGACCTCACTGCACCCTGAAAGGAAAACACATAAAACTCTTGTCTCCGCTTTCTGTAAGTTTCAGTTGGGCCCTAGCCCCTCCGGCAGGGCAGCCGTTGTGCTACTGCAGCTTTTTTCCTGACGTCAGACGGTTATTTGAAGAGGGTAAGCGACTCCTGGTCAGGTTTCCCACAGCACCGAGGCTCAGCCCATCTCCCTGACCCCCCGGGAAGCAGAGGTCACGCATGAGAGAGGGGAATGAAAAGAGCCACTCCTCTGATTTATGACCCAGCGTAGCTATAGGATACCTTCAGCTCAGGGATGGTTTTTGTTACGGAGGTGGGGGTACACCAAAGCAGATTCCCCCAGCACCTCCTGCCAATGTTGGTGTAAGATTTCAGCCATTTAGGGGGCAGCAGTTTGGCATCCTGAGTTCCCGATAGGTAAAACTGGCCTCTGAAAATTCTTTGTAGTGAGTTAGGACAATAAACAGGTAGAACACAGTTACCACTTGGGCTGCAGATGCGAGCCAGCTGTTGGATTTTGGAACAGCATTACATAATGGATTTGACTGCTGCTGCTTTGGATCATTCCAGTCATTCCTTGGACTCTGTTATGAGGATTTTATTTTAGTCCGTCAGGAGACATGTCAGTCTGTGTCTGTATCAGATCAACCTGTTGGGTCGTACTCTGGTCAACTCATGGTTCAAGACCTCAGCTGCTATTTATTGAAATCACAAAATTTATTGGAATGAATTTAATCAGAACCCCCTGTAAATAGCTTAATCATTAATGATTGTGTTAAGTTGGTGTTGATCTGAAGCCTCTGAATGACAAACTGATACTCCAAAAGTGTGTCTTACACTGATAGTCTAAATTTAATCAGTCTACACAAAGATGAGAACCAAAGTGTACAGTATTTTTAGAGCCAGAGTCTATTTTCCTGTGTTTTGTGCACAGAACCTCAGTGATTGTGTTTTGGGCTGTGCTCACTTCCAAAGCTGTTCAATATTGTTTCTGAACCTGAACCTTTTCACTTCACCTTCCAGTGTGACCAGTCAGACCACCTTAACAACAACAACATGTCTTCAGAGGCAGGTCTGAGAAACCAGAACCGAGTCCAAACAGATCATCATATCCCATGCTTAGTTACATTTCTGACAAAAAAAAATTACCCTACCATGTACTATAATGGAAAATACTAGGCTGCAGCTATTCTTTTGATAGAATACTATGGTTAGTGTACAAAGTAGATGAAGTTTTCCACCCAGAAATGTTGCAAGACATGTATAGATGGACTTCAGGCAAAGACTTCTGAGCAATGCTGTAAACTGAACATTTGCATTTAACATCTAAAAGAAAACAAACTATTTTCTTCCCACATTACTCATTTGTTGTTTTGCATAGTCCTTGGGCTTTGTCATTACCATTCCTAATTCCTTCCAGCTCTTAGTTAGTCCTTGAGTGTTGTTTTGTATCAAAAGCGCACAACAGATGAAGCAAGTTTAGCATTTGTGTACACTTAAAGCAGTGAAACATGATTAAAATTACAATTTTTTTCTCAGTGGTCCCTGAATGAGTACATTTATAAATACACATTTTATGTGCATACTTAGTCTCTGTTAGTCTACTATCAATCCGCTTCAAGTCCTGCCCTGTTTACTGATTACAACCCTATAAAAATGTACACTGCAGTCTTAAGGTGGAAATGCTCAGATGCTGCTTTGACGGCTTATTTTGCTCATGATGTGTCTTTCAGTGCATCAAAAACACCACATGGGCATGTTAACAAGAGAAAAATGTGATTTTCACCAATGGAGGACTTATTTCTGGTGCCCCCAAGTAACCCAAAAAAATCTGCTAATGAAGGTTTGTGTCCCTTATGACAGATATGCTCACATACCATTAGAATCAGTGCATATTATGGAACAGACAGAGCTTCTTTCCCACATCGACATCACCACTGCTGCAACAAACAAGTCCCCTTTGCTTGTAGCTTTTTAATGTTTCTAGCACATCTCTGATGAAAGCGTGCCTTGGCAACAGCTACTAAATGACTAAAATAGTTGATTCCTCTTGTGACAGACTCATGTGCCAGTTTTGTGCCTGTGTGTTCACCCTGGCTGTCCCTGAGTCATGAACTGAGCTTCTCTCAAGCGTAGACATCCGCAGTCTGCTGGAGCTGCCGGCGCAGAAGAACTAGGCCAGATTTGACACACTTCACAACCCATGCTAACCCTGACACACATTATTTCTTCTCAGACCACAGAGGAAAAACCCCAGCATTGTGGAGAGAAAATGATGTATTTGACCTGAGTTGTTATCAAATAGTAGAGCTGGAGGATTTATTTGATAAGAAGTTCATCTTCTTTCTGCCTGAGTGACAAAAAAAATAAAATCTTGTAAGCAAGCAGACACAGGGCTATTTAAAAACACCAGGCAAAAGGGAATCATGTCTGCATCCAGTGTCTCAGAAAAAGGCCTGTTATGCTTTAGTGGTAGAAAGAGCCTTTAAGCAAAAAAAAACAACAACAAAGAAAACCCACAACACACTGTGTAATTTATAAACAGCTTACATTTGTAGCTTATTAAATTGCTTAAAAGTGTTTTTTGGAGTTTCAGGAGATGTTTTCATTCAGTCCCAGTTTATCAAGTCATATTTGGGTCAAAACTTTGCTGAACAGGAGTTTCTCGTGGGCAAAAGTGTAAAGTGGGAAGTCTTTGGGCCCCCTGTGGTTTTTCTTAATGCATCAGCACCATCAAAGAGTAAAGTGGTGGGTTCCTGCTAGTTTATCATCCACTTTTCAAACAACCAGGCATCTTTGGAAAGTGCACTCAAGTCCTAATCCGGTACGTACACAAACTTGTTTCCCCCTCAAACTGTGCTTGTTCAGCACCAGCCCAAGCTAAACCCTGCCAACCCTGTAATAATAAGATGCGAATCGTCCTTTACCAGCTCTTGTCTGTTTGTTTCCAGGCAGACTGAGGTAGAGGGGCCAAACCCAAAACACGACCATATGTTTAAACCTTGTCCTATGAACCCAAAACAGGATGTCACAGCAGGCCCTCCGGTCTGAGTAACTGACGGAGACACGGGCACACAGGAGGCCTATTGTTTTGTTCTGGTTTGGGAAAGACAGAGAAGGAAGTGGAAGTGTGGTATGGGGGAGAAAGAAAGAAGATGTGTGGGTGTGTAGTTGTTATACATTGTATGTGTTGCTATTTAAAGCTTGCAAGCTTGCAAAACTTGCCTGCACAACAGAGCCACGGCTACGTGTCAGTTGTTTGTAGTCTTAAATGTCCTTAAACCATTTTGTGCCTCTTCTTAAGGAAAATCCTTCCTAAGATAGAAAATTTATGTTTTTTTTCCTTTGTGAATTTGGCCAAGTCTCTCCTCCAAAGTGCTGCATGAGTCATCTTCAGATTAATCCTGGAGCTGCTCCACAGACAGTGAATAAGAGAACAATTTGCAGACATACAGCACACATGATGACAATACAAGAAATTAAGCTAATTTGGATATCTTCAATGGATACTTTGATATTTTAGTAAATACATTTCTTATGCAGAGACATGAATGGAAAGATAGCATTCTCATGTCTGTACTTAGCATCAGCCACCAGATAGCCAGTGAGCTTTAGAGGTGCTGAGTGGTGGATTTTGTTACGTTAAAAGACAGCAAGGCTTCCCGTTTCTCTCTTTCCACCACGGTTTAATTACAAGACCTAGAATGGTAAAATGCCGGCCTGGGAATGTTTCATGAAGTTTGCAACTTCCAGTACTGACTTACAACATGATATCATCTTCTCTTCTGATTGGGCAGCTACTGACATTTTAGCATCAAATTCTAGTTGCACGAGATTCCGTTTAAGACCTCTTTCTGCCTTCTTTTCAGCTAAAATGTGGTTATATCATCATTATGTCACAAAGCACAAATTTCCTTAATCATTCTGTTAATTTACATGGTTGAAGAAATTTCTCCAAAATCATATCCCATGAAAAGGTGAAATGTGGTCTACATTAACACATACATTCAATACATTTAATATTTCATACACAATGTCATAAATGTGGAACTATATAAGCTGTGGAATCCAAATAGGAAGGTTCCAGGACATTGTAATGGGAGCAGCTGTATACATACACAGCAAAATAAGAAATGTGCGTACTTCTGTGACACACATGCACAAGTACTCACAGGTTACAGCTTGGACTATTCCAAAAGCGAAATGTGCTCTCTGCTTTTCCAACATAAGCAGTATAAGGCATGTTTATTTATCTGCAGCAGGTTAGCTCAGTAGCTTAGAGTGTAGCTTAGTAATAACAACATTGCTGCTATAATCCCTGAATCCTCATCTTTCTTACTGCTCCTCCATGTTAGATATTTTTTTGTTCTTGTTGTTGGCAAAGTTCCAATATGACTGTTACTTATATGGCTGTTATCTGCTCATGAGAGGTAGAGGATTGTCACTGTTGCAAACCCCGGTAAAATATGTTCTAAATGTGAGTGTTCAATCAATGTCTTCCGATACTGGTGAAAAAAGACCTTTTACTTTTCAACCTGTTTTGAAATTCTTTTCACCAATCGTTTTTAAGGCATCTTTGCTTGAGACAAAAAAAAAAATAAGTGCATGAAAAGTAGAAATGACTCACAAATTCATTTGAAATTTGTGAGTGACAATCACTTGTGAAATGGCACCATATTGACACCATCTGGGTAAGCAGGACTAGCAAATCACTTCTGTGTAAGACTAGCCCTTTAAAAGTTTTCTAGGCACATTCCCTCTTGGCCCTCAGACTTTAAAATGGGATGACATTGCGAAAAAAACACTTCATTCTGGGAAAGTTTTACTAATGTAACATCTCCGTGGATCAAAAAAAAGAAACAATCCACCCAGTTTGCAGCATCTATATTTATCATATTCACACATCAGTCACCAATTAAACGCAAACAGACCACCTCCAAGAAGCGTCACCTGATAATTTTCTTGCCTCACAATTCAAGCTCTGGCTTTCAGTTCAGGGAGTCGGCATAAATTAAAAATAGCTCGTGATTTTCATCTTAAGATTTCAACCCATCGTGAGCTGGAGCATGTGAAAACAAACGCTGACTCAGGGAAGAAACAAAGAGTGTCAGGAGGAGGTTGCAGACAGGGTGGAGGCTCTGCTCTGGGATGGCATAGACACAGCATCAGGCCACACAGAAGTCTCCCTGTCTATAAACACAACCTGTTGCAGCCCTCTCAAGAGCAGACTATGCAGAGAATGCTAAAAGGATTAGCGCGTAGCCACTTGAGATAATGTGAAAAATGAGACGTGACATGGTGGAGGAAGGCAACAAAGAGTCAAGGACAAAACAGCATCACAGTGCTGACTAAATTTTCTTTGTTTCTGCCATGTGTGCTACAATAAGTGCACAGTGAGTTTAGATACTGTTCTGCCATATCTCCAAAATAATAGGAACAATAAGGATAAAAGCATAAAGATGAGAAAAAAAATGACATCCACACAGATATTTCCGTATTTGTGTTTATTTGCTCTGTGCATCATACACAAAACTCTTTGGAATAAAAACTAAATCTCTCACATATATCAAATTAAAAAAAGAGGATCAGAAGTTACAGGGCCACTTTGTAAACATGCAACCAAACAGTTTTTAACAGAGAGATTAAAAAAAAAAGTTCCAGGTGGAAGGAAGTTTCAGGAGTGTTCATGCTGATGATAAATACAGAAAAAAAAAACACCAAGGTTGCAAGTAATTGTGTTAATTCATCACATGTACAAATATAACGTGCCCTTGAGTTCAGTAATACTCAGGCTACAAGGCCTCTCAGTCTAACCTCCACATACCTCCATAGACCCCCAGTTCACATTTCAGTGGCATCCTCGCAGGACAAGCAATGGAAGTGACCTTTCACAGAGATAAAGTGAGTATCACTGAAGAATGGATGAAGTGAGGTAGGATCTGTGGTTATCAGAGACAGGAGAGGAGGGCAGCTTCAACCTCCCTGCTTGTTTTGACGGGAAACGGGCTGACTGAGCTGGGAGGGGCGATTACACATCTTTAAATTGCCAGATGGTGAAAGTGAGAAAAACATTTGGCAGTACGGGTCTGACAACATGAGCTCCTTTACTTTTAGAGGTGAATATATTATTTTATGACATTTTCTACATGTTTGAACTTACTTTAATGGGATAAAAAATCTCTGTTTGTACATACTTGCTGGTCAAAGTCCAGTTTTGCTCTCACAGGACTGACGATTAAAAGTCCCTGTTTTTTATTGTCGCAGCTCATAAGCTCACACAGCAGTGACCACTGACCAGGCATGAAATATTGACTGTGGCAATCAGTGACTGCATCACAAGTTATTACTGAGCATTGACTGTCTTTGAAAAATGAAATGACCAAATGAAAATTACTGGCAAGGCATGACCCCTTGATTTTCAGGATGCAGATACTTCTTAGAATCCAGCTCAGTGTTTAACATCCTATGAGATGAATCTCTGGAAAGAGTCAACGCTATATTTTTTATCTTTCATTTCCTCTCTGTGTCCAGTTCAGTGCATTAATAACCCCACAGGGGTGCCTCACATGTTTGTTTCAACGCCTGCGTTTAAGTAGTTTTTAAAAAAAGCAACACACAAACTAAACTGGGACAGATTCGAATGAGGTACTCATGGTTCACTTCACACTCACACAACAGTTTTCCAGTTTGGAAAAAAATGTAGCTTAGTGGTTTTCCATTTCAAATTAGTCATTAAGGGAGAGTGTTGGTGTCAAGAACACTAAACTGTGTCCACTGTGTCAGACAAACATACACTCATGTGCCTTTTGAAGGGCCACAGGGGGCTGATTTCAAATCAGTTCTGACTCTGTTCTGTCAATAGCTTAAAAGAAGCTACAAATGGAGAGGACAGCATGTCCACTCCACACACACACACACACACACACACACACGCACAAATACCAAAACACGTTGCTGGGAGAAACAGCTCCATTTTCCAGTAAGGTCAGTCCATACTCACATGATGCCTCCATAGGATCTATAAATACAATATATCAATTTAACAATATGTAACTATGAGCAGTTCTCTAATTGGAAGAAGCGGTCTCTTTGGAGTCAAGGGACTAAAGGTAATTATGTGCCATGGAATGCTAATCCTTCATGCAGACATTAGCAACTTAAACAAATCCTTAGTTCACTGTCTTTGACACTCATTTGAAATTTAAAAGTAAAATCACATTTTGAAGGCAGCCTTGTCTAATGAAGCTCAGCTCTTTGACTTCACTGCTGCGTGAGTCTCAAAAATAGAACTGAGTTCTATTTTTCCCTTCTGTGTTGCAATACAGCAATGCACCTGAATAGTTACTTCTGTGTGTACAAATCATCTTTATTATTTAATGGAAAAGAAATCAACAAACTCTGCAGACTCTTAGCATTTCATGGCACGTGGATCCTTGTCCCTACATTAAACGGTCGACTCTTTGGGTCCTTCACGAGCAGCATTCTTACACCCATATAGCCACTTGATGACACGAGCGTTCCTCTCAATGATGGACACACCGGTGGGAAGCTGCTCAGCCAGTTCCTCCTGAAACAGTCCATCTCCTGAATGGCGGGAGAACTCACTGGGCTCTGAGCCGCCACAACCATCCCCGCCCACACTGCGGAGCGCCAATGAAAGAGTGTCTATCGAGCTGGCACCAGAGAGGAAATTCTCTCGTCCCAGACGTTCTATCATGTCCATGTCCAACCCACAGAAGTCAAAGAAATGCTCCTGCTCCGACAATGCTACTGAGCAGCACAGACGCATATCGGACTTGGAGTGATGCAACTGCCCAACCTGCCTTCTGGGTGCTGGTGGTGACGCCCGCTTCCATGGGTCGTTTTCGTCATCATGGTTGCCATTGGTGATACCAGTGGTAACTCCATCACTGGTGCCATTTGTAAGCCCATTCTTAGTCTGTTCAAGTGTACAGCTTAACCCAGGGCTGGGGATAGACTCTGGGCTATGGTCTTGGTCAGTTTTACTTGACCTCCTGCTCGCTGGTCCCCCATCCGTAATGTCTTTATCGTTGGTCCAAGACATGCGTGACTCACCATCCCGCGACAGAGCTTTCTCCTCACCAATTACCATCTTCTGGATTCTGCCCTCACCTCTGATGCTCTTCTCTCTCATGGAGCCTTGGAAGAGGCGGCGGACAAAACTGTAACCCTTCACCTCCATGTTACTGTTTTCTCCCATTGCAGCAGCGCTGGGGCTTTTGCATTCTTTCTTCTGCCTGTAGATGACAAGAGAGTCTGGCCTCAGCATGCGTTTGCCTGTACTCCTTCTGAGTACAGGAGCACTGTGTGGTGCTACCAAGGTGTTAATTCCAGGTCCCCTGGGGCTGGGAGGCATCACATTGTTCACGTTGCTCCTGTTATGTGCCTCAACATCAACAGAAGTACGTCTATTCTCCTTTCTGGAGTCATCGTTCTCATTTTCATCTCTGGAAGTTAAGGAGCCAGAGAGTGTGGAGAAGGGTGTGTTGGATGAACGCCGTGGGGGAAGGTGAGGCGTTAGGCTACCTGGGATGGCAATAGTGCGTCGAGGCTGTGGTGGTGGAGTGGCACACGGGACAAGCACAGGCTCTTGCTTGGTGTTGATCACCTGCTGGCTCTTAACATATTTGGCTTTGTCAGCCTCGAGCCTCTCCACAGCACTGACGGAGCGGCCCTGGCCTCCACCGTCGATCTGCCTGCGCAGGTAGTCTGGGCCCTTGTTGAGGAGCCTCAGAGGAGACGGGGATCTGATTGGTGTTAGAGGCTTCATGTTAATTCACTAATTTGGGAAAGACATCAAAACTGCAGAGTGTTTGGAACTGGTTCTAAGTGTAGAGAACCGTGACAGCATTCATTCCTGTTCTCACAGCTTTGAAATCTTTTTTTGAGGGGTAATAGACAAGTAGTAATTCAGGAGACCGCAGAGTCCAAGTTTGTTGCAATGTTTTCTATAGATAGCTTACAGTCTCTTTGTTGGGCAGTGTTAGAACCCAGACAAATTGATATCTCTATCCAGTATTTACACAGGCATTTGGATAGGCAGCCAGGGAACAGGGAAGTCCTTTTTTGTCAGCCAAGAGCACTCCCAAATGAGATGCTCCCTGCCCACAGCACAGCAGAAATAGCAGGCAGGGTGCACTTTGTAAGGGTTACTTCTTCCTCCCCCACTTTTTCTTCTCTCTTTCCGTCTCCCAACGACACCCTTCACTGTTGATCTTTTCAGCTGCCTGGAGAAATCAGATATAATTCCTTCAAATATTTGCTTTGTGCAGGCTTTCTAAGGGACACCAGGTCAATACTTTTATTGTTTGGCGTCCGTCGTGGTTTAGTTGACCTGAGTGTGGCCAGCACCAAGGCACTTGTTTCGTTGATGGACATATAGTGGAGAAGCAGATCACGTCCTTGTCCTCAGCTCACCTGCGTGGACCCTGAGAGACACAGAGAAAGAGAAGGAGTGATTTTAGTTGGAGGTGCTACTCTACAGGGCAGGCAGCAGAGACCAGATGGCAGGAAGGAGAACCATCCCTGAAGCTCAGCTCAGGTTGTGCTTATTTAAAGCTGGAGGGAGTTGCATGTCTGGAGCAGACAGCAGTGCAGAGCTGACATGTATGAGCATTTTATACGATCTGTTTTACATTTACAGGAGAGAAATATCAATCATGTAACTATTACAGTATCCCGTAAGTGGCGAATGAGGAAAAAACTTGAATACACTATTGTGTTTTGTCCAGACAGGATGATGACATGTCTGCCTCCACGTGCTTTCTCCACAAGACATACACCAAGACTCATTGTCATCCTCTATCCAGCCAGTTGTTTAAACTTTTTTTGTTTGTGCAGATGCAACATCTTGTATTATTGCTAAAACTTGACGAGCAGACACTGTTTCTATATATTTGCTTTTTAGTACTGCTGCAAACAAACTGTCTTGGCACCAGTTCTTCTTTCTGTCACAGCTATTGCATTCACATAATATGACAAGTAGCTCAAGAGGCAGAAATCTGTCAGAAACATTATGACTTTCTGACATACCCGTGTGACTGACCTCTTTAACGTTTTGAGCAAACATCTATAGTGAAAACTAAACTGAGGCGGTTGTGATTCAAACCCACTAAAAAAGGCTTTTAAAATGAACCAGTTGCTTCTTAAGTATTAACTCTTTCAAAGTCACAGCTTTACGGGTTATTTTTCAAATTAACAAGCCACTACAAAAGATAATTTACAGGGCATGACGCCATGCCATAGGTGCTATATTTTCTATTTACTGTGTTCTGTGGGGAGAGACGTTTTTTATCTTTTAGGTTTGGATGCTATGTGGTAAATAGGGGGGAGGGGGTGCACGTGCCTATAACTGGCTAGGCTCTACCCCAGGAGTATTTATAGCTTGAAAACATCCCAGCACAGTTATCATGTGTCTACGTATGTGTGCATGTATGCGTGTGCATGCGGTCATGGGTATTTGTGTATCTGCTCTAGTTTTATGCGCCTATAAGCATATGTGTACATCAGCACAAGGCTGCTCTATAAATGAATGAGGGTTGTATGCACAGTAAAGCAGCAGAATATTCTGCACCTTTTTGCATAAACGCAACAAACAGTAAGTGTCTGTTGTCTCCAAAGGGGCAGACAAAGAGCACATCTCTAAAACCTGAAGCTGATATAAATACTCAGAGGCACAGGTGGTGGTTTTTCATTCACCCCTCTTCAAAATGTATTAAAAGCCCATCTGGACGGATAAATGCTCCTTATGCTGTGCTAGACAGCAGGAGGGTGTTATATAGTTGTGCTTATTGTTCCCTCAGGTCTGCTTCATGTGTTATCAAATGCTATTTTAGCTTTTCCTTCACAAGAGGTAAAACAATGAACCAGGAAAAAGGATCCATGTTTCATCTGTCAGGATGAACCGCATGACACCACTGATAGTGGCAAACAATTACACCCCCACCTTCACCTTTTATATTCTTGATTTACAGAATATGGGTGATAGAATGACATGCAACAAAGGCTGAAGCCATTTGAAGCAAAGAAAATATGACTTTATGCATTTTGTCCAGATCAAATCAAAGCAGCTTGAAGAAACAGAGGTAATTTCTTAATAAATCATTTATTTTCATAAAATTAAACTTGTACAATATGCTTATATTCTTAAAAATGGAAACATCCTGCTGCTTGTGTGAGATAATTGTAATTGGTCGCTTGTTTCAAATAGACAAGTGTAAGAAATCTATAACATCAAAGACTGGCACATCCAAATGGACGGTATACATGGACCACTACCCAATTCCTAAAATTCTCTCCTATTTTTTTGTTACTGGGTTTAATATAATTGTTCTTTTATGCACTCTACTACTGAAGGAGAGCTAACATTTGAGCATACTCTCCACCTCATTCAGCCTCTACGCCCCTCACAGAGCCTGTCAAATGGCATACCACTATAAATTATCTGAGGAAGTGAGAGGCTACAGCTTACTGGTTAGTTTTTTCCAGATGTGAGGCTATCACAGCCCGGGAAAGCCAACCCTTGTTTGGGTAGAGTTCCGGGAAAAATGTCTTGCAACAGGTGTGGAGGTAAAAAAGAGACTGGATTGGGCATGAAACAAGTAAAATGGATGGAAAATGAGGAAGTGGGAATGGGGGTTATGGTGTGTGGCTTGGCATGTAGGGTATTTATTAGACATCTTTTCTCATGGAACAATCTGTTCCCCATCCGAGATCAAAATGAAAAAGTGGCCCGGCTAATGCTATTCAAGCGTTAAAGAAGATTATCGCCATAGGAGCCTAAACAAATTCATTAATGCTGATGTTGGCTTTTCTATGAGGGGGATGGGGTTAAAGTATGAACAATCACATAAAGAATACCAGGGGCAATATCAGTGAGCACAGAAACTGGTAAATCCCCACTGAGCCAAGAGTCACAACCTTGAAACCCACTATAATATAAGCAATATCTGTATTTGTCCTACTTTTAATGCATTTCTTTAGCTCTGCCTCTAATGCTTCTGTGCATTCACTGAATGTGACATGAAGAGCTTGAAGGGAACCAGCCACTTTCAGAGGTTATCGCTTGCTCCAGGTGCTATCTTGGACATCACATGACTACATCTGAGTCACAGTGCTAGCTGTCGGTTGGCACTAAAGACAGAGAGTCACTGATATAAGTGTGGTAAAAAGAAACAAAAAATTTGGAACATCAGCTATAAAAAGGCCAGATTGAAAACACTGGAGCACCAGAGAGAATGCAAGATTATAACACACACACATACACTCTCACACACACACACACACACACACACACACACACACACACACACACACACACACACACGGTAAAACAGTGACTCTACTGGGATTTGCAGGAGAACAATAGCCACCATTAGTTCCATTGACCATAATGAGCCAAATTATTACCCAGCGCATTCTCCTGTGATCTCAAAGCTTGTGAAAAGCGTGAGATGGCTTTAGAATTTCTCTTATGCTTCACGACCTCCTTCGTCTTTCACCATAGGTTGTCATTAACCTCTGAACCCTCCCCTTCTTCTTGCTGCCCCACCTTCTCCTTCCAACCTCATTCGCCTGCACTCTGCTGCCTTCCTTCCCACCTTCATCTCCTGACATCTCCTGTATGTGCTACAAGGCCTCCCTACCCTTTCATTTCCCTACCTACTCCATCACTCTCATCCTGTCTGCCCTCTGTCAGTATCTCTGCATCTTTTTTTTCCTTCTCCTACTCCTTTTACTGTTACTCCCAGAGTGCACTCTTCAAAAGCTTTTATCCAGCTTGACCCACCACACACTGCATTACTTCTGCAAACATGTCTTTTTTATGAGAACTGATTCTACTGTTGTTGTATTTTTTAGTCATCTACATTTCAATTTGAAAAAAGTCCCAACCTAAAAGTTCAGGAGTTGCAAAATGAATTACACAGACACTAAACTAACCCGTCAAAACGGGTCATGAGTATTAATTCCTTGGCCACCAAACTAGCCATTTATCATAGTTTTACAGCAGGGGATGCAGCAAATACATAATATGCTTTAAACAAACTGGCAAGTACAAAGTGTTTGTATTGTCTTAGCCTCCTTTCAATAGCCGTCCTCAAAGACAGGGCGAAAAGCCAGCAATCGTAGAGAGGACTGAGACATTATAATGGCTTAAAGGTGCACAGTTTTGGACACTTCCTCCTCAAAGACATTCAGGTTCTACACTTGAAAGGAGACTGAACCCAGCACTGCACAACACCTGAGCAATTTATGCAAATTGTTCAAATGTCAGTTTCAGAAACTGCCAGCTGCAGCCAATCCAATTCTGACGTGAGAGAGGTTTGGGGGAGGGGCAAAGACACTTCAGACATTGTTAAACAATTTACCAAGCACTTTTTCTTCAGGAACTGCACTCCTTTTATGGCTAATTACCTATTACACATCTCTACAAGAGTGTCTGCCTATTATATATATAACACTGAATAGAATAAATAGTTACAAGTACAAAAAATATTGAGACCTGCAGAAACTTCAAACACCTGACTCTCAAGTGATTGCTCGGACATGCAGCAGAAAAGACACCAACAAACTCTCGGATTGTCAGTTCACCATGTAAAGTGTGTGGCTTCCATCTCTCTGTTATTTAATAAAACTGTCCCTCCCGTTCTTTCCTCTCTCCCTGTGAAGCGGATGGCTCAGCCTGCAGGGGAGGCTTAACCAGGCACCCCCATGCAGCTAAAGAGGAACCAGATGTTTTGTGTCATGCTACATCAAGATGCTCAGATGGCCCTGACAGACCTGTCATGGGAAAGGACTTCAGTTGTCCTTTTAATCGATAGTATTGTTTGTGCTGCATGGGTTTGACCTCATGAACACACAAAGCAGGTCGTCTTTAGGTCTCGTTATCAGTTAGGAGAAAGCATGCAGCTCTTCTTCCTTTCCTGATGTGAAAGTGGTGCCCCAGTAAGAAATCAAACACAAAAAAATCCAGGAAGTGTTTGTTTGCTTCGAGAGAGCCCATAGAAGAATAGCTTCATCAAGGCTTGCGGGGCGTATCCAAAGAAAAACCAGCTGGCCTTGGACCAGAAGGTTAAAGGAAGTTTCGCTGTGAATTATGTACGCAGTGAGGTAAACACAAGATAGGAGGTTAATAAATTCACTAGGACCACGTTTGAAGCTCTTGGGAGGCTATTCTGCACGCTCACCTGTCAAATTAATCTTTCGACAGATGAGGTGCATCTGCTGCCGACAAGGAACCAACTGCCTTTCCTCTTTTTCTCTGTTGTCTTGTTTTTCTCTCTTTATCCTAACATCTGGCACAGCTATTAAGGATGACACACACTAACAATCATCACTAATGGACTGAAATATCTGAATGTTCAAACGTTAACCAGAGCTCATTCAGAGATGTCTTTATGTCATGACGAAGCATCTGCACACATCGATTCTCTACAGTGTGAATAAAAAGCGTCTGCCACTAATGAGCCGCGATTCATGTGCGTTTGGTCATTAACCAGCACAGCAGACGCAGACCTTAAGAAGTCCGTTATGGGGTAGGGGAAAGAAAAGGAGATGTCTTCTTCCATCCTCCGAACAAAGACACCAGCCTTTCTTTGCATTATTAATGGGCCACAACAATGGTCCTCCTCCAGGTCTACAGATAAGCCTTGACCTGGTTGCTCTGCCTCATTAGTCAGGGAGGGAAAAGAACAAATACCAACATGATGACAATAAAATGCAAGAGATGGAGCCACGGGATATATAGGCTACTGTCCCCTTCAAAAACAAAGCCTGGTAGCTAATTGTAAATCCTATCACCAACGCGAGGCCTTCAGCGCCATTAGGCACTTGATATACGGTTGGAGGCTACCTAGGGCTTTTCTCCACAGTCTTGTGGATCAGTAGTGGGCCACCTGGGACGACTTAAGGGACCCCCGACTTGAATAGACCTCCTCCCCAACCGTAAAATGGACAAGATGGGCTCTTAACTCACTGCTGCAGTCCTTTTGTCATTCAAAGCAAATCTTCGCAGGGACAGCTGAGGATGGGAGTGCCACACCAGGAACATGTACTGGGACATCCTGGGCGTATGTGGAAGTACATGTGAATTAGACAAAGATGAATTTTGACTAGATTCTTCTCCATACCATTGAAAAAAAATTCTTGTAGCTGTTGAAACTTTGTAACTTAAACCATCATACAAGAGTTTGGTAACCTTTGATAGCCGCTTGGTTTTATATTTTATGGAGTAACAAATGAAACAATAATCAAAATAAGAGTTAAAATCCATTAGGTTGAAAAGTTGTGAGAATTACCACAACGAGATTGCATTGACTGCCTCAACACGTGTAATCAACCTTTTCCATTCATTGTACTGTAAGTCAGACCTTTATCAGTGCTGTAACACCCAAGCAGGACTTACACAGATAAGCTCTGCTCAGATAACATGTACACATTTATTCTTGCTTTTATCAACAAACTGGGCAAGTTCCGTTTTTCTCCTTACCTAAGGGCACAGGAAGTGCGCTGCTATGTTGACGATCAAACAACTCTGACCCATTAAGCTTTGTGAGTCACTATTTGCTTTTTCAGTTACAACTTTTAAAGCATTGCACACCAGCTGTCTGATTCAAACTAGGCGGTTAAGTGATATGTCATCTCTCCACCAGTAGAGGTGAGCATGTGGGACTAATAACCCACACTGTAACAGAAAGACACCTGAAGTACAGGAATGTTAAGCTACCCTGCGATGCCTCACTGCTGATGAGTGAACTATGGACGGGTGAACTCGTGTGCTCTCAAGGAGATGATGTATACCTGGATCCTCACATAGGAACTGTACAGAAAATATATGATCAAAGCTAAATGCCGAGACAATGCAGCCAAAGATCCAAAGCGATGCTTTCAACAGATCTTTGATCATTTTATTAGTTGGTTGAAGTGTTTTTAGGGTTTATTCATTGGAGAGTGACCAGTTTGAGATTAGAATTTGTATTTGAGTTAAATGGACCAGTAGGCATTTGTCTTTGGCTAAGACTCAATTTTTACTTGCATACTTTCGCAGAGAATGGATTTTTTCCATAATGAAAAATATGTCCAAAGCGGCAGCTAATTTATTAATATAAAATGCTAATAATGCTAATCAGGTTCCAACATCTCAAATGGGAATTTTTGCTTTCTTAGTCATTTGGTCTTGGACTATATATGAAAAAAAAATGATGGATGCTTTATCAACAAACTAACAACTAGCTGAAAAATCACAAAAATATCTGGCAATTCAGTTGATAGTGAAAATAAGGAGTGGTTACAATTTTATCTGATAAAATTGGAACAGCTGATGAAGCGTCATAGCAACAATATTTATTTCTTCATTAGTTCCTCTTCAGTTTTACAGTTCTTTTAATGAAATTGATGTCAATATCAAAAAAAGTTTTCTGGGTCCAAATATGTCACATGACCTGCATTTCCAACTGTGGCCACTAGAACAAAAAAGACAATGAATGATTAAAGTTATTTCTTTTCAGTTGAGTTAAATCAATTAATTGATTGGTGAAAAATCTGGATTTCTTTGGTTGTGGGCTTTTGAGCACATGACATCTGGATGTGACGGAGGAGACAGTGTGGTGAGAGTGTAAAGTTTCTGCACTAAGTGTCCAGATCTGCGCAACATTAAGCAGACTGCAGCTCTGGACAGCATTGTTTTGTAAATTATGACCACCCCCTCCACATGCCAGCCTGGCTTATGTGACCAGAAACACAAACCACGGTGACCTACAGTGTGTGTGTGAGGCAACAGCTCTGGACTGGAAATACACTGAGCCGCTCAGAGTAACACCAAACCCCCAGCCCAACAAAAAAAAAAACGTCCTGAGGCTGTTTATACAGTACAGTACAGTACAGTACAGTACAGAGGCATAAATCTGGGCACATCCCTCAATCTCTCAGAGTCTTAAATTATGAATCTCTGTTGTCACACTGTGAACCCTCATTAAGCTCTCTGCTGCTGTGAATGCTCTGAAAGACAGCTCCGACTGGCCAAGTGCCAGATGTTTTGTTTCACCAAGTCGGCACATTTTTCACTCTGCCAGGCATATGTCTGTTTCAACAAAGTGATAAAAGATGCTTCAACGGATGATGGCTTTCAGAGTTGCAAAGAGCAGCGAGGAAGTCAAAACACGGTCAGCGGTGTTAAATTTTACACTTCTGTACCTGCCTTTGAGCTGAGTGGATTGTCCTAAAACAAACACAACGACGAAAATCCTCTGCTGTGATTTATAGAAGAAGTACATAAAGCAGAGCTAGAGTATGACAATTATGATTTAAGTTGTCTTCAACACTTAGGTAAGCAGAGGCTACATGTGAGGACAGAGAAACTCAAGCCAGAACTCCCAGAAAGACTAAAGGGAAAGAAAATTAGTGTAACATCTGTCTAACTCCACCCTCTTTTCACACAGACACACCAGGTTGCTAAAAAGATGCTCACACAACATTTGCAGAATTATTCTAACCTCGTGTTGCTGATGTGAGCTGTAAAAAGGTTAGCACTAACTTGTGAGTACCTTTGACAGGACTGTTTGGAGTTGGTTAGGGCTTAAAGCTGCTCCAGCTGTGCTGCGTCCCCAAACACTAGGTCATCTCTGGCTGCAGTGCCAAATCCAATCCAGCCCCTCCTCCTGTGTTACTCCAGATTCTACATCACTTTAAATGTGTCAGCATTGATTTGCTATCTGCACAGCAGAGAATTGCCCCAAGCAGCTCCAATGGGTTCAACTCCTGAACAAATAAAACGCTCTACTTAATGCCTCTTAGAATGAGAACTTTAAATTGAAAAAACAAATGAGGAATCGTAATCCAGTCCTGGTTTGTGAAGGATAAGGTTGGTTATTAATTATTATTTTATTTAAAAACTAATGTAGCTGGCCTTCTCCATCAGAAAATCATGCTTGGTGAAAAAATACAAATATGAGACTAAGAGCAGTGTTCTTTCAATTGACAACCAATCAGAAACAATCAAAAACTGTTAAATCTCACTGGCAGAATAGTATATGTACAATTCCATCACTACAGTAAGAAACACCAAGAAAAGGTTAAAAAGAGCCAAATATTCAGTGTTAGATGCCACAGACCAAAATCCAACCTTCATCTTTTTCAACTCTCGTGAAAAGAAAAAACCCTCAAGCAAACTCTAAAACTTCAAGAAAAGAATCCCCCACAACCTCTCTCACAAAGACCCTAAACGGAGCTCTTCTGTTTTTCCTCGCTGCCATCTACGCTTAGCTGTTAACCTCCGCTGAACCTGCCAGCTGTCTTCTCTCATTACCAATCAACCGACCTGCTTCCCCACTAACAGCCCCTCGAGTGCCACAGAAAGAGACCCCTCTGTTCGTCCCTACTCTCCTCCTCCTCCCTTTGCTTCTGTCAGAATCAGAAAACATCTGGAGGAGTCTGTGGAGCTGCACCGATGGTCTCCTCCTGTGTCGAAAGGGAAAGTCCAGGCCTGTGTCATCTTCCTCATGGTTGAACGGACACAGCGTGGCATGGCTGAATGTGATGGGATGTGGCAGAGCTACAAAGGCGCCCGGTCGGACTGTGAACAATTACAGGGATGTGAGAGCAGCGAGGAGAAGGGCTGCTCTCACAGCTGTCACCCACACACAGGGGACTGTCAGGAGATGGAGATCTGTCAGATCATGTTTCATGATTTCGTTGCACACAATGAATTATGGATCGGGTTATGAGCCCATGGAGGTGGCAGTGATGTAACAGCAGAAACTGGTCTCAGATCCCACAGAATGACAAGACCGACAGATAATGATCGCATCAGTTATGGTTCCAAAATTAGACACAAGCATTTGGTGTAAATTTGGATTTCTGGGAACAAACTCCTGAGTAAGCATTGTAAATCTTTCAACAAAGATAAGACAAGTGAAAGTTCCAAGCTTCACAGACTCATCTATTTGAAAAAATATGCCTGTTCTCATTAAATTACTACTTCACTGAAAAATGATTCCACACACTGGTGTTTACAAAACAGAAAAAATACCAGCTTGGTACCTAGATGGTAGGCTGTACTTCTCCTTTCATCCAGCAGTCCTTTGTCAGAGTGGGGATTACGTTATCATAGGGTGCCTGCTTCAATATGTTGTTTTGGTGCTGGAAGTAACCGAGAAGCTGAGTTTTTTTGACAACTTCTTCCTCTTCTTCAAATAGTTCTTCCTGAAAACAGTGAGTAAGGAAATTCCCAGAGACTTTTGCCACAATGGCCCAAACAAGGCGACAAGGAGCAATAAAGCTAAATTATAAGCCTGAGTGTGTGAGTGTTTGAAGTCTCGCACTGCTGTGAATGTCAAAAGTCTAAAACCAGCTGCTGTGCTGCAACACACACACACACACACTCCTAACACGATGCCAGGGGGAAAATGATGTCATTAGCAGGATACATTTTCCCCTCTAATTAGAAACTCAAACTTCCCGCCATAACTTGGGGGTCTTTACATGCAACCATGCAACAAACTGGGGATTAAACAAAACAAATGTTGGACGTCTCTTGAAAAGGCCGTGTTTCGGGACAACGCTCCGCAAGAAAACAAAACCTAGCCTTGAGTGTCGCTGTGGCACGGCTGAACTTTAAGTAAGAGGAAACACATGAGGGCTCCATTGTGAACTGAAACCATGAAGCATTGTGCGGCTTCTGCCAAGTTCTCCACAGTCAGCGCTGATGTGGCTCAAACCAATTAAATTTTACACTTGCGCGATGTAAAAAATAGTGTATGTATAAACAAAAAAGGGAAGAAAATTGGAAAATAAAAGGCTAAAAGAAAAGGAATCTTTGAAGTGCTATTTCATCCCATCACATATTCAACTCTATGACCAGTGCTAGATCACGTGTAGATCAGTGGCATGGTAGTTTCTTGGCTTCTATTTAAATGTTTATAATGTGGTGAGTACATGAATTTGTATGAGTAAGTGCAGTGCAAACAAGCAAACTGTCTCTAAAGTCGTAAAGAAACGTGATTCTGCAGGCTTTCTTAAGCGTTGCATCACTAACACCATCATCATCGATATCCCTACTGGTGCTATGAGCCAACCTGGAAGGCAAAGACCTAAATTACATTTCATTTAGTCATGTTAATGATGTCAGGGCTCCTGTCAACAGCTCAGACGGAGAGTACAGCGAACAGCTCTGCCCCTGGACTCTCCATTCTGTAACTGGAGGAAGTATTCTTGTCTGCTCCGCTGGGATCAGCATCAAACACAGATGCAGCTGTATTACCGCTGGAAAATCAGCACACTGCCACATGAGTCTGGGTAGAAAAGGAGGACTGTTTACGACTGCTCCACACTGTAATTTTGCAGGTACTCGGAGAGACTTGTGTATCCTACGCGCAACGTGAAGGATTGATGTTGGTTGGCTGTAGGTGTTTATGAGCTGTGAGTCATCGTAGCTTTCAGGCAGGGATGCAAGTCAGGTCCAATTTGCAAGATTCAAACAAAAGTTAAGGTAAGGCAAGGCGGGGAGGCGATGGGCCATAATCTATCTCCAAACAATTCATTACACGTCATGAAATTTAACAAGAGCCTGCATGACGAATAGAGCACAAACCACCACTTTAGCCCTTGAAGTAGTCAGAAAAGTGGGCTAAGTCATCATGTGACGTGTTCAAAAGCTCCAGAAGAGCTACTAAAAACACGTAGAGATGAGATTTTTCTCAGCTAGAATACACACAGGAAACTGAAAAGTTCACATCTCCCTTTGGAAGTGAAACAGCATACCTGCCAGTTCATGATCTGCATCAAAAAGCATGAATTAAACCTCCTGCTGCTGCTCGCAGGCCAACCAAGCGGACACGTGCTCACCTATGCATCTCAGGGCGAATGTGTTTAGAAGACATGTGTGGTCTGTTTAGTCTGAGTGCAGAGCTGTTTATGCTCCTGACCCCATGCTGATCAAACCAACTCTGGGTGCAGGAGCCTTTACACATTGAGGCCTGGAGGGAAAGACGTGGGTCAAGGTGGAGTTGACCCTGAGGGCACATGATTGCAGAAGACATGGTCCTTTCAGATTAGAGTGGTTGGATTGCCCAATGATCCTCCCCAACTTACTTTTGTTCTTTTGATAGTTCTCCAGTAACACAGCCTTAGTCTTTATAATTAGTTTATGTTTGTTTTTATTGTGTATGCGACTGTCTACAAAGCCAGACATGCATTAAATGAGCTCACTGGTGGAATATTCCTAAAATATTGGGATTACAATTTATTTCCTCACTGATTAGATGTTTGGAAACCAGAGCCTCATTTGGGTAATTTGCCTGATTTTATCCAGATGAAAATATTCAGTGCAGATCACAGTTAGGGTGGTATAAACCTACACTTCCAGGTCAACTGTATTTGCTTTAATCAAAACACAGAGGTCAGTCATGTCTCTCTCTATACCCGCTTTAAACTATGCAGCTATTGCCATGTTGACTCCAAGGCTGAGTTAAAACAGGGAGTCCACATATAGGTTTACGTGACAGATGATGGATTGATGCCAACTTCATTAAAAAAAAAACAGTTTTGGGTTGATTCGAAATCGTGATCTGTTGTTTATGGACTACTCAGCTCCATACTGCCAGACACCCATCACAGACTTGCTGCCAGAGAGAATTTGGCTTATATGGGACCGGCCATAAACACACCATAAAGATATCAGGTGAGACTCTTGGGAAAACAAACTGCAGTAACCCTGAAGTAAATATTCCAAGGACGAGCAGGCGTTTTGGTCATTAGGATATACATATTCAGCCAATTAAGAAATCAACTTAAGAATAATTTAATGCTTTCAAGCAGCCTAGTTGTATAAACATCAAAATCACCACTGACTAACTGACTCCAGCACTGATAGTTACTCGTCAAGCTATCGAAGGACAATTGATTGGTTATTGGTGAAGGTTTAAACCGATAAGTCAGCCATGATTTGGTGTTTAGTTGACGCGTAATTATCCTGTGCCAATCTCTCCCTTTCCCCAAACTGCACTCACACTATAATACTAACACTGAGAACTTAACAAAGGAAAATGTAAAATAAACACATAAGGTTACAGGGCAGATGGATCAATCCAGACCAGAGTCCACTGATCGGTATCCGAAAAAACTTCCCAACAGAAAATTGGCTTCCGCACAAACATCTACGAATAATTACACAAGTAAAATATAAAAATCCTCTCCGTGCTCACCTTTTTTCGTTCAGTTTATCCACTCTTTCTGTCATTCAAATCCAGTAAAGGTGTGGAGATCCTCTCTGTGAGACAGACGATCAGCGTGGCGCTGCGCTCTGCGCTCTGCGCTCTGCGCGGTCTGCTGGCACACTGACGGAGCGCTGCATGGCAGCAGCAGTAAAGAGGGAGTCCCGACCTCCCCAGCGGTGGGGGTGGCCAGGTAGGAGGCTCTGGAAAGCTGAGAAGAGCAGCACGGGATTAGATTGCGGGTTGCAATGAAGACCACGGTGAAACAGCTTCATAAAAAGTCATAGAGTGTGGTAAATATTGGTATTTCATTGAAGTAGGCTATATTACGCTGAAAAATAGAGTTGTTGGACCAGTTCAAATTAATTTCTTCATTTGGTTACAGGCAGTTCAATTAAGTGTATCCAAATTAAGTCAGCAAGTAAAATTAACGTCACTGGTTTGAGTCAGATGCAACTAACTCCTTTGATTTCCTTTAAATTTGCATTGCTGTAATTTCATTTTAGCAAAAGTCAACCTGAAATTTGTTTCATCCAAATTTAAAACGAGAAACATGATTTTTTTTCCCTTGACTTACCATTCTTTTCTTGTCTTTATTCTGGAATTCTGCTCCAAGAAGTTGCAGCAATAAACTTAAAAATTAGAACAAGGGTATATAATGTAATTCCAAGTTGATAGAATCCACAAAAGTAAACTGCCTTAATCAAAGCAGAAAGACAAGCAAGATTTATTTGAAAGTGTACTTTACTTTTACAGTTTTTTATTACAGTGCAGTAGGATTTAGCTTTATAAGCACTAAACATCTCAATTGGGCTATAAAACACTCCAGTTATAGTTGCAGGCAGATCATTTTCCAACAGCTGTCAGCAACTGGAGACTGACGTAAAACGGAAAGTAACTGACAATATAAATAAATGTAATAGTATATAACACAGGTACCTTTAAAACATTCATTTTGTTTGTAAGTACAATCCACTAAAAATACTTCAGTGAAAGTGAAGTTTGCTATAAAAGGAGCTTACATGCTACTGAATGGGCGGTGCTAAACTAAAGGCTAATGTGAGCATGGTAACGTGCAACCTGGCATCATGTTTGCTGTTAGGATTAATTTACAGCGTGTGCTAATGGGCACCATGCAAAAAGTACAGCTGGGGCAGGTATTTGGTCATAAACCGACATCACACCGTGTTTCTGACCTGCAGCTGGTACTACTGGAAATTCAAAGGCACACCAAGCTTTAACAATACATCTTGTGGGGAGTGTGGAACAAATTTCTTGACAACTCATCCAACAGCCTAGTTTCAGAGACATTTCACTCCAAATCTCAAATGTCAGCGTCATGTTGGTTTAAAAGGAAATGTTAGGAGATCACAGTGAGTATTATTCACCCTCTGGGCACTAAATTATAACAGAACAGCAGACTACAATAGCAAGACATCTAATAGTGGTTGAGATTTTTGAGACAAAGCTGTGAATTTGCTGAAAGTGATCTAATCAAACTGTCAGATTAAATGCCTTGAATGAAGTGCTTGTATTAGCAATTCAGCATGTGAATGACTGATTGATTGAGCTTTAATCATTATTATTCTCCTGTTGTTGCCTGATCAATCTTAAACGATCCACTTCACACATTATCTTAGTGGACTTTTAACATTAATAGCCTCACATGACACATAATTTGAGCAGCTTTATCTTCGTGTTCATATCAGTGTATTTCAGGCTGATTAAAAAAACGCTTTCTAGTCCGATTTTTTGTAATACTTTTACTTCTTGGCTGATAAGACATCTATTTATTTCTGTCTTTGTTTGTGAAGCTGATTTGTGGATTAGCTGTGGGTGGCTAACCATATCTGATTGCCAGAAAAAAATGCTTCTATCTGCTGTTCTCTAACTCTGATCATCCTACCCTCTTCTGTGTTTTCTTTGCTCGCTCTCCTGCCTTTACCTTCCTTGTCATAACACAGCTCCACAACATTGGCTCGGAGAGAGAGGGAAAGGGAGCGAGAGGGAGATAAAGGAGTGATCCCCACATTTCACACACACCTGTTTCTCATTCTCAAGCTCATCACTCTTGACGGGGCAGACAGGCCGGTGAGGAAACACAGCGCACGAGAGCCACTGGAAATATTTTACCCAGAATATAAACAGGCTCTGAAACAGAGCCACGCTACGGTTCACATGATCCATACATGGTGTATAAATCTTAAACAAACTCTCCTCTCCTTCTGTGTTTTCTGCTGTGTTGCCCCTCAGAAACAGTTTACATTTAAGAGACCGATGCAGCCTGAATGAAGCTCAAAGGAAAATCGATGTTTCAAGGCAGGGAAACGTGTAAATGTGAAGCTTAAAAATAGAAAATGGGCTAAACAAAGCCTTTAAAGAATACCAGTTTCAAAAAGAGATCAAGACACTCCTGTGTTACAGAGGAATGGCATTTCTCAGAATAGAAACTCCAGTTTCTGCAGAATTAAGTTTGAGCAGGCAGTCACGCTGCATTTGGGGCACCTCCAGACTGGAGCCATGGCCGTCCACTGCCACATCTGGGGGCGGTAACACAATCTGCCGATCCCATTCCCTGACCTCTGCCCTCACAGCTCCGACTCAAGGAAGCCACACTTCCTGCTGAGCGATGCCTGCGAGGTGCCGAGCGACCTCAACCTTGTTTGACGCCATCGTTGCCCCTTGGAGGACGCTTCCTCCACGTCTTTCTCTCTCTGCTGCTGCTCTGTGTTGTCCGATGTAGCAGGTGGCTAATTCCTAGCACGGTTCCTGGTGCCAGTCAGTTATTTAAGACCCTGTTAACCCGTGGTGATAATCCTGTAAAAGCTGTGAAGCATCACGTACTGCGAGGGTGACAGAGACAACAGGGTTACATTCAGGGTCTAAAAGGATCTGTTATGTTTCAGCTGTGAGAGATCAGGCTGGTAGCCGTTGGTGGCACCAAGCGGAGGTGAGAGAACTTCTCCACCCTCTCACAAATGTTCCCTGTAAAAAATCTCCATCTTACTGATGCAGTTTTCCTCTTATTGATCTTCTCAAAGTGTTGTTTTCTGAAAGCGCCTGAAGATTGTTTATGACATGAAATATTTATGAACATAAAAGTTAAAAATAAGCATCATTAGGTATTATTTATGAAGGTATGTATTATTTATTAACTATAGAAAGGGAAGTTGAAGGAAGAGTAAGCAAACACACTTTTTGTCAAATTCTTTGAATATGTCCTTAAGGTGCACCAGCTGTCCATTCTGCTTGTGCACAGAGATAAATATGGTGTTTATACACAGTCCTGGCTCTGCAAAAAGGCAACAAAGTGGATCATATCTATCCTCACAATGTGATTCCAATGTGTCCTATGTGGATTGATGCTTATGTATGTTGATTCTATGGCACAGGACAGAGGGAAATGGGCAGAGAGAGAGAATAAAAAGGATGGTAAATTTGGCTAAATACTAAACATCAGCAATCTTTCTTCACAGAATTACACCTTTAATTTGCTTTATCAAGACTTTGTGGCTGTGGCTTGATGTACATAAACACTGGCTGAACAACCCACAAACTGTTTTCAGAATCAAATGTTGCTGAATCTTGATTGGTTCTTTTTATAGCTGAGCTAGGCACCTTCAATCCAATCAGAAGAGCAAAGAGAAGAAACAGAAATACATAAATCTAAAATTAGTAAATAAACTAAACTGTTGTAACTTCAGCATACAATAGCAAACAAATGAAGCAGTGCAGCAAAGTTATTTAAATATTTTTAACACAAATTATTGGGTTTAGGTAACTGTCTAATGAATACTGATAGGAATGGCCTCCTTAAACTCCAGCAATATTTATTTACTGAGGCAAGCTATGATCTGGGAGCCTCTTCAAATATCAACAGATTAATAAACTAGAAAAGCACTCAGAGAGCTCAGTACTCGCCAAAGCTGTTCAGTCATCGGATCATTTCCGACAGCTGAAATCTAATCGATTGGTCCTTGTGTCATTTCTGATCTTCCACGGAAATTTCATCCAAGTCTGTTCATCCATTATTGAGTAATGTTGCTAAAAGAGAGACAAACAGACAGACAAATCAACACCAGTCGTCACATAACTCCACCAAGGCTCTGCCTCCTTGATGGTGAAGCGTGCAAATGCTTCTTCTGAGATTATATATAAGCTCCACCACCTCAAATACTTCTTTATATAATAAGCAGTGATCTTTATGTAGTGGACTTAAAGATTATTTTATAATCGGATAGAAAAAAGCAGAGCACCTCAAAAGAAAAGGCTAATGAAAAACATATTATTAATTCTTTAACAGCTAAAAAGTATTGTTAAAAGGCTATATAATGATGAAAATGTCCCGAAACATTGGTACATTTTGTATTGTACACAAGTCTTCAATCCCTATTTGAGATTAAACTTGAAAAATTCAAATATCTGCGTGGCATAGCTCATAAATGCAGGTTCTTTTACACTGTTTTAATCAAGTATGAACTCTGAAAACATTTTAAGCAATTGATGGGCAGAGCCATGTCCCGTCTAAATACCTTTTTACATCTTCTTACTCAAATACCTCAGCATCTATCCATAAGCCAGCTCTGGACTAGTTTCCTCAGGACCTCTTTTCAGCTTCTGTTTGCACGTTATCTAACATGAGGACACTAGATACCAACGAAAAAACTCAAGGAGGTATTAAAAGTGAGGCTGTCAGACTTTTCACGTACTTGTGTCTTTCCATGCCACCCAGCAGCGGCTCAGTATCAGTATCAGAAATGGAACACATAAAGTACAGTGGGAAACTTTCAGATGCTTTTATAGTGAAGCATGTCCTTATTTATATGGGAGTTGCTATTTAATGCCTATTGGCTTTAAAGGAACATGTCAAATAGGATCATCAAACCTGAATATGTATGTTATGAGAGGGAAAAAATGCACTTTTAAGACTTCTTGTCCTCAATCTCACTATCTCACTTCTAATTGGTCCTCACAAAGACAGAAGCACGAGTGCACACACACTCATACCCACACAGGCCTGAGGATTAATGACACTTCAAAGGGAGGAAGCTGCACTGTGGCCAGCTTCCTGTCCCGGCCCATCTTGGACCATTTGCTGGCATCTCAGTGGCTGATGAGGAGCCTTGTGAGCCATGTGGTGGCTATTTGGAGGCACAGAGGTAATTGTCAGAGGTACCCATTGATGTAACAGCACTCTGTCTTCAGTAGGTTAAGTTCAGCTATGAAGGGCCAGAGGCACCTTAACCTTTCGTGATATCGCTCAAATTTGATGGCACCCATTTGTTAAGAAATGAAAAAAAGCTTCTTGGGTTTGATTGTGAAATGTGGAGGGTTGTGGAACAATTATTTTCCTTCATTGGTTTTCCTTCATTGTTTCTCACTGGCATAACCGCTCAGTGTTTTGTTTTTCAAAATTAAGCCTCTGACCTGCACAAGGTGCTGTATAGCTACTGGTCTCAGTCCATATCCCCTACAGCATATGTTTATATACTACATATTTATGATTTCCAAAACAATAAACATAACTGGCTTCTTGAATCACACTGGAAGCACGAGGTCAGGCTAAATGATTTTGCTTAAAAGGATTCTTAAAAGGACTTTTCATCATTTTCATATTGATTATATGTCAGCTTTGTGTAATTGTGGAGGTGCCACTTATAGTGATAAACACAGAGAGAATTATCCCCTCTCAGTTATGTAGAACTGCAGGGGAACTGTGAGCTTCTTTCAGCTCATTGTCTTGACTTGGGTTCACTCTCACTGCTCTCATCAAACGTACGCTACCTGCTCAGCATGAAACAAGTCATAGAGAAAGTTACTGATTAACTGGAGCAGCTAAAAAGCCAAATGCTTCACTTAGAATTTAGTGGAGACCAAAGTAGAGCTAAAAGATAGTGAATAGTTGACATGCTTTCACCAGAAAGTCAAAAATACAACTCCTAATCCTAAATCTAACTGTGCTTCTAATGTGAAGTACATGATTGCTGAATTAGTTCTAAAGATGTAATATGTCAGACCTACATTTACAGCCTGTTCCACTTCCATCATTGGCAAAAGAGAAATTCTAACCTACATTTTACAACAAAAACATATCATGTGATACCAAATGAATGTAATTATCAGCTGAATCTGCTTTATGTAACTTCATAAAGAGTTTCAGCTCCCTCACTTTGACTATCTGGTCCATAAAAGTTCTGCTTTGGTCCAGTCTCACTGTTCTTATGCACATTGCAGGTGCAACAGGCAGCTGCTTTTAGTGAAAGATCTCTAACAAATTATTGTATCCTACCTTGCCAGCACCAAATCACAAACAGACACTTTAGCAAGTAGCTGATAAAAGAGTCATTTAAGTGCCGTAAGGCTTTGATAGAGACCAAAAGCTGAGCTAAAGGAAGGCAAATATTGGACTTTCCAATAGTGGACTCCAAATGACTGATTCATAAGTAGCACATGCATAAAAAGGGAACTTTTTGATGCTGTTTGCATGAGTTCACTGCATCAACTTAAAAGAGACTGATGTGAATGCTGTGTTAACAATTAGTTTCTGCTGCCCCTAGTGAGGCAAAAATAATTCAAATTAAATATGTGGTAATAGGTTTAAGGCAAGGAAGAAGTGTGCTCCAAATTAGCGATGACCTTTTTATTAATCAGCCAAGATCTTTCCTGGACTTTCACCATCCTAAAAGGTGGAATCAGCAATACTAATCCAATGCACTTTTGGGTAATGAGAGGGATGTAAATCTGGTACATGTTAACTGTCTAAATATGCTAACTAGCTCACTATCAATCAACCAATCAAGAATCTTTGTCCAGAATCAGATGCCACCTTTAAGCAAGTGCTCTGAGTTGCCTAAACATAACCAGAAAAACATTAATGTTTAGTCTGTGGTAGAACAAGTGAAATACAATATAATTTTGCAAAACATTTGACAATCAAAATAGAATTTCAATTGTATGTGGGGCTTGCGGAGGATTTTTAGACATATTAAATGTTTAATGCATGTTCAGAAGAATCCAGGCAACATTAAACAGTCTTTAAAAAACATTTATTAATGCCAGCTTAAGAACACAATACCTAAGCGTCGGCATTTCGCCTCTGGTGCTACAAGTTTATCAAAAAGCTCTTATTAACCCTAAGATCTTCCACAACAATAATTTTCGGTCTTCCTCTTCTGATGTCTACCTAAGAGTAGTGACTTAAAACCCAGACTTGGTGAGTCCTCCTCTGTTTACTTTGCCCTCTGTGCTGACCTTTAGCCCTCTCCCCACCACCCCACTACTCTTCTGCCAGTTACGACGCCTTTTGTTTGGCCTTTACATCTGGTGAAGGAACACCATATCCTTGCATTGTTTTGTTTTAGCGCTCACAATCTTTCTCAGAGAAGAAGTGGGGAATAGGAAAAAAAGGGAGGAAGATTTTCACAAAGTCTTGATCATGTCACAGTTGTTTAGATGTACATGAAGCCTTGTTTTGTTTAAGCTCCAATGTGCCACCACTCTGATTGATGCAGCCAAATCCTGGCGAGGTGTGAAGTCCTGTGTTGTGGATCACAGCCATCTGGTGACATGCCTCCGGACAGCACGGCGCTCCAGCATGTTGTTTGCTGAAGAAGGCAGTCATAATATGTTGGGATTCCAAAGTGTGCAATAAGAATGGCAGGAATGCAGTGTGTGCAGTATTTCCTCTTATTAAAGATCAATATTTGTGTTAGTACAGAAAATAGCAGCTATTTCATCTCATAGGAGACATTCTCTGGGTATTTCCAGTTGGCTCAAGGATTCATAGCCTTTGGCAGAACATCTTTCCTGTGGTGAAACAATACCAGAAGTTGGTAGGCCTCACCAGAGAAGGGGCTGGCATCATGAGAAGTATGCTGTAGTGAGACTTAGAGGTCAGTCAGGCAATAGGTCTCCACATAAACAACCCGAACCAACACATTCAGGCTTTCTATGAAAACAAACACTGGAAAGTAGGGGATTAGGGTTTGTATGTGGGTCAGCTGCATGACTGGAGAGGTTGTCATGTCTGCATGGCAGCTCTGCCACCTGCAATAATACTGAGTACTGTAAATGTTGAGGTGTTTGTTGGAACAAGATAGAAAACTTGGACATTTTGCTTCTGTTGTAAGAACCTTAAAATTCCTGTTATTAAAGTGATGCTCTACCCAAAATCAGTTACTTGAATATCAGACAGTCACCTAAGCAGCTGTGATCATCTTGAACTTTCAACTTTAATAGAGGATGAATCTGGACAGTGAGGGTTTACTGGGAGCAAGACGAACTTCAAAGGCTTTGATCGCAGAATAAGAGGTTGCCAAACAGCCTGGCCATTCGCTTAAAAAAAAAATCTGTCAAACAGCTGGCACAGAACAGATGCAGGTTTTGATCGAGGCTAATCGCCTCAGTCTTCCTGTTGAGGCAGAGCAACTCAAACCTATAAACTTATATAATCCTATACTACATCTACACCACCAATTAGTAACATTATGGAGGGCTCAACATCCGTCACAGGCCACTTCCACCTCAACTGTACTCCTCCAGTAGAGGATCCAGGTGAAATAAAAATGGTTTCCACATGTATTCCTGTTGCCTGGTGATATATGGCTTCTTTATGCTAGCTAATGAGCTACACCGAGCACAAGGGTCATCTGGAAGAGATGGCTTGCAGATTGAGCTTAAATCCCGCAGTTAGCGAACAAGCTAAACAAAGCCTATTATAAGCAGAGGCCTGTTGTAATTCACCTCTGGATGAAGTCAGCTGAAAGAGGATGTTGTCCATCTCTCTGTGGTCCAATAGTTCTCTCTGATTTATCCGTGTCCAGCAGGAAGATAGAAGTTTCATCACCTGTCCCATGGCAAAGGTGTTGAGGAGTGTAAGTGGCCCTGTGAGAGGCCCTATTGTCCCCTTAGGGTTGGAAGTCTGGCCTCCCTTTGTGCTTGTCCTTCAGCAGGAGACACAGACCTTTTACCATCCAGGGGTTTCGGCCTGTGGGGACATGCGTGAGTTCACTCTTACCTGGTGTTGTGGCTCGGCCTTTTGAACAGTGAGGTGGTCGGATGAGGCTGTCAGCACCTATCTTGTCCCAAAACATGAGACTAAGTACACGTACCTTGTAGTGACATGAGCTGTGGTGATGCGGCACATTTCACCAGTCTGTTGTTTGGTGCTTTTCAAGCTCACTTGAGTACATCTTTCATGTCGTTGATTTAAGCTTTAACAGATCATTTTCAGCAAAGCTCTGCATACTTAAATTGCTTTTGTTATGAAAAGCAGCAAGTAAAGATTATGATATAATTTGAAACATGTGGTATAGTTAAATAAGGTTCAAATTTTAATGAATGAGGGCTTGTAACTGTTTGGATCAGCCATGTGTTCACCAAACGTTGCTCTAGTTAATGAGGGTTGGATTGCAGCAGCTTGCTGCCAGGCCAAAGGCTTTGCACCCAGGTGCCAAAGTGCTTGTTGCCTTTTTGACAGGGCAGTAACAGGCAGCCAGCGCCTGGGCCAAGTTCTGGGTTGTAATTCAACCAGTGTCAAAGTGATCATGAAACCACAAGTCATGGATCAAAGCCAAGGGCACAGATACGTAGCTCTTTAATGTTGTTCTCTTCCATTTTGGGGGATCAATTTCAAATGACAGCCATTTATTAAACACACCATCTGAATTTACAGCGTCATATGATGTTAATGCCATTGAGAGAATGGCTGCCGCTAATGAGCTTGCGGCCCCAGGGAAACTAATTTACAGTCGCTTGAAAGATGTGTCCCCACCCAAACAAATGTTTCAGCTCAAACATGTGAGTACAGAGACATGGGCTTTCCATAATGTGTCCCAGTAGGCATTTGGTGATATTGTGTGCAACCTTGCAAAGGCTTGCCATGCTCACAGATCTTTGATTCTGGTCTTTGGCAAATGTCAACCTGATGCTGGCAATCTGTGAGCTCCCATGTTTCATGGTTGTCAGTCACAGAGGTGGTCTTAGCTTTTAACCCAGTGAAGTTTCAAAGAGGGTGGATTTTCCCAGTGCTATCAGCCTTAATCAAAATCACATTGTCTACAGCTATTGGCCCATGGTGAAACTTGGAGGCTTATCCTGAATTTAACTTTGATTAGGCTGGGACTTTGGATTGAGTTGCCCACCATTCTCTGCTCTTTGATCTGCTAGAGCTCTTGCAGGAAGCTTTAGTACCCCTAATCAGCAGTTTGTGGACCAGTCCAAACTTCCCTGAGGGGTGCAGAGAGAAGACTGACCCACAATGTGAGCATTAAGGGGCGAGGCTGAAGTGGGAAAACAAGACCAGATTGGCAGACACACAGTCTGGCTCCAACCATGGATAACCTCAGGGTACTCCCATGCCTAACGTCACATGGCCATTAAATGAAGGAGCTTCCATTAAACTGGACACAACTGCTTTTGACGCCAGGATCTGACACACTGACACCCTTTATTTGACCATAACAGGGACCATTGCCCAGTGCACAGCTGCTGACATAAAGGAGAATTTGACAATGCTCAAGGACAGTAATAAATTAACAAACACTGCTGCTTAACCAGAGGCTGAATAGTATATTAAGCCTCTGGTCAAGCAGATTGTATTTTTTAAATTGGGAGTACTTTCCAACAGTGTATAGGGCCTAAGTTAGCTGAGCTACTTGAAGAGAAATACTGATTTAATAAATGAAATAAATTCATTGTGAATAGAAAAAATGCAATGTAAAAGTAACATTTCAACTGCTGCAACTGAATGAGGCCCATTGTCAGGCTTCTCCAGGCTACACATTGGCAAATATACATGGCGATTACTCTGAAACATCCATTTGGCTGTTTCTTTATAATCTTGTGTGTACAAGTTGTGAACCATTTAGTGTTGTTTTTTTGTTGTTGTTGTGTTTTTGTTCTCCAATTTGGTCCACCTGACCCTGAAACATATACTCATCTGCAAGCCTTTGCAGGACCTACAGTTACCCAAAGCACCTTTATCTGCAAACTTTTTGCAGAGCTGTTTATGTGTGTTTAAGGCAAAAGGTAGTTGTAGCTTCAGTTGTAGAACCTGGACAACATATATTGTGTTTGAGAGTATGTCTAAACCACAGATTGTATACAACGATGGACAAACCCTCCATGACATCATGACATCTTGGCAGTGTTTGACTCCACCTGGCCTGAAAAAATGAGCAAAGGGGTGTAGTGGGAGTGCAGCTGAGGGAGGCCATAGATTGTCCTATGACAGCACTCACCCATCACTCAGCGAAGCCACATCCTTCATTAAACGTAAGTTTAGGCCTAAAATATGTAAATGGGCAAGTTATATTAAAGAATTTACTCCCTCATAGTTGTCATGAATTGGAAAATGAGCTATACAGACCAACTCTATTCTTTGTACTATGCTGTGAATATGTTTACTTCTGCTGTAAAGTTGGACATTTAAACAATGTGGTCTATTGGGATTGACTTGCTTTTGGAGCCAGCCTCAAGTGGCCATTGCAGGAAGTGTAGTTTGAGTTTCTGTGCTGGCTTTATTTTTCAACCCTTAGTGAAAACAAGAAGAGAGATCAAATGCTACCAGTGAGGGATGCGAATTTGGGTCCCACTGAGACTACGGATGTTAAAACTTATAGGTATCCAGCATTCTGGGGAAAACAGGCATGCACTTATCATCTATCAAGTAACCTTCCCCTTTTGTCAGGGGCCAAATAGTTCAGGTTAGTCCTTGGTTGGAGATCTGGGCCCTTCTCGCCCTTAAAACAATGTCAAATGGAGCATGACCTTCCCCTCTGGCTTTTTATTCAGACCTCCCACTCACAAGTTGTTTTCAGAGGTCGCAAGTCTGCCTTGGTCAGTGTCTTCTGTCATTTTGTATGGCAGGGTCACCCCGATTGACCCCTGTGCGCTATTAGTCACGGAAAACCCTCTTTTCCTTGTTTTCTAACTCATCCTGCCATAATCATGATACAAGATTTACTTTGTATAAAAATACAAAGAAATGTGCTTTTCTTTTTGCTATATTTCACAAACACCAAATTACAGGTTTTGTTTGACATTTGTTTCACATTTTTCTGTTGCCCCTCACCCCATCTGTCTGTAATTGGTTTGTTATGCTGCAGGGTGAAAAGGTAATGAAGTACAATCAGACAAGAATGGCTAAAAAAGTTTCTAGGATACAAGTAGCGTCATGTTTACAGATAGCAATACAAGATTACTGTTCTGATATCACTAATAAGAGATTAGCCGTGACAAAAAAAAACACCATCGTAACTTCAAATCTGTTTGTCCTCTTGTTATTCTTAACCCTGCTACTGCTCCTTTTATCAGCTGGTGGTTTCTGCACCGTCTCCAGAGACAAAGCATTAACAACAGAGAAGCTATAAACAGGAAACAGAGGCCCTCTCTGGTTTCATCTCATTGCTCCCAGGAAGAGACAGCCCCATTTCAAGGACTGAGTGACACAAGCCAGAACACACACACAAACCAAAAGTCCTCAGCATCTATTGAGTACCAGGCTTTATTTACTCTCTTCACATCATAATCCTACACTTGTTGACATGGCGAGTGGAAATTTACGTCAACTTCTAGAGTGAGCTCGCAGAGAACATTGATCTCACCTGAAAAAGTCCAAGAATTCATTACAGGGGATGCACACGGATATGAGGCATACTTACTGTCAGTCGTGACTTTTCAAAACAAGTGAAAGAGAGGAGTTTTATTGGAAGTGTGGTGATTCATGAATATGGGGAAAAATATGCAGTTCTGTTGTTGCTTCACTTCCTTGTCAGCTTTAGGCTGCAGAGTTATGTTTTTTTAATTCTCGGAGCTGATATTTTCATATCAGGACAATAGCTGAGCCTTAGCAGTGCCTATGAATCACTGACAAACTTTGAAAGGAAGAGTTATTTTAGGTTATTTCAAGTGTATAATAATGGAAAACCCCATGGAAATTAGCTCCACAGATGCATATGAATTATTTACTTAGAAAAGTTAACTTTCCACTGAATGATAGCGAATGGCAGATTGAAAGTCTTCTGCTATCGAGTGAAATTTATGTCTCTCTACCAAACCCTACCTCTTCAGCCTCTATCACTTGGACAAACATACGCCCACATACAGATGAGGATCGTCCGAGTGGGAGTCCAACCTGACTGACTTGCAGCTGTGTCAGCAGGAGTCGGAAAAATCCTGGAGAAAGAAAAAATAACACAGGCGAGAAAAGGAGTTAGAGGAATGACAGTAGATAAGAGGAAGGGTGTTTGTGTTGGTCTGTCTCTTCTTTTAGTTCCTGGAGTATTACTTGACATATGGGTGGAAATGTGGGTTTGTATGTTAAATGTCTATGTTCATACTGTTTAAGTGACTGAGTATATGATTGAATCAGCAAATGCCCTTTTCTGCCTGTGTAAATGCTCCAGAGAATATTCATTAAATTACTACTTCATGGCAATTTAGAGCTTAAACGCTCTCCTTCAGACAAAAGAACATACAGGGAGGCTGCCTACAAATATAAACTGGGACAAGTCACCCGAAAAAGTCAGTATAATCGAATCCGCATATTAATAAGCCTAGTCTCTATATGCAAACATTACAAAAAAATAAAATACCAATCAAAGTACTTACAAGATCTGCAAAATATGTACAAGTTCTATGGTATATTTATAGCCAAGAGCTGAATTGAAATCAGTTAAACATCTCATGATGTGATATTTTTCTTAATTTATCATATTTTGCTTTTATTATTTCTCAAAATATAACTATTTTGTAAGTTAACTCTGTCAAAGGTGTCTCCACTAATGTAAAGAGTAAGTCATAATTTATAGTAAGTTACATCACAGCTATAGACAGGCAATATAGTAGAACATGCACCCATCATTTCATAATATAATGTCTACTTCAAAAGTAATCTAACTGGCATCGAGCATATCACAACCTACATCCAAATTCATTACATATTTCCTGATGATGACTCACATATATTTTTCTCCAGATCTCAGAACTAATCATGTAGATGTGCATGCTTTCTGTATGTTTTTTGTTTCGTTGCATGTCTACCTGCACTGCATTCTGTCACGAGTGAGTCAATGTTTGTAGTTTTCTGTTAATGAGACTGATACTGTTGAATGATGAAGTGCTTCAAACTGACAGACCCCGGTGGGCCGATGTGAGCAGGACTGTCAGGCATCAATAAACCGTGGAATGATGACTCATAACTCTTCTGATTGAGTCTGACTATTAGAAAGGAAAAAAGTTCTGTAGAGATCAACTAGGACAGTATATTTAACATGGTATTCATTTCTTTGTATTGTGCATTTTAAAATAGATTCTCTAGATATTCAAACCACTATGCATTGCCCTCTTCTGCCATTAGCTGCTCTTTGTTTAGTCTATTGACAATTCCAGTTTTTTATTCAAACAAAATGGTTCATCTTGAAAAGCGTGCAGCAAACTGTGGATGTCAGTGCTACTTTGCGCAATAATATCAATATTGCATAAAAGTTTGCTCACTCAGATATACAACATGCAAGATATATCAACAATATTAAAACAAGTGCCTGATTTTGAGAGTAGCCGCGTCTTATTGCCGTGAAATCTGATGGTGAAATCATCAAAATTGCAAGACAACACCACAGCTGAACAAAGCTGATCAAAATTACTGACATGCCAGAAATTCATCCATCATTAGTCATTAAATCTGGCATTGTGAAAGTGCACATTAAATAATGAGGGATGTGGCAGCAATTCAGCACAATTTTAATCAAAACAATAAAACGGTACATTTGTTTTCCTTGTGAAAAGACCCATATGTTCTTTGAGATTTTTAGTTCAATAATCAATATAATCAAAAGATGTAAATTACAACATGGAAATATAAAGTCTGCTGAAGTGCAAATTATATTTCAGAGCCGACTGTGGCCCACAAGGTTAATATCAAATCAGAGGTTTGAACTAAAAAATGGAGCCTGCTTGTACATTGACTTCTACTGTCAACAATAATTTTGCATCTAGTGATGACTGACAGGTTGACATTTAAATAAGCAGTGATGTGGACAACACCTGGCCTTAAATAAACTCTAGAAAGCTCAGTGGGAAAAAAAAATTGTTCTGCAATTCTGCAAAACCCTATAATCTGACAAGAGGATTTTTGCTTCCTCCATTGGCTACATATGCAATATTTAGACACTGTACATAGCATATGCTTAATGAGCATGCATGTATAATGTTCTGCTATGTTAGTTTAACAGCCTGATCTCAAATTAGTCCTTGTGAATCAATACATAACTGTGAGAGCTTCAGTGTTGGCCAGAGCTCAGCAAAAGCATGCTACATACAGTATGCAATGACCTTAATTAGGGGACCAGCTGAACTCATACAGACATCAGACGTGCAGACACGTATGCATTTTATGTCTCAGTTGTGCATTACACAAACAATGGCCCATTAAATTGTATAAATGCTGCTTCTCATGCTCGAACTTGCATCATATTAAGTGTAAATGCAAACCCACATACGGTACAACTAAGATGACACACACCCACTCCACCCACCAAAGAGCACACACATTCACCCTGCACCACATCACACAGTGCCTTTGGTTTCTTTAATATTAGGGACTGCGGTTCAAGTTCTACCCCAAATGAGAGCCATGACATGCTTCTTTGTTTCTCCGTCCCACTCCCCCCTTTTCTTATGATCGCTGACGTAGAGAAACTCCACAATCTCTACTTTTTTCTCCCCTTCCAAAAACAGTACAATTGTTACTTGTTTCTGTCATCTTCCTTTGTTGTTCTTGCTGCTTTGGACCAGAAACACAAGACAATGGCTCATTCAGAAAAGGCCCTGTGAGTGTATATTCATGTACGAGACATAGACGATGTGGTCAAGACAAAAGAAGGGTTCCTGTGTCACTGCAGCAGAGATTGAACACATCTGGCTGACTCTACTTTAAGGATGGTTTTAAAATTTAGGCTTTCGAAAAAGAAACATTCTTGTTGCACAGTGTGAGCATTATAATATTTTACCCAGCAATGCCTTGACTGTACCTGCTGAGGTAACAGTGTGTTAATCATCTACTTTCCTTGTCTAGGTTGAATCAGCTGGCAGTGCTCCAATCACAATCCTGTTTCTCCTAGCTTCAGGCTAACATTTACTCTTTTTTGCACCCGACTAAATTCCTGTCACCATGATTGTTTTCCACACACTGTGTAGTACATGACATCTTCATTTGGAATCCATCAGTGGGCAGGGCCGATTACAGAGCACTGTTTGTCTATTGTATTGTTCCCCTGGTTGCCAACATGTCTGACTTTCCTGTGGGCATTGTTAGTGGCTGTGACTCAAATGAACATTCAACACAATGTTGTTTTAAAAAGCCTTTATCGGGTGTGAGGGTAGCACTTTACAATGCCTGTTGTGGTTAATGGTTAAATCTGCTGCAGTGTGGGCTGTGGTCTCATGTTTTATGACCTTTTTTTGTCTAGTTAGATGATGCTGAGTTGAGCACCACATGGGCCTTAGGCACCCCATTTAAAAGGTGGTGAACCCTGCTTCTATTTTTTGTGCCTTTCTGTGAGATATAAATATTACATTCTACAAACGATTTAGCTTTTATAACATGAGCAAATTTTGAGTTCACTTTTTTCTAGGTCTGAATATCATCAACTGATGTTTTTCCCTCAGGAATTTCTAACATCTTCCTGATTTTGATATGCAGATCTTTATCCCTACCCTGCAATCCTGCGGAGTTCAGACCAGCCTACATCTGCGTGCACCCACCCTCCTCTTCTCTGCACACACAGGGCTTTGTGGTTTTGAGTTCAGTCCAAAATGCAACTCTGTGGTCAGCCACTACTTAGACAAGCTGAATGAAACAGGAGCTCAGTTTCCCTCTCCTCACAGTTGCACCTACCTAACATGTCATCGCATTTACACAGACACACACACATCAGCAAACTGTGGCTGACTTCCCCCAGAATAAGGGGTTGGGTTGGGCTAGAGCTCCACACATCCTTGGGGGTTCAGGAAGACAGCTACGCTGCTCTAATGCAATATTCAAATCTAGCCTGTGTCTGATGCTGCAGCGTGCCCAGCTGCTGCAAAGCTGTCCTTTCTCATCACTGTCCACGCTGAGTCACGCTCCCCACGCACCCACAGCCTCCACAGCCGCTTGACATTTTCTGTACTGCTCGAGGGCAGCAGGGGTGAACACACATGCAGGAACATGGGCAAACACAAATGCATGTGCTCATGTGCTTTAAGATAAGCACATAAGTAAGCACACACTTTATGCAACTGTGAATATCTGCAGGTGCAAAGCAACACAGAACATTTAATCCAATATAATAGTTAGTGTAATTACTGAACATGATTCATTTGACACCTGAGCAAGTTTGTGGGAGGTACAGGCAAAAGCTCTTGTGGTTTTGCACTTCAACGCTTTTAAAATATCTAAATTTTTCCTCCCCCATTGGTCTTTGGTCATTCTTGAATTTCATTTGTATTTGTTTAATGTGAATTAATGAGATGCTTGTATTCAAACTTGCATGTCTTCCCTTGGGTCTTCATTCATTTTTATTTCATCACAACAAGTCAGATGTTTGCTGATCTGATTATCAGTGTTTGAAAAGAACGTAAATGCTTTTGAATGAAATGCCAATCTGTATGTCTGTTATTGTACAATAAAATCACCTTCACTGCATTTAGTGATAATGTTGCACATTACTTGTCCTTGTTCCACTATGGCAGCAGCTATTTAGAGCTCCCCTTCTTGCAAAGGTTTCATTTGGAATGAGTGAACAATATGAATTAATGTTCTGTGGCAACTCCCACAGAATAGCTGCTCAGGAAGCATAATTCAGATGTACAGTATGGTGGACAGAGACAGCCAGGAAGGATGTGGCCTGTCCTGTGCTGTGCTGGCTCGCTCTTCCTGCCTCTGACCATGGACTATATATGTTCACAGGCAGGGTTACACTATTTCACATTCTCTCCCACTCATAAAACAAGTCTTCACATTGTATCAGCGAGTCTATAAACCAGTCTAAGCATTCAGCAATAGGTCCCATAGCTCCCGTTAGTAGAAATTCTCTCAGAAATAGTTCCCTACATATTTTACGGGGACCTATATTTTTGTCATTCCTGCACCAAAAATAAGGTGAAGGCTGAGTTTTGTGGTACTTTCCCTTCAACAGACTGCTCCTTTTATAGACCCAACGTTCACTGTGTTCGTCTCATGTGGTTTCTGTATGGGGAACAGTGGCAGTGAACTCTGGAATTGACTCGTCACCCTGAGCTGACACAGTGGCAGTGGTTACGGGACTAAAACTGAGAACTGTTGGACTGATTAAAGAGGGTGACGGTGCATGGTGACATATTTAGCAAAGCAAAAGTAAATGACAGTTTACTTAAGAGAAACAGTGTTTAGAAACAAATATATATTATCATGCTGCAGTGACCCAAGTCTGTGTATGTCAGAAAAATTCTCATCACTGTGTAAATTACAGCCTTTCTGTCCACTCAGAAAGCATCCCATGTTGGGCAAGACAAAAACTAAATGCCTGTGGGAACAGAGTGAGTGAAGCCAAGACATTATTCAATGGTATCAGGTGGCAACTATAAATTGTGCAAAAACACACTTGCCTGGGGTGACTTTACTGAGTGAAGTATTTTTTTTCCCCAATTCAAAGCACAATTCATGCCAAAGTGTTTACAGTGTGCTGCCCTCGGTAATCAGTATCCAGTAAAAATCTGCCAACATTTAAGATGGGACCTGTAGTGAATCCTACCAAAAATCTAATCAGTTATGCTAGGAAGTTTGAGCATGAGCTCATCCCTGCTCAGTGCAACACTGAATGCATATTTAACTTGTACATCTCACCAGGTCAAGCAGATGAGACCAATAGAAGCGTACTTTTGCTGGTTGGTCAGCAGCTAAAAAGTCTTTACATAACCTTGTAGAGGATGAACATTTCAGGAATGGCTGGCATTCATTTTTGACAATCTTGCCTCTATTATCAGTAATTGGTGCTAAAGATAAGCAAGTGAGCTCTGGCTACTGAAGCATTATGTTGAAGTCTTACTCAGGGTCAGACTCCAGTTTGTAGTCCTATATATGCAGCTGTTTGTCTCTAGCATTGATAGTATAGTAGGTCGCTAGTAGTTAGTGTTCCTGGTAATGACAAATGAATGTTTTTATGGATTTACCAGCTTCCATGTAGATTCTACACCACAATACAAATGTTGCTGCTCGTTTGCTGGATAAGACCTCTTTGCTCATACATTCGACATATCAACTTAAGGTGATAATACATCAGTTGCATTTATAGCTTACCCTGGGTAAGCAAAAATCACTTATTACAGGACAACTTTGTTTTTTGTTTTTTTTAAAATTGATTCTCAGTTTGCACACATTTCGCATTACTACATTTTTGATAATAAATCTGATACTCCTTGCACATTTGTAAATTTACAGTAAATGTATCTAATAAACAGTTTCGCTGTGAAAGGGAAAATGAGATTTTCATATAAATGCAAGATTCCTCAAAATGTTTACTGCACCAAGTGCTCAAAGTACCAGATATAGCTATAGAAATAACAATACAGTCTAAAAAACCCATAGGAGGAAATAAGAAAACACATGCTTTGTGCATTTTTTCACTCTACCATGTTTCTAAAATGAAACCTTCTACATTATAACATCTGACTTTCAGTGTCTCTATTCATTTTCACTATTCACAGAACTCTCAGATCCATGTGGACGTAGTTGCACTAAACAGTGAGTCCAAATGACTGGTTACTCCATTTAATAATACACAAAAAAGGAACTTCTTCCAGCGGTAAATTATACATGAAAACTCTGGTAGCGAATTGCAGAGCCACCACGTCAAGGTACATGCTGAAACAACTCCTCCTCACCGGCTGCACCTAGCCGAGAGGATGATTCGCGTTCACCCCCAGAGATTGTGAGAGCAAAGGTTGAGTCAGAACACTGTTATACTCCAACAAGTGTGAGAGTGGCGCAATGTTTGTGTGTTTGTGGGTGAGGTGAGGATCTGTGAAGTATTAAAAGAGCAGCTGACAGTGCTTAATATGTGTATGAATTTGGATAAGACAGAGAGAATCTGTGCTAAATTTATTGTTAGGCACTCTATGGGGATACAATTTGTCTTTCTCAGCCTGGAGAGCTACTGATATATAGTTCATATCACAGCTGGCCTTGGCTTGTGCAGCTTGAGATAAAACATTCAGTGTGTCTCACTCATCCTTGGCCTTTTGGATGAAGTCATAAGTCTCGCAGATGTTCACTAGCAAAACACCACTTTGGAATTAATAGGGCCCTCTGCAGGTAAAGTTTAAAAAAAAAAAAAAGCAAACTCCATTTGTTACACTGGAGCAAAACAAAACTTTATCACCGATATAAACTACAGCCATAAGATAATGACTGTGTATTCTCTATATCTTACAGGAAGGTAATTTATTCATAGATTGTGGCATGTGAGATGCATTACCTCTCAAGGGCTCAGTCTATACTGAATATAATGTCATGTGTATATACAGTGAAATACCTCCAAGCAAATTTTACTGCCTGCTTTGAAGTTCAAAGTGGTTCTCTTCCCCCCTCGACTATTCTGGGTGGTGCCAGATGTGACCTGAGCGGAATCGCTGAACGAGTGCACCTTTCATGGTAATGAGGTAAGAGTTATGGTTCGCCCCGGAGCCAAAAGGTCTGCCTGGAACACAAAGAGAGGAACACCTTGGAAATCTTGACCTGACAGCACAGAGCAAAGTCTGAGCACTGCTCTGGTGCACAGGAACACTTTTTAAAAATTTTTTTTATTAAAACAGTGTGTGCACGTGTGTGTGTGGGAGGAAAACAATGTGATGTTTCATTTTGGATAAGGCCACATGCTTCCCACCTGAAACTGATTCACACCATTCAGATATGAAGTGCATCTTTGCTTGGAGATTGAAGCCTGTCCTCGCATGGATAATCATAGTCATTGTTTTCCACCACCGTGACAGACAAGCAGAGCTGTTTCAGGCAGCTGTGTACAGCTCTTGTTCTTTCCACAGACTGTCTGTGGTCCCTGCTGAATTATTTACCAGTTAAAACTTGCAGAGACATACTTGTTCAGTGCTGGTGTGTTTATCAAAACATCATGATGGCAATTTCTCTTATTTTTCTTAGCTCATTGCCATGTATCATTAGAGATCAGAGTTGGACTTGCATGCTGTTTTCGTATTCCTGGAAGGATGGCACCACCTTCAGGGAGAAGTGTGTACATGCATTTTTTCCACAGTAGCAAAAAAATAACATCTGGTTAACTCTGGGAGGTGGTGCTGCATCATGTGAGAACAGTTTGAGAGAGTCAGGGTTTTGCTTTACTTTATAAAAAGAGATACAAATGTCTGCTGAAATGGATTCTGTAATTATTAATTATTTTATCTCATGTTTGTGGTGTTTGCAGAGGTGGTGGGTGTTAACCTGTGACAGTTTAAACCAAGTGGCTATGATATCACATCAACCACATACATTTGGTATGTTTGGTAACTTCCTTATTTGTTGGCTAATACCGGTGTTTCTCGAAAGGTGTTCTCGTAATCCAGTAATTTCATAATACATGTCTTCATCATTAAGGTGAGTCTTGCAGTTCAAGATTAGAACAGAAAGACACTCAGAAGTACATTGAATAAAATAAGGAATAAGACCAACTCACATTGTGGAGACATTACATGGCACAACAATAATCATCTAATCAAGTAGTTGAATTTGTGTCTTGTAATCGGTGTTGTCTGTATCTCTAATATCCATTACATTAGACCCATAAAACTGTAAAACTGATGAAAAATGTTCAAAATGAAAGGCTTCACATTGGGATATTCTCTCTCTGATTGCAGAATTTGACTTTTATTCGAATAAGAACTGTGTTAGAGGGCGAAATTTGAAACATTGGACTTGATGAACCTTTTACATTTCAGTGTATCTAAAATTGCCTCCGATTCTGTCCAATCAAAGCCTCTAATTAAACTAACTGTAGGCTTTTACTTGCTGATACTCCAACATTAAAACAACTGGAATGTACTACACACATATTTGAAGTGAAAAAAGAGCTTCTGCTGTGTGTGACATTTCTCCATGCTGTATATGATGACAATTCTTGGTCATTTAACCGTGACTGTCCATAACAACGCATGTTGTCGGCTGCTGAAACCATCTATGTTGCAGTGGTCATATAGATCCTGACAAACCCTCAAATTACACCAGCGACATTACAGCGTGTGGATCACTGTCTGACCCTTGGCGTGCCATGACCACATTGCCATAATTATAAAAACATGCCTTTGCCTTAATGTAGGATGATGGAAATGATACCCTAAGGACACCAGTGCTCTGCAAGGGCTAACTGTATACTTACTAAGCATGATGTGATCTGGCATTTGCTTGAACAATGATATTTACAGGAAATGAGGTTGAAGGGGTTTATGGCAAAAGGACTCTACTGAGAGAGGAGGCAGACAGAGAGGGAGAGATAGTTGGACGTAATCCAGATGCTTCAGCTCAATGTCAGAAGCGACTGTTAGGAGGTTCTACAAATAACCACCCCTGTCTGACAGAGTGCGATTACAACCGTCAAAATATTTTGCTGCTGTCCCCGCTGACAGACATGCTGTCAGAGCTCGTCATCATTTACAGAGCTTATACCAGGTGGCATCATGTCACCAGTGGTTTTCCCCAAAGCCGCATAACAGATCCCTGCCGGCTCATCATCACAAATCCAAAAGGTGACAGCGCTGGATCAGATAGCCTCCAATGAAAAACCATATCGATGGTGGTTAACCAGGATCCCGTTAATGATAGACAGTTTCTCAGCAGAGGATTGAACTGAAGCAGTGACGATAAACTGTTCTCTAAATTTGGTGTAGCATCGATTTTTTTTTTCAGTGTATGCAGTATATGCATATAAAACAGCATTTAAGGCTCCATTTACCCTGATTTTACCTGGTTAAGTTGCATATATCTCACAAAATGTTAATCTGTACACAGGGTTTTAACACTGGAGTCACTTATTCCAAATGAAACAAATATAAAGACAAACACACAAAGAAAAGTTACCACAGAACTTGTCAACTGTCTTGCTTTTCAATCCAATGGAAACAGTAAAAATTACAGCCAGCTTTTTTATGTAGGTTCAAAAGCCGCCTGGCAATAATTGACTTGTTTTGCTCTACATAGCGTGGTTTGTGGGACAAGACAGTGACTAACTCTATGCTGATAAACACAGAAAATAGAAACTTTGAAGCAGGCATATAAACCATTTTGGGGTCAGGGTGAGCTGCTAGAGTTTTATGATCTGAAATTACATGACTGCACAGTTCAGATTAGAAAAAATGGGCTTCTCTCATTTGAACTGTACTTTCTTTAGCTTCAATAATATGAAAGAAAGCAAAAACAAACACATTCTGGACTGCAGGCTTGGTCACCGGGGTTCAATAAAATTGTTTTTGACTGATCTCAGATGAATACCAAGCTTTCAACATGCAGCTCTTTTTGCTTCAGACTAGCGATTTATTTTTGCTGAGTACAATTTATCTTTGATCAAATCTGAATTTTTGGCTTCTACTCTTCAGTAGAGTGGCCTTGAACTCTAAGGTCTTTAGGTTCATGTGGTCTTGAAGCACACAGTGGATTTGCTATAAGTAGTTTCAGCACGAGTATGATGGGCTGGCCATGTGATTAACTCCATCTTCCTGAGTAATTTCCTTCATATCCTCTAACCACAGCACTGTGCCTCCTATTATTATTCCAAGGGTTTGATGGCATTTGAAATCATGTTGTAGAAATCTGGGATCATGCAGCTAAGCTCTCGGCGTTACAGCTTCACCACAACAGAGCGGAAGGGGGTAGATGTAGGCTATGGATTTTGGGTTCCAACACTGACAGGCTATAACAGACTATTTTGCGAAGTCATGCTTGGTGTAGTATACATGTTCTCTTGCAAAGTGTGATAGTGATAGCTACAATGGTAAACCTACTTACTGCATAAATAGACAATAGTTGTTCTGTATAAATGCATTAGTAAATTTACAGTTAGCATAGAAAATGAAACTAATAGTTGTCTTTCTCCACCTCACATAGGCGTTAGCATGGACAGGAACAAAGGGCTGTAAAATATCACACCTTACAATCACAAAGAGTAATAAAAACCTTGAGAAAGACAGAAATGACTAACAGCACAGACACCCTGTCGCCTAACTCTGACTGTATGTGTATTATGCAGCACACTGTTATCAGCATTGACCATATCTTATTAAGGGTGTACCCCAGATTATTCTGACAGACTAGACATCATCTAATCTAGTTTTGTCTGGAAGGTTTGCCTCAGAAAATTAATATGTGCCTTTCAATGGTCAGTCTCTTGCCTATAATCAACCCATGTCTCTCTTCATTTCTTGTCTTAGTGGCCAAAGTGTTGGGGGCCCCAGACAATGTAAAATTCTCAGGTGGAGTCACTCTTTAGGATTTATACCTGTAATTTTACAGTTACTTTACAGTAGCAGGGGGAAAGTGACAAAGCAGAAGTTGTTTGGATGTTAAAGTGCCTCTTCAGTCGTAAATGTAACTCTCAGAAATAACTTTGGACCATTGTTCTATCTAGAATGTGCAGATCTATAAATTCCACACACCTAATCATGCACTGCAGCTGAAGCAGAATATAACTAACCTATGACTCTGCTCAAACAATGTAAGACTGCACCTCTCCACAAAGTTGCAAGTTGTAATACTTGTGCAAATTTAGCCATACAAAGTGATTCTGAAGAAAGATGATGATACAGAAAGACCCACCCTGCAAGTTGACAGGATTGGTTCCTTTGGTTTATTATGTTTTAATCTCTAGGACAATACATTGCAGTTCTGAGGTGGAAATGTTGTGCAATGACGTTGACTGCTTATTTTGCTCATGCTATGTCCTCTAGCACATGAAAAACACTATGTGGACATGTTTTCAAGGTAGAAAACTTCTAGAGTTCTCGGTGTGGAAAGCAGATATTTTCCATTACCAACTAATGCGTCATATGTTTCCCTATGAATCATTTAGTCTATAATTTCCAATTATTATTTATCTCACTGGCTTTGCTTTATACACTTTGCATGGCCAGTCTGCCACTTCAGGCTCAACTTTAAGCACAGAGAAACATCACTGACTTGATAATCCTGCAGCTTGACTTGAAACCAAGCCACCCGTGTAAAACAACAAGCCTGTTTCTACTCATTGGTTTTGTTATTTCGGAAATTACAGGTTACTAAACCAGGAAGGTGTGTTTAGAAATGCTGTAGTACACTGAGTCATAATTTTGAACTTGCAATGCAAATAGTTTCCAAGGCCGCTCCCATTGGCATAGATTGTTTGGTTTTGATCTGCACTAAATCCACTATCATAGCATGCATGCACTTCAGTTGTCCAAGGGTCATCGAACAACATAGTAAGCTCTTATTGGCTCTGGGGGCTGTTGCTGGTAGCTGACACAGACCACTGACCTCTTAGAAAAACGTGATGCCCTCAAAGGACTTTCATAGCCAGCTAAAATCAATTTCTGCAGGTATAGGCATCTCTCATCAGCGCTCATGATGCTAAATCACATCATGCTTAATCAGTATTCAGGTATTCAATGAGCTAGTGTTCTTGAGCATAATTGAGATTTAGGCAGATGCACAGGCTCACTATGGTTATATCTACGTGATCAGAGAATCAAAGATCCATCTGTATAATGAATAAATTCAAAGGATCCTTGAACTGCTTTCTGGACTGTGGCCTGTAGTTAACCCTGACCTCTATGCAGCAGCAATATGAGACCACAGCAGTATTGCATTACTGTCATTCATTAACACAGAGTCAACACAACCCATGTAGCAGCAGATTTTGTGGAGAAGAATGGTGAGGATATTTTTCCTTCCACCTATGAGACACCTTAAGCCTCCATTCCTATAGGTGTCACTACAGTCGGACAAACCCCCTCCTTTTCCACTCCACTCCTCCTCCTCCCATCCACGGAACCTCCGCGAAAGGGTGTGCGTTTTGAAGGTTGCACGAAGCTATAACACCACTGCAGACGAGACGAGTCGCCACTTGGCTCTGACAGCCCGCGACAAGCCCCTGAATCCTGGGCGGAGGCAACACCCCAAGTCTTCCTCCATCCTCCCTCTCTGTGAACTCAGCCTCAACCCCCTCCACACGTCCTCCTGGGCACACGGTGGTGATGCCGCATCCACGGACATTAATATCAGAAAGTTGAAAATTACACAGGGCACACGGCAAAATGCAAAGTGGCAGCTCCGTGGCTTCTCTTCAAGGTCAGTATCTGAGCACCGCCGCCGCACGGACGAGTTTCTCGGGCAGTCGGAGGGGAAGAAGAGCCGTGGAGGGGATGCCGCTGTGTGTCGCTTCGCCTCCAGCATCAACAACGACATCTTTCACGGACGAGGACGTTGACAGGCACTGACACGGAAACTTGTGAAGCACCGCTGTAAAGAACAACCAGGTTGAGCTTTTTGCACCTTTAGTGTCTGCGCTGTTCTGAGGGAAAAGAAAGAAAAAGAAAGTCTCCAGCATCTTGGCGTTTCCTGCTTTCTGCCACCAACGGCCCTGCGTCGGTGCGACTGTTCACCTGGCTACGGGGAGCAACGTCGGAGTCAAGCTAGCTAACCTCGGCAGAATGACTGTTTGGTTCGGGTTAAGCTAGCCGAACCGACAGGTGAAGTCAGTTGGTTAACTCACGTAACGTTGCGAAGTTGTAAGCAACTCTACTTCCTTGTACTTGCTCAGTGTTTCAAAACGAACTTGTACCAATCTATTTCTTTTTCAAATCACACCGCCTTTCTACAACATGCCTTCGAGGACGGGGTCACACAGCCCGGCCGGCTTCGGGAAGAGTTTACCGGAGCGGGGGCTGCTCCTGCTGATGGTTCTGGTGTTTCTGGAGGGCTCCGTGCTGCCTCTCGGAGCTGCCAGCTCTCCGGATACTAGCCACCAGACAAATTTGGGCGACCACCAAGGGACACACACAGGACCTAACTCCACTAAAAAGCCTTTTCCTGTGCTGGCAGTCGAGTACGACCGCGTACAGATCCCATTTGAAATTTCATTATGGGTGCTCCTTGCATCGCTAATGAAATTAGGTGAGTATCATGTGGATGTTTCGTATGTTGTGTTAAAGCTGCCTGTAGCCTTTTCAGGAAATGCTTGTTGAGCAAGTTGTTTCAGGAAAGTTAGTACAGATGCACAGTTGCCTTATCTCAAAACGAATACATACAGAGTCTGATTTCTCAGCCTTCTTGAATCCAAATTACCAGAGAACACAGGGTTAAACTACGGTTTACCAGATGAACAGATAACACCAGCAGGATGGATAAATCAATTGGCACCTTGCTTGTATTCAGTACACCAATTAAAGATTGCTCTGGCATGCTGACATAACAAGTTTGAGCAGAAAAGCACAGTTCAGTCAGCGGCAGGGTGAATCTGTATTGCTGGTCAGCCAGATTACTCATCAGGTCTGTCAGTTTCACGTGGAGAGGACGTTTTAGAGCTTTGTTTACTCCCTGCCTCAGTGATGAGTAAGCAGCTTAATGCAGCAGTCTGCATGTTGGAAAGCAACTACTTGGCAAGTTTTGATAACAGGGGCAACTTGCTGCTATACTGTTGTGAGGCAAAGCTTCACAACATTGTCACGAAGGATGTTTTGAAGGCAGCAAGCTAATGTGAGGTGATTCAGTCCAAGATCTTAGGTCCTCAACAGTAATGCACACAGAAAGACTTCTGTTCAGCTCTATACTTTCCTCTGTTACTTGTTTCCTTGCCTTTTGTTGCTCCTCCCCTCTCCTCCTTCATTTTATTTACTCTCCTGTCTTTTCCCTTAATCATCAGTTCCTTGTCATGCTGTGCTTTCCACAGACCTCTGCATTGTCCCCAGCTATCTTTGTCTAAAAGCCAACAGCTTGTCACTTGCCTGTGACATCAGGGACCTGACTGAGCAGCAGCATGTAGCCAGGGCAGATATTGCCTCATGGTCTGGGCGGGAAGCCCAGTGTCTCGGGGGAAAGGACAACCAGAGTGGGACCACCTGGCTCGGGTGGCTTAATTGTAGGACGCAGCTCAAGGACTTTGAGTGAAATGGGAGAGAGAGTGAGTTGAAGGAATGATGAAAGTAAAGGGGGCAGAAGGGAGGCAGAGAGAAGTGAGAGTGGCAGACAGCAACAGCAGACAGTGGTGACCTTAAGCCTCTGATTATCCCAGGACTGCTGAAAATGTGCTGCGGGTAATTCAATGTGACTGCTACACCGCTCTGCCTTGGTCATGTCTCTGATTCATGTACATCGACTTTATTTCTTACAAGCCCAACTAAAAGCATATCCACAGTCCATTCATCCCTTAAGCAGCCCTGCCTGAGCACGGTGCTTCTCTCTCCTTATTTTTCACACAAGTGCTTTTCTTGAATTCATTATATCCAGAGCAGAAGCTTTTCATATATATCAATACCAAATCATGTAATTTCACAACGAACCTGCTCTAATGATTTTATAGAACTAAAGTCTTCATATTTATGAGACATTCTCAGTTTTGGCTCTAATTGCGCTACAGATGAGGTATTAAGCTAAAACAATAACAAGTCTTTGTCAGTATATGACTAAACAACAGCACTTGGCTGGAAGTGCACTATGTAGTTCTCATTTGTTGACTTTACCTGCATCTTAGAAGGAAGTGTGTTTTTGAAAATATCTGCTTAGTTGTAATTAGGAAGAGAAAATGTTAACAAGTTGTTATTGAAATGACCTTGCATTCATTTTGTGAATGCAGTATGTGACATATCATAGCAAGACACTATAAAAACAATACTTCATCTGCAGATTGTAGAAGGATGTAATCCTTATAGTAGTTCATAGCTTCATTAAACATCTACCAGGAAGTGACCTTCAGAATCTACTTTTGGTGAGATTAGGTCTGATAACATTCTCTAGAAATACATGAGTAGGACACACCGTATGATAATTACCAGTGAAGCCGCTTGATTCCTGCATTTCCCTCCTTCAGACAAAAGTCCTTGTAACATGTCTGACAAGTTCACTTAGTCTCACCTTCCATCTATAATTCACAACTTAGCAAACAATTTGAAGAGAAGGTGTGCATTACTCGAGTGTGACACTCCATGAAGGCCACACACAATTACATGCGCAGTTGCTGTTATCTGAGTATAGTTTTTGCTGTAGTGGGAGTCGGGCGGCAACCTGAGCCTCATCTCTTCTGTGTAGGAGTCAAGAAAAGGGAGTGAGCATGAGCTAAATAGAGGAAACTGACTTGGAGAATGTCTTTTTTTAGTTTTGTTAGAATTGTGGTTCTGTGACGTGGACCTGTTTAACAATAATAGCTTTTGATTGCTTTCATAAAACAATGTAACAGTATCATCACAGATGTTGTAGCATATTTTACACACAGTGATTGTTAAGTCATGAATATATAAACAACAGAAGTTTTATTGTGAGTCAGATTTGCCAATAAAACAGCAGGGGAAAGTTTGGTGCTTGGACAGAACTGTTTAACTGGTTGTTGTCAGTGCAAGTTGGTATATTATATTTCAACAACTTGTAGTATTTTAATTACATATCACACATGAAATGTTAACTACTGTGAATGCTATGCTCACGAGATTAAGATAGCAGAGATCCAGGGAAATGCAGAAGACAATACTCATCTGTTCCTGAATCCAAGGTATTCATGGAGGGGTTAGAGGTTAGCGAGAGCAGAGTTTTGGAAACATTCACTGATAAAATTGTCTATTGTCATTGTTGTGCCACGAGAACTAGCACATATCCCGTGGAAATGCCTGCAATATATGCTTCAGCAGTCACAACATGACTGTGCTCAACATTGTTTTTGCCTGGCTTCATCTACATACAGGCAAGCCCTGCTTTAGCATTGTAAGAAATGTTTTAACGGTTTTCATTTTACCTACCCTTTTGTTTCCATATTTTTGTTTCTTACACCTGAGGTAGTGCAAAATTGTGGGTCATTTGGTTCATTTTTTATGATCAAATCTGGTTCTCACAGTAGCGACAAGTTTAATATATACATTGCACTGAGGTGAATTGAAATTTCCAAAGAAACCACTGTCTTGATTGCAACTATTTCTGGAATTCTGAAATTGTTTAAGTTCATTTGTTTTCTGTGTAAATGGTTCCCCAAGAGACCTGCCCATACCTTAAAAGCTTTATCTACAGTAAACAGTTGATGATAACTGTTGGTGGGGCTGATAATGAGAGACGTTATCAGTGTGACTGGATTTGTGCGTGTATTCGTGCTAGAACAATAACTGTGCCTTGTCCTACTTCTGAAGGTACTGTATTTTTTTTTTAGATTTTTTTAAAGCCAGAACCAACCAAGAATTGGCGTGTAGTGAATTTGCAGTGAAACAGGGTCTGGTCACACTTCGACAAGATAGATGGTTCTTGATGAGTGAGTTTAATTCATGTACTTGCTATGAAGGATTTGGCAAGCCCTTAAGAAATGTGACCTTAATATTGTCCTTATCTATATTGCCTGTGTGGGAAATATTATCAGTACATCGTTAGCCACCCCACCCTTGGCAATGCTTGACTCAAATTGTACTCCACTTATCTTTATTGTGTTATTTAAGTTACAACTTGACCCAGAATATTTGAAGTCTTCTTAACAGAATGAGACATTCACATGCTCCTAACCTTAAGAACAATTGTTTTTGCCTAACTTTCAGTAAGATTACCTTACATCAAGTCAATGTCAAAGACACTCATGCAAACAGCCTTTAAAACAGTAATTAATATTGATTGGTTTGTCACTCTAGCAGCACAGTTCTTAAAATTGTAAATCTTCTAAAGCCAAATCTTCAGCCCTTTGTTTGCCGTCTCCCCATTTAATACATCACTTGGGGTTATGAGTATAATATTGCTTCACCAACATTTGATACTGTCACTGAATTGTACTCCACTCAGTAGTTACGGGAGAAGATATCTTTGTGGATTACAATAAGGATCAAATAGATGTGTTGGCGTGTTAACACCCCAGCCATTGCCATAGCTCAGGAATCAAGCATTAGCCAGCAGTGGTTTTGTGATATGACGCCAGGGATCATAGTGAATTATACCAGCACAAGACCACATTGAATAATTTAAACCGATACTGGTCTTGCACAAGCAACTGGAGGAGCACAATGGTCTGCATCAAACAATCAAACAGTGACTCACTACAGCTTATCTTTTACAAAGCACTGTTGTCAGGAACAAGGCCTACATCACTCTAAAATAAATGTGCTCCTTGAACTTTCTGTGAACACTAAAGTCTTGGAAACCCAGCCAGCCAGTTTAACATCATGATTTCAAGGAGAGAAAATCAAATTAATGGATAATCAGTCACCACCTTTAACAAAGAGACTGTTTAAATGTTTTCTCTCCTTTGTGCTTGCTTAATCTAGCTGATTTGGTTGCCAGTGGTTCACAATTAATCACCTGGCAACAGGGCACAGGTCTTGGCTTTGGAAATGATAATGTGTAGCAAGTCCCAGGCTGTGCTGACTCTGGGTACACATGCACAAGTGAAAGAGCTGCTACCCTTTGCTGGTTTTCAATAACCTTGCTGCATAAAGGCTCTCAGGAGGGACCGAGGCAAGGACACAGCAGCTACTTTTATTCAGACAAGACAAACTGCCCGATCGTCTAGTTTTAGAATGCGGCATAAAAGTCTTTATATCAGTTAAATACTTTACACTTTTTCATGCATTGTTCACAAGAGAGCACTTAAGATGTATCTCTTTCATTGACATGTCTTGACAATGCTGCAGTTGTGTGTCATGAGTACTTCTTTGAAGTTCGCTTCCCTCCTTTTCACTGTCTTATCTCCTGTGATATGGCTCTTCACTTGATGAGCACTGAAAGTCATAAGTGGAATCATACAAGGAAGCTTTAAGAATGTGCCAACTCTCACCACTTAGCCTTGGTTGGATACTTCAGGCTTCCTTGACTGAGTCTTTTGTCCAAAGTCCAGGACGTGTCGAGAGTTTTTACACGTGGAAGGGTCGATATTGATGCTGTCTTTTTGTCCACTCTTGGTTATTTAGCACACAGTCTTCTTCGTGTCCCTCTTGGTCTTCCATGAATGATAATGGGCCATTTAGAGTTTCATTCTTGGATCCAGTATTGAGAATGCCAAGGCTCAAGGCACCAGCAGTAATACATTTATACAATCCAGTCTTGACCTGTTTGCCTCTTCCTCGAGGACTGCACTGCCCAACATTTTATCAAAGGTTTTCATGTAATGACTTTGCAAAGCTTAGAAGTTTAAATGGTTTAGACGTGCTTTGCTGAAGTTTTATCTTTCCTTGAGAAATAACCCGCATTCATTTGTATTACTGAATTTAACGTCTGTTCAGAGACACACAAAATTCACATTTGTCCCATTAATTATTTTCAATAACGTTTTCATTAACTGCATTTTAATAAGGGTAGATCTCATGCTGTGACATTTAAGATCCTGATCACGTTCTGTGTAAATGAGTGCCATTGCTATGATATGGAAAGATAGTAAGTGATAATATGGAATTAATCCTGGAACCCAGCTCTGCATTTAGCTCTAACCCTAAGAGAACTTTACCTAATTTGTTGACCTTCTGATTCATATGCCTGTTAGCTTTATTTATTATCTGTTATTTATTTTTTTCATTATCTAAATGGAAGTTCGGTGTGGCTTATTCATGGGTCATGAGGGAGTCGGAGCTGTGAACCCAAAGCACTCTGACTCAAGATCATTATTTAATGTCATGCAGAAAAACACTTTAAACAAGGGATCATGGGACTGCTTGCCCTCTAATAATACCCCTGCTTGGTTTCCCATGCTGCCCGTCTGCATTCAGTCATACTTTTTTCTTCTTAGAAGAGCTTTGAAAAAGTGCATGAGACCAGGTTTCCCTTTAGTCAAACTGCTGTATAGCCTAATAGAATTGTTCAGTGGAAAGCACCAGAGGCCACTTTTAGGTGTGTCGGCATTATTGACTTTTTGAGATCTTGTCCAACACTAAGTTCTCCCTGTAGGTGTTGCTAAAAATAAGCACGTTATTTAAATAACGAGTTTTGTGTTCTCTGTAATTTTCCGTGCACGTGCTGTAGGCTATTATTACTTGATTAATACGATAAACTACACGGTGAGGCTTAGATAGTATTGTAAGTTTCTGTCTTGTTGTACTTTTTTTCAGTACTAGTGGACTAAACAGAGGATGTTTATTTTTCCTTAGTATACAAGTGAAATCATAGATATGCAAATTGCTTCCTCAGAAAGTCCCTCAAGGTCTGACTTTTACAAGTAAGATATTTTTTAGCAGACTGAGATTCTTTCAATCTTTTAACACTTTGTTGCCATCTTTTACCTTGTCATAGGTTGAACAAACCTGCTTTCTAATAAAGGAAATGCTATATTTTGTAGTATATAAATTATAAATTCTTAGGGAATAGCAAACAGATATGAACTTCCATAGTTGCTGGGAGAATTTTTATGTCAAACACTATCATGGGCATAATTTGAGGAAGACCTTTCACTGTAATCTAGTCTGTGCAGCTGAGAACCATTTAGCTGGCAGTTTTCAGGCAACAGAGGTCTCTGTAGTGTTGATGTCTCTAACACATTTAGACATGGCTTTCTAATTAAGTAACGGTGTCTGTGGGATTTGTGATGTTCTGATCACTGAGGTGCTAATTTATGGTGCTAATTTAGCTTTAATTTGGAAGCCTCCAGTGACCAGATTGATGCTGTCTTCTGGAGGGATTTTGTGCTTCCAATAGTATCAGAGGTAGCTACGGAATGTACATCCTGCTTATGGCACTTATGACAGAATGTTTTTGTTAACCCACCTGACCGCTGAGCCTCTTGGGAGTAGTGGGTGGAGCTTGTTTTCTAATGAAGTTCTTTCAAAGAAGAGGAGCACTTGGGCTCTGACATCTCATTTTGGGGGAAGTAAGGTCTCTGTAGACCAATGAAGAAAATGCCTCTTGTTGTGTCTTTTTCAGAGGCCCAAACCTCCAGCTGCATGCAGCTGTGTAACCCACAAATATGCACTTGTTAAACTTGTGTTCTGAAACACTAACAGTGTTGTCCTCAAGCTACCAAAGCTTTAAACACCATCACTACAGATGTTTGTGTGCCTGAATAGAATTTCTGGTGCAGGACTTTTACACACTGTGAATACAAACCCATGTAACGTAAATGATCTGTTTACTTGCATTGGTAAGCTCATGTACAGGCAGAATGTGTGCAAGGCCAGAAAATTGCATAACAAAGTGGGATGTGCTAATGAGTGAGCATTAATTAGCTGCTCCACTGTCCACATTGTATAAATGTAAGCAAATCTGAGCAGGCCTGAGCTGTTTAATTGTCCGTCCCTCCCCTCGTTTCTCAGGTAGGAGAACACACCCTGCAGTTACTGTACCAGATGGAGCTGTTGTCACTGCACCCTTCGTTCTTGTCCCAAAGCTCTTGAAACTTGTAGCTTTGGTGCATATTGATAGTTTAACATGTGGATTTGTTTGTCTAAGAGTATTACAACACCATAGGTTAAAATACGCTGTGTACACAAATTACCATTTGAATCTAGATTTATAGGTTTGGGTGAACCACATGGTTCCATAAAATAGCTCTAAGTTATGGTGGACATGAAAAACAACTTGTTGACATGGGTTAATCAACACATCTTATTCACATCTTAATATAAACACACTCAGCAAAATATAGTTCATATTGTGTCATCCGGAAGAATATAGAATCTGTTCGGGGTGTGAAATATGAAGGTGTCATTTCACATGTGGGAGCATCTATCATCAGGGATTGTGTTTGCACAAAACACCATGAAATTGCAAAATGTGTCAAATTCAGTGTTATTCAAGTGGCATTATTTTCTGTGATGCCACTCACTGTTCCCCTGGTCACACTGATTATATCTATTCAATGATATGCGATGCCATATTATCTACCCCCACAAGATTGTTTCGCCAGCATGTGAGCGTGTACCCTTGGTTCATATTTCTGTGCATGTCTTGTGTGCCCATGTTAATCCACCATGTTGTCATTTGGCAAAGCACCACCTACAAAATGACATGTCGTGTGCTGCAGTAGGGTAGTGTAAATATAGCTGGGGAAAACACTCCACACTATGAGATGCAGGCTGCTGTCCTTTTGAAGTCTTCACCTCCCTTTTGTTTACTATTTTTCAGAGGCTACAGTTGTCCTGTCACCTCACGGTGCGTGCATAGTCTGTATTTAGGATTTTGTGTGAAACTTAGTTACTATGCTTAAGCCTAGCTGTTAGAGTCAAAAAGGCAGCCTCTAAAGTACAACATGGTCACTGGTGAGGCAATTGGGCAAGTCTAACTGCTCTTAGAGGCATTAGCGTAAACAGTTGTTGACGGTTTACTACAGAACTGTGCTGTCAACGATGCAGCCTCAAGCAATGGCAGATGAGTTATCACACTTCCGTGGAACTCCTGCAAGATTGATTTGCCCATGAAGAAAATGAAAGTTGAAAGATTCTTTTTTTTCACTTCACTGCTACTACTTTCTTATTTTCTCATCTCCTGAATGGAAGGCTGTGATAAATGTGTTTAAATTGTAACCTGGTCTTGCTGATCTGTCATTTGAGATCTGCTGACAATGAAGCTTTGCATATTATTTTAATTTTTTTTCCTTCATGAATTCACAAGGTCATGGTGTTGGCATCAGCAGCTACACAGCCAACTGTACACTTTTAATAATCTAAATCCAACTTTAAGCTTCAAGATCAGAGAATATCAGTAGTAGCTGAAAAAAGCAAATGAGTACAAGCATGCTCTGCCATGTCTACACAGCCTATGCAAAAATCACAAGTGTTTCCTTTGAATTTCGTACAAGCTTTGTCAGTGTAGAATACAGACTTTTGTACTGAAATTTACATGCAGTGTTGATGCAGTAGCCGTTCTGTTTTCCTGGGAGCTCTGCATTTTCAAGTAGCTGCGATGTCTAAAGCACAAGTTAGAATTAGTTGTCAAATGAGTTACATACTATGGGTGCAGAATGTCACAGGTGAGTGCTATTGTAATTTGTTACTTTGAGTTTACTTTAATGCGTAGATACGGTGTTGAAGCACAGGCACCAATCAGGCAGACACACTGACACAATTAATTTAATTCCCTCCCTCTGTCTTGTTTCGCTACATGTCATTGCAACTCGTCTTGTTTTCGTTTATTCTCCAGGGTTCCATCTGATTCCTCGTCTGTCCAGCATTGTGCCAGAGAGCTGCCTGTTGATTGTGGTGGGCCTGCTGGTGGGAGGCCTCATCAAACTAGCTGGAGAGGAGGTCCCACCAGTACTGGACTCTAGATTGTTCTTCCTCTGCCTGCTGCCCCCCATCATCCTGGATGCTGGCTACTTCCTGCCCATCCGCCCATTCATGGAAAACCTGGGCACGATCCTGATGTTTGCTGTTGTTGGGACTTTGTGGAATGCCTTTTTCATCGGGGGCGTACTGTATGGCGTTGCTCAGATTCAGCCAGCCAACCCATCAGACCTGCACCAACTAGAACTTTTGCCTTGCTTGCTGTTTGGCTCTATCATCTCAGCTGTGGATCCTGTTGCTGTGCTTGCTGTGTTTGAGGAGATTCACATCAATGAGCTGCTGCACATCCTGGTGTTTGGCGAATCACTGCTCAATGATGCTGTAACTGTGGTGAGTTACCGAAACTGGAAATAAGACACAATGTAGTGAAGTAGAGACTTTCATAATGCCATTTTCTTATGAAAAAAGTCTTTTCATTGTTTCATTGGCTTGCCAGCAATGTCAGCCTGGTAGATAAACGGCGGACATATGATACCATGTTATTGTATGAGCTCTTCTCCAAATAAAGCATTATGAAGAAACAATTAAAAGTTGTACATTACCTCTTCACCCAGAATGCTTCTCACTGGCACTAATTAAAATGTTGATGTTTCTGTGGCAAAGTCTGTGGTAAAGCTAAAACTCAGTGTTCATCATGAGATCAGATTGTGGAATTAAATTTTGTTCCTTTAAGCGTATAATGTACTGACCAGCCTCTCACCACACAATCATTCTCAGCTGACAGCAGACCAGCTGTTAGCTGGCCTTTTCCAATGCAGCACCATTTACAGTGTCAAGTTACTGACGGTGCTTGTGTTGTTCAGAGGCCTCAACTTTAGCTTTAATGACTTGGGTTTTTGTCATCAACTAGCACGACACTTGTATACGTGAACATTGTGCTAAATATTTCCATATATCTTCCCCAGTATATCCTTTATCTACTCTTCATGCTCATTCTCCAGAGCCATTGTCGACAGGTCATATGTTCAGCTACTAGTCTGGCACCACTGCACATTTATAAAAGATGGATGATACTATCCTACCATTTGCACAGAGGGGAACTCATGACCCTAGAAGAGCTTGGAAATTATTTTGTAGATTGACCTACTTGGCATTACTGGAGTTGGTATACACCGTCTGGGATACTTTGCAAGTGCTTGGTGCACAACTTAAAGTCTCTTTGTCAATTTGACACAAATGAAAAAAGGCACTACAGAAGACTTAGACATTGTGCTATATGTTGTGTTTGATGTTGCAAATACAAAATATGAACTGTATTTGTTCAGAATCCTTGATGATGTGACCTTTGGTTGTAGATATGTGATCTGCTGTGACATTTACCCATTTTTTTTTGTACAACGTGAAACTATTCCATAGTTCAAATCTACTTTTAGTAGCTTCCATATGAACTCTTTTGAATGCAGTCAATCAATATAGATGCATAGTGTATGCAAGTGTAAGTTGTTGTAAACACTTTGTCCCGTATCATAATCAGCATTCTTCTTTTCATATTCTGATGTGATCTGGCCATGTTCATTAACCCATGCTTTTTTTTTATCATTTACTCTTGTCCTCTACCCTTTCTACTATTCCTCTCTGTTGTAGGTACTGTACCACCTTTTTGAGGAGTATGCAGGCGTTGGCACAGTGACACTGTTGGACGGCGTCCTGGGAGTCATCTCCTTCTTTGTAGTTGCACTGGGTGGTGTTCTAGTAGGAGCCATCTATGGAATCCTGGCTGCCTTCACCTCACGCTTCACTTCCCATACGCGTGTCATCGAGCCACTGTTTGTCTTTGTGTACAGCTACATGGCCTACCTGTCAGCTGAAATATTCCACCTCTCCGGCATCATGGCGTAAGTTTGGGGATTGTTCTATAGACAGCCAAATAGAGAGAGAGAGAGAGAGACCAATGGAGTAACTCATTTTCAGAATCTTCTGTGCATACAGTAGACAACAAACTGAGTTCCCTTTTGTGCAAAATCACTAAATGTTGAACAAGTAAAAATTGTATCATACAAAAATAATCTTATTGTTAAATGGATTTGTATGGTATTTCATTGTAGGGATAGTTAAAAAGATGTTAAATGGACTACTCTGAATTTATGATTACCAAAGTACAAGCTCAGCCTAACTTAAGTAGGTAATCTGAGACCACTGCAACAAAAGTGATTATACATGCCGTCTCCAGTTGATGCGACTCACATGTTCAAAGTTATAAAATAAGCTGTGAACACTTAAACTTTCTCAATTTTGTCCTGTTTGTATTTAATGCAACATGGCTCCAGATGGTAATGAATTGCCTGAATAAGTAAGAAACCAGACAGTGAGACTTTATAAAGATGGGAGATTGAACAAGAACATTACAAGGCTACAGAAACACAGCTGAAACTGTTTCCTCAGTGGTGAGGAGGTATAGAAGGATCCATACTAGGTAAAACAGAGGGGCCTAGTAGCTGTACTGTTTAAACTTGTGTTACCGTGACTGTCCAAACAGTGTGAAGGACATTAGATGGTGTTAGCCTCTTTGGCTGTCCAAGAAGAAAATCATTGCTCATAAAACTGCAAGATTATTGTTTGCCAGAGAACATGAAAATAATTCTTCTTGGGCTTTGGCTAAAAAGAGAGAAGAAGTAAGATTTGAAAACATTTAGGTATATTGATCAGAAATGTAGTCACCTTTGTTGCACAATGCCTTGTGTTTCCTTGTTTTTATTCAGTTCAAAGGTTGTTGTGTACGTTCCCCTCATGTCATGACACTAGAACATTGGCAGCAGATTATTTGGGTGCTGTGGGTCGCTGTGTGATATGTGACTAAGTAACGTGCATGATTTCCATTTTATCTGTCAGTGGCTTTAATGTGATGTATTCACTGTGTAATTGTCTGTGTAATCTGCAAGCAATGAGTCATTGTTTCCTGTTTATACCAATTTTTAGAAGAAAAAACGACCTCAGTGTGCTTTTCCCAACTTCCTTATGTGTACTCTGTTTTAGATACATACTGTTTTCATTCAGTAGGTGTCTTTAAATCACTTTAGAGGCCACGTAGTTTTACCATAGTTAGCTCTAGAAATAAAACACATCAGACTAGAGGGGGCCTTGGTTGAGCCCCTGAGCTACTGTATGCTGGTTCAGCATTTAACAGCTGAATATCTACTGCGTCATGTCTGCTCTCTGGTATCTGTGAAACACTTCAGAGCTTTAAGGATTGTCCTCTCTGTAATGTAAAGTTTTGACATATGGCTCTTTCCTCAGTGGTTACGTCATGTTCTGTATATGACCTTGCCACTGGAGGGAAACTCTTATTTCAGTCCTGACAGACTACGCTGCGTATAACCAGTGGTATAATGAATTAATCTGATCTAACGCCACCCACACCAAGCCTGGATTTATTGGCATCTCAAAATTCTCTGAGGTGCCATTTCATCAGCTTCCCCTGTGCGAAGCATTCCATTTTCTGTTTAAGGATTTAGCTGCTATTGATGTTGCTGACAGAAGGGGCTGATATACAGAGTCTCTCCCCCTTGTGTCAGGGCCAGTGGGTGTGTAGCTTCAAGGACAATCCCCTGTGAAGCCTCTGGCTGTCTCATTGCACCTCACATCAAAATCTGGATTTGGCTTTTCCATATCAATTGCTCACAAAGGTGGAGTGAATCAGCTTACTGGTGTAAATTCTTTTCATCATTTCTCTAATGCCTTGAAAGCCAGACCAGTATTGACATGGAGGAGGAATGCCGGTGAATGTTGAGCAGCTGCTGTGGCTTATGGGAAACAGATGATGGTTGCTTTTGGCCTCCACATTTTTGACAGACAAACATTGCATGACTCTAGCATGGAACAGAGAAGTGATCACCAGACAGGGAGGAACTCATGCTCGGTAACCGGAGCTCTCCTTTAGTGAAAAACTATGACGTCACTGCTGCCGACTACTTAACTCAAGCTGCCACTTCATCTAAACTGCATTTTCCCTTAGAAATTTAAAGATTTGTGTTAATTGGCTTTATTTTACTAATGTGTTCAACAGTGTTTTGATTTGGATGGCAAGGAACAAGTTTAAAAACAAGCAAACTATTAAAATGTTTTATACATCCTCTACATTCACTCATGTTCCAACCTTTCAGCCAAGCTAACATTTGCCTCTTCTTTCTAGGTTAATAGCATGTGGAGCGGTGATGAGACCCTATGTGGAGGCCAACATATCCCACAAGTCACACACCACCATCAAATACTTTCTGAAAATGTGGAGCAGCGTCAGTGAGACACTAATCTTCATCTTTCTGGGCGTGGCCACAGTGGACGGACCTCACGCCTGGAACTGGACCTTCGTCACTGTCACTGTCATTCTGTGTCTGGTTGCACGAGTCATAGGTCAGCTCTACAAAAGTATTTTCACCACTTCTTCAAATAAATGCAATAGTGCAATGCTAGGTTGTGAAGTATTGTCATGCAACAAAGGAAGTATGTTATATTGTGTGTTAATGGAATTAATTCCTGGTAGATCTGTGTAATATTTTGTTTGGTTTTTATTGAAAAATCTTTGTACGAGACAGTCATTTCAGATTTTATTTTGAAGTGCTTTTGGTTTAACTAAGTTGTCATTTCAAGGGCTAAAAACAAATTGGAAAGCTCAAAATTGAAGCTTCTTTACTTTCAAATGGGGAAAACGTACAATAGTACAACCTAAAGGGAGGTTTTTTGTGCATAAAAAGGCTATGACCTCAGTACGGGAAGTGGGAGCAATGACTGGAGTAAATGTTACCATCATGTTTCATCACATGGCTGATGGTGTGTGAGAGAAACGGCTGCTGAGGACTTCCTCATTGACTTCGGAATGTCAGAAGTTCCTTTGTTGCTGATTTGTCATACTCTACACTGGTGTTTGTCAGAGAGAAATTGAAAGTGAAGACGTCATGAGTGTTTTGTTATTAAATTAACATTTTCATCCTCAGAAGGTAATGATTTGTCGATCATAATCAGTCAGTAATCGCACACATCGTGCTTCCGTCACATGATAAAATATGCTGTGATGGAAAACAATTCCAAGTTGTTTTTGTCTTGTTAGAGACATTTCTAGTGTTTTTGCAGGTTTTATGTTTTGTTTTATGATCAATCAAATATTAGTTGTCTTAGTGCCAACTACTGTCCTAAGTATGCTTTAGAATTGTACAGTTTTACTCATGTAGTATTTTTCTATCTTCCAAGCAGCACTTTTATTTCACTTCACTAGTAATTTATGTTTAAACAACTAAGTAGAAATGGGTTGTCCATGAAAATGCGAAATTGAATGCGAAACAAAATGTAAAACTGCTTAACTAGGTCTGTTACACACTCATAAAGTGTCTGACAGATGAAGCCAAATTAATTGTCTTGTTTTCCTTCCCAGGTGTGGTTGGTCTGACCTATGTAATCAACAAGTTCCGCATTGTCAAGTTGACCACCAAGGATCAGTTCATCATCGCCTACGGTGGCCTGCGAGGTGCCATTGCCTTCTCCCTTGGCTTCCTGCTGAACCAGGACCACTTTCCCATGAGAAAGATGTTCCTCACTGCCATCATCACTGTTATCTTCTTCACTGTCTTTGTACAGGTATGGGTGTCCTATCTAGGTTGTCTTTTTACGTTCTAAACTAACTTTAGTAGGAGAAAACTTAGAGATGTTGATTAATGTCGCCTGCATTAATGTCGCCTGCATTGACGTTGATGCTTATTTAAACTGTGTAAAGAGATTCTTGCAGTTAAACTCTCTTACTATGAAAACACATATGACAGATAAGACATTGTTCAGTTGTCCACTTTCCCATGTAGACAGTGCATATGGATTTTTTTGCATCTGTTGTTAGCAAGTATGTTGGTTTGCAAAAGAGCTCCTTTTGGTGTGGTATATTTGCATCTAATACTATTAATTTGAATTTTTGCTTGCACCACTGTTTGAATCCCAGTTGGCTAACACAGCTTTATTTAGTTTAGCATAGACTGTGTTTGCAGTCATATAGAGCATTGAGCATCAAATATATGAAATATAATGCATTTTCATGGAGATGCTGATTTATTACCTGTCTTAGAAAAAGGCCTTTTTGATCTCACATCAGTAGCTCAACCTGAAGTAGTTAGGTTGTCTTTTTTTTCTCAGCTTGTGCTGGTTTATGAAAATGTAATTTGGTGCTGTCACCTTGAAGTACAGTTCCAGACAGGTGAGATAATTCATGCATAAACTGTAATAACTATGTAGAAAGAACAAAGATATGGTTTATGTAAATTTCTGCTAAATCTTTTCACTAAGTAAACCTTAAGATAATATACAAAAATGGTCTATAAAGGAAAGCTAAAGACACACATACAGTGATTGTGTATGTATTAAGTTTTGACCATTTTAAGCACTGTGCACATGGTCAGATAAACCAGTCCCCAGGTGGAGATGGAAGGAAATTCTTGATTGTGAATTGAACCCAGAAAGGCAGCAGCTAAAATAAAACCCTGAAAACATGTTGTCTCTCCTCAGAGTCTAGATTAGAAACATATTTTATTCATAGTGCTGGATTCAGCACTGCACTCTGATGCTGTGACTGATGCAGACCAGAAGGTAGGAGACTCTTTTACCTGCAATGTGGAGTTAAAAATATGAGCCTATGTGAGTCAGAGTGGGACTGAGTGTGCGTTGTTATGTGTGAGAGAGTCTACATGATGTGAAGGGAAAACCTACACAATACGTTAGCAGTTTTCAAAGTGAGTAAGGTTCGATTGGTAAGAGATTCATAACGTTGGTAGTAAAGTTTCTTTGCATACATGCTGTATAGTGGCGTAGGGCATTATTAAAGAACAGGAATCTCATGCCAGTTTATGCTTTTACAGCCCAATCTTCTTGAGATGTAGAATGATACACTCATGCTTTTATGCGCATACAGGAACACGCACACACATACACATACACACACACACTCACCCCAAAATGCTGTAATGTTGTTTTTGCCAGCGCTCTTGGTTATGATCTGAAAGTGACCTTACAGAAGGCTGATGTTAGAATCTGTATTTCTGGATCCACTCTTTTGTGTAATGTTGCATTTTTCTCGATCATGTTGATGTCGTACTAATCCTACTGTATATAATCACACCTAACAATAATTCCTGAATAGCTAAAAATAAGGAGGAAAATGAAACTGATCTTTGCTTTTATGTATTTTTTGCTGATTTGTTTGCTTATGAACATGACAGGTTTAAGAAATATAGCAGCTCTTGCTCAACAATTACATACGTGCAAACAAATTTTAAACAGACTTATAATTTGTGTTTTGATCAGATTCCTCTCATGTAGAATCACAGTGAAATCCCTATACTATCAGGTTACTGATATGAAAAAAATACTGTAAAATTAAACTAATAATGTGTACTCTTTGACTCAATAGAACATTAAAGTTTAGAATTTGTCTTCAACTGAATTTGTTTTTGAAACAATTACCCCGTTCCCACTTGTATACTTAAAAGAAATCTGTTCAGGGAGCAATAATTGGATCTCGAAATATTGTTTGATGCTGTTTACAACCAGAAGGGCTTTCATGTGTTTGTCTTACAAGAATGTGGCTACATATTTGTTAAAGATTCAGATGTTTAAAGCTGAAACCCGAAACTTTGTGCATGTTGTTATCTTCCGATGCAGAGAGATTTACTGTCGGAAAAATTCATAAACATGCCACTGATCTTTGACTTGATTTCAGAAACCTGGACTAGTATAACCTGATGAGCTGAGGCAGTTTGTCACGGTGTAGAGAGTGTGGGTTTATGTGTTGCACATTATTTGGACACGCATAAAGATCGTAAAAACACTGCAGAGTAGAGTTTCAAAGCACTTGCACAGATTTAGGTGAAAAGATCCTGTTTCTGTTAGTAGCCAAGGCTGCTTACAGTCAGTAATGTTTTGTTCCTCTTGTCCTTCTTATAGGGTATGACCATCAAACCCCTGGTGGAGCTGCTGGCAGTGAAAAAGAAACAAGAGGCCAAGCGCTCAATTAATGAGGAGATCCACACTCAGGTACAACCTGTTCTCTATCCACAGCTGTCACTGTCACTGGAAATGATTTTGAGTGTTTACATGTATAGATGATCCTAAACCTTTTGGTAAGCATTTGACAAATGAAATATCGAAATGGTTTAAAAGGTTTTGAACCACAGGGCACAGTATAAATTCATTAAATACATGTAGAAAAGACTGATACATTCATCAACTTCCTCTTTCACCAAATTAAGTTGCCACTGCAGTGCATTCTCTTCCTATCACGTTTTGTATCACAGGCCTCACCAGTAACAGTTTCTTAGAAAGAGGAATTCACAGCAGTTGCACAAATAATAAAAAAATGATAACACGTCTTTGGATGGCATTATGCATTCCCTTTTGTTGTAGTTATGTAAAATGTGACATCCTTTTCCAGTCAGTGGGACCTTTAGTTTATCAAATTTTGATCATTGCTTCCACCTACTGGCTGTGTGGTGGTATTGCTTATCAGTATACTGCACAGGTCAATGGTGGTACATCGTGAATGTCATTCCAGACATGACTTTTGGTGCCCCTTTCAATAACAGGAGCACCATCTAGTTAAATCTAATTTGTGTGTTTGTATGTGTAGACATACATACACAAAAGTCATTCTTGTATCTATGGTAAATGGTACTCAGACAAACCTATAAGTAACCACATTGCCGCACAGTTCCTGAGTCTTATAAGGGTATTAACATGACTTAGATACGTACACGGATGTATGCACATACACACACTGACCTCTCTGTGGCTTGGCAATGAGTCAACAGTGCTCAAGGATAGAGGAGCCTACTGGTGTTTTGCAGTGGTGGAGGCTACCCTAATGGCTTCTCCAACACTGTAAAACACCTGTGATTAGAATCAACAGAGCTGGTTAAAGAGAGAGTCATGCTGAGCTACAGTGTGGCAATGTATTCAAAAGCCTCCGACATGCCTATTTATTCATTATTAATTTTTGTAAGGGATTGGGTGTCATACAGTACCCATCCCACCTGCCACAAAGACACAGCAGATCCTTTCAAGCACCTTGTAGTGATTTAACTTGTTGTATTTGTTACTGGGGCGGGAATTACGTGACAACTCAGGATGCATTGTTACTACAATATGCTTGTCACGCTGACAATTATATCGCAGTATAGATGGTATACTGTTTGTATGAATGTAATATTTGTATGAGTTGTAATATTTGTGCAAGTGAATAGGAAAACATAAAACCATAAGACACCTTTTGAAAAGGCATTCACTGCAAAAGATGGGGCGGTTTTGCACAATTTTAGGGATTACTGAGCTCGTGTTCAGTGTTACAGTGTTTTAAAAAAAGAGTTAAATCAAATCTGAGTTTTTTTTGTGACTCATTGAACAACAATTGCATCTGTGTTTGTATTCAAATGTCAAACAGGCATTAACTGGTGAAGGGAGAAGCTCAAGAGTGAAAATGCTTCTAGTAAAATAACAGAACATCTATGACCAGTAGAAAATCTATCTATCTATCTATCTATCTATCTATCTATCTATCTATCTATCTATCTATCTATCTATCTATCTATCTATCTATCTATCTATCTATCTATCTATCTATCTATCTATCTATCTATCTATCTATCTATCTATCTATCTCTCTCTCTCTCTCTCTCTCTCTCTCTCTCTCTCTCTCTCTCTCTCTCTCTCTCTCTCTCTCTCTCTCTCTCTCTCTCTCTCTCTATATATATATATATATATATATATATATATATATGTAAGCACTTTGTGAATCAATTTCTATGAAAAGTGCTATATAAATAAACTTTGCTTGCTTGCTTGCATATATAGATGTATCAATTATTTAGCTCATTCGCCATCTACTAGCATTAACTCTTTATTGAAACTTTTCTGCCCCCGCAGTGCAGGGCAGTCTTTATATAAATCATTCACTTTTGACAAAGCAGAAGTAGATTCTATGGCTGTGCTTAATGACTTGTTCCCATAGCAACACTGCCTGTCAGACTTTCGTCTGCAGGCTTAGTCAGAGTACCGGGGTGATCTGCGGGCTGGCCGCAATCTGAACAACAAATGTATTTCTCTGGTTCTCTGAGCAGGCGTGCTGCCATTGTTAATAAACTCTGTCCAATCAATCACCTGGCTGCTGCTGCTGCTGCTGGTTTTCTCTCACGGATTCAATTTTAAAACTCACCGCCTGCTGTTGTTGATAATGATGTTGACAGTCTTACCTGAGGGGGTGTTTTTGCTGTGAGGAATGGTAACACTGGTGAAGCAAAAGGTACACAGTACTCTGTGTGGAACCACACTGAATTTAATCACTGTTACGTTCTTAATCATAAATTACACTATATAAACCGAAAACATTTCACACATTCTTGCCTCTAAGTGGCATACTTTACATATAAAGATCAGAAAAAAAGGAACAAGCAAGTGCCACTAACAAGAGATTAGTTTTTGACCAATATAAAACACTCTGAATGACATCGCACTACAGCACATGGAGAGTGGAGCCTTTGTAATTGCTGTCAAACATAACATTTTTTGTACCTCGCTAAATCTGTTCTACAATACATAAAACCACTCCCTAGAGAAGACTCGTGGCCGTTGAGTCCCTGTTCAGTCTGGAACTTGTATTTCTGTCCGTTCAACAACCTCTCTGCTTCTTAATCCACAGTTCCTTGACCACTTACTTACTGGAATAGAGGATATCTGTGGACACTATGGACATCACCACTGGAAAGACAAGTATGAATTTCAGAGGGCACTGACATTACAGCATGAACTTATGAGAGAGCATGGGCTACATTATCTGCATTGCATGTCTGACAAAACATACTGACAAATGTTTATCACAAATGTGTTCATATTGGTGTCAAATTAGAAAAGAAAAGTGAATCTTTGTCTTGCATAAACTGTTGATTATTATTTTTTCTGCAGTGAATAACTTATAATATTTGTCAAAACTGTAGTTGGTTAAGTTTATTCAGCTAATTATATTTAACTCTATAGACAATACACAATAGAACAGTGGCTATAAATGCTAAATTATTGTTCTCAGTGATTAATTCCACCATATAACCTATTTTTTTCTTTCTAATCTGCACAATCTGACCGACTTCCCTCCGTCTTGTCCCTGGACTCTGTTTTTATATTTCACTGCTTTCCGTCTCTCAGACTGAACCGCTTCAACAAGAAGTATGTGAAGAAGTGCCTCATTGCAGGCGAACGCTCCAAGGAGCCACAGCTCATCGCTTTCTACCACAAGATGGAGATGAAACAGGCCATTGAGCTGGTGGAGAGTGGAGGGGGAGTCAAGCTGCCTTCTGCTATGCCTTCCACCGTTTCCATGCAGTGAGTCATGAAGAGCCTCACGCTCTGTTTATGTGCTTCATGCTGTACTCATTGTGTGATATGTCTTTTACCATGCTATTCACATTTTTTGAATTAACTTTGATGCAGTCATTAAATGCTGCAACATTGGTAGTAGATTCTATATCTTCAGGTAATATTTAGGCCACCACAATAAAACAGACCCCAAAAGCCACAACAGTTTCAGTCAAGCTGTAAAGGCAACCGTTTTATTTATACATGTTGTTTTTATAGGACCTAAACTCACATTCAGTGATTTCATTTTTAAAATAACTTGGAATTCAATTTTGTTTGTAGTTAAATGGCAAATCCATTGTAAGAAAGAGAGTGCAGGCTGATGAGAAGAAGATTGACTGGTCTTTTGATGATCACTAGTGTATTTTTTTGCGGTTTCTTAGTACATGTACACAACACCTCCTTTGCCATGTTTCATCCACTGTGCTATTCAGTGTTCTTGTATAATATTAAAAAAAAACGTAACTAAGCTGTAACCAGCCACACAGGTCTCACTAATTTCACATCTGCTATCAAAGATAAATTGTTAAATCAAGTCTTGGTTAGTCTAAATACCCAGTGCAAGTGCTTCAATCATTCTTCAATAAATATAGATAAGCTGAGTACAGTTAGATGCACAGCAGTGGCATCTTTGTGTTTAAAATTTGTTTGCCCACCAGTAGAAATGATATTTGTTTACTCTTTTGCTCAAATATCAATGAAGTTCATTCTGTTAGAACAGTAGTAACATTACTTTATAGTTAGCTTACCACTTACTGTGTTATGTTACGTGTCTGTTACAGAAAGGTATAATGTTAGCAACAATAAGTAAATAACATAAATTATTACTCTCCTTATTTTAAAGGTTGGCTGTACGTTGCCAGCCCACACAGTGAGATACTTGCTCTCAGGCATCTCATTTTTAGATAGCCAGAGAAAATATTAAGGGAATTGCAATGCCAGAGATTTGATTACTACCATTATAGATATTTCTGTGTTTACACAAAAGCAAACAGGACTTGATTTGTTTGCACATATATAAGTTATTCCCCTGGTGTACAATATACAGTCTCGGATAATTTTTTCCTGTACATTTGTCAGGAACATTCAGCCCAAGAAGCCTCCTCCTGCCAAGCCTGTTGAGAGAGTGCTTCCACAGCTGCCCAAAGGCAGAGAGGAGGAGATCAGGAAAATCCTCAGGAGCAACCTTCAAAGGACTCGACAGAGGGTAAAACTGCTGATATTACTATTATTATTATTACTATTATTACTATTATTATTAGTAGTATTACTACTACTACTAATAATAATAATAATAATATTGATGTGCACTGATAAACAAAGTACCCCAGCTCTGTTAGTTTATAATGTATTGATTGTTTTTCAATTAGATTTAAATCAGTACCTCTACTGAGACATCATCTAATACAATTTTTTTCAAGGACACGGAAAATAGCTTCTCATTGATTTACACTGGTGAAAAAATGTTGGTCAGGGCCAGAGTAAATTGGCAATGATGTCTTCATATAATGTGTTTGTTATTTTTTGTGTGTGTCTTTTTTTTCTTTTTCTTCAGCTGCGCTCCTACAACAGACATACTCTGGTGGCAGATCCTTACGAAGATGGGTTCAGTGACTTGCTTATAAAGAAGCAAAGGATGGTTGAGTTGGAAAAGAAGGTAAGCGATGCTTTATTGGTCAGCACAAAAGAAGATATTCTGTCATTTTCAGGTCACGCCGTAACATGTTTGGGGTGCCGCAGTGACTGTTATGCAGTTTGATATATAACAAAGTTTTTCAGCATAATATAACAGCTATATTATAAGCTATATTCCAGGAGGCAGCCTGTGGTAAGTCATGACAAACAAACACAGCAGACTCCAAAGAACCAATAAAGCTCTTCTTATGTCATACTGGGCCACCAGCAGTTGAATGATTCAGCCAAAACTATGATTTGTGTTGTAATTAGATTCCACTTTGTCTCCTAAATTAATTTTCTCAACACAAATAGGAGCTGATTTATTTGCACAGTTGAGCGGCCCTACCTATCTTCCATTTCACCAGCCTGTAATTACATAATCAAAATAGACTCTTGTTTAGAGCAAATCGAATGTGCTAGAAGCTACTGTAGACTCAAGGGGATTTCTGCAGTCTAACAAAGCAACACATAATTTTAATGAAGTTTCTCCAAGATATTTATTAATAGTAAGTTACTGAGCTAATTTAGTTTGGTTGCCGTATTTCCCAAACAATTCAATGAGGCAGGTGAGTGTGTTCGTTGTCTAAGTTTCCAGCTATCTAAGCATTGTACAGTATTGGTGGTGAATGTTCATGGAACTCTCATGTAACTGTTATGTTTTCATTACATGCAAAAGGCTAAATTACTCAATATCCCTGTGTTTTCCCAGATTAAAGAGATGAGCAACTATCTAACGGTGCCTGCTGCTCCCCCTGACTCCCCGACCATGTGTAGAGCCAGACTGGCATCAGGTAAACACATCTGTTGTTGTGCTTCCATGTGCACCAGTATCCCGGTCATGAGGCGTATCCCGGTTTTAGTCACATTCAGGATATGGCTTTCACATGGACCAAGAGAAATCTGGTTACTCCTATCCCTGTATACATGATAAATACTATTAACTTGGTTGTTGATTGCTGTGTGCTGTTTGTGCAGGTACCTGTGATGTGTAGACAGTTTAATCTGACATTCCTCCAACCTGTGGCAAATGAAATTACAGTGTATAGCAGGTTTGGTACAGTCAAATGCCAAAATTGCATTACAGTAATTATTAGACATATCCTCCACTTAAACTGGGCATTGTGAAGATACGCAGCCATTTGTGGTAGAGTTGCCATGATGAGAAGAGAGAAAATGGAGAGATTGAAGATAAAATTTACACATGAAAGAGGAATCATTTTTACTGGCTGTGTGATACTGTTTTAGACCAGAGAAAACAACAGAAGGCTTTGAGGACCAGTAACATTATCACACAGCGCCTGCACAGATAGGAACCAGTGGTCAGAACCCAGGATGTATGCATGTAACATGTTGCTTTCTGTTGGAGTATTCCACCTACCAACATCGAATTCTGAAACTGGGATATGATGTTTACATGCGCAGGCACAAAAAAGGGATGCTTAAACAACATCATCATAACTGGGATACTCAATTCCATGTAAACACAGTCCATTTTCAGCTAAAGCCAAATGCAACCACTCAGTAGCTACCACCGTTTCAGTGTCAGGTGCTACCTGAAATAATAGGAGAAAGTCACCATGTCACTAATGGGACCCAGACGGATCAGTATTTTGTTAGGTTTGCAAGGCAGCATTCACAAAGAACCTGTAAAAGCACTGCTACTGTTCATAGCTGCAGCAATAGATATTTCCCCACTGATGGAAATATGTTTGCATCTACCGGCTGGCATGTAAACCCATGTGTGGTTTCATTTTAGGCAGAGATACTGATTTCAAACCTGCTCAGCAGCAAAAAGGAAACAAAAAGTGTTCAGGTATGTTGTGAGTGTAGAAAAGATTCATCATAAGTTGTGATAACCCAACAGCTATCCTAACATGCATGCTGCAATTATCCTGCTTGTAAACATACATTAACTATTCATTACTAATAAGGGATTCTCATGACATGATTGACTAGAGGGAATTTAGATTACTTATTTTAGCCAGGGAGCAAAGTTCTAGGCTAGAGTTCAGCATGTTGCATAAAGGGAGCTTCTGTTTGTGTTTCTCATCTCAAGTTCTTCCTAGAAGTGGAAACATTCCAGCATGTGTTGCGTCATAAATCATTTTGACTTACTCTGCTCTATTTTGTTGTACTGTGAAATACTTGAAAAGGTCTGAAATCCTGCTGTTAGTGTTTGTGCAGTGACTTTTTGACCCTAATATTTGTTGATCCCGTTTTCCTGCCCTCGTACATTATTTTTTCATGCATGCTGATGGGATGTCAGAGCAATATTACAGTCCTTGTAAAGCTCTGCTAAAGGTGGTTTCCTGTATTGTATCCTTGTCCTGATTGTAGACCCCCAAGCCTACAGCATGAAGCCGGTGTCGGACAGCGTGCCGACCATCCAGGTAGACCTGGCTTCTCCTCAATCTCCAGACTCTGTTAACCTGTTAGATGAGTTCAGACACGCTGGCCAGCAGCAGCCAGAGGTGGAGGATCAGGGCCTGATGATGAAGCCTCCTTCGGGTCCAAGTGGACCTAACAAGCCACGTGAGGCAGACGAAGCCAGAGATCAGCAGAAGTTAATGAGGTGCCTGAGTGACCCCGGTCCAAGTGCAGACGAGGATGAGGATGAGCCCTTCCTGCCCTAAGACAGCAGGCCGGATATGGGGGTCAGGCTGCATGCCCACCTTTACCGGTTAGAGGGGAGAGGGCTTGTTCACTGCTCTGCTCTAAATTATATCTTTGGTTCAGAAACCAAACAAGCCAAAACTGCAAATGCTGTATGAACCACAAACAATAAGCAAAAGGCCTGAGAAGATTAAAAAAAAAAAGAGCCATTAGTTTGTTGTCATTGCTCTTTGTTTTCTTAGACAGGAGTGGAACAGCAACTGCTGGAACTGCTAACTGAGACATGGTGGAGTTCATGTTTGATAGTCACAGACATTCAGGAAAGATCTATGCATTACCAAAGGTTTGGACTGTTTTAGTATCAGACAATGTTCTTTTCACTTTAGAGTCAGATTGTTTTTTCTTTATAGCATAGTTGTTGATTTTATGTCTGTTCGTTTTTACAACTTCTTTTTGTCTTTTAAGCCACATTCTCTGAGACATGCTGGCCCTATAGTCCTAAATGTAATTAACAAAACAAGTCCAATTTTCACATTCAGACATAGAACTTGAGTTTTGTTTTTCTCACTGTCACTCTGTCACTTGAAATTGCTGGATATCCAAACATTTAGATTGTAGCTATTTTAAAATATTTTGCCTTATTTGATGTCAGACTTTTTCACTTGGTGCATTTGTATCTATTTGTCCTTTTAAAAACAACATATTTTAATTTCAGAGGCACTGACATCTGTTTGTAATCCGAGTTTGCTCCAGTATATTGTGGGATGTCAGTGAAAGCTGGATGTATTTTGTCACTGTGCAAACCGCTGTGTAAAAGAGCCACAGTTGTTTATAATCAGACTTACAGACCTGCGGCCTTGTTCTATGGCTATGGAAAGAGGTATATAGACTTGAAAAATTCCTCACTGCCTTGTGGGAGGCACAAGAATGGAATAAAGCTGAGTGTTTGGGAGGCTTGTTAGACTGGCAGTAATGAAGCACAGATGTTTTTGATCAGCCATCATAGTTGTTCCCCATCCAAGTGAAATCACATGCTGTCATGTCACTTTCCTCTGTAGATGTTTTATGTTTTGTCTCAGTTTAGAACACCCTTTAAAACTCACTGAGGTAGAGGTGGAGCTGTTAAAGTAGACAAATCTCTTATTAATGTATTTAGCAAGTGCCCATCAGCAGTTACTTTCATACCCATTGTATTTTCAGATATAACATCTAAATACTTAATCTACACCCTTGCATGGCTGTTTGCAATTTTCTTTTACTGACATTTAGATGAAACATTTGTGCCCTACATTACTGCTATCACAGGACACGACAAGTGAAGGTTAGTCTGTACAGGAATCCATCCATGCCTCCTAACCTTCTACAAAATCTAAGACTGTAGGCGTGTCGTGGCAAAAATGTGTAATTCTATGCAGTATAGATGTGTAAGATATGCAGATTAATTCTAATATCCTATATTTATGAGCACCCTTTAAGTCTTTTAAACTCTAACTCTTCTAATCATGCAAAACACTGAGGCAAATCACCACTAAAGGCAAAGCTAAAATCAAACATGGGCATGAAGACAAGCAGTCACTTAAAAATGGTTCACTAGAGTTTTTGCATATGTGAGCGAGACTGAAAAAGTTACCTGCCGGTACAAAAAGGTCCAGTATTTAGTTGATATTGTCACTTTTGTCCTGTACAATGTGTATAATAGCCTGTGTAAAATATATTGCACATCTTTTTTTACACAGCTGCTCATTGAAATTGAATATGACATTTTTTAAGTTATTAATGTGATAATTTGCCGATTCACACTCATTTGAACATCTCAATCAAAGCACTATGTTGGTAGTTGTTCGTACAGAGCAGCATGTGCCATGGCCATTAACAATTCAAATTTAAACCTAATGGTGTTCTTTCACTCGACACTTTTATTACTTGACTTCATCACAGAAAAAGAGTAGTTTCCCCCGTACTGGCCATTCAAAGACCTTTGCTATGAAAAGCAAATGTCAGCTTTGAAACCCAGTCTGACTAAAATAGCTTGAGTGAGTCACTGTTCCAGTTTTCTGGCTGTTTTCTAGGTGTTAGTGACGATTGAATCCTTCCTGATCCTCTTACATCCAAAAGGCTCACGTTACAGCTGAGGGGAAAGAGCAGAAGCACCCGACAAGCTTGTACGTTTCTTCCACTTGCTATGGTTACTGTAGCGAGGACTTTAGAGTATTTTTTCTGAGCACATGTGATTGTGTAAATCAGTGTGAGCATATGTGTTTGGTTATTTATTATTACCACAACACTATTCCGGACGTGGTCAAAGACAAAAGGGTCGTTTTAAAACCCTGAACTGTCGAGCCAAATGACTGACGGAACATTCCCTCTATCCTCAAGTCCTCTTTTTATTGATGCTAACAGGGCATTAATATTTACACGCAGCATTGATTTTCTGAGATTCTACAGTGATGCATAAGCTGCAGCTCCAGAAGCCCTAAGAACTGCCTCTACATCTGTGCCCTTGGGACTATAGCTTTGTCATCTTCCCAGATGCTTTACGATTTGGTGACTTGAAGGCAGTTTGTTTCCTCTTAACCCTTAACTTCTCTGCAGTGGCTGATCAGTAGATTTCAAGAAGGTTGCAGCAAGTTATACATTTCTAAAGTAGGTTATCTCTATTGTGTATACTCTGTGAGTGTGAGAGTATTTTTATGTCTGAATGATAACATGAGTTAACATTGCTTGGGGATGTCATCGAATAAGGGGTGAAACTAAAAGCTTTGCATTTCGAATAAAACAAAAGTCACCATATCCCTTATTACTTTATATTATTCCAAAGACCTACATTACCCAAAAAGAAAAGAAACACTATTTTCATATTTTTTCTTTTTCATACCAAATGCATCTTTTGGGCAAACATTGTCACGCTCTTTGGAGGGTAATGTTTGGTGCAAGAAACCTTAATCTGAAGCCATACAGCCTACAGAAGAACCTGTTTATAAGCGATATTGTCTTGTAAATATCTTTTTGTCTTTGTTTTGCTTGACACACAAATCAAACCTTTACCAGTAAATCATGTCTTTGCTCCCCCCCCCCAAACGAATGCTTTCTGTTCTCAATTTAAATCGTCACACTGGATGTTTTTCGACAGCTGTGATTTCTTTAAATTTGTGGCAGTTTTCATTGAATGTGTTGGTCTAAATTAGAATGTCAACACTGATGCCTCACCAGCATTCACTTCAGCTTTCATGTTTTTAAGATACTTCATGTGCTTGTTACTTGTTGAACTGCTTCATTGTGGGAGAAAAAAAAAACGTTTTTATTAGCTTTATGAGATTAAGTCTTGTGCTTTCATTGTCAAGCATTGTATCTGGAGCCAAGCATTGTTTTACTTTGTGTGCTATGCAGAAAGCTTTACTGTTTGTTTTTTTCCATCTCATGTTTACTTGTAACAGCACTCCAAAGGCATTTGTTACCCAGTTTGTCACACAAACTTTAAACAGTGGAGTTCAGGCTCTGCTTCACAAAGTAGACACAGAGTTTACAGCTATAAACTATAAAAAGAGCCGCTTTTAAGCAGTATGCTCAGACTCCGTGCTTGTAAAATTAAATCGTTGCACTGGACGAAGTAGATCTTTGTTTTTCCCTGATATTCAGACGACAATTCAGTTTCATTCATTCTTTTACAACATATCAAATCTCAAATTTCTGTTGTGTAGTAATTGCAGTTCAGATGCAGGTGGTGAACATATAATCATAGGATCTCAAACTAAAAGATATTATTGATGGTCTTGGGTAAGAAAAACACAGTTCCACGATAATCTGGAAGTACTAGTTTGGTTACCACATGATTTGTACTATGTGGGCTAAGACATGCAAAAACACTAGTGTGTTCCTTTAAGTACTGTAACATTTGACCATACTGGCAGCACAAGGCCAACAGTAGATGAACGTTTGACACAGGCTGCCAATTATATAATACAGGTATCACTGTTATGACGCACACTCGCAAGTCATCGGCGTAATGACCCTGCAGTGTCATTATTCCAACACCAATAGATTGTTTTCCTCCTGTGTTTACCTCATCTGTCTCCGATTTTACCTGATCCGACTCCCGTTGTACACCACCATTCTACACCACACAAGCACTTTAACGAAACAGTACCTTTATATCAAAACATCGATGTTCAGAGAGAGCAATAAATGGCTTTTAATGTAGTCTACATTGTGCACGGTTATCAGGTGACACACAACAGGGAAAAGGAATGTACTTATGGATGGGCCTTAGTACCGGGAATGGCTTTGGTGTTTTTAGTTGTAAAACAGAGAGGCTGGGAATAAAGATCTGTGTGAATGTCATGCTATTCTTTGATGACAGAGTGGGTTATATTTCCCTCTTATTCATATTTTTGTTTATCTTCATGTGTCTGTTGAATTTATGTGTTAAAATTTTGCAATGATTAAAGATTTTTTTTATTTTATATACATATAAATGGGAATATATCTATATATATAAAACTTAAAAATATATATTAGAAATTTATTATACGATGTACAAATCAGAATCTGAAAGATATAAAGTGTGCACTTTCTTGTTGATTAATCTTTAGCTTTCAGCATTCCATTGTAATGACCTGTTAAACTAACAACCAGTAAAGAAACTACATCTGAAACTATATACTAGATTAAAGTTGTACTTTATAACACACTTGTGTCCATGTCTTGTGATTGAAAATCTGTTTTGTTTCATTCTAGTTAAGCAGAAGAAGTATGTTGATCCTTCAATAGATAGAGCAGTAAGCTGTAGTTTTGTGCTAAGCTAACAGCTGACTGCAGGTTTGCTTAGCTTGGAAACAGCTAGCCTGTGTTTGTCTAAGGGTAGCATAATTAAAGGTACCAGTGTCTCTAAAGTACAGTCACTGAAAAGTTAAATCTTGTTCAGTCTTTCCAAAAACTGAATGTATAAGTTTTAACAAAGGTTAGTTAATTGTGTAACCTTTGTTTCTCATTGTTAACACTCAGCTAAGCTAGTAGCTACTCACTGTATTTCAATAAATAGCATATATTTTTGACAGTGGTGCTTTCTCTGCTATGACGAGACAACCTGTCTGCTGCCCTTTTCAATATATGCTGTAAATATCAATACACAGTAAAATATAGCTATAGCCTCTGGCTCTGAAAAGTAAAGCCAGTGAGGAAGTGCTTTACACCTGCATTCTTTCTAATGGCCTATAGGTGGCAACTCTTAGTTGCAAAAACAGGCCAGATTGTACAGACGTCTATGAGAACATGTCCCAACTTCTCACTTGATCTGTTACTTCAGTCAGCATTTTCCTCATGAGATTATGGCCTCAGTTGCTATTTTTAAAACTTTTTAATACCACATGATGTTTTTTTTTGTAAATTAAAGTGGAGGACAAAGTAGGGTATGTGTTAGAGGGGAGCTAATTTGTAATTTACAGGATGCTACCTGAGTGTTCTCAATTGTCCCACGTTCACAGTTAGATCCCTTTCTTTACATCTGATTTAAAAAAAAAAAAAGAGCAGCATGTCAAAGGCCAAATTCTAAACTTGAGGACTTGAAGTCCACAACCCATTGGGTGGCATCACGGTCATTATGGCCATCGTTTATATATAGTCTATGTAAATAACCTGTTTTAAAATGTTTATTCATAAAATAATAAACCACCAGACTTATGTATTGTGTTTCCTTCATCCCTCTCCAGAAAAGCAAGTGGCAGTATGGTGGGCAGCCCATAGTTGATAGCGCAATCTTTGTAGGGCCCCAGTAATGAAACATACAAAGGCCCCGCCCCCCTCTTGTGTCTAAGCCAGTGTTTACTGCCTAAATGAGAGAATGAACAGGAACTATTTGTTGGGTTATGACATGAAATAAAAAGAAAAACCATGAGAGTGTTGCTGTGCATTAAAATATAACTATGCATTACATTTGATAAATGGACAACAGGGATCATAACCTCTGTGAGGCCGGTTCTAACAATATAGGTATAAGTTTTTAAAAAACAGCAACAAAAACAATGACTCTCCACTAAGATTTGGTTACAACTCTGCACAAATGCAAGACAGAAACTAAATGATTCAGATTCTAGGTTTAGTTACTGTTAGACTATGGCTCACTGGTCCGGTAGAAAGACCTCTGAGCAGAATGCCCCAGTAAGGTCGAACTCAGCTGTGCAGCTAGTTAATCCAGTCCTGGTTGCATAGATACTCGACAGCAATTGTTAGCATAGTGTTTGTTTTATAGGGCAGGTCAACAGTGGTAGGCATGGTGGGATGGCCTGTGGGAGGGTGAACGAAAATTTCCCTTATTTTATAATGCCCCAATGTTACCATGTAATGACAGGTAAATAATCAGAGTATAAAATTCTGGTTTTAGTCTTAAGCTACAAATCTTAACCTGCAATTACAACTAGGCCTGTCGGAAAAGTGCAATGAAGCAGAAATGAAATTCAGTACTTCCTTTTTAAAATGTAGCGAAGAAGAAATACAAGGTCACATGAACTGAAATTACTCCAGTTTAGTACAAATACCTTTAAAATGACTTGTTAAGTAATTACGTAAAGAAGTGGACAGCAGCACTTGTTTGAACTTGCAGTAACCTCTTATGGCCAGAAGGGGGCGTGGTGCACGTTACAATTAAAAGAAAATCAGCCAGCACTCAGCAGCCCTCTGAAAATAGACAGTCCCAAAAGTGAAGTATAAAAGGGATGAGTGGGATTTATATCTGGGAGACATGTTATAATTGGATACTTTGTTGAGTCTAATAAACTCAGAATGAACTGTCTGCCTTGTTAAAACGGAAGCCACTGCTCGGCCTGCCAGTGCTCCAGTTTGCACGAAGAGGATGTGAGATATCCGGAGAGAAAGCTGTGGCTGCTCTGGCTGAGATAGTTTGTTTATTCCGCTTCTATTCCTGTTAAATGGAAAATCACAATGACTCGTGTCCCTTAACCAGCCTGGCCCGACAAACACCATCGCAATATTTTTGGAATGGATACACTCTGTTTATAATATTCACTCATTTCAGTTGTTGGCATTTGTTGCATTGTATCATTGTCTAGCAGGGCCGCTGGGTCGCCAAGTTAATTTTACATCTGAAGAGTCTAATTTGAGACTCCAATTACTCGAATTGTTGTCGACTGAAAAATCCTCTTCATGTTTAAATTTGTAGGCATTTATCTGATACTCATCCAGAGGAATTAACACCACACTGAGGAAACAGTGTAATGGGCTTACCTCCCCATATCACCAACATTTCAAATGAACAATAGTTAAGTTGATGATGTCATGGATGTAGAACAAGCGTGTTGATGTGCATGGAACAGATGGCAAAAGAAACATATGATCTATTTAAAGGGGTGCGGCACAAAAACATAAAACTCAACTCACTTTTATATAACAGATATGCTTTAGAAGTCCTGAAATTCCATATTTATATATTGCATTTTTAAGCTGCAGATCTCTCCAGCTTTAGGGTCAAATTGCCATGTTCAGTGCTGATTCAACATTTTGGAATATTCCTCGCCAACAGTGTGCTTGCATATATAAAATGTGTTCTGTGTGAGTTTTAGTGGTGCTAATAGCTGGATTTGGAAAAAGCCTCAGGTTAACATACGGTGATAAAGCAATGGATTCCAAAACTAGGCCTGTACGATAGGAGAAAAATCTGCAATATGTAGCATAGCAGTTACAGTTGCCAAGTCTTTTAATAAGCACACTGCAAATGCAGACCTCAAGCAATGGATAGCTGATGTCTTGAATAAATTGCACATGAATATCCAATCATTTAAACAAAACATTCATTTAAATATGACCCTATAACTATAAGAAATTTTAGCTTAATTTCCCCTGCTCGCTTGAAAATATTTTCTTCTAAACTCAACATAAAGTTCTTTTGACATTTTTCCTCATTCTTCTCTTCTTCTTCAGCCATCTTGCTAATGTTAGTCACAGAACTGACACCAGTTAATTTGAGATCTGGTAGGGGCTTCATCTGATTTCATATATCCAGGGATCCATCTGATAGGTCAAATGTTTAGATGCTCACTGTGAATGTATTTTGCTTGGCAATTAAATGATTTTTCTTTCTCATCACATCCACACAATCTTTAACAATGTGCTTATTGTGCATGTGTTCCATATTTGTAGCATTGCAGCAACTTTTCGTATTCTTATGTGACTGAACTCATCATCCCTGTATTATTAAAACAGAAAATGCAGTATCTATTGAAATGCAGTCAAACACAGCAACCCTGAAACATACACCACTGATTAGATTTCTGAGTCTTATTTTTCTGGGTACTGCAACAGAAAAGACTATCTGACTGAGACTGTTAACTGAGCATCTTTGAGACAAAATTTTCCTTATCTCCTCATCTTGTCCACCCTCTTTCAGATCAAATTAGACTTTGTAGGAAATGCATTAAATCCGAAGCAGCTAGCAAAATTCACAATAATAAATAGGAAAAACAAGTGCATACTGTAAGTGTCTGTGGCTTCACAGGTCATGTTAGCAGTGGGATAAACACACCAAACTGCCAAATGCCAGGTATTTAATTGTCCTCCCTGCTGCTGAGAATTTACATGTGGGATGTGAAATAAGCTTGAAAGCTTCTCAAATGGATTGGTCATAGTGTTTATTTATTTTTATTTTGCTTTCATTAAACCACTGTGCCTAATTCATCTGTCAACTGGGTTTCCATCATCGCTGAGCTGGTTGAATTGGTCTTGCTCGCATGAGGGCCCTGCTGTTTATTTTCTCCTGATGGCTCTTTAATGTTCACAGCGGCTGCCCTTTATATTTAATGATGCTGTCTGTTTTGAATATTGAAGGAGTTTGACCCTCAGTCACCTTTGAGACAAAAGGAGGAATGCAGAGTTTAGTTGTTTTTTGCCAACTTGTGTGATTGATAGGGAGTCTTTTAGTGACTAAAAATATCTACATGTTCAATCTAAAATACTGGGCTGTACTGAAGGGGTGATTGGCTCAATGGTCAGTTCTACGTCAACCCAAAGGTGTGCAAATATAATGTGTTCTCAGTAATGTTTCACCTTGCAATATACAAACATACCAGCAGGTGCCACTATGTAACCACACAATTACAGACCTCACAAGTGCTGCCTTAACAAGCTTCTACTTTTCCATTTGTAATTTCACTGGAGGAATACTTTGTACCCTGAAAGCATACTGGCATGTTTAATCGGTGTGTTAGGGAGGGAGTCAGGCTTTTTTGCGGCCCCATTCCATCAGTTTAATGGTGTGTTTGCTATTGCATTCCCCCTCATTTACATGGCCCATATACCACATCTAATGTATGGCTAATTGTTGTGTTTAGGCAATAAAAATCCTGAACCATTGCACTGGTGTTCCTCACAAGCAAATGTTCAAATTTTCAGCGCTGGCTGCTGCTTTGAAAATATTTTGTTACACAACAAGAGATGTTTTGACTATGAACCTGGTGGAGAAGGGTCACTGGGAGGGGGGGCTCACACACACACAGAGCAGATTGCTGTTCGCTTTGTTTATAAAAGGAGGAGACAAATATAACAGCAGCAAGGCAATAACACTAAGCTTACTGTCCCACTGATGCTGCTTGTGCTGATGGCTGGTCTGAGCTGTATTCCATCTGTGTTGGACAACAGATACACCGTCATAGTTTAGAACCACTTCTTTTAAGAAGAATCATGCACACAATAGGGGAAAGTAGCACACAAGCAACACTAGCAATGTTTTTCAGAGACACAGTTTGAACTTTATAGGCACTTTTCTGGAAAACGTCCATCTTATGCTACTTTGTATTTCTATTCTACTGTATTTCATATTGTAAAATGGCCTGCAAAACCTAAATCACTTACAATATGTGCTTGTTTTTCTGTTTTTTTTTTAATGAGATTTTGTTTTTAGCTTAACTACTGTAAATGGAAAGTCTGATGTGAATATTGCATTTTTTCTCCACAACATTTATTTGGCAGCTACAGTTACTAGTCCACATGTAAAAACTATGATTGTACACAGAAAACCATTTAGGGAGTCAAAATTAGATTAACTTCAACAAGGTACAATAATTAAATCCCTTATATGATAAGACATCTGCAATAAAACAAACTTGAATACCATTGTGGTATTACTATTACTCAAGTAAAGGATCTGACTATTTTTTCCACCATTGCAGGAGGTACGCGGCTTCAACAAACTCTGAGTCAGATGAGATGAGCCAAAGTTTCCAGAATTGAAGGACCAGAGTCGCATCTTGTCTGGTGATACCAAATTCATTAAAGGTTCGACTGAGGCCTGTATCTACAGTATGCTTTGTCAGGCGTCGTATATCTTTAACGTCCTGCACCAGGGTCAGCAACCCCATCTCGACAAGCTATCCCAAATATTTATAGCTTGACATCGGGCGTCCTGCCGAGCCGCGATTCCCAATGTCAGGGAATGCTTTGCAGCGGTGCTTAAAGAAACAAATAGCAGGCACGGGGACATTATTAATCTGGACACACTGGCATGAGCTGATACATTCCTGCCTGCTGTTTGATGTATTGAAACGAGCAGAACACAGAGATGGACTTTTTCATTGGCATCTCGTTTGATGAATAAAACATCAGGGCGGGTTGGGGCAGAATTGAATTTTTGAATACAAGAGCAGAAATGGTTATGGCTCACAGGACATATTAGACTCTGTGACCCTCTGTGGAAACTGCTTTAAAGACAGTCAGCTGTTTTAGCCATGTACTGCATACGTTTCGAAAAGTTTAGTGGTCATTATGAGATTTTTTTTTTCCCCCACAAATTCTAATTGTCAGTGATTACACAGTACACTGTAAACAAACTGGCCTCTTCTATGACTGCTTTCTTACAGTGCATCTCTCTTCTGATCATTATCACATAATTAGGAGTTGAAAAGAAGGCACAAAATCACTGCTTCTGCCCCCTAATGCATTCTGTTTGTGAAAGTGCTTCCCAGCTGATAAACCATGAGTCAGTCTGATAACAAAGCCCAGCTAAGGGGATGCATTCTTATTAACCAGATGCAAACAGCCTCATATGCAGCGGCAGATTTCCCTCAGCGCGCTTTTAAATTATGTTCCAACATCCAGGATCAGGGTGCACACAGCACTGAGCTGATGGTGGATGCTGTGTGCGTATGTGTGCGTATGTGTGCATATGTGTGTGCTGCATTGTGAAGAGTCAACAGTCACCGCAAATGACATTTCAGCTGTGAAATCAAAAACACCATGCAGAGAAACAGCAGTTGGTTTCAGAGATGAGAGTGAATACAGAGTACACAAGAAATGGCCGTTGTGGGAGCCATTTACAAACCTGTACGAACCATTTATTTTTTTGGTGAAAAATCTCCGTGCTTTGATTTCAGCCGTTCCTGTGGGTAGCAGTGAGACTGTATTTCCTTCCCCATCTATCCCGGTGATAAACTGAGCTGTCACTGGCCAGCGCAGCTTCATGCAAGCTCAATGACTGGACTCATGTATAACTTGGCCTTTTGAGAAACCCTGACTCGATGTGTCTATTAAGTTGTGCTAAGAAGGCAGCGGTTGGTATTTTATTTTGTTGGAATCAGCATGATAAAGGCAAATAGAGCATAATGTATTTGAAGTGTTAATGTTAATGATATCATTTTGTGCTAGAACATTGTTTCAAATTTGTTGTGCTTCCTGTGTTTTGATGCTAAAAACACCTCTGACTGTAATGCAGTCCATTACAACAACACCACTAGTCATGATGACCATGACACTAGTGTTATAGGCATCATAACTGACAGAACAGTTGTACTAGACTGCATGATATACCTACAGATGCAGCCAGTAAAGTGGCCACAGACTCTATGTTTTAGGGCCCAGAGTGCTAAAAAGCATAAGATTCATGCTTCATTATGCACAGACGCTGAGCCACCACAACCCCCCTCTCTGACTACAAACTGTCCTTTAGTCAGTGATGAAGTCCACAAAAGGCTTCATGGATTTACCTACTCTCAGAGGAAATGCTCCTGGATCAAAAAATAAAAAGGCTAATTCAACAGTACTGTCTTCTTCCCCCCTTCTGTTCTGTAAATTACAGACAACCAGCAGTCGGACTCAATTAGAACGGCAGTGAAAGATGACTTATCAGTGAAAACGTGGGGTCAGATGCAGTACAAATTACCTTAAAATTAGCTCGCCCCATCATATGCACCTGACAATGACAAAAAAAAAAGAAAGGGAGCCTGAGGAGCTTCATGTGTCAGATGGTAATACGTTGTTATTGCTTGTGCAGGCAGAGCTGCTCCCAGGAAATGTTCAAATTCTTGGCAACTCTTTTGCTTTTTGCCTGGGAGAAAACTATCCACCTTCACACTGAAATAATTATGCTGACAACAGAGAAAGAAACAGGTAAAGGAAAAGAGGAAGATCTGCGGTTAAAGTTCATCAAGAGGCCATTACACATGACAGTGTCGGGAATGTCAGTCACACCAATGGTCAATATTGAATTGATTTTAAAAATGTCCCGAGGCAACTTTTAGACAGCACAGTGACAACAGTCGTTGACCTTTGGAAAGGGGAATGTTATTGGGAGAGGTGGATCTTTAATTAATTTCCAATTAAAGACCAATATTGAAGCCGATCAGGCCTTTGTTTTCTCTTTCTGCTTTCAGAGGCATTGCGGTTGAATAGCGCTGTGTAGGCGCTCCAGTAATGGCCAACTCATTTGCCCATCTATCTTATTTAATCCTGAGAAAACACTGTGTTTACAGTTCAGCCTCCGTTTTGCTTATGTAAACATAATGTAATCACACTTCTCTAAACCTCCAGCACACCAACGCACCTCAGTTTAGCCACTGATAATAAATTCAGACCAGGATAGAGTACCGTGAGATCCAAACTTTTCAATTGGAACTCATCTAAATTTGAAAGTTTGATAGCAGTCCTAACCCATAGCCTCCATTTCTGTTAGAGCTTTCAACCACAATACACAGTTCTCATCAGCTGATGGTGTTTTCTTGATGGATCTGCTGTTGGACACACTCAGTAGCCGTTATAATGAGTTTTACCCTCTCTGACCCTCTCTGATCAAAATTTAGTTTTACCTTATTAACATGTCCACTGCATTTTTTAGATGTGAGCAAAATAAGCAGCCGATGCCATTGCTGAGCGTTTTCACTTTAAAACTGCAGTGAACTAATAAACACCTCAAAAACCTGAATTTGAATCTTTTGGAATTTCATATAACACCTAAGGGACCAAGTGTGTCAGCTTACAGGTTGGTGCTTACTGTAGATTCAGTTTCCGGTTAGAACATGCCGGGCGGAATTACAACTAGGTTTACAGTGTTTGGATGGACTAGTAGGTGAGGTGGTGTGTTTGAGCGACGGCAAGTAAAGAGGGATGGTTGAAGAGAGATGCAGTCACTGCACTGATTCACACATTCCAAAGGGAGGAACAGCGTGGAGTTACATCTAAGAGAATTTAAGACAGGAAGGGACTATTTTTAATAGAAAAAACATTGGAAATATCTCATTTTGATGCATAGAGATATGTCTATTTTGGTTTAAGTATAGTTTCTAGTCTACTTGGTGTCACAAACAAACAGTATAGTTGATCTAAACAAACAAACAAACAAACAACAAATATGTTTGAAGACATGTTCAGAATCAAGACTGTTTTACCTAACTTTAAAAAAAAACACAACAATTTAACATATTGGTACTTTTTGTACAGCCAAACAAAGATGGCAGCCACACCTAGTGACATTTACTGTTTTTTCCTGTATTATGCAAAACTAATATGAACTAATTATAGATTTTTTAAAAACAGAGAAAAGAAAATAGATAGCCAGCAGATAAGCTATCCTGACAATGCAAATGGCATGAGTTTAGAAGAACTATGGCCATGATAACGAACAAGATAAGCACAGAAATGCATGCGTCATTTTTGGTAACCACAACTTCTTTTAAGGTAATTCCACGTCCTATTTTATGTTTCAGGGTATTTCATTATTTGGTTAATGTTTTCCAATGTAGGATAAGAGTTGTCAAAGGATGTGCTGGGTTTTTGGCTTATATTTGGGGGAAACCTAACCGCATGCCCAATGCTTAAACTCCCACATGGACAATTTAATGAAGCAGAAAATGGTGCCTTTAGGGGAAAGAAAAGAGACAGAAAACAATAGGAATATATTACTAGCTTAAATCTTCACTTGGAGGATTTCTCCCTTCATACTGATTTCAATCCAAGACGGTCTTGAAAAAAAAATCTGGTGGTCTGCCATCTCTTCCCAAAAATGAAACAGTGACTCATCATTGGAACTTTCTTTATTTTTATCATTGCCTGTTGAGACATCTGTAACAGATGCATCCTCTTCAGCTTCTCCAGGATTAAAACATCACCTCCGGGGTGGTGGGTGGTGGATGGTTTCCCCCCTAAACGCACGGAGCCGGTCAGACCTCTTCCCCTCCTTTTGTCCAAATAAAAAAAAGACGGCTTAACTGTGTTTTGATAAGCCGCTGTGAATATCCATCAAGAAATCCGAGCAGCCCACTGGATTGTCGAGCAGCGGAGCGTTTCGTCCCCCCTCTCCCTCGTCTCTCTTCCTCTTCCTCACCCTCCCTGCACTAAGGGCTATATGTTACATTTCCAGCCCCTCTCTCGCTTCTTTTTTCCTTCTTCTACGCAAGCGGACGTCCACGGCGCAGCGACACAAGTGCGCACTACAAGCGAGGAGCAGAGAAGGCGGACGGCGGCAGCAGCGGCGGCAGAAGCGGCAGAAGCGGCGGCGGAGCGACGACGCGAGCGGCGTGTCTGTCTTTTGTGCGGGGGAAAAAACCGGCGGACTGGATGCTGGATGTGTTTATCCCACGGGGGTTTTGGGATCGGGAGAGCTAGGATAACTTCACATGGGACAAAAACCCGCCTTCTTTAATGCCATCCGGCGATCTGTTTCGCCCGGCGTGTTGACGCCAGAGGAAAAGGGGGGAAAACGGAGGCTGCCGGAGGAGCGCAATTGACAGATAGGCGACATGAATATACACGCGTTTCTGTCCACCAGCTGTACAGGCTAGATGAAATCGAAACGGGTTTTTTTTTAATGGGATTCCGGGAGCTTGTGATGCAGCAGCGTGGCTCGATTCTAAACGGGGGGACGAGGATATAAAAAGATGCTCGCTTCAGGTTTCGCACCGTAGGGCAGCGTGTTATTGACGATCGTGGAAATAATGCATCGAGTCCCAACTTTGTTCAAAGGCCTGACACACTGCGATCCCTTCTTTTTTTTAAAAACAGAAAGTGCATTTACGTTGTAACCTGGCGGATGCTCTAGTAGTGATCCTGTGATTCTTGAATTTCAGCAGACGCCAGTGCCATTTATCTGTCAGCACCCCCGAAAATCCCTGCGCTGCTTTTTCATCATTTGCATTTTTAAATACTAAAAAAAAAAGAGAGAATAAAAATCCCGCAGTGTGTGGATGTCAGTGGTTGCAGATCGGGAGTTGTGTTGGCAAATGATTGGTAAATTGTACATGTAGGCAGGCCCTAACCTTCGCTCATGCCGATCCAATCGATAGCGAGATAAAGACAGCTCTGGCAGGCTGTTTGTGCTTCTCTGCAAGTGTCACGGGGGTGTGTTTGAAGTCCCGCATATTTAGTTGTGTTTTCTCTTTACGCAAGCCTCCAGGCAGCAGAGCAGCGGCTCGGAGAGGAGAGAGCAGCCTGTCAACACACCGTAGAGGCGACCACAAAAAAAGTTTCAATGGTTTTCCGAAAGTTGCCCGGTGTGTCGGCATCGGGCATGGGTCTGCGCCTGTCCCAGAAATTCGTCTTCCTGCTCTTCCTCTCGGGTTTGGTAACGCTGTGTTTTGGGGCCCTTTTCTTTTTGCCAGATTCGGTCCGGCTAAAGCGCATTTTTCTCTCCAAGACGGAGATCCAGCCGGTCACTGTGGGCTCCGGGTCCGAGAACGATGTCAGGGAGCATTTAAAGAGACCCAAGGAGCAGGGCATGACCTCGGCCAAAGGAGAGACGGGCACCAAGGGGAAAAGTCTGAGCCGCAAACCGTCCGTGTCTCATGAGGCGACCGAGGAGCGGCTCGCCGGGGGCAAAGCGCAGGAGGATTTGACTCTGTCCAGGTCGAAAACGGAGTCCGCGTCGGAGAGAGCGACCTCCTCCGACCGCGGTGCCAACTCGGATACTTTCAGTTACCAGAAGTTCAGAGGGTGTCTGCTCAAAGCCCCGCTGGGGAGAGACAACGGCAAGCCGGGCGACCCCCAGACCAACGAGCGCAGGGAGAAAGTGAAAGAGGTGAGCATGGATCTGTCACCCTGTCATGTAGCTGCCTGCAGGGTTTCAGTGGAAGCAGCTGCAATCACACTGATCAGGTTGCAAAAATAGGAAGTAAACATTTTGGTGAAACAGGAAGCACATCTGGGGGTGATTTTACAACACATGCAAGCCGAATATTGCCTAATTTATCACATTAGGTGAGACATCTGATCTCACTCAGTAAGCAGTTTTTCCCCTTTCTCTTGCCTCAGAGAGTAAATAAGTTGCACAATCTATTTGCATGGGAGAGCTGTCAAAACACCACAGCAGATAAATGCCAGTTATTCCAACTTGAAATAAGCAGTTATATTTCTGAATTTGATTTATCTCACAATACTTGATGATCTATATAGAAGCAGTGGGACAGTTGTTTGCTGAGCTGCTGTCAAACGGACCAAATAAATCCCTTTCACTCATCAGTTGTCTAAATTTACCCAGTGCCTTTGTGCTTTCTAGTTGGGTTTCTATTAATGAAGACGGAGAACGGTGTCAGGACTGAGTGTTTCCTCTCTCAGTATTCAATCAGATCAAGTGCGGAATAGTTAAGAGTGAATTTTAATGTTGTAAAACAAATGTAAGCTGCACCTTTATGTGCAGGAAAGCAAAAGAAACCTGTAGTTTTATTTACACTGCAGTTTAGTCTTTATTGGATTTTTGTGCCTCTGTTCATGTAACAGCAGCCTACAAGGTGGCAAAGTATTTTCTTTTCATGTGAGCGGTTAAATAATTTTCCATCAGGTCCATCAGGAATGTGGTGCCTTCAGCTGTAGCACCTCTGTCTCCCTCGCACAATCGCCTGCAAATGATGCGACTTTGTGCCGTGACCCTCTGGCCAGGAGCTCTTCAAGCTGTGTGCCAGCCTTTGTTGAGCCCCGTGGGTCCAATAAGGACTCCAGAGTGAGAGCGTCTGTGGATCACACATCTGTACCCACTTAAGGCAAGTGAGGCTGGTGAGGAGAAAGGAGGAGGAGGAGGAGGAGGATGAGGGGGATGCAGCAGCGGGGCAGCCACTGGCCACAATGTACAGATGGGTTTCAGCCTCGGCATGTGACACGGATAACTCCTGTTGTCACTCTCACTCAGGGCCTGGTGTCACTCTGTGATGCTGCTCACATGCCTTTCATACCTAGAGGTGATGTGCTACATGATGACTGAGGCGTCAGAGGACGGAGGGTTATTCGCCCTCATGCACTGAGCTCTCACTGACTCATAGCTTGTACTTTTTTTTTAATGCGCTTTCAAGTGAATGTCAATGTGACATTGCTTGCCCGGTCTGTTCAGCTGAGCTCTGCAAAATTCTTGCCTCGGGGTCATGATTGTTGGAGGAAGAGATATTTTCCACCACACCCTCCTCGCCCAATTATTGCAGTAGAATATTAATTGTGTTTCCTTGGATGAAGACCTCTTTAATAAGGCACTGAGGAGCCAGACACACATTGCATGCCTCTGTTTGCTTCCACCTTCTCAAGCCTGCTGGCTGCGTTGCTGACAGCTTCTCTTTTTCTCTGGAGGCTCACATTCACACTGCCAGCACGGGGTGACACATCACGAACCTGTTCTTTGTCCTCGGTTACAGATATAAAAACCAAAGACTGAAACTTAAAATACCAAAATGTTTGTTGCTTTTTCGCAGTTCAGATGTACATTTCCTTGAAGCTCACACAGAACAGAATTTTTTTATACTCACCGCTCGTGTTTTAGTCTACATATAGAACAGCTCTGTAGAAGCAGTCCTGTTTTTTCAATTTAATGGAATGCAAAGGGAGGGTATCCCCCCTCCCAGAGCCAACAAAAACGGTCTGGTCTGGCCCACTGAGGGCCTCAATGCCCAAGCTGTGAATGGGCATCGTTTTTCTCAACTGCCAACAACTAGAAAGCAGACTCCCCACCTTCTTCCTCTGTGTGTGTGTCCACTGCCAAGAGAGGGTGAAACAAGGGACAATGACTGCATGATCACACATTACAAATGTTTAAAGGCAGGCCACCGCTAGCTGGGGCCCTCAGGATACCAGCAAATCCTGCCAAAGTCACCAAGGTGCTGTACACCTATTCCAGAAACTCCCCACTAAATGGGTAGTTCATTCTCCTCCAAAAGTCCTCAGCAGGATGAAGATGAGAGTAATTTTCAGACGGCCTCCTAGTTGTAATTCTGTGATGTTACGGCTCACTGACTCGCCGGCGTGCGGAGCCGTGAGGCTGCCTCATTGCTCTGGGGTATGAAGCTAAATAGCGGGGATCGTGCCACAAAAATGGCGCCCAGAGCAACAGGAGGGTGTCCTTTTTCCTGCATGCACATTTTGTTGCCGATGTCCTTTACGTTGGGTAAGGTTAGAACTCGATGTGCAGTAATGAAATAGTAGATGCAAACAAGCAAACAAACACAACTGCAGAGCAAAGGGGACATCAGAGAGTGATGGGAGCTGTGTAGCTCTGAGGACCGAGGCTTTTTCACAGACTCGGGCTTCCATATCTCTTCTCTTCTGTTGGCCTCCACATCATCGCATACATCAAAAGAGAAGTGCGCATTAAAAGTGTCTCTATAAAGGCTGAAATTTGCTCTCCGCTTCGTCCCGCTGAATGTTTAACAGAGATATGCCGGTGCAGGGTAATGTGGGCTTTGCTTAACGAAACTGGAATAGTCTGTGATGTCGCCTCCAACAGATGATGCACTTGAAAGGACACAAGGCAATACAGGGAGGAGATGGAGCTGACAGCTAAGAGTGCTGCAGTGAGACCCATTGCAGCTTCTTGTATCAGAGCCTCCTCCAATAGAGCAATAAATGTCTTCAGGGCTTCTTTGTCCTGTGTGTTTCTTGGTGAACAGTGCAGGTCTTGGTCACCTAGCTGTGTGTGTGTGTGTGTGTGTGTGTGTGTGTGTGTGTGTGTGTGTGTGTGTGTGTGTGTGTGTGTGTGTGTGTGTGTGTGTGTGTGTGTGTGTGTGTGTGTGTGTGTGTGTGCTTGCCGGTTTATGGAGTTGATCAAGAACTTGGGGATAAATGTGAAGTTTGACAAGCGTTGTCACCGTGTTTATCCATGCAGTTCCGAGCCCACCTGCATCACTGTGCAGATGACGAACAATCAAATGAGACACATCTGTTTTTAAAGCGAGTCTGTTTAATAGCCAGATGGTTGCGTGCGTGTGTGTACATGTGCATGAAATCCACAATAATAGACTGTATCTTGGAGAAATGAGATAAAGACAGTGATAATGTTAAGTTATTGTGAAATGGAGTTAAATATGTCATAAAGCATTTCTTTTATTGTGTAACTTGAAATATATCGATTTGGCTATACTACATTAACCAAACTGCTGTGTTACACAAACACACACACACACACACACACACACATACACATGCATGGACACACAAACCCAGCACAAAGCCTGAGAAATAGGTGAGCTTGTAGCTGGGCCTGAAATCCCCTTATAGCAGTAATGACCGGTGAGCTGGGTGACTGTCTGAATAAAATGCTGCCGTTAAGCTGGCGCCTCCTGGCCGTCTTTGAGCGCCGTGACCTCCCTGCACCCTTTATTCCCCTGCTGTCTCCTGCTACGAATCAGGTGTGCCAAACAACCTTCAGTGTGCGCCAGGAAAATGGCTGCCCGCTGAGCGAGAAGAAAGAAACGGAAGATGAACAAAGTCTTAAGAAAAGGCTTACACTCTCCCAGTGTTCCCACAGAGCTGGAACATTTGTGCTTTTTCCTCTCCTCTGTGGATGCTGTGCAAATGTCAGCGGCTGGTGTTTGGAATGTGAGCCCATCGTTGTCTTTGGTCTGTTTATGTCGGGGAGTGAGCCACCAGGCCCACTGGATATTGATATATTGTGTCAATGGCAGCTGAGGCAGATATTATCAACCTGTCAGTGCCGCTGGGCATTGATGCTGGTGCTTTCTGTCACACAAGAAGGAATTGACCCTTTAGTCTATTTTCTGATACTTTTGTTTGTGCTCATTTTGCATGGACACTGCAGACATTAAGTGGTTTTTACCTGGGGCTACTTGCAGCAGTTGTCATAGTCGAGTAACTTCACAGGTTGTGATCATAATGAGCGGCTGACACGGTGTGGAAAGCAGGGAGGTACAGTACTTACTACTTTAAATAAAAGCAGTAAACGTTGTGACTTTCAAGCTTATTGCTGACTGTAGTGAGTGTAAAATCTCCTCACTTTATACAGAAGCCTGCAGTCAAACTAGAAACAACATAGAGACATAGGATGTGTCAGTGCTAAAAGCTTGAGTTAGCGAGTCAGACGTCATTGCATGTAACAGTGCATTCAAAAAGATAGTTGAGTGTAACTTAAAATGTGGGATGACATTCGTATGCAGTTATGTTCAATGGAATTAATCACATTATGAATATTTGCCAGTTTGCTGCTATATTTATGCTGCTGTTTCTTTAAACCACATAGCAAGTTGTAGTTTTGTTTATTGATAAGCTGATTACTACTGCAGCTGGATTCACAGCCTGTGCATCCTTTTTGAAACCGTCTGACAACGGAAGTGATACATTTGTACAAATGAAGTTCATAATAAGCTATATAGCATGCAAAGTACATAGTGTATGAAAAAGAAAACCTGTTATGTTCATATGGTAAAAGTGCAAATGCTCTTTGTTTTCTAAAGCATTAAATATGATTGTGTTTTCAAAATAAATGCAATTTTTTACAACAGAGTACAGTTTGTGGTGATTGGTTATAGTGATTTTGACTGAGTAAATACTGATTTTGCATAGTGCCAGCAGTTGATTTACTCCTGACTTTTACCCTCTAGTGCAGATGATTGATTAGTTTCTTATTTTTCTGCAGTTTACAAAAAAGATGCTACATCAGGCTCCCTGTGGAGCCGACTGTTAAGCAAAGTTTCACAGTTGAAAGTCTAGCAGTTACTCCTATCTTTCTCATAAAACATTTGCAAAGCAGTTTTTTTTAGGGGTGCACGGTGATTTGGCTGCATCGTTGGTATCAATTGACAAGGACTTTTAAAAGGGTTGAAAATGAACACTGACAGGCAGATGATTCTGCACAGTTTAGCTTGAAAATTGTATAGAAAATAATTATGGCCTGTGTTACATATATGCTGAAATATTTATCTTATTTGCACAGTTAATGTGTACATTTGAAAAGCTTTGTCTGTACCTGCCAATGAAGCATCATGGAGAGAGTAGGCATAATATTATGTTAACTCCACTACAGGAGAGAGCTGATGTTCTCTGCAATAGGTAGAAAAAATATGTGCATATATTAGCATCGACAATTGACCAAAGTAAGTTGGAAAATATTGACATATTTGCATAGATTTGCCAAAGTCCAATATCATGCATCCCTATTGGTATTTTAAATTCTTCATTGTTTATATAGATTTTTACTACTTTGCAGTCTTCTCCTCTGCCTTTGCTGGACAGGAATATACATTGCCCTCATGCTCATGTTTGTGCAACGTTGTACTCAAACAAAGCGGTGACCCTGTTATTAATTAAATATTCAGTGGCCCTGCTAGTGGTCAACAGTTCCACAGGGTACCTTTAACTTGATGTTTGCTGTCTAAAACAAACCATATCTGTATGCTGGTTAGTTGCTGCACTACATCTAAAATCCTGCAGCCACACTTGTGTGATTACATGCTGATGTGCTGATGACCAATGAGCTTGCTTCCTGGAACCTATGATATCTGTGTTCTTCTTTCTAGCCATCCCTGTCTTTGCGACTAACAGTTTGGGCTTCAAGTCCCTAACTGATAACCCTGGATTGAAGCATCTATGTCCGAGAAATGTGTGCTCTGCAGAATATCAGTAAGCTAGAGGAATGTCAGGTTAGAAGAAAGAAAGAAAGGAAAAAAAATGCATCAGAGCCTGGTACAGAAGCTTATTTTTTTCAGTGGGTGATAAAGGCTGATTAAGCTATACAATACCATGTATTTTCCCCGAGGCAATCACTGCAGGAAGAAAGTGATCGGGTGAAATTGAGAGAGGAAAAGGAAGGATATGAGTAAAAAGGGGGAGATGTTAGCGAACATCCTTTTGCATTCATGGCAGATTCTCCCTGCATTCCCTTTGTGGTGGGGGCCATAGCTTGAGGGAAGGTTTCTCTGTTGAGGCATGCTTTTCAAGAGGTGTGTGTATGTGTGTATGCACATATCTCTTGTGCAAGGGCATTCATACACAAATCTCTGTAGATAGCTATAAGATGCACACAGGCTGCTTTGTGCAGCCATATTTGTTCATTTAAGTGCATGCTTTTCTGCGTGTTTGTGTGGGTTGCACACAGAAACTGGAGGATTATATCACATCTGGAGTGAATAAAAAGCCTAAAGTGCCCTTCTCTCTTGAGAGGCCAGTGAGGTCCTACTGTTCGTACTGAATTTAACAACCGTGGGGTTTATGCACGTAAGCTGTGCGGTGTGTATGAATGGGTGTGTGTGGTTTGTGTGTGCACATTGTAAAATGTTCCTCAGCATTTTTAAAGTCACACGCAGCTCATGGCTTTTGCTTTTCCTGATGACGTGGCCCAGTCAACAGTTTGCAGATGTTTTCACTCGTTACACAATAAAAATCCAGTTTCCCCCGAAAACCCCTCTCGTTGCTTGCGCCTGCGCTTCCATGTTTGCAGAGTTTTTAAATCGTGCCCTACCAGTCGATTTGTTTGCTGTGCTTGTCCAAGGCTCCTCTGTCTCTGTTTACTGTAGCCTGCAGGTATTGCGTCAGTTGCCAGTAAAAGCGGAGGCTAACGTCCCAGACCACATCATGTCACATGTTGACCCCCCTCCTCAAACAGAGGGGCGTAAAAAGAGCTGTGAGTGGGCAAAATGCTTTTGGCAGTGCTCGTGTGTTTTTCTTGAAAGTAAATTTCGGCTTTTCTGGGATTTCATCACTCAGACTCTCAAAAGCCTTTTTACACTATTACCCCTTCCATAGCTGTAATGTTGCAATAAGTTCCATCGAAGCCCATTTATCTCGAGTTCACAGCACTGCTGACATAATGGGGTCATTGTGTGTATACCTCTAAATCCTGGCTTCTGAAGGCCTGTGATTACTGGAAAAACATACATTCACTCCTCACTGGATACCCTCAAGTTGCATAATGTTCCCTTCTAAGGCAGTGACTTTTTGATAAGGACAAAATTGCTTAAGATCCTACATAATCTGTCTTTATCATAGCTTTTTCCAGTCTCTCCTATAGCCTGGACATCACTTTCAGGCACAAATAAGGGCTAATAATCATGCTTTCGAACCATTATGTGCACTCTTGCACTGCACATTATAAGGTCCATAATAACAACCAAGCAAGAGAGAGACTGTGTCTGTGATTGTTTGCAGACTTTGAGCATCTTACAAAAGTCTCGGGCTTGCGGCACATGTGCTTTCAGCCTCCTTGAGTTTTCACAGCTTCAGGCAGTGTATGATGGACTGCATGTTTGTGTACGTGTTTGTGTGTGCTTGCTGTGGATGAAGAAATTTGAGAAGATGAAAGGTCCAAGGATGGCCGTGTTTGCTGCAGGCTCTGCTTGACATCCTTTGCTAGGTGCCGAATGAAATCACCTCCACCACTTTTATCCCCCACCTTTGTTTTTCTTCTTTGGTCTTGCTGCTCAGGCAGGTTCAACAAATAGGAAAGAAGAGAGGAGGGAGAGTGGCCTAGATGTAACCAGCAGACTATCTGAGCCCCTAGCTGAGTTCCAGCCCCTGCCTTTATGCCTGCCTAATTGGTCAGAAACAACATGCGTGGCTGTGTTCACGGGGTAATGGCAAGACATTAGAGTGGGCCGGGGGACCTGGCTTGTCTTCATATGTCTTCTTCATCTTGCTTGTCTTTGTTTAGTTGTGAGTTGTTTTTTTTTTTTTTTTTTCAAGAAAACCCTGTCGCTCAGTCTGAATCTGTTATCCCGTCTTTATGTCTTTCTTCCTCCTTGCGTCTTGGCAACGTGTAACCCCAGGCATGTTTACCGCCACAGCTCTGCCAGCTATCCCCTCCTCTGCATCAATGGACAGCCAGTGGGAGCTGCCCGGCTGCTGTCGTTGCAGATTGCCTGTCTGCATTGTTGTTATCGTGTTGTGACATGGTTTCAACCTACTTTCGAGATGGCTGAATAATACTGTCAAGCCTTTGACCTACAGCTTAGGCGAATCCCCGCAAGACAACATCAACTTTTATGTTGTGGCTTTTATTATCGAGGATCAGGTTTTCCACCAGAGTGACAACAATATGAAGCTTACCAGACCTGTTTTCATGGTCAGCGTAGTGCTGTCTGGTTTCTGTGGGCTGGGAGGAAAATGTGTCTCCCTAGTGATTTTCTCCTTCATCAGCATCAGTGGGCAAATTGCCATTAATTAGCTGAATGCTTACAAGACCGTTTTAGCCTGAGCTGGGTGTATTTGTTCATTATTATCACAATTAAGTCCCTAATCAAATGGCAGCAATGGGGCTCAGTACTCATTAGGAAGCCATATAGATTTCTCTTGTTTCCATCAAGGTTGGATGATGAGCTAGCTGGATAACTGCAATTTTCATCCCACCACAAGGCACTGAAATAACAAATAAACTGATTCGATGGTCTAGTAATGACTGTTTGTGTATGTGAGAACGACCACTTTGCTGATCATTAATTGGATGAGAAGTATAGGTGACAGCATATTTCTTGCACATTAATATTACATTGGACAGAGACAGCTGGATGTGGAAGAGATGCATCCATGCGATGCCTTTTTAGAATAAATAAAGCTGTCAAACCCTTCTAGATATTTATCTTGACCAGAGAGAACCAAAATTGAACTATCAGTCCTCTGCGGAATATCACTCAAAATCCTCCTATTCTGGAAAGCAGCTGTCATACAGTGAACATTTAAGAGGTTCTTTAAAATGCTTTTGACGGAAATCATTTGCTTAAAAAGTACGGCTAAATCCTTCTTCAAAAAACTCATTGGAATCTAAGTGCTGAATGATTATTCTCTTTGAAAGAAAAGTCTGTTCTAAAGAATATAATCTTTCTAAACTTCTAATACCCTCAAAAGCATTTTTTGTAAACGAATCATGTCTTAACCTAATCTGTTCTTTACTTTCATATCAAAACCTATTTGTAAGACAGTTTGAGAGGTTTTCTTTGTGAATGATGGAACCTTTTTCCCTTTACAGAAGGAAAATCTTCACTTTTGTGTTCTTACTGAGAGGAGAGTGGATGGTGAGACAACGTGCTGCAACAACAGGAAATGGGTGTAACTCGTCCAGTTTCAGAAGTGACTGTGGTTAACGGTTCTCAGAGAGCCCCAGATGTGTTGTTTCAGCTAACCAACTGTGACAGCTTGTGGACACAGAGCATCGGGCTGAACTACTGTTGAACTTGTGAATAATAAATTGCCAGTTGGTATGACCAGTGTCCAAAGAAAAACAGTTATCTGTTATCAGATCTGTTGTTAAGTTCTTTTGATTTCATTTTTACTCCGACAACAAGGACATTACACAAGTAAAATTCCTGCTAATTTTGAACAGATATTGATGTCATATTGGGCTGCTATGAGACTAAAGTAGGGTAGTGGTGTCTGAGAATTTCCCCTTTTTTGAACCTTATGTGAAAGAGACACGTGGCATTTGTTTACCCAGGACTGAAAGGTTTTTGTCGTTATTTTCTCAGTAAACTGTTTTCAAAACAAATAAAGACTCACTTTGGCTCAGTACTTGATGATTAAATGCAACCTTGACATTGACAGAGAAACTCAAAAATACGGGCATTTGTGTGAATATTTGCATATCAATCAAACCAGTGAATAACATATCATTAGACTACAGTAGAACTAGAAATAGTCTTAAGAGCCTGTGTATATGTAATGTGGATACATAGAAGGAAGAAAATTACACTGTTACTAAAAAATCATGGTTGAGTGTGTACCTTGTTTTTTGGAGGTTCAGAAAAATGAAAATATGAACAAAAGAAAAACTTTAATCTCGAAAAATGTTAGCATTCAACATTGCCCTTATTTCTTACTGTTACCATTTAAGCACTAAAATGCTAGCATATTGTCAACAAGAAAAGATAAATAACAATAAATACCATGCTGACCTGTTCACTCTCAAGTATAATCTAAGTTTTTTTTATATATATATATATATTTATTTATATATATATATATATATATATATATATATATATATATATATATATATATATATATATATATATATATATATATATATATAAATAAAAATATAAAAAAGAAACTGTAAATGTGGCATACTCATAATTAGCTGAAGTTAGTCAATGAAGCCAGCAGTGGAATTTCAGCATTAAAAATATGCAAAGTAGCTTTATTTTTGCCAATAATGAGAATGTAATCATCGTGTTTGAATAAATAAACTATTTACTGGAATTGTCACTCGGCAAAACTGAGCAGGGGCTGGCTTGAGTTGTGGTGTCCAGTGAGTGGATCCATTACGTGAGAGCAGAGAAGTCGCAGGTTTTGGCCTTGCAGGAAGGCAGATTGAGCAGATGTGTCATATCCACCAAGTGGCATTGTGCTTGTTATGGCATAATAAATTCAGTTTTTGTTCTTCAGCTTTGGTTTGCTACAATTTTTTGAGGAAAAACGACAAAGTTTTGCTGGATTTGGCTTCTAAAATGTGTGAAAGTAATTTTTTTCAGCCATTGTAACCTGAATCTTTGGTGTGATTCATGTACTGGTCAAAAAAACATCAACAACTAACTGCACGTAAAGACAATGTGCCATCAAAAGTTGCAATTTTTTAACATTTTTTTGACATTTCCTGGGCTATGTGATTTATTCATACATAAAAAACTGAACAACTGCCAATTAAAATAAACATAAATCTTAGTCGGAACCCAAGGTGGTGTCATCATCCAGTCACAAAGCCAATCATTCAACACACAGTAACACAATGAGTGCCCAGTGTGAGACAAGTCCGTTTCTACCTGCGCTCAAACTCAGTTGCTCCTAAGCCATGAGAATGATGTAATTAGACTTCATATGTGCTAACTGTATTGAAAAATCAATCCATCTGAGTTAATTTGACCCACCATTAGAGTGGAAGCCTGCTGCTAACTAAACCTTCCCCTAAGATGTGACTTTGCTCATCCTCTCTCTCGTAATGATGTCTGCTGGAGTCTTCCACACACAATGAGAAAAATGAAAATGACAATGACGTGTCTGTTATAAAGACATCTCTGGCTGACTGAGGTCAGAGATTGTGGCTTTTCCCTGAGGGGGAAGACCTATTTTTTTTGTCAGGGAGTGAGATCATGTCACTTTAAATCTCCCCCAATTCAACATGCAGATTGAAAATGGCAGTTCACAAGAAAATGACAAAGCGGCCCTATCCAATAATATTATTGTAATTATAGATTTAATAAAAGAACCATAATTATGACAGCGCACAGTGTGAAGCTGTGGGGTTTTACTGAATTTCACTCACAAATGCACTGACCTCCAACTAGAATTTAGACTGTATTTACTGAAATTTGTGAACAGAGACAAAAATGAGTATTCCCAATTGGTCTGGCCTTGAGACTGGATGTACGCCAGGATCTCATGCTTGTGGCTTAGCAACAGTTGAGTTTATTTTTGTTTGGCCACTAGTGAATCAAAAACGCTTTCGCTACCAAGCGTTGCCACATTAAGGAGATTAATTGTTTGGTGAAACATGAGCCTTTAAGACAGTTTGATGCTTGTGTTCATTGAGGTGACGGTAAGAAACGCTGAGGTAAACGTGAGTGCAGTGCTGCTTGGCTGTGTATGAAACATCCAGCATCCAAAAATGAAATGCACTTTGAGGCTTGACACTGACAGTAGCACAAAGAAGGTCAGGATATAAATGAATATATTTAGTGTAATGAATATCAGTCTCTTCTCCCTAATGTAAAATATTTGTGTGGGAAGCATTCTAATCTCTTGATCACTGCTTTTCTAAACAGAAATTCTTGTTTTTGATTCCCTTCAATACTTCATGTTTTTGCAGTAAAAATGGACTACATTTGTTCAGCACACTCTGACATTAACTGCAGCAAACTAAGGCTTAATACTTTGGAGAAAGGTTACACTGTTAAGGGAAAGCTGTATTTGTCAGGTAGGATAATATAGTATATATCAACGTCTTAACATCTTTCACAGTAGGTCGAGAAAAGCAAGTTGCCAGTCAGAATGATTGTAAACAAGGTAATATTTTTGGCTGATCAGCTAACACTCACTCATATAATGTGTATAAATGCAATGTTCCTCCTAAACTCATAACCAAACTTGAGTACAGCAGGTCCAGCAGGTCAAAGTTTTGGACTGCAGCTGTATTGAATGTTTATGCTGGACAGTTTGGGTTGTAATTTTACTGTTTGCCTGACTTTTACCTCATGCCATGCCTACATTTATTTGTTCAAGGGATGTTTTCCGAGATTTAGGGACTTTTGAGAGTGCTGTGTTGATGACTGTAGTTCTCCTTTAAAGAGTCACAGATGTTACAGGCCATTTTCTTAGATCTGGAAGTTATTGCAGCAGTTGTCAGCACACTGCATCCAGTCTGTTTGGTGAAATGTAAAGCACCTGTGGGCATGCTTTCTTCTGAAAATTTAGGCAGTTTTGCTCTCTCAGAAGGGGACTGAGGCTTATGGAAAAAGTTTAGACAAGGTAAACGAAAAACAGACTCATCTCTAGGGGCTATAGAGCGCTGAATGTGTGTGTGTTTGAGTGTGTGGGAGGCTGACAGTACCACTGCCGTTGTATTTTCCAAGTAAAATGAGATGGATGCTTGCAATTAATTCTGCAGTGACCATTAGCTGAGGAGCCGAGCTGAGCAGAATGATCAGCGGGAAGTGTGAGCAACGCAGTGTGTACATTTCTGTGTGTGTGTATTTGTGCTTCTGCATGTGTGCAATGCTTTAAACACAGTTTGCTCGCGGTCCCTTTGAGGCCCACTGAGTCTTTACAAGAGGCGACTATATGCTGACTACAATGAATGAAACCCGACAGGGCCGTTCAACATCTGTTCCAGCTTCTGCCTGTTTTTGTGTATTTTTAGGCACATGCAAGCATAAAGTAAGTATATCATTATGGTCTATAGACTCATTTAGGACACAAAAGATGAAACTATGAGATCTTGTTTGACATTCAGAGCAGGCAAATGTGGAGGCAGAGGCAAACAGGCTGTCAACTCTAAAAATTAAAATAAAAAATAAAAAAAGGAAAGAAGAAGGTCCTGGGGGCATTTTCCTCAGGAAGACATTTCAATATGAACATGCATAAAATATCAAACTAATCTCCTGTTAAATCAGATTATTCATCATCATTTATTCAGCTAGGGATTCTAAATTAGAGGGGCGACAAATAGAAATAAGTGTAGATCTAGTGTTACCTCTTCATTGTGGCTACTTTAATGGAACTGTACATCAGTATACTATTGGTTGCTTCTACAGGGTTGTCGGTTTTGTTGCTTGGTAAGAATTAGACCATTATTTTAATTATATTTCCATAAGCTGCTACCAGGGATTGACTGATATGGGTTATCCAGGGCCGATGCCGATTATGGGAATCAATGAAGACAGATGGCCGATATTTGGAACAGCTATGCTCTATTAGATGTAATGTTTTAACAGCATGTGATAGCACAGAGCCTGCCATTCATAACTAAGCTTCTTCAATAATAAGGGTGACTATAACGGAATATGTAAAATAGAAATAGGAGTGATTAAATTAGAACAATCTCCTCCTGAGATTGATCAGTTTGTCTCCTGCAGTTACATCTGCATTTCTTCTGTTTTCTTAATTTTACACTATTCTATCACATATTTGCCCGCTGATGTCCAGATCTTATATTATTATTAATTATTATTTTCCAGAGTCTGTTTCAGGGTAATCTCTGGCTGCCTTCTAACTTAGCCGCTAGCCGTTAGCATAGCATTAGCCACTGTGAGAGCAGCTGATTTCCTGATTTGTGGCAACGGCTTGTGTTTCTTGTTCAATTTTTGCAGTCTTTGCTTGAGAGACATTTGTGAGACCACAAAGTGACGACAGACAGAGAGAGGTGGCTGCATAAGACCTGAAGTAGTCCATTTAATTCATCAAGAATCAGTAAATAAAAAAAAAAAAAAAAAAACGACACATGCTGATAATCGGAAAAATGCCAAATATCGGGCAAGTTGATAATCGTCTATCCCTAGCTGCTACTGTACCCCTATTCTGTACATTTACCTCAAAGGCTTTGTAATGTATGCAGATCTTAAGTCACAGGTAATGGCATATTTTTTTCAGAAATACAGTGTCCATAGACTAATTAGAAATGATGCTAGACTGGAGGGGTGCACAGCTCTGGTTGGCATTAGGATCCAATTATTTTTTGCAGTCTACATTATTGCTGGATGACAGCAACAGGGTCTTAATCACTGATGTAAATTACAGCCTCATATCCGATTGTGACCTGTAACTCAATGTCACATCATGTTTGCATGGCCTTTTGTGTTGATTGGCAACAATATTGATGTATCCTTGAAACTCACGAGAGGGCAGTGGGTTCTTAACTAATTACTCGCATTCACGGGCCAGCCAGTTATGATGCATGGGCTTTATGTGTCACTGTGATGCATCAACAGTTGCTGGATTAATTTATGCATTTTGTCACAAAACTGTGGCTGTTTACAAAGATGATTTTTGTGCGATTTATGTGTTCAGTAATGTAGCCCTTAATGTGATGCTTTATCAGCCATCAAATGAAAAAGCGCTGAAAAGACAAGCATTGTTTGATAATGAATTAATACACCAGAATAGGAGCTTTTCATTCTGCACAGTCAACTCATCTGTGTTTTGTCTTCCTTCCAGCAGCTGGACGGGATTTGGATGTGTGTGTTTTTTTTCTTACCCTGCGTGGTTCTGAAACTAGTGCCTGCAACAACAGTGCTATCACACACACAGGGGTCTGTTGGCCTGGAGGGGGGCGGCTGGCGGACTGACTTATTTTAGCAGGGAAGTTGACACACGAGTGAACTTGCAGTGCTAACAGAGCTAAAGGAGCTATCAGAGCAGAAAAGCCCAAAGTAAAACAAACAAAGGGCTCGTGTTGGGCGCAGGCAGACCGAGCTGACAGTGGTGGAGTTGGCACAGTAACTAATAGCACCATCCATATTCATGCTAAAGTGTTTCTTCCCTGGTTTGTCATAATTCATCAGTTTTTTTCTTGTGGCACACCAGTCTAGCAGCCCTATCTCATCTGAACACATGACAGGATGGATGCTGCATTGAAGCCCTTTTGAGATTAAAGTTCTGAAATAGTGAAAAATGGCCATTGCAATTTTTTGGAAGTTGGGTTTTGGACACTTGCTTGGATAAAACAAGCAGTTATTCACAGTAGACACAGGAGAAGCTGTCAAAAGTGACTTAAAAAGTGACACAAAATAGTTAATTTTCAGTCACACTTAACTGACTCAACATTCAATGTTATTTAAAATGCTTGCTATAATTAAGGAGCTTCAGGGAAGTTTTTTTGCTGCACACTCTCCACTATGAAAATACACAGAACATTGTTATGTTTCCATTTGTCTTATTTGGACTCTGGTTTATGCCCTCCTTTGCTTCTCTCTGTTGTCAGTTTATACTTCACGGTGTGCCCTTTACTTTGACATGTTTAATTGGTCCGCCTAAATACATTTGCAGATTTAGTGAGTGTTTGTGAAAAGGAATGCTTGGATAAAAATGTGCCCAGAAAAAGTCATCGCCTTTGATAAATGATGACCTTTGGCTGATATCTAGCACTCATACATTTGTGCACAATGGCAACTTGGGACTAGTCCATTTTTAGAGGTTATCTTGGGTGACTCTGGGCGATTTATCTACCCATGTGTGCTGAACTCATTTGCTCAGTGCTCACATTAATAATTTATGGCGAGTGTGAACTAAGGGGAGTCTCAGCTTTCTGGTTGTAAGCATCCTCTTCAGTTTCCTCCTTCCAGCCTTTTAGTTCTGTTGTATTTCTCCTTGCACACTACTTTAGATGAATTTCACATCGCGCTCTGTCACATCCGTACTCTCTTTGTCTGTCTTTTCCAATCCCGCTCTGTTGCTCCCGTTCTTTCATCTACTAGCTTGTTGTTCACTCCGCCTTGCTGTATTGGAAATACTGTGCTGTTGTGCTACTGTGCTTTGCCTGTCAGGAGAGAGTTTCTTTCACGTCTACCCGACTGCCGTCTTCCTGCCCAGGGAAACAGATGGATCCATTGGCAAACAGTGCCCATGTTTGGATATTCTGTTAACATTTCAGGTTAGAGGTGATGCTGATTAGACGTCCAGCTATGACAGTCATGCAAACTGTGATTTTTTTTTTTTTTTTGCAGTGTTGGTCAAAAATGCACAACACAGTGGGTTAGATTGTAGAACAGATAAGCATGCTGCTGGGAAAGGTTAGGTTCTGTGTTCCAGCAAGCTCAGGCATGGTGAGGCTAAATGCACACAAATAGTCATTTAATTGCTTGCAGCAATTTAGTTACAGAGTGAAATGATGTGATAGTTGTAGTGGAGTTGTTGATCCTGCCTTTCTAACGCAGGGACACAAAGGGCTGTGCAATTCCTGTGCACATTAGTTCACATCCACAGGATCAAAATAAGCAGTCTTACCAAATGCACGGCTTAAGTATTGCACATGAAGTCATCAAGTTTAATTAGCTGTGGAAGCCAAAATCACGAACGCAATTATGAGTCATTGTAGAGCCTCAGTTCAAAGGCATTATAGACCTTTGGACTTGACGCATGCGTATGTATGTGCGGTCTGTCTGCAGATTTTGCTTGAGTGGCTCTTAAATATTGTTATCAGGAGGAAATTAAAGCAGATCAGATAGAGTGAATCCACCTTTGTTCATGTCGTGGTTGTAAATGTTATTGATATTATACTTGAACAGGAGGTAACAGTACCAACAGGGCAAAATAAACTGATCTTGTTAAATAAAATCCTTAACCTGAGGTGTCATTGGGCTCCTGAATTGACTGCCTTTTTGGATATGATCATTTACAGCAACAACAAACCAAAAATTATACTTTGCTAAATAAACTATACACATACAATATACTAGAGCACAGAAGCGACTAAAGAAAAGCACCAACATGTGTTCATTGCTATTAAATTGTGCCTGTTGCTCCTGGCAACATTTTTGTCTTTCCATTCTCCATTCCAACCAAACAGTGAGCAAGGTCCGTACAGTAACATCCTCAATCCCAGGTTCAGAAACTTAACCTCCAGCTCTTATCCTGCTCCAACATGTAGGAAGCAGCATCACGGCTCAGAGAGGGTAGCTGGCTGCTGATTAATAAGCACTTTGACTCCCACACCATTGGACACTGAAATATAGACTGAATATTACTGGATGAAAGCCAATCCAAGCGAAAGCCCACGCTGAGGAGTTGTTGTTGCTATGTAATGGACTTTGCAGGCAGGATTCATTTTCCTAATCAAAATGACTACATCTAATGTAGTGTCCTGTATTCCAAAGCCCAGAAGCTATATCTCTAGCTATCCTTCCCTTACAGAGTCTCCTTGGGTCCTCTTCATCTAATGTAACATGGTCTCCATGTAATTAAAGGGAATGGGGAAAAGGTCATGTGTTGCTGCAGCATTCCCACATCCTTCAGGGGTCACACATAGACACATTCGGACACATTTCCAGAGACTTGTCTCATGCATCACTATAGATTAACTGTTACCAAGGTCGTGACCAATGCTGGAGGTGGAAAACAAATATCTTTTTTATTTTTTTTTATTGGCTTGTTTAACTGCAACAGTGGACTGTGGATTGATTTTGTCCTATTGGTTAAAAATAGTAGGCAGGGAAAGAATTGTCAGCAGAAGTGGTACTTGCAGGAAGAACGGATGAAACATCGGAACACTAAGAGAACCTTGATGATCTGATGGAGTGTAAGTGGACCCCCCCCGTCTCTCTCTCTCTCTCTCTCTCTCTGTATATATGTATATATATATATATATATATATATATATATATATATATATATATATATATATATTCAGAAGGAGGAACAACTGGCTGGGCAGAAGACTGGGTCAGATGATGAATTGACGAAGGAACTTTATTAGTTAGAGGCAGTGGGCAGGTGTGAATTGGTGGTTTTGGAACGATGACAGAGGTTAGAATTGTATGCACAACACAGAGATTAATAAGATGAACCTGAGGTGCAGGAGAAGAGGATGGAGCAGCTGTCTTCAGGACAGAAACATCTAGTTTTTGCAGTTTCGCTTTTTAGTCATGCCTTGATATATAGTGTTTGCAACTTGTCATATCGATTTTCTTTGTCAAATTATTACAGCTTCTCTGAAAACTCTGGCCCTCTTTCTTCCTCTAATTGTTCTTCCTTTCAGTATCAGTCTGTCCTGTGTTTGCCTCTTGCCTTGTGCCATAGTTCCTTCTTTTGCCTTGCCCCTCCAGTAATATTAGCACTGAGTCAGTCGTTTTTTTCACCCACTTAACATTTGAACATAGATGTTAATGTGCCAGCTCCTGGGGGTGCCCGCAGTCTCTTGATATGCATTTGCATAAACTGCACGTTCTAAGTGCTTTTAACACCCAGACCAGCGTGCCTTTTGCAGTTCTTCTATGAGTTCGTTTCTCATGTGACTTGGGTGTGTATTTCGGCGTGCATACTGTAGCGCCCGGCTATTCTGGATGTGCTCTTTACAGTCACATACACATGGTTTGATGGAGTTCATTATCACCGTCCTTTCGTTACTAATGCATACATGCATGCAGCTGGGTTCTTTTTGCCTGAATCGTGGTGATAGTACACTATGTCCTTGTTTCCTGCTCTACCTTAGAACGTGCCACCATGTAGTGGAGTAGTTGTAGCTTAGATTAACCTTCTTTACAGACTATATTTGGATAATTGCAAACATGTCCAGAGCAGATATGCACTCCACTGTCTCAGATCTTATTTCATTATGGTATTTTCAGTGGGTGTCACCGATTTATTTGCCTACACTGTAGAGACATCGGTGAGTCCTGATGCCCTCAAACTGCCCCCGAGTGACAGATAAAGGTTGTCAGTGAAACTTGCTGAATGGATGGAAACAATGGTTGCAGTATTTTTTCCAGGTCTACAGCAGGAAACAGGATGGGGACTCAGCAGAGGTGGTATTTTTTCCCCCTTTCAGAGATCGACATTATCAGTGACACTTTGCCGCCTCTCTGCGTTCTTACTGTCCTCCTCCACCCGTTCAGACATATCATGGTCAGAGGTCAGCTCACACGCTTCCACACAAACAAAAACAGTGCAGGAATCACAGATAGGAATTTCCTACAGCCTGTTATTGTCACTTCACAGGTTCAGTTGAGCAGCTCTGAGAAAGTGCCTTCTCAGCACTTCAGTCACTCGGCCTCGGCTTGCAAGAGGACCTTCCTTATTTTATTAGACAACTCAAGGAAAACAATTGAGATTTATGAGCAATTTGGCTGTGCGTACTCACATTGTGCTTTCATCCCCACCCCCCACTTTCCTCCTCTTCTCTTTCTGTGGAGTATTTGCAGTGTGTTGGAGGTCTTATGAGTCCCTGGGGTCATTTGTGGCCTGATAACCTCACAAAACATCTGGCTTTAATTTAGTGCATGTCACTCAAAGAACATGTAAGTGAAAACATCAGGTTGCAAAATTAACTGTCTCATAAACTCTTTATATTTATTTTTCTATGAAATATAAGCTTTCATTTCACATAGAAATACAGAAGGAATCAACATAATTTGATTTGAAAAACAAATTGTTCGCAATAATTGTATGTATTTGTGTTTCTCTGTTAGCCAAAAAAACCCCAACAATACATGAGCTCCTGATGTTGCAGATGTAGAAAATAACATCATAAATGTGATGTGAAACTGAGATCTTCGCAAAGCAATGCAAGTCTCCAATGATTTGTGTCACCTAAAAAGTAGTTTTACAACTTTTCTGATAGAAAAGAACCAACCAAATACTTTTACACCTAGGACAAAAGGACAAAGTCACATCATATCAGGCCATTAACTTTGATGAGAAGGTTTTATGTTGAAGAAAATGGTATGGAAAATGTCACAATGACATTTTTGGCTTATATTGGGGCATACAACTCCCAAGCTGCCCCTTATTCAAACCCTGTTTTTTGTGTTTGAATAGATGCTTTTCTTTCCTGCCAAGCTTAAACTGACTTCAGCTCTGTTATCCAGAGGATTTCGATGAGCACCTTGAGTACACGGCATTAAAAAGGCATGAAATCATGGGCTACTCTACCTTTTCTTCAAACATTTAGGGTAAGGAAAGAGTTCCAGCTTTTACTGACAGTGTTTATTTTTGGGCAGACTCGAGTGTTGCAACCAGCTTCACCAACCCACCTCTGGCAGCTTATGCAGCCCGATTGCAAAGGGAAAAAAAAAATGACAGGAAGAAAAGATTTTTAAATGAGGAACATAGTTGCAGTAGGAAGCAAAGCAAAGCACACAAAGCATGAATTGGTGTTTGTGTGTATTGTATAACACTTTCCTCTGAGGTGTGTTGAACTGTGTCCTGGGGCTGAATACACTCAGACAGGACTGACAGGCACTTTGCTTCTTTTCCTAAGACAGAGTCTCACCCCCAGGGGTCTTCTGTAGATTACAGCTAAGTATACAAAAAGGAAAAAGAAGGAGGCGCTTGTCTCCTTTTGTTTTGTGCATGTTTCATTTGGCAGAGGAATATATTTCCCTCAGACAGCTCAGTAAATCATGCATGCGTTTCCCGCATTTTCACTTCCATGGGAACTGAATATGTCAAAAAGCGATTTCCCACATGCTTCACCAGAGTCCGAGAAAAAAATGAGTCAGCATGGCCATCTAATCTCCCAATTCCCAATAAACCTTTTTGCTTCAGCGCAAACACACACATTCACACATACAAAGGCGTATTCCAGTACAGTTCCCGCTACAGTACCTCTGACAAAACTCCAGTCTGGCTCCTGTGGAGAAAAGGCCACGCTGGAAAATCGCTGTGGGGATCAATAAGGCAATTTTCTGTCGGGTCAGCGGCTGTCACGCAGGTTATTTACTCTGAGGAGGTCTGGGGGGGCAGTGATAGGCGGTGGTGGGGTTGCGTATGTTAGTAGACATATTGCCTTGCTTGCCTAATCTCTCTCTGAACACTTCATATCAAACAGCTCCTGCACTGTCCCTGAACAGTCAGGAGACACATTTCTGTCCCATGGCAGTGAGTCGAAGCTTAGAGAACGAAATTAATTTCCTTTGCTTGTTATAGTTTTGTATATTTAAAGATTAAGGATATGAGATTTTTTAGGGAGAGTTATTTGGTTGCTAAAGTCTCGGCAAAAAGAATGTAGCAAGCTCATAAAGGGACATAACCACACAGTAGCAGATGGCATGTCTCACTTTGGTGATCCAGAGTTTGAGAGTGATTTTAAGACTCCTTATGACACTTAATGCTTTGCATCGAGTACCAGATGTGGGTAAAGCCAGTGTACCTGGGAGCATGGCCTCACATCTGCTGCTGCCTGACTGTAGAAAGCCAACATCAGGAAGCACAGGCAGTTTGATTAAAGAAACGTTTAGCTCTGGGAAATTAGGATGGAAATTTTATAGATCAAATAACTAATCAAGAAACTAACCTGCAGATTTATGGATAAAATCATTCAAATTGGTAGTTGCAGACTTACTGCCATCCAGACTTTGCACTTTAATTATTCATTAATCCTCATACAGCGTTTCACTTTTGTCTTCTTGTCAGTTTAAGTTGAAAAAGAGGTTTCTCTTGTCATCTACAAATCTTTTTCTTTTGCATACTAATGAGCACAGAAATCACATGTAATCTATAAAGGCTTGAACTTCAAGAGACTTCTGGTGTAGAAGGGCTTGAATCTTAACAACACAAACATACTGTGGTTGAAACAGAAAATTCCAAGCTGTGATGTTTTCAATTCTCCAAGGATTAGCTGAAGAATTCAAGGAACTGAGCGACCTGACTGATCTGTGTGGGGGTCTGACATTGCAGAAGTGCCTCTGACCTTTGTGAAGAAAGCCAGGCCTTTTTTCTCCCTCCTGGATTTTCCTAATAAGCAAGAGTTGTGTGGGATTATGCTCACATATCCTTCCTCTTGTTTCCTGTACAATAGCAGATCCCTGCAGAGATGCAAGTTTAAAAGATTTATATATCCATCCTATATCTGCAGAACCAAAGATTCTATTCTTTGCATCTTAAGAATTGTAAAGTTAAAGTTATCTCCATCACAGAAGTCTTTGGAGGAACATAGAGATCTGAATTTTCACAAATGCGTCTAATGTGCAAATGAGTCACTTATAGTTCCCTTTTTATGCTTTCATGGCTCCAAAGGTGATTTATGCTACTTAAGAGATTGCAATGATGTATTCAAGGTGAAATGGAAACCCGAGATGATCAATCAGACTAATGAATACTATCATTTGTTACATGTATGTCAGTGGACATTTTGCCAATGTGAGGATAAAGATTACTTGTCAGATGTGGTTTTATAAAACCATACATACCCAGAGACAAATGTGTGCAGTGTTTTCGTTAATAAGTAAATTCAAACATTTAGATGATCACTTAAATGGTTGTCAGACATATAAATGCATGGTGGTTCATTACAATGGCTATTTTTCAACTTGCCTTAAAATGTAAACTGTGCTTTGACCTTGCCAACTGCAATTTATACGTCTTTGATTTAATGTCTCATAAGGGTACCATGCCACAGTAATCGCCATAATTGTTCATCCTGCCAAGTGTCAGTCTATTTTGCCCCAGAGCCAATAGAGTGTGCACTGTAATATGATTGCAGGTGAATTTGGAGCACCTCACTGTTTCAGATATGTCACCCCAGGGACTGAGTCAGGTCCAGGGTTTGTCAAAAAAGGGGACTTTATGGAAACTGTCTGCAACATATACATGGGGCGTATCGTTGAGCCATCCGATTTGACTGCCGTGCCCAGGAGAAATGTACTCAGAGCAGAGGCCCATCTTCTTTCCAATTACAGCAGCGGTGCAGGTGAAGTGGCCTATTTGCTTGTTGAGGCGCACAGGGCATGCTCGGCTAGCTGGGATGAGTGGCAGTGAGGACGGGGATAAGGAAGGAGGGTTTTACAACCATGCAAATGCTCCATCTGGTTACACGGAGAGAACGGTTAAGTTGTGTTTCTGCCAGTTAGCATCACACAGTTCTTACCATTTGCAGAGTCTGTTGAAAAATAAGGTCTGGCTCACTGCTAAGGCTAAAAATAGATGGTGAGCATGGAAATTTTACAAAGAGAGGCATGAAGGCATCGAGGTGTAGAACAGCTTTTTTTTGGTATGTTTTTGTTTCTCAACTTGTTTGTTTTTTTTTGGTGTTTTTTTTTTCTCTCTCCTGTTTTCGTATCTGCGTGTACAAACCCAACTGCTTAATTCCCTTTGTGTTTGTTTGTCTCATTCGAGGTTGTGACACTAAAAGGCTCAATGAGTAATGCCACATTTCCAAGTGTAATTAGGGTGTCTGATGAATAGTGATTTATTGTTTCATTCTTGATAGCGCTGGCTGCTTCTCTTTGGTGTATTTTTACCATGTTGTACTCGAACATGAGTAGCACATCTCTTGGTGGATTTAATTGCACGTGTCTGTCAAGAGGAGTACCATGACTTTTGAGTGTTTTTTTTTTTTAAATGTATGCTTTTGTTGTGTAATTGTAGGACAGCAGCACGTTCCAATGTTATTTACAGATCCTAGCTCAAAATACTGGAACCCCCTACTGTGGTTAGTTTTAGGACTTTCCTTTTGTGTTTTACTTGTTATTCATTGTAATTTTAGCTTTTTGCTTCATCTCAAACATCATCCACAGCAGCAACAGCAACTGATTTTATATTTATACTTAAATAGTACATATTTCATAGATGCTTTCACATATATCCAGTGCTCTTTGGTACGTACAGTGTATGTACTGACCTTTCTGTTCCAATTTTCCATCTTTCATGTACATCTGTGATTATGTAATAAGTGGTTGTTCAATCAAAATATTCTGTGATCCCTGGATGCTTATGACAGCAGAAGGGATTTCCTCTTTTTCTTCTGTAGCTTTGACTGTCTGTTTTGTTTTGTTTTTTGCTTATGTGTCTAATCCCCTCTCAGTTGCTGTCAATAATATTATTAGCCCAAATTACTTGTAGTTATTTAGTGGATGAGTTTTATGACTGTCTTCACCTATTTGTATGATGTTTTAGTCTCTTTGTCCATGGCAGTCCACACTTCCAGGACTTTAGTCTTGTTATTTGAAGCACAAAATCCAATTTGCACATTTTATACAATGTACAAAAATGCATACCCTAACCCTGCATACAGTATCTACTTTCCCTATCCAGTCCAGCACCAGAATGCTGTTTGCATTTGCTGTTTGTCAAACGCCTTAATAGTGTGTTTATGCTCTGTTAAAAGTGACAGATTAAGATACAGTGCAAATTGTTACAACACAGGAAGTTCTCTTTCTGGGTGAGAAAGATAAACGGATGAGTGATGTTTCGAGAGATGGAGGAGTAAAAGGGACTTGAGCAGATAAAACAACATTTGTGAATCAACAGAAGACTTCAGTGGTTAATGGGAGGGGGAACCAGCCAGCGATATCCAGCCTGCCTCTGTCTTTCACACAAACACAGCATTGCCTTCTTTGTGCCACTCCAGAGATATCTCTCGCTGGCACAGACGTGAACGAGGAGAGGCTGCACTTGTCTCTTGTCCGAGACAGAATCCTCACCTCCCCCCAACACCCAACCTCCTGTTGATGGAAAGTGGAGAGACAAACAAAGACGGGCATTGTTTTACTGTCTGCTCGGGGGGGAGGTGGTGGTGGTGGTGGTGGTGGTGGTGGAGGGGCTAACATGGCATATACCTCAAAAACAAGAATCGGGAGGAGAGAGAGCGAGAGAGAGAGAGAGAGAGAGAGGCCTCTGCATAAGCCTGACACTTAATGGGGGTGAGTGACAACCCAGTTATTATAGCAAGGCATTCTGGGAAGCTTTGTGGGAAGTGAGGAGGGAGAGCTATTCATAGGCCGTCTTGACCAGAGAGCCTCGTAAATGGGAAACAGTATCATTCTTTGTCATCACTCAAGTCATAGACGCATTCAATGCTTCAGTTGCCACTGAGACATTGTATAAGACGAGGGATGGTTGGTGATGAATTGGGGGGAAGGGGTGTGCAGGCTGGTGCGGGCCTGTGGGAGGCATCCCCCCACGGAGTCCCCTGTGGCCCCGGGGTGACGTCACTCGTGCTTTTGTTTCTGCCCCCGCTGAGCGCCAATTAGCCTGTCGCTGGCTGCTGCTGGAGAACAGGCTTTTTGTGCTCCACAGCCGAGCAGCAGCCGTGGTTTGCTCATTGACTTGTGGTTCACTCTGCATGCCAGATAGTCAGGAAACAGGACGCTGCGGTAGTAAGTGATAGTACATAGAAGCTGTCACATGCCGTTTGTTGAAATGTTTAGCTTGCATTCCTTCAAATGGCGTCTCAGTCTTTACTGCCTATATATACCATATTGCAACTATACTGCATCCTTTCATGCTTGATTTTGCTATTTGTTCAGGAGGCAATTACACAGATCTAAAGGGGACCAAAATCACATATAATTAGATGCTCTGAGAAAAATCACAGTACTGTACATTATCTGAAAAGGTGTGGCTGGAAAGACAGCTCTGGAAACCATCATCTTTATTTTTTGAAGCACCTGTAAACTGTCTGCACAGAGCTGCAGGCTTAATTTTAATGTCTGAACATTACAGATGCCGGTGTTATGTAACCCATTTATGCTCAGTCTCATACTCAAAAGCTTAATTTTGCATAGTTGCATGTCTGTGTGTGCACACTCAGACTCAGGATTATACAAGGTGTGGTTTTGTAATATTCAAAGACGAGATAAGAACAGGAGAGAGTGCAGGACATCTATCTCATGATTTGGCAGTGAGCGCAGCTTTCCAGCAGCAAGATTGGAGATTTTACTGAATTAATGGTTTTACAGACTTGTTTTTTTTAAACTTGCGAACACTTCAATATTTAATCTACAAATCTGTTTAAACCGTACAACAAATAGGATTAATAGAAGCTCGATGGTTAATGCAGCGACTTGCCGAACATAGTTTACAGGCTGGAAACCAAATGTTCAGACATAAAATGAACTGAAACCTGAAAGCATCTAGTGAAATAAAGAGCGTTTCAACAAGGTTTACAGGTACAAACTGAAATGCACAAGTTAACAAAAGACTAAGGTTACTTTATTTTAAAAGCACTTTACTGAATTATACAAAAATTCCACTGTCCAAAAGCTGGTGTGAGAGGCAGAGATGGTGCATCATGTGTTTGTGCTGGTGAACAAATGAGGTGAACAGCCTTAGCCCCCATTGCAGTTTCTTGTCACATCTGACTTTGGTTAATCTGCGGATTGACGGATGCTCATTCAGAGGACACTTACAATGGCCTCTCTTGGCAGGATTATGAAGGATGTGAGAGCACGTAGCTGAATGGGATCGGCTGAAGACGTTGATCCTGCTCACTTCTTTGAGGCTTTCGATGCCTGTCGGTCGCGCTGCCTTCAGCTCCCAGCGTGGAGCCGAATGTGGCATTTGTTCGGTGATACAGGTTGTCTTCTCTGGCCTTTTGTAGCCAGTGGACCTTGACACCTGTTTTCCTTTAGTCCCAAGAACAACATTGTGTTTTAGTTCTTTATCTGCTCTCACCTTGGTTCCATTACCCTAGAATGTGCTTCCGACTGTGCACAAAGAGAAGGCCATTTAGCTGAGCGACTGTCTCATTCCCCAGTGTTGTAATTGGCTTCCCTCTCTCTTGGTAGCCTTGATAACTGCACTGAAATCGAGGTTCAGTGGCCTTGTGGCGCTCCCGCCCTCGGCAACTGTGAATCATTGACAGCCTTTAACGTTAACCTCTTACCCTTGCTCAGAATTTGATGATAAGAGTTGTCATATCATGTCTAAGCTGTTGCTGGATTAAAGGTTAAAAGGAATCCAGCCTTGGGATTCTCCAAGATTTTCTGCTCAATGTGTCTGTCATATTAAAATAAATGAGATGCACATGAGTAAGACAACTTACAGGACTTCTGTTACTCATCTTTTATTCTTATCTAAAAACAACCATGTGATCATGTGACTGTCCGTAAATTCTGATTGTGTTGTTTTAATAACCTTGACCTTCTTATACAGTCGGGTTTCATCTAAGACTAGCAGGGGAGGTACCATCCAAAATGCTCAGGCCACCTCTCAGATCTCTGCTTCAGGCTAAATTCCTTTCTTTGAGGTGCTCATAAAATTTAAAGTAATAGTTAGATGTTTGTTTTATATCCTCCTAGCAAAGCTGACATGTTTATTTGTTTTGCCCCCTCAGTGCTTTGCTAGAGCCACTTCTCCTTTGTACCATTTTTAAGACGTACGCATCTGACCAGAAAAGACAATAAAAGCATAGAAAAGCCTTCGTGGCATAAATTTATACCCAAATAAAAACACACCTATTTGGGAGATAAAAACTGAGACAAAAAAACTTCATGCCTGCCTAAGCTAAGTAAGAGTAAATATAATAAATCCAGTCCCTTTAGTACCATCCTGCTGTTTTTTGTTGATTTATTCTGCGGTTGCATACAGTAGGCTACTGTTTGTTTACATCAATATATATAAACCTTAGATGACATGTCTACTGTACAATAGAGGCATATTTGAGACTTTGAACCATGTGTATCAGATGCGTATCAGTATGCTCTGGGTGATGACATTGCAGCTGTGGTAAAAACCTTGTGACTTTGTTATATCATCTGATATAAAACAACAGATTACTAAAAAGATAAATAACTTTATTTGAAAGAAGGTTATTGCATTTTTGTGACTTTATTTTCTGGGCAAAATTCCAGATGAATCTATGGCATAAGATGAATACCTCTTAAAAAAAAGACTCGCTAGCAAAAAAAAAAAAAGGGTGGCGATTTTTAATTTACGAAGACAGGCACTGTGTTTCTACCCGACATTTTCATCAAGTTTCTGTACCAACATTTTACTTGCAGGTTTGAAGAGTTTGATCTGTTATGCCATACGTGCACTGAAACTTTTGGAGTTTTCACTTAACTCGTAACCTCATATTACATTTTTCTTTCGTAGCGTTTACCTCATGTGCCCATATCCCAGTGTCGTGTTGAGTGACATACTGTGGGGTCTCTGGTGGTCTCCTGTGCAGATGCTGGTTCTTCCCTCGGTAAAGCAGTGCTGATTGACATCTTATTACAGGAACTTGCTTCTGTCTGACAGACCTATCAGGGAATTGAGAAGGTGATTATATGATAGGGGTCCCTGCACTGCCACAGGAATGCGCTTTTGTCTGTGAGCCATTTACAGTCCACCTGACAGGTTTTGTCAAAATGTAAAAGAAACAGCTGTGTAGAGACAAGATAGTTGGGGTTTAGGTAACCGTAGAATATGACACTACAGCATTAGACACCGGTGTGTGGCTTCAGGAGCATCTAACATTCACAATTATCAGACTCACAACGGATAGTTAAGTAAGTTTTAATAATGAGGCAGCAGAAACAAGGAATTATTGTTTTTTATTCTTCAACACTCGGTGCCTACACTGCCCACAATGCAACTCAGCAGCTGATGTTTAGTTGGAGATTTGGACCTGTTATTCCAGCAAGTCCACACCACCATTTGTGTAAAAATCTGAATTATATGTGTTAATTTTCATATGTCGCGGTCACTTTCGACGTGGCTGTTTTTGGTGCTCCTCAGTGGACACTCCGTTTCCTCTGCATGGTGTGATAATGCTTGTTTTCTAGGTTTAACTGCTGTCCTCAGCTTAGTCTCTCACAGCTGTGTAATTCAGCTGCTTTTTACTTTCCCATCATGTCTTGTATACCCCAACTCTAGGCCCTAATTAAGAAGTGGATGTTTCCCTTCAAGGCGTGAATGTGTATGTTTGCCTGCGTAAGTGGGTGTGTGAGTGTGTGGGAATGTACGCATTAGTGCTACTGAGATCCAGTCAGCATATATTTGTGCTACTGAACCAGATATGGAAGCTGTCGGACCAGTGCAGGTTTAAATAGGACCTGCCAGGTAATCATCAGTCCTCAGGTTTCCTTCTGTTTTTAGTTAGATACCAAATACAGCATATTGTTATAAATATGTGCATGGTTAAAATTAGAAGCATAGATTTAACCAGAAGCAAACCCCATAGATGGGACCATATACAGTCATGGTTTTGTATCTTTAGGCATTAATGTGATGATTCAGCTCCATAGCAGTAAGACAGAAAATTAATTAAATAGTTCTGTAAGCCTCTCAGGTACTCTGCTGATCAACCATGATAGATTTTTAGCATGCATGGTGATGCATGACACAGGCATGCTGACAACCACAGGTCGCTGCGATGCTAATTTTCTCTGTTTATATCCACAAACAGCATGCTCAGTCATTGCGTCATGTTGTTGCACAGCACCGGTCACTGGTCACTTCACCATCAATCACTGCAGCAAATTTTCCACTTGATCTTGCTTGAATTGTGTAGATCACTCACAGGCTTTGTACTGAAACATTTATTCCATTGGGCAACAATTTTGACATTCAGGTTATTGCTACAATGCCCAAAATTCACGGGTTAAATGTTGTCATATGTGGTGATTTTCTTGTTTTCCTTGAACCTGTTCACTTTATGTTTTACACTGTTGATTGAACAAAACACATTGTTTCAGTAGTTTAGGCTGTGGCAAAACTATGATTTGCACAGACTGTCTTTCAGAGATAATTTCTAGAAATGAATTGGTTTGCTGAACAATAATGGAAAATAATAGTTGGATGCTAATCAGTTCTTCATTTAAGTTTCCCAGAAAAACCTAGCCGACACCAGTTTGTTTGAACAACAAATCTAAATAGAATCATGAACAAAACATAAATTTCATTAAAAGTGGATTACTACCAGTTTCAAAGTACCAAATAACGATTTATTTTCATGAAAGTTTAGATTGTGGATTACAACCCCAATCTATTATTCACTGATCATAAAACCCTGCCCTTGGATCTGGCTCCTACGCAGACATGTTTACATTTAGCACTTACTCCCACCCACACACATGCTGGCCACCCTTTATCATTCCATTACCCCGATTAACTGCGGCCTGCAGCTTTAGCCGTATTGTGTTGGTGAGATGCCTCTATTGGTTTTGCTTGGCTGCAGCTTCACACACAAAGCATGACAAATGAGAGAGACCTCTCCCTCATTACCTGAACTGTAATCACTGTCTCCTCATAAGATAGCTGCCACACTGCATGCTCACTTATTGACAGCCTTAGCTGTCCCGATCAGCTGTCTGTTCTATCTATAACAGGTGTGGCCAAATGGAACAAATGGTTAACGTGATTGATTGATGCACTTTTGACCTCTCGCTGATTTTTGATCTACTTTACAAAACAAACTAGATCTCCTGGCAGACGAGGCCTTGGAAACGAGAGGCTCACAGTAAATTAGACACAGATGCACATGGAGATAATGTATTCACACATGCAAATACACTCAAATGTTCCATGAACCCGTGCATACTGTAGTCATCCGTCAAGTCTGTCCCACAGTAGCTGGCCGACAGCACGGTGAGAGTGACTTTGGAGTTGACTGTGCCAATTCATAGCAAGAGGTCGGCCGCTCCCTCATAGCCCGGATCCCAAGGGACGCCCCGGGCTCGAGTAAGATAAGAGCACCACTAAGGAAACTGTTCGGGGTTTGGCTACGTCTGTTTTTGGCTTGTCCTCTGTGCTCCCCCTGCTTTTCTGTTTGCGCAGCTTCAGTTGGTTGAACAAAGCTTAACATGATTAGGCAGAAACAGAGGAAGAAGAATAGACTTGGCACTGCTTTGAGTTGAGGCATTTGTCAGTGATCTTGCTGTATTGATACTCCATTAGCCATAGTTTGTGACTGTGTTGTTTCACATTAAGCTAGTTATTGTTGCAAGGATTTGCCGTTTGAAGCTCTTTCCCTGGAAGCCGCCAAGATCAAAGAACAGGATACAGTATAAAAATACATGCTGGCCTTTAAAACTGACCACTTGTGACATGGAAGTTCCTGTAACTATTTCCAAGGCAGTGATTAGAAAAAAAAATGTGTGCTTTTGTGTCCACACACTGTAAGTTTGTCTTTGTTTGGCCGCAAGCGTAGGTATGGAGCTGTGTTGGTTGGAGGCCTGCCCTGTCACAGTGATTAGTCATACAGACAGTGGTCGGCAGGCCACATTGCGTAATTTGGCCCAGATGTAGGTGGAAACCTTGCAGCCAAACGCTGAGCTGGAAGCTGTTACTCCCCTGATCCCCCACAACTATTGTTTCTCCTTTGACTTCAGCTCAGGGCTTTCTCATAAAAAATGAATTTCGGGGTCTCTGTGGTTAACGATTTGGAATGTTTGAGAAAACCTGTCTAAATCTTGGAATCTTATCCTGAGAAGTGCTCACAATAGCTTGCAAACTATTTGGCAATTTTGTTTCCTTGGGGTCATACCCTGTTCTGTGTTTTGCAAAAGCCTGACTGGGCTTGTTTTCTTGTCGTCTAGTTCCCTCTATTCCTTTCTTTCCCGTGATGATGAGTGGTGCTTGTCAAAACTTAGAATCACAAAGTGGGAAAAAGACCGGAAACGTTGTTTAAAAGACGACCACAGGTTCAGGCTGAAACTGAAAGTGTGCTGGATTATTATTATTTTTTTTAATCTCTCAGCAAAGGGAGAACAGTTCCAGGCGTTGGCATTTTAGTTATCTTCTGACTCTTTATCCCCTTTTCACTGCTTTAAAAGTTGCCTTTCCTTCTCTTCTCTCACTAGTGAAACTAAATGTGCATGACAGGAGCAAAAGGCAGGGGAGCGTGAATGTCAACAACTGATTAAACACAGTTTGGTTGTGCAGACTAAGTCACATACTCTGCTCATTTATATTGTCTGTTCATGTACTAGTGCTCCCTGAAATGAAGCATAATCAATTCTAATTGCACATTATCTACCACATCTAATTTGTGTCAGTACTTGACAAAGAAGTTCTGCTGTTTCGGGTCACTGTTCATATGTTTGAACTCCAACCTTGCTACACTCTTTGTCTGTACTCTGTATAATTTAACAAGACCCGGCACACGGTTCCTTTTTAGTTTATTGCTTTAACATATTTCCCTCCTTTGTGAATATTTAATAGAAAAATGCTTGGGAAGGAAGTAGATTTGCATATATGCATTGATATGCAATTCCCTTGAAAGTTTTGCCTTTCATTTGACCTACTTGTGTTATAAGGTGTGATCCTCTGCTGGTATAACTCTCTCACTGTCTGCTCTTTCTGATAAAGTCTTATAATAAATTGATTTGTATGCTCACTACATGACTGGTCAGCAGCACTTTTAATCTGTCACAGGGAAGAACTGCTACTCTACAGAATGGTGTGACAATTAGTCATCCAAAGGCTGCCAGCAGCGCACAGAAATATCAAGCTGATCTAAAAGATGCGTGAGAAAAGGCGGTATTTAAGAAACAGACAGGGACAAAGAGGATGATTCATATAGCAGAGAAAGAACTAAGGAGCAAATATCATTATGGACAATAAGGTGCAGTTTAGAAGATGAAGTACCTGCCGACCATTTGGTAAGCAATCTTAAACTAGAGGCTCACTCCAGTGACCACAGCAGGACTGTTTAAATCAGGGTTTTATATCGGCCATATGTCTGTGATAACACAGAGTAGCTGGCCATCAATTAATGGTAGCTCCAAATGACATATTACACACAAACCTGAATAGATTGACCAATAACATATGGCTCATTGGCTTATGTGGGAGGTGGCAAAAGCTCCCATTTACTTCACTGGCACTTCAGTGAAGAGCCCAGCTGCTGTGCATGAAGGATAAACAAATGCTAACTCTAATTTGCAAGTTCTTCATTTGACTAAATGGGCTGTGTCCTCCACCGAGGTTCAAATGACTGCCATATAGCTACAAATTTGTTTCCTGTGGGAAAATCTGAGGCCACACGGGGAAACCTCTCCTGAGGCAATCATTATCATTTGTCAGGTGCTTGTTAGGCCAACCTCGTAGCTGGAGCTGTGTGTGTCCTTGAGGCATCCAGTGAGCTGCCTGTCACCTCGACAGATAAGTCTAGCTAACCTGTTAGTTAAGGACAGGCGAGCTGGTCAGAGGTCATTAAAATGTAAACTCAGTACATTAGATAGAATCAACACCATGTGATGGATGTTTCACATCAGTTGTTCCTGAAATTTGCTCTTAGGACAACTCTATTCCAAGCCTGGCAAACAAATCATTATTTGACCGCACAGTGTTGCTCCAAACTAATTTCCTGCCTGCTGCACAACAAAACCTTGTTTTGACTGGGATCTTGTCTGGATCAGATATTTGAAAGGAGAGATAAGGTCAATAGAGGAGTCTTTAAAGCTTTGGCACACACTTCTAAACTAATCTCACTACTGTCTTAAAACACACAAACTCATTCTACTTTTATTCAGTGAGCAGAGTTTCTTTCTCTTCTTTTTCCCCTGAAGGGCTCACTACTACCACGCACAATAACATGAGCACCTCAGTGATATAGTGGAATCCAGCCTTGCAGTAAATGTCTCCTATCAAGGCTTCTAACAAGCGAGAGCCTCTTATATCCAAGGGATACCAAACATTCAAATTTTTTTTACATTTTTACAGTACAAGCAGCAGAGTCCTGGACTGTCTGGGACATGAAGTAGACTAGTAAACCGAGAAATGGTCCTCTTTCCTCAAGGGGCATGAGGCCAAACTCTGACCCCACCTCACCTCTTGGCCTCAGTGGTCATGCATGATACCTTTGATGAACAACAACAGGCCAGAGGTCGGTCTGTCTGTTGGGGACATTAATCAGATACGTAGAAGCAGAAAGAGAGTTTTGAGTAGAGAAGATAATGTCTGTCTGTGCATCAGAGGGAGAATGGAGATTTGTATAATTTTTATACATTTGAATGAGCACGTGTGGATGTTTTCCTCCCTCTGCTTGACTCTACATCAGTATTTTAGTCCATATGTAACTCTGTGTGTGTTCAGCCTTCTGCCCCGTGACTCTCCTTTCCACTTCACTCCCATCTCTCTGCTCTCCCAAAGGAGATGTGTGTGTGTTTGTGTGTGGTCTGTCTTCAGCAGAGAGAAAAATGCCTGTCATATTTTGGCCTGTAGACTAACTAGAGAACTGTTGACTTCCAAAGATTGCCTTGACAAAAAGCAAGCAAACAAAAAACATGAATAAAATCAAACAAACCAGAAGTATCTTCAGAGACCTACACTTCTTTGCTGCTCTTCAGTCTGTAAGGTATGAAGCAAGTGTGAACGGAAGAAATAGCTCGGCTGTTTGTCCAGCAGTTACAAATGTTACCAACCCGTATCTCTTCAGCTCATGGATGAAAGCAAAAGACCCTGGTTCAGAGTTATTAAGCTGGCAAGCCTAAATTATTGATATAATATTAAAAAAAAATGGCTAAGTGGTTGAATGTGACTCTTTAAAGTGATTTAATCCAATCAGCCAGACAGATGAGCTGATGACAGCAACATGCAGGGTTGCACAGAATGATTACAGAGCAGGGCTTCTTTTACTTCATAAACCATCTTTGGTGGAGAGCAGACTGCAGAGAGCACACAACCCCAACGATAGCCCAGTTTTGTTTTGGTCCATCATAAAGTTACTCATGGAATTACCATTAATTTACAGAGGTGACCTTCCTCTGGCTACATTTGTCATTTTAAACAGTGAAGGTAACGAGCAGCTGACTGCTAAATGTTTCTTGTTAATAGTATTAGTTTACAGTTTACATCTTGTACTTGTGCTATGGTATTTTATTTTTCTTATTTATTTTAATTCTTATTTTTTCTAGACACTTTAAACACTTAAGATACTTTACACACTGGGATGCTTCACACATGCATGTTGTACTTTGTATTCTTTGTTATTTCTATTTTACTACTAACCTCTGTGTAATTGTATATATTCCACTAACCTTTGTTTATTGTTTATTGTACTGTGGCAAAATAATTCCCTCTGGGATGAATAAAGTAGATCTTATCTTATTTTGTCTTCTTCTTCTGTATGCTGATATTACACGTTGATTAACTAATCAGCTTTAGAGATTGCTCTTTTAAAAAAAAAAAAAATTAGATAGTTTTTTGACAGTTACATTGGTGTTCTCATGCTTCCCTGAGCTTGTAAGCAAAGACATCTAGTTTCCAAAACTCTTTATCTGAATCACTGCTACAAATTCAGGAATGTTTTAAGCAACACCACGTGATCTTCAGTATCATCAAAAACATACACACCTTTGTCTAATAAACTGATGGAAATTGTAGTGCACAACAGATGCCACCAGATGTCTGTTGTGATAGAAGCAACTGGTGGAACAAGTGGGCAGCCGAGCTGAGAAAGATGATGAGTGCTGGTGGGGATAAAGAACGCCCTGTTTGGGACTATTTTGCGTTCAGATCCAGTGATCTAGGCAGAACCAGCAAGGCTGTGTGCAGGAGCTAAGCACAGTTATGTACTTTGTTAAAGTCTTGTAAGTCTTAAAAAAAAAAAGATACTGCTCAAGGCTTATCTATGTTTTAATAACTTCCTATCTGTTCTAGAAGTTTGAATTTTAGAAAAATGTAAATGAGAAAAAGCAGACAGCCAATATAATAAAGAAGAACCTAATGAAAAGCCTTTTGATATCAGCGTGTGATGAAGGCTGCCCTTCCACCAAACATAAAAGGAGACATTCAGTCTTTTGTGTGTGCGTTTATGTGTATGTACGTGTCAGGACAACTACTCATCTGTTGGCTGTGGTATCTGAGACCGGCATGCTGAGGCTGGTCATATGACTGTCAGTGATGAGTCAGAGATGACAGTGGGAGTCCTGCTGCCTGTCTGACTGGCCTCAGTGCGACCCTGGGGCAGTGATCTGCCCCGCTGTGCCAAGTCTGCCGCTCTCTGTTGCTGTTCCCCCATTAGCTTTAGTGGGCCAGTGGACCTTCCTACTCATCCAGCAGCATTAGTAGCATAATGGAGGTCATGGTTGGGGGTAATTTAGTGAGTGTGGTGGCAGATTGTTTGTGTATGGAGGCAGCATATGTGCTGGATAGGAGCGCTCTTGTTTGTGCGTGTATCTGTTACCTAATGTATCCAGACATTTTGGCATCATTGCTTGGATAACTGAAATACAAGGTGGTTGCATAAATTAAAATGGCATCATAAGTTATATATTATTAGCATTTCTATCTGTGCTGTTTTTAGTATAATAATAGTAGTAGTTATGATAGTTTTGTAGATCATTACTGTAATTTTAGCCTGCTGTCTCTGTTTCAGAGCACAAATTATACAATACTGATACATTGAAGCAATTGGAATTTTAGATATGGAAAAAAATCTTGACGGTGCCCCCCTGCTGGTCAGACAGTACAGTATCTTTTATATTTTTAATATACTAATTTCTTCCTTATCTGCCAACATGTACAGTAGGGGTGGGAATCAACGATATTATCACACTACGTTCCACAACACTGGTGAAACAATTTGATAATGGGGATCCATTTAGAGCATCTGCATGTTTTATTAACATAGAAATATATATATTATAAATATATATATTTCAAGTCATATGATATGCTATTGTACTGATATTTCATCCCAACACAAATATCTACATCAATATGCTATTGATGTAGATGACTTTTTGGTTGTAACAAAGCATCTAGATGAACTTGTTGTTCTATTAAATTAATTACATTGCGCTTTAAAATCGAAACTTGTGTTTCAGCCGCGACAGTTGGAAGGAATACTGCAAGACACAATGATTTTCAATTCAAAGTAGGAAAGATCTGCTATGCAGACATCCTCAGTCTATGCCTATGTCTGCTCCAGCAGCAGTTTGGCTTGGAGGTAAAGAACCAGGTCGATAACTGGAGGTAGGTTTCTGGTACAAATGTTTGCTGGTATTACATCAGTTGTGCTTACAATCCTGGCTGAAGTTCCCTTGAGTGAGGTATTGAATCTTAACATGCTCCAAGGGCGTTTCGCTGTGGGAGACCTTCTGCTCTGAAATGTCTAAAGAGATCTGTACGTGTAGTGAGTGGGCTAATATTTCATTGCTCAGAAAGATATGAGGAAAAAAAGGATATGCAAATATTTAGTGATTTCAATCTGTTCGCCACTGTTGATGAGCCTATAAATACTATCACATAATTTTTCAACCGTGGGGTGTGTTGCTGCCTTTAAAGCGACCCTCTGGCAGAGAATAGATGTAGCTTTCCACTCTGCCACTCACTCTGTCACATGGCTGCCATTTCCTCCTCAGGGTCTCCTCTCTTGAGAGCTGGCCTGTCAGCCGGAGACAATGTGGGTTAGAGGTATGAGATTTGACTTGGATATGGAGGAGACAGAGGAGGAGAGAGGCAGCAGAGGGCCACTGTGAGGTTATCTGCTAAAATGAGGATGATTACTCTGCTGTGCCACGCCCACCAAAATTCTTTGTGCCGCAGCATGAATTTTGTTCTCCTTGTTTTTTTTTCTTAAGGTACGCTCAGAGGAGTTATTATCTTTGGACACCTCTTGAATGAACAGTTTTTGTTAATGGAAGTGAGTTGGCCTTTTTAGTCAGCAGAGCACACTGTGGAAGTCTTTACCTATTTAACCTTTGCCAGCTCTGCGCCCAAGTGGTGAACCGTGAAGCTGTAAGGTAGTGCCTCTCCGAAGCATTATCGTTATTGTCCTTGCAGCATGTACTGACTGTGTCAGATGTCGAAATCACTATTGCACAATTTGAGGCTTCTTCGGCTAATCCTTGTAGACCGAACACACACACAGATTCACACACGGTCTCCACCCAACACCATAAACAATCATGACTCTGGCAGTCTATTTAGCTGATGGATATGGTATTGACTTTATGGGCTCTTGCTCTAGCTGCAACGGGCTGACATGGTTGGTTTCCTGCGTTTGGAGGGAGTTAGCTGAGGTGAATGGATTGACTTGCGTATCGATAACTCTCTCTTCGTGTCTGTGGGTGGATGTTTTATGGCCGCAGGAGGATAGGATGTGGAGGTTGGAGAGGAGAGAACTTGAAATGAAAATCTGGCCTGTATCAGCTGGAGAAGTTTAATTTCTCAGCGGAGGATGATGAGCAGACTTCAGCACTTCGGAGTTGGAAACAAATCACTCACCTCATTGGCTTGTTTTTCCACATCTGACTTTTTGCAGAATTTCTGAATGTTTACATGGAAGTGAGATTAGACAAAAGGAAAATTTAACAGTCCCTTTGGGCAATTTGCACGTTATACACACTACTCTGTACACTTTCAGACATTGCCTGTCATCAGTTTAAAAATGGTGGTATGGTAACAACTTAAAAATTAAATATCTGAGGGTTTATTTCAGAGTTCAACTTGTGTAACCCTGTCATGACTGCCACAGACTGCTCTGTTGACATTATGCCAACAACATGCATTTGACTCCAGAAGGTCATGTACAAGTAAAGTTGTGTTGTTTTTGAACTGATCCCTCTCAAGAACTGACCCACTTTTGTACTTTTAGGACTCAGATTGTGTCTCAAAAGAGAATTCATTTTTCACTCAGTTTTGCTTCTGTTGTTGTTTTCTGTCTGGCTTTGCTAAAAACTTCACTAGTTGGCATTTTGTTAAAACACTCAGGTGCTGGCTAAGGCCTCTGCTCTAATATCGGGCACTTACTATGCATTTGTCTGAATTCCGTTGTGTCTCCTTTGTAAAGGTTATTGATGGAGGCAGTGTAAGTGGCTGCAGTGTGCAAGTGAAATGGCCTTAGCTTTTGTTTTCTCATCTCACACAAAGCTCTTATTGGATCAATTAGAGCCCCTTATATAAAGGTGCTCAGTAACTCATGATTTAGCCAGCCTTCATTAGCTTATTGGGGTTGTAAATAGGCTTAGCCTGTGAGTGTGTGAGTTTGCTGGGATTAAGGGCAGCATTTTTTCTAATCTTTCCTGCTACTTATCTTATTGACATTTTCAGTTTGGGCAATTGACACACACTTAAGGTTGAGATAAGTAAGAAATATTTCCTTCTAGGCACAGCAATGGAAATGTGGAAATATATTGATTTGTTATATCTGCCATTTTTGTGACTTAACCGTTCAGCTGAATGTAAAGTGACAGGAAATCATATACACGTAAAACCGATATACTATACACTGATCGGCCGCAACATTAATACCAAAAACAGGTGAAGTGAGTAACATTGATTGTTTCAGTCCAATGGCATCTGTCAAGGGGTGGGATATATTAGGCAGCAAGCAAACAGACAGTTTTTGAAGTTGATCTGTTGGAAGTAGGAAAAATAGGCAACCGAGAGGATCTAAGTGACTTTGACAAGGGGCCAGATTGTGATGGTTAGACAACAGGGTCAGAACATGTCCAAAACAACAGACCTCGTGGGGGGTTCACAGTATGCAGTGGTTAATTCTTAGCAAAAGTGGTCCAAGGAAGGACAACCGGTGAAGTGACATGGGTGCCCAAAGCTTACTGATGCACAGGCGGAGAGAGGGCTGCCCTGTGTGAACAAAAGACACCTTCAGGGGTCTTGTGTAGTTAATGCCTTAACCAGAGTTATTTTAGAGGCACAAGGGGTTTCAATGTTGTGGCACAGCAGTGTATTTATTACCGTTTTTCAGTAAACATGAAGTTAGAGTGAATTTTGTCTGGATGCGACTACTTTTGTGTCTTGGGAGAGTCACCTGCCTGCTTCTCAGGCAGGCTCAGATGTGCACAGCACGCTTCAAACCAGAGACATACATGAAAGAACCTGAGACACACTCGTATACAACACACTGCACATGCTCACACACCAAAGAAATAGAGTGTGAAGCGATGTCCTCTGTGCCTTCGCATACAGAATGGTTTTCTGTTGGGTTGGTCTGTTTTTCCGCATGAAGAATATGGTGGCAGAATTTAGAAGGCTACACCTGCTATTTCATGCATATTTAATTCACATTCAGTATAAGGATGAGATCGGACTATTGATTGTGGCATCTATTGATTTGACGTGTCTGTCAGGTATAAATTAACTCAAAACAGTAATATCCTACATTCTCAAAAGCTGTATCTTTTTCTGTCAGTTAATTAAATATATGGTTGCAAGATATAAAATCTAATTTACCGATTTAGATAAACATTTAAAGTTACAAACATCATTTTGATTGACAAAGTGTTGTTGGTAATTGCATTAAATTAATACTGTGTGTAGTTTTAGTTGGTTTTACACTATATTCAATCTGAGGTAACCTAATGAAATGGCTTAATAACTTATTTTTTCTTCACCTTAAGTGCGGGATTTGAAATCTCCTATGCTATCTTAACATGCCTGTACAATTTTAGACTGCTAAGACTGGTTTTTAAAAATACCTTTGATTGTAGAGGTAAATCTAATTCCTAATTTTCATAAAGTTGTCAAAACTCACAAATGTTGATGCAAATTGTCTTGTGTATATATTTTTTTGTTGGAGCCAAACATTATTTTTCAGAATATCATTTATCAAGTTTATGATATTATTTATATCTGCAGTGTCTCAGTTGGCAGAGAGTTAGTTTTATACGCTTCGATGTGGTAAAATGCACTCTGAGCAGCAGTGCGCTAACTAGTTTTTGCTCAGCTGAGATGCAGTAAAGTAGGTAAGTAGGCTAATGAGATGTGACATGCATGATCAGATAAACAAGCATCCACATTTCCCGTCTTTATTGTTTTACCTTGTAAATATTTAGAAACAACAGTCATTGTTGCAAAAATGCCTAAGGTTAAACACTTGTGCATGGGGATCATGTAAATAAATGGCATGAAAACAGTAGACATCTGTTTTTTCACTTTATCTGAAAACCAGTTGTTTCATCTGTGTTTTAAAAAAAAAGTCATCATCAGGTTGTCCTTTGAAACGTACAGCTGCTGGGCGCTTTTATTGCTTGCAAGGAAACAGCTACAAATAATGTATAGTACTCGGTTTGCTCTATACATAAAATAGTGCAGTTTTACTAGGCGTTTCAGTACCTTTATTGAAAACTGTTGTCTAGTGAAAGACATTAACCTGCTTAGATACTTTGATCAAGTTTTACATCAGTACTATAAATGTCACATTCTGGAGACATGTTTATCTCATTTTCCCACAATGAAAGAGTTATCTGGAATATTCCAGATCATAGGTGACGGGCCTATTATCATCCCCAGCCCTCCCGTCTCCTGCTGTGTATAAATCCTATATATTGCCGGAGACGTATTTGGACAGCCTTCTTGAGTCTAGTTTATGCATCAGTAAGAAACCACACAAGCTGCCCGGCCCCTTGTGTCAATCACATCTGCACTCGCTGACTGGCTTTCATCTGAATCTTTTATAGTGCAGCCGACATCAAAGATTCACCAAAATGATAAGTGCTACTGTGGCCATTACAGCCCATGAGATGATAAAACATTTGTGACAGGCATGAAGCATTTTACACAAGAGCCTTTACGTGACACAAAGTCTCTGTCAGTGAAATTCCTTTGTGTGTGTCAATATGTCAGCAGTTCAGTCAAGGTAAGCTGAGGCCAGGAGGCAGAAGGCATGAGTCAGTGCAACACCGTGATGGGAGGAGATGCTGATTTCAGTTGGATCAGGCAAATAATCCATTATTGTCTGTACAGTAAAGGCTCAGTTTCTGTATCTTTTGAGATGGTTTTAAAGGCTGATGTGTTGGTGCGCACGCTGTGTATTAGTAGTCCAAATGAGATTAAGCCAATTCAAAAAGAGCTCGTTTATTGTGTATAAACTCCCACCCAACCACCCCCGCTCCCCATAGCAAGAGAGGCTTTTCATATCCATTTCGAGGAAAGAAAAAAAAAAGTGGGTTGAGAATTAGCACACTTTTTGAGATTATACATTAAACACACATTTACTTGCATCTTCCCCTTTTTCCACGCTTTATCATTTGAAGTGGCTATGAAATGATTATTGTAGATGACATGAAAGGGTGCAAAGGCTTGGATCTTTATTTTTGTCACTTTATTCTCTTACAGGAAGCTATCCAATGTTATGTCTCTGAATGTTTCGCTCTGTGAGACACAGAAGTAGCATAGCTGCATGCAAGAAAACCACAGCAGGATTAGACGGTGATGTCAGAGCATTTCCTTCATTCCTAGTTACTCCCATCCCTCCATGGTTACTTGCTTTCCGCTGTCTACTCCCTCTTTGCACTCCAAATGTTGGCAATTTGTCCATATCTGCTTTTGTGATTCAGAAAAGCTGACATCCCACACTGTTTACCTCCAGCCAAATCAGTCTCATATGGACACAGAATAAGAAAAAGAGAGAGTTTGTGAGGGGACAAACGGGCCGTTTGTTCGTTTGAGGGGGCTCTCATGGCCCAGGCAGGAGCTTTGTGATGCAGAAGTGGAAGTTCAGCCCACTGCAAAGGCACCAGCACCCTGACATTTTGACTAACAAGGGAGAGTAGCCGAGGAGAAGGGATGAGGGCGCTCATGCATGCTCATATCGCATCAGGCCCGTCTTCAGGCCCTGCAATCTTGCGCAAACAAACATCCAGCGTGAGCCAGAGATGGGCCACAGAGAGGCCGCCAAGCTCAATTTAATTTGTGTTTCATTTATAGAAGTGCGTGCTGTGTGGGTTTTATTGGGCATCTGTGTGTGCAATCATATGTCTTTAATGCATCTTCTTAAGGTTCAGACTCTGCTTATATGCAATTACGCCTACTTATGTTTTTGTATGTACGGTAGGGAGTCTGATGCGTTGCATCTCTAAGTAAGTGAAACATTAATGTACTATGCATGAATCAGTGGAGCCTTTTTAGGGCAGAAAAACAGAAAAGGCATTGGAATGCATCCTGCAATAGTTGTTTGGTTATTTGTTTGTGGTCCAGGACTGTGTTGACTTTGCAAACAGCCTGGATCAGCCCTTATATTTACTCAGTGCCCTTCTGGACTGTATATTCCTTGAACACAAACAGCTTTAATATAGGTCAAATGAAGTCAGTGCCAAAACCAAAGGAGACTGTGTGGCTGTGTGCGATTGATAAAAATTGAAGTGGGAAGGGAAAGCTGAAAAGAGACAGAAAAGAAAACCACAATAGATGTTTTGTATTGTTGTAAGTACTCGATTTATTGCAGAGAAAAGGATGTATGAAGTTACAGCTAATGAACTGTGTGGTTTAAACAGCATCTTACAAAGAAAGTCAAGTGTTAAAATTCCTGGAACAGACGGGGGAGAGAAACAGCCTTAATCAAGATAGGGCTGCTATATTAAGCCATGCCAATATGATTTCACACCACCATAACTCTCATGGCAGCCAATGACGACAACAAAACACCTCAGGCTGAACAATCAATTACATGCTAATTAATGCTGTATCAGCAAATCTCTAAAGTCTAAATTTGAGCCATGATTTTTCTACTCATTTCTGAAGAAAGGAGTCTGGAGCCATTCATTAACACAATAATTCATTTTTGCAGTTTTTGATTCAAGTACCACTTGCTTTTGAGTGTGAATAAAAATGCTAACCAGTGCTTTTTTTCTTTTTTTTTTTCCTCCTGTGTCTCCAAATTTGCTGCTTCCATGATTGCTGCCTGTGTGGTGCCATTTCAACAGGTAATGTGATTTTTTTCCCCTCCTTCTTTCTCTCTCTTTTTCTATCAGCCTTATCTGTGTTATTCTGAAAGGTTTTGGCCTGCAAATAACAGTGTCAAAGACTGCAGTAATGGCAGTTATTTATTAGGTATGACCTCACTGCAGCTCGGGAAAATACGTATATTATTCCGCAGAAGTGTCTGCTGGAGAGCTGCGCTTAAATCGTTTCCTGATTTCTCAGGACATGCAGAAAAGAAAGTGGAGAAAATGCATTTTTTGGTAATAACGTCTGGGGCAGGGTGGGGTTGAAACAACAATAATGTGAGTCAGCGTCACTTGAGTTGTATAAGCTTTGCTGTAGGAGTTTCCACAGCATTATTAAGGCGTTCTGTTTTTTTGGGCTGTCTGTCCAAAAAGCAGAAAAAATTTTTAAAAATACACGTCTGACTGGAGCAGAATCCAGCGGTTGCTTTGAGTTGAAGAGGGTTAGATCTGCCTGGTCTGCGTGGGGCTCACTGAGTACGAATAACCTCGCTTTAATCCCTTGAGGCCCATCTGGTGTGTGTATCTGCATGTGTGTGTGTGTGGAAGTGCATGTACAAGGATGCCACACTGCCCTCATTCACAACTGTCCATATTTCCAATCCTCCGGCGGCCCGTTGCGCCAGCTTTCTCCCGCTGCCATGTTGTTGTTGTTGTTGATGTGATCCTTCCTCTCTCTCTGCCTCTCTCCTCCTCCTCTAACATTTTATAATCCACCCGTTTCATTGTCTTAAGCCACCGATGATGTGAATCGCCCTCCTCCAGTTACATTTGTTCCACTTGACCCCATTTCCCTCTTGACCATGCCCTGTCTCCTCCCTCTTTCACACCCTCTCCTCTCTGCTGCTACCCCGCCTCACCACCTGACATGCTTGCTTTTTCCCCATCGCGCTCCATCGTGTGATAAATAATTGAAATAATTGTTCCATATTTTTTTTTTAATCTGTGAGCCGGTCTTAGAAGGATTTGGTATTTGTAGCTGCAATAAAAGGGCGTGACATGATGGCACACATCTAGGATAGTGGCAGATAATACGGCACCTCCAAGCAGCTGCCTTTCAGATTTGATCTCTTTGGTGTGTGTGTGTGTGTGTGTGTGTGCGTGTGTGTGTGTGTGTGTGTTGGTGTGTTTGCCTCTGAATTGTGGCTCCTTTGCCAGCTGTGCAGTGACTGACAGTGACTCTTCTACTGTAACTGTTTACAGGTTATTTAGAGGTTATGGTTTTTTTGCAGCATATGCACGTTTTCCTCCACAGAGCATTTAGGTTTCCTTGTGTGTGTGTGTGTGTGTGTGTGTGTGTGTGTGTATCTGTTTCCCTCAAATCTGCTTTCACCCCTATTTTTTTTTTTTTTGGCTCAGGCTCATATTTTTTGTTGTTATTGCATCATGAATGTCCTCAGGGGACTGCTAATGCTCTCCAAATGTCATAATGTGACAGACCCTGTTACCCGAAATGACTATCTAGTGCTACTGCTGAATGCATTATACAGTATATATGCACTTTGGGATGTTGTGCTCTTGTCTATTTGTGTGCCGGCTTTGTCTGAACAAAGAAGTGTCATCTGGACCGGGATTGTCCTTGAACCAAATACAACTCCGGTAACTTGTCTCTGCGTCTGTCTAGTGTTTAGATGGAGGGTGGAGATTATGAACTGATTAATTTGCAGGGGAAGATTTCGGGGGGCCAAAGGAGAGGCGATGGCAGTGAACTAAGAATCTGGGATTATCCAGACTTAATGGAGGGAATAAAGCGGCCTATAGATGGCAATCCGCTTTCCATCCGTGCAGATTTCCGTCACATTGACGTGTGATGTTGCGCTGCAGGAACCCTACTACCGAGCGGGAGAGGCCTAATGGCTATTGTTTGATATTTACTAACAAAAATGAAAAAAGTTCTGATATAACCAGGTGATGTTGGTTTTACAAACACCGCGGTTTAATGTGGATAGGACTGATTTTGTGTGGGAGTGATGCATTTTCAATAGAGAAGTCAAGAAATTCCTGGCTCAGAACAGGCCTTTTGGGGAGGATGATGGGTAAGACGGAACAATTGTAATTTGTAATCGAAATCGCAGTTTCGAACAGTGCAATTAGCAAATCGAAAAGGCCACAATGTAGGACATACAGGGACATATTAAGTAATGGCAGGACTGCTGTATTTCAGTTTTACTTATTTGTGCAGATCGAAACTTTTAGGCTTCTTTGTGCTTGTCTATTGATCAGCGTATACTATATTGTTCAATCATGCAAACTGTGGTTTGACTAACAGAAGCCCTGTCTCAATATGTAACAGCCACACCTTGCACAGTTTGCAGCATGTCTGACCCAGAGTTCAAACTCATTCATTACATTCTCCGGACTGTGAGGCTTTTGATGGTGTCCACATTCATATGTTTTAAGTCTATCACACAGGGAATATTGAACTGAAGCTTGAAGGCCTGAAAAAATTATAATTGCAAAGTAAATTGCAATTGCTATGTAAGTCAGAAAAATCTCAATTAGATATTTTCCTCAAAGCTCTTTTAGCCAAACTGGCTACACACGACGCAAAGCATGATCAATTAATGGCGGGTCTGAGTTACCTGTTTGACTAGGTCTTGGTATTTTCCTGTTTTTTCCATTTGATAGACAAAAATGTCTTCTATGCTTCAGTGACTCAAATCTCATTTAACAAAACTGAAAAAATTCCTCCATACAGGAAAAACCCTGGAGGTGATTAAAGAAGTGCTGCGGTTGTCATGACTACAGTCAGATATGATAAGGGAATTCTTGTCAGAGGTACAATTTTAACCCTTATGTTTCAACACAATTCTTATGTTCTATAAGAAGAGAACAGACAAAAGGAGAACATAATATCTTGAATTTCAACCTACTTCCGTCCAAATTTTAACCCAGAAATCCATATTGGACAGGTTTGTATGTAGGACTTCTTAAAGGCATTCTGTCCATTGTTTATATTTACTAGGAAATTCAATAAGGTAAGAACAGCTGTCAGATGTGATGGAGACCATCGGGTCATTTTTTTAAAATGAGAAATGCATTAAATAAAGGCTTGTTTTGGAAGACCGTGTTGCCAGAGGCAGATGCTGTTTCTATCAAGTCTGCCTATGCGAGACTAATCATCGTTTACCCTCTTACTAAAAATCACATTACATATGGAAATCACAGATACACGGCATGATTTTTGACTGATAATACAATGGAAAAAATTCATATCAACCAAAGTAATAATCAACTGTAAGAGGGACGAAAAAGACTTGAGTTGCCAAAAAAAAGGCTGTTTGCCAATATGGCAGCACTTTGGTTATGCTGTCTTGAGCCAATGTTTGTTTTATAGGCATTTTTATTGTATATGCTAAACTGAAAGCTTTGTGACACTTGTAATTTAATTTTATTACACCTTTAAAGACAACAAATACACAATATCCTCAGTCTTTTTAATTGTGTTTTGTGCAGCTATCAAATTTGGATGGCAACTTTGCCATAGTCCTTTTTTTTTTTTTTGAGGAGCATAAAAGGGCTTTAAAAAAAAAAATAAAATTTACCCTGTGTTTGTAACTTTGGTCGTTGATGGAGAAGGTGAACCAGAGTGAAAAATCCTCCCAAAGCGACGAGACTCATGTTGCCTGCGTTTAACCGGAGTAAACTCAGCATCCATGAATCTCTCACTGTCATCAATCAAAGGAGTCCCGGGTCTGTCCTGTGTGTTGCTTGACTTTGAGGTTCCGGCTTTCAAGGTTGATTATACAACAGGAAGGCTCCTTGATAAATGAACTCTCGCTAAATTGATGAGTGTTAATAAGCAAAAGCAGACTGTTGACCTCATCTCCTGCAGGCGTAACACTCTCTAACTAAATGGGTGTCTGATGGTTCCAGCGGTTTCCTCATAGTGCTCCCTGCGGTGGTGTGTGTGTGTGTGTGTGTGTGTGTGTGTGTGTGTGTGTGTGTGTGTGTGTGTGTGTGTGTGTGTGTGTGTGTGTGTGTGTGTGTGTGTTTGTGTGTGTGTGTGCGTCTTGGGGGGGTGAACAATGGGTGGGTGGTTTGTGTTAAGATGCTTGCATGTGTTTTTAAGTTGCGTGTGGGTGGTTTAATTTGTGTCTGTGTGGATCTGTGCATGTTTATGTGTATGTTTTTTTCCCCCCTATATTTATGTTCGTGCAGCTGTGTGTGTGTGTGTATGCACAAAAAAAATGAAAAGCTCAAGTGGGTGTCGTGTGAAACGCAGCTCTCTGCAGCTGGCCCATGCATGCACACCCTGGGGCCAAAGAATTCAAAGCAATCCATCGTTTTCATGTCAGGACTCCTTGAAATCCACAGCGAATGCCCTTGCAGGTCCACCATTGAAAGATTTATAATATTTACTATACTCCACTCGTCCTATGGATAGTGATGAATACCCCTAAGGCACAACAAGGCATGTGTCTGTTCACTTTCTTGCTTGATAAAGCAAGAAGCCCTCCTTATGCCACCTTGCTTCTGTCAGGCGAAGTGAGATCGAGCTGTATCGCCCAATTACTGCATGCCTCCAACACGTTACACCGTTTTGTCACTTGTGCGGTGGTCTCGGTGCGTATCGTATGAAATGTGCGTGTGATAGAGAGAGACGGTCCAGAGGAAATGGTGACACACAGTCACAGAGCTCAGCATTTTTCCCCCCAAGAAGCTGCAGACACCTAACAGCTGGTTGGGGAGGAAGGTGCAGACTAAATTTCCCAGGTGTCTCTCTGTTTCCACACAGAGTGACCTGTTCTGTCAGCACTGAGGCACAGTAGCTCTCTCTCTTTCTCTGCTCACCTGCAGTTATTTTAGGCCATTTTTTTTGTTTGTATTACTTTCTGTTGGTAGTTTTGACATAAAATATTCAGTGGAGTAGGTTTATATGGCTAATTTCTGCTCAGTAAAGCAGCACTTTAAATTTTAAATAGATAAAATCATCAATAGCTAATGCATACTTTACATATGAAACTGACTGTATTAGCAGCTATTATACAAATGCTCGTCTCCAAAGAAACAATTCACGTGAATAAGTTCTCCAGTAATCCCTACAGAAGTTCTCTCCCCATTTTTAATTACTAAACATATCTTTTCTCCGATGTGAGGACTTTCAAAGAATTCCTCTTTCCTTAATGAGCCTCGATATTGTTTGCAGGAACAATGGAGGTATTTAGAGGATCATATCCCTCTGCCTTTCGCCTTGCCTCCTCGACTCCCTCGTCAATCTGATAACGGTTTTTATCTCGACGCTGCCCTCTCTCAAAGAATAGTGCAGCCTTTCACTTCACAGCTCTCCTTCGCCTCAGATCCTTACCTCACAAAATGATTTCATCTTTTAGATGGGGGAGAGAGGAACTTTGTACCATGTGGCTGTACTCCACCATAGTTCATTAGTAAGATGGAGATTTTGTGTCATGTTTAATAAAGTCCAAGCGTTATCTGAGTGTGTGTGTGTGTGTGGTATGTGTGTGTTATTAGGGAGATGTGAGTGGAATCCCCTGTGGAGCATTTCCTTGCTGTCACAGCAGAGGTAAAAAAATAACAAGTCACAACTGCTGTAGACACTTCTACCTGAGCATAATTCACACTGCACTGTTTTTCTTTTTTAAATCTGTTTTTTGTTTGTTTTTTTGTGTTTAATTATTATACTTATCAACTTTATAGCAGGGGTTTTGGATTCATTCCGTCTCTTCTTACATGAGATTTTCTATTTTTATTATGTTTTGTTCTTTAGGCCATTTGTGGCTCCGCTGGTTGCCATTTAATCACAAGGTTTTTGGTTTCATCACGTTAACACTAAATTGCTCCCCGTGGCTTGACCAGTACTTCGCTCATTGCCACTGATGTGTGTGTCTAAAGCTCTATTTGTAAAGCACATTCATCTGTTTTGCTACTTTACTATTTTTTTTAAAATCTTTTTTTAAAATTCTGTTTCCGAGTTTTCTAGTTCCAGCTGTACTTTCAACCATGAGATATTGAACACATTGACATGTGACGTCTCACTTTTATGTTTAATCAATTTGACACATGACATTCCTTAAACTCTGAAAAATAATCGTGATTATGGCAGCAGCGTTGTCTTAGCTGGGGTTGTGAGATTACAAACTAGAGGTGTGGAGTGTGAAAGGGTTGCTTGTTTTTTAAAGTGGTAATGGTCTGGCAAAGGACTATCTGAATGACATTTTAGGGGAATACCCGGGAGTTAAATGTCTTTTCATCTAAAGATCTTGTGCTTATGGGGTTTTGTACATTGCTACACAAGGTGCAGATTTTGTTTGCAAAAAAATACCATACCAATTCTTTTCGACTCGGCTTCGATTTACAGCGTGTGATACATTGAGGCCAGTCTGAAACTCTTCACTGTCCATTGTCTATGGGAAACAACAACACAGAGCCTGAAAGAACAACTCAGTTCTAATCAGCACTAGGCCAAAGCCCTGTTGTTCTAGTCAAAAAGAGCGAGGAGATGTTTAGTGATTGTCCTTGGTTTGTGTAGTCCTGCTGCCATGTTGGCCTGAGTGATGGAGGAGGAAGTGATGGCGCAAACTGAAGTCTACATGCGGGTTGTGGGGGGTTAGGAACCAATGAGCTCCAGTCTGTAATGGGATTGGCGTGATGGGTGGGCTTGTATTTGGTTGCTTGTGTGTGTGTGTGTGTGTGTGTGTGTGTGTGTGTGTGTGTGTGTGTGTGTGTGTGTGTGTGTGTGTGTGTGTGTGTGTGTGTGTGTGTGTGTGTGTGTGTGTGTGTGTGCAGTTGCACGATGTCACATGTGTCACGAAAGGTGATTGAAAAGACTGAGTGATGTGGCTGTGGTGCGTGAGCGTCACGATGAAAGATGATGGCAGGGAAGGCCGTGATGTGCACACCGTGGTTCGCTGTGGAAGAATCGATGCAGTGATTGAATGACTGACTGTCATCTCTCCCTGTCCCTCCTGAGATGTAATTACTGAGGTGGAATAGCGATGTTTCTACGGGTCATAAATCCTGATCTCAGTGCCCAATGGCAGCGATGGTGACCAAGACCAGTGTGGTCCACCTGCTGTGCTGAAGCTGCAGTTTAGACCCAAGTTTCGATTAAACCCTGATGTAATTCAGGTTTACGTTTACGAGTCATGCTTGAATGATTAAAACAGTCTGGCTACTAATTACAATGGCTTTGTCATGCAGTAATAACACTGTAGCACATGCAGAATGTCCTCAATAACTGAGACTAATGCTTCAAACTGCACTGGAGGAAATGTATGGGTCGGCTGAAAGCATATTATACTTCATTTCTAGAGATAGATGATGATCTCGACTTGCATAAACTCATATTTTGATGCTAGGTGTGATGCTCTGAGGTGTTCACAAGATTAGTTTTTATGATTTTATGTAATCCATATTTTCATATCCCAGAGGGCCAATGTAATATAAATGTCAAATTAAAAAAAACATCACAGCCGCCAAATCCAGATAGTTATTTACTGTTAAATGGTCTTGAACTGTCAGTTTATCAGGAGAACGTTTGCTAATATGCACACTATTTCTCATCCATAGTTATTTTACACTTGGGATCTATAGTATGTAATACAGTCTGTCTTCTGCTATTAGCTACTGAGCCAACAGTTGTGTTGCTCCACACCGTCTCAGTAGTAAGGAACGGAGAGATTAACTTATATTTCCTACATTATGACTGCAATAATCTTTTTGCTCCTGGTGCCTGAGTGAACTAGTGACCCTTTTTTCACGGTGCAAACTTTTCTTCCTCACTATTTCTGAAGTTAGTAGCCTGCAAGGAGCTCTTTCTATGTAGTCTCTGTGTAGTTGTTTGTTTGCTTTTTACAGCCTGCAGTGCTTTAAGAAAGTACAGTTAAGCAGCATCAGCAGCACAGCCTCCGGAATTGTGAACAAAAGAGATACTGTACTGTATCTCTCATACATAAAGAATGAAATCAGACAAGCATGGAGCAGCTGCATGCTGAAGTGTGGTGAAGTCACAGTTGGGATTTGCATTTATTTCAGTGATTTATTTCCTTCCACTCTCCCCATCACACTGATGTTGGAGGTGGGGATTTTTGTAGTCAACATATTGTAGCTTGACTTCATTCAGTCATCTACAGGAGCATCAGTGTGTCAGAAGGGCCTTACTGTGTCTTCACCCAACTATTTGTTTTTGTGTTTTGCCTCCATTTAAATCGTGTGTGTCTGTGCTCTCCTTTTGAGTGGCTGCATATGTATGAGTGGGCAGCTGGGAAGAAGCCATCCCCTACCTGGATGCTGCATCCTTTTAGCACTCAGACTCCGTCTCCTTGTCCTGTATACAGTACATTCAGCTCCCTCCTTCCCTCCTCTACTGTGTGATCAGTATTCAGCAGCCCGAGGAGAAAGTGTCACAGGTTACCTCTGAGCTCAGTGTGGTTAAAAAGACAACACGAGTGGCTCATTTCCCCTGAATTAATACATGTGGGCATTCTGACCATGCCACAACCTTCCTGTGTCTGTAATTTACATATAAATGTGTTTGTGACAGTTCTTTCCAGCTACATGCAACACATTCATATGTCCTGTCATTGCAGTCAATGCTGGTATGTTTGTGTGTGTGTCACACGTAGCATATCACCCTTCCTGTCCTTCTTGCTGTCTTCTTATGCATTGATTCGTCTGCCAGAGTGGGAAAGCAGACAGCAGGGGACGGCAATGACCTGATTCAACACATTGCGGTTAAATTTAAAAATTCAGAAGATGCCAGGCTGCACATCACTGCACCAACCTGCCAGTCACATGCTGTCGACCATTTTGTCAGAGTAACATGTGATTAGATGACACTTAGGGCAGTATTTGTTTTAAAAATCCGATAGGCTGGGAACAGCTACACTTTAATTTGTGAATATGGATTATTTTGTTTGTGTGACCTCAATAACTTTATCTGGCCTTTGGAGGTTAAAAATAACTTCAAGCTGCTGGTGCTGTGTGCCTTATTTTGTACAGGTTTAGAAGTTATTTTACCATTTAAGGAAGGACAAAATGTATCAATAATTTCCCTCTTGCAAGTATGCTGCATTATTTAATATCTAGTATAGAGTGAGGAATGTCTTTGTTTCTGCAAGATACAGAATTGTGTCCTTTCTCAACACTGGAACAAACACGCTGTGAATGGTTAATGTCCTTGGACATTATTATTCAATAACGACAGCTACACCGTATTTTCTAAAAACTACAAATAACTGTATTTAAAATGCACCATAGTCACTTAAAATAGGTCAATTAAGATTTTTAATAGACCTCTAAGCAAGCAAACACAATTCAACTAAAACAAAAACTGGTGTTTTTAAAAAGAACAGAAGAGAAATTGAGAGCAAACGAGGTAAAGAAGGCAACAGAGAAACTTTACAATAAAGTTATTTTCAAGTTAAAAAAAAATCTTACCAAAAACAGGCTGTTTTAAGACGGTTTTTAAAGATGTGCATTGATTTATAAAACTGAGACCAAAGTCAAAAAACAGCAGCAAACAAGATGAACAGAATAGAGAATAGATTCATTAAAGCCATTTTTTAAAATGATGAGCACATTCATTTTGACCTTTTGTTACAAAACTCATGTTTAAACCAGAATGTCACTCTGAAAAGACAAATCTGTCTTGTTCTTGTTCTATTAGCTAAGTAACACAACATAACCTCTCACCTCATCCTCTCTTGATGATGAGTCCCCTGATTTCATTAGAAGCTTTCTTTAACGATGGCCGGTCCTTGTCGAAAGAGTAAAACCCTCTTGTTCTTCTTGACTTTGAATTAAGTTGGGAGTCACTCTGATAATCAGAGGACAATCTGATTCTGTTGCTGGGCTGATACTAAACCCACAGCCATCACATTTACATTTACATTACATTAGTGAATATTTATTCATAGCATCCTGTCACGATGGGGCCTGAGTGGAATGACAGATGGAGCTAATGCATTTTACTGAGAGATGGATGGAGGAGCAGGATCAATAGGATCTCTAGCGTTTTCCCTCCGTGCAGAGAAAGTAGCTGGATGGAAATCTGCAGCATTAAAGAGACCAAAGTAAAGGAGCAATGGAGAAGAATAATCACGTTGTGTTTGCCTTTCATTGAATAACTGGTAGATATCCTCCTCACATACTGACATGCACTGAGCGTACGTTACATGACTGATCGTACTGATCTATGTCAGTCAGGGCACCATGTCCTGCTAGATGAGTAGCAGGCATGTGGGGCCTTATTGCCCAGACAGGCGTGATGTTTTCTGATGCTCCCTCTCGTCAGTCCACTGAATCATCTGGGGCTGATTTGGATCAGGTCACTAGGGACACTGGGCGTGTCTGTAGGGGTTGGGGAACGCACAACTCTTATAAAATTCATAGGAATTAAACGAGACACCCAGGACTAAAACCTGACAAGAGTTAGATTGGAAAGCTCACATTAACTAGATAAGATAACGTCACAAACTATAATCCAGGAACAGAGAGTTCATTTTCTGCTTTCATGTCTGTCTTTCTCCTGCATTTGAGTCATAAACGTCAAAATTGGGCTAATAAAAGACTTCAGAACCAACTTTTTTGTTTATAGTGTAACTTGTCCACAACAAAGACAACTACAACACAGATGCATTGTGTTGATCTTTGTAAATCCAGTGTTGTCAGGCCATGTTTTTGGAACGGATGTTGAGAAGGGGATATGCAGGCATGAAAAGCAAGATTAAGTAGCATCACAAAGGACTTCAGCTTTCAAAACAGAGATGATATGTGGAGTGTTCTGCATTGTTACATGACTTGCATGTTCTTATTTTCCTTTCTTTCATTGGTTCACCTTCTCTTTAGCCAGTTTTTTTAAAGACTAGTGAGCAGATAGAATACAAAACTTTGTTTCAATATCAAAAATGTTGTAATAAATTCCGCTTTCATTCATTCCAAGGCCTAATTTTGATAATCGGTCCTAACTTATAACTGTACAAATGTATGTTAAAGTTTTGCAGCTAACTACGATGGGACATTCTATATTACAAACAGCCATTTAAATAGAATCAGTATGTGGCATAGTGAGCAGATAGGTAACAAAACTTTGTTTAATGTCAAAAACATGGTGAGAAATTCAGCTTTCACTCATTCATAGGTCCAATTTTGATAATCAGTTTTTGTAAACAGGGACAGCTTATTTATTACTATACAAACTTATGTTAAAAGTTTTGCAATAAAGTACGATGGGTCACCCTGCATTACAGCCAACATTTTTTGTATAATGTTCAAGTGTTGTAGACTCTACCAGAACTCTACCATCATATGTTTCCCCTCCGTCTGACAACCAGTAAAGCCACTCAGGCTTTTTCAATGCTTGTCAGTTTATGTTCCCCCTCTGAGCCATGTAAGGTGGCTTAGCTGACCCCCTGTGATAGGAGTCTTTATACGCCTTAAGAAACCCTCTGCCTGTAGTCTCCTACCACCCTTAAAGACCACATATGTGTAAGTCACGGCACTGAGGCTGTGATATGGTGGAGGAGGTGCAGGAGGGCAGAGTTGTGACCGTCTTAAGCAGTAAAGATGAATTGTGTTGCAGATGCAGGTATTTATTTTTGTGACTTTTATGGACCCGTGGAGACTGTTGGTCTCTGCCTGGAGTGTTTGCTAATCAGCCTCGGGATGACAGTGGAGGTGTGTGTGTGTGTGTGTTTATGGGTCATGCTGTACCAACACACTTACCCCCCAGTCCCACAGCGAGTAGCCTCTGTTTAGCTAGTAGTGTCATCAGGAAGGTGTCTGTAAATATTACACTTTGCAATGCATAAATTAATACACGCGTATACTATGTCTGTGTCTTAGATATTCAAAATTTAACCCTCATCATTTTATTTCTACTTTTTGTGCCACTTCAGGAAAGTTTTTTTTTTTTTTAAAGTCTCAATCATCGTTTCTTTAAATTACATTTTTAGGGTGGTTAAAGAAAATGAAAAACTAAATCAGAAGCACAATTCTGTCTTCTTCCACAATGTTTTTTCTGTTCCGTACACATCTTAGCCTATTAAATATGTCTCCAGTCTATTAAATTTGACTTTCACTGACTTTTTCCACTCTTTAACAGGCTAAGGTCTGCGTGGCACCTTTTAATTTTGCCTCCCCCACAGTCTCGCTCCTCCCTCTAATAAATTACTCCGAGTGCCCAGGAAGCAGACAGGTGAGACGCCTCCTATGTTGGAGGAGAGAGTCCCCCCATCTTCATACTGTTTGGCCGTATAACTCTTCCCGACTTCTTTATCGTCATCCCATTAAATCGCCACTAAATCCAACGCTGTCGTCTTAGAGGGCCATCTTTTTATTTTCCCGACAATTTACAGCACTAGCTTTATCCATCAGTTTCAAGCAGTTTGCTTTATAGTGTGGTTTATTGATTTTGCACCTGGTGCTGCTTACAGGGCAGCTTCACCTTTTTTTTCTTTTCTTTTTTTTTACAATTTAACCTCTATCTCCATACAGGTGTAGGTAATTCGAATGGATTTGATTTCTGCCAGCTTACTCGCCTGCTCACACATTAGGGAAATTAGCACCATAGTCATAAAATGGATTTGGGCACTCATGTGACAGTGAGATGTGGGATGGACTTGTGTGTGAACGTGTGTACAAACTGTATGTTATATTGTATGTGTGTGTGTGTGTGTGTGTGTGTGTGTGTGTGTGTGTGTTAGCTGCAAGCTAACTGAGCCAAAATGATTCAGTCTGAAAGTAAAGTATTTTCTCAGCATACTTTTTCCTTCCTATTTCCATCACACATTTCTGTATCAGCTTTAACCTCCATTTTTCCTTTTTCTTTTTCTCTTGTGGGCTTCCTGTTGCTTAGTGTTCTTCCTTAATAGTCAGTTATTTGCAGTACTGTCGGTGCTTTCAGAAACTGTATGAAGCACTACTTCACACAGCCATGCCACTTTTTTCTGTCCTCCTGTTTTCTTTTAGAACGAGCCGCCGCAGTCCCTGTAACTTTCTGCTTTAATCCACCTTAATAGGACTTTCCTGATGCTCACTTTTCAACTCCGAGTTTTTCTCCAGTAAGGATTTAAGAGATGGCAGGATATGAAGCCGAGCTCACTGTGTTGTCAAGGACCGTACTGGTAGACAAATCCGTTTTTTGCCTTGAGGTGATTTTCATGTAACATTTGTACGAATTTCTCTAGTATCACCCTGTTGTCTTTTGTAGTCTTGTGTCTAATCGCTCTCCAAAAGAGAGGTGAGGCAAGAAAAGAAATTTTAGGTGACTAAAAAACACAGAGAAACTCCAATCATCTATTCCCTGCTAGACCATTTTACTGTGTGTCTGAATGCCATAAGCTAAAAGTGATAAACAGTCCTCTCAGACTTAGTTTGAATTCATAAAGCCTACACATTCAAAGCCACTGGGACCCCAGAGGTTTTTCTCTTTCTCTCTTCTTCTTCTTCTTCTCTTATTTCCTCTTTTGTCCTCTTTCTATTACTCTTTCCCTCTACGTTCTCCTCCAGTTTCCCTTGATATACATGCTTTCTTTTGAGTCCATCCTCTGCTCTCCCTCTCCTTATCTCTTTCTGTCTTTCTTTCATTCCCTGTGCTTTGTTTCAGTAGAGGCGGTCCCTTTGCTTATAGAAAGAAAACATCTCCGATTAGTAGAAAACCTGCATAATTGTGCTGCTCACTTTTCTTTCTCATGGACACTTTGGTGGTGGGGGGGGTGATGACTTTGTACCAGGACATGGAAACCTGAATGGGCTTGTCTCAGGGCTTTTGTCAATATGTTTTTCACAGGATGAGATCAATGCTAACTTCATCTGCCCCCTCTGCCAAAGAGGGCCTGATGGGAATCTTGATGCTTCCACTTGAAAGAAGGGAGGGTAGGAAAAAAATGGAGCAGGTACAGTCAGAGGTTAAAATGGACATCAGACGTTGCCATTATGGATCATTTTACTGGCTGGAAAAATCTTACTCCCGCTCACCCCTTTCAGCTGCTATGACCAGATCAACATAGTTAAGCCATTTGGAGACTACTACCTACTGCTATGTACTAACAAACAACGTGGAATTACCAAATATAGCAAGTAACTGCTACGGCGCAAGAGAAATTTAGGGGCCGGGCTCATTTTGTGGCAGTTGATCTTTGAAAAATAGATACATTTCAAATTTTAGGGGGTTTAGAATCAAGAAATTTCAAGTTAGTTTGTTATATTATCAGATTGGAATGCCTGTTTTTGTTTAATCCTGGGAAATAAATCACTAATGTAAAGACCAGACATTATCAGAAACCTAAGTTAGTTGCCTACCACTTGCAGAAATACTAAAGGGAGAGCTATTACAGTATAAATGACAAAGTCTTGGACAGCAGGCAGAATTCTTCAAAAGCATGTATGATCAGCAGTGGAGTAATGGTTGTATTTTTTAGGCTCTGCCGCTTAGCACTAAGTTGTTTTGTGATGCAAGTGTTATTGACAAAGAGAAACGGTGGTCAAACAGCATTTCCTGTGATAGTTGAAAAGAACAAATCAAGCTCCAGGAATGAAGTGAACCGGTGAAAAAAGAACACTGTAAATGTCGTATTGTTACATTGTGTAGTACAGGTCCCTTAGTGTTGCTTGTCAGTGACTCTATGCTGTTTTGTTATGTCATTTGATTACAGGCCTCTCTTCAGAATGAGACCCCATGTCTCAATGAGATTACCTGTATAAATAAAGGTTAAATAAAAAATGTAGAGAGTAGATGGAGCTTGAAACGTTTTCAGCCGTGTCGAAAAGGGCCTTTGCTCTTTTGGCCTTCGGGCTAAAACCACGTATTGATCAGGTCTGGATCAGCCCTGGATTATCACCTCTAATCAATGTCTGGTCAGAGAAAACCATCAATTTGGAACAGCGTGTTTGGTAGGTCTGGGTTTGGCCTGTCATCAACACGGGACATAACTGCTGCAGAAGTTAAAATCCCATGGGGGGAATATCTGTGAATTCAGCTGAGAAATTAAATTGACTCTGTGTGTGATAATGTGTCAGTATGTCTGCATATTTGCTCACACCGTCCTGCTATCATGCGTTTCAAACCCATTTTAGAATCCAACTTTCAGACATTTATTATTGTTCATATCTCCCTCATTGCTACTCATCGTCAGCAGCTAATGCAAACTGCAGTTTATCATTCCTGTCGTACACTCACAGCATGAGACAAGAAACATGACAGAGTATTTATCAGGCTTATATTTACAATCTTTGATAAACTGTGTTGCTTTAGAGTCGACTACCTGCAGTTTTCACTGCCTCACTCATGCCTGCCAAGTAAATAATGCGAGTGGAGATGCAGACACCTGCCTCGAACCGCTGCCGAGCAGACTAATAAGAATGACACCCTCCTCCTCGCTTCCATTTGCTGTGCTTTTTCTCACATTTCCAGTCAGAATTGTACTTTCTATCCTTCTCTTTGTTTCCTCTCTGGGTCCCCCTCTCTTCAGACACATACAAACACACACATACGCACATTATAGTAATAACTGAAAGCCCCGGGGTATGATCACGAAGGGGGGGTGGAAGAGAAAGAGGGGTGTAATATGAGCCTTTCTGGGACTTATCAGCATTTTGCAGAGACACAGACACAGGAATAGAAAAAAAAACCAAATCCCAGCGCAACGGGTTGGGCTGCATGCACTTGGCAAATATCAGAATCAACAGTATCTATTGACCAAAGGAGCTAGTTGTAGAGAAAAGTGTGTCATTGAGCACGCTACCTTCAAGGCTTAAACCACTGAATGGCCATATGTGGTTGTAGGTCCATGTAGTCTTCCTAAATCAGAACGGTTGCCCATCTGCAGTAAGTAATTCATGCCGACAACAGATGGCAAGTTCCAGGTCTCTGCTGGCACCTGTATATAGACATATTACTGACCAAATGAAAATTTATTTTCCATTTTGCCTACATTGTACCACTTCCCTAGCTCATCAGATAAATCAAAATAGAAGCAGCAGAGATGAGATGATATGAGATGAGAGGAGGGAGGAAGGCAGAGGAGGGGATTGAAAAGAGGCACATAGAGAGAAACAATAAGGATAACAAAAAAGATTAAACAACTAAGCAAAGGTAAGCACAGACAAGGCAGGGGAAAAACAAGCAAAAGCACTGAAAGCAATAAAAATAGAAAGGATCAAGAGGTGAAACAATAATCTTGCACAAAACAGCCAAGACGGACCTCTTGGTTCGTTTGAGTTTCTCGCTCCGTCTCTGCGGATCTTCTGTAATGGCCATGCTCAGAAAAGCAAGGCATTGCACAGACTCTAAACTCATTTTCTCCCGCTCCCAGGACACATTTTAGGGAGTAAAATAGATTGGAACTCGGGCACAGAAAGCTTTTCTGAGACACAGAACTGCTTTAACACCATGTTCCTGGTCTGAAGCGGTTGAAGAGCTCAGGGGACAGACAGCTTCTAAACACGGAGGAAACTCTCTGTGCACGAGCTTGACATAAAAACGAGGCTGATTTTAGCTGTCAGTCTTGCATGGAAATATGTGTAATAGTTTAAATCACATTAAATGTACTAAAGGTGTTTCCTTTTTGTGCAGGAACATTTGCCTTGTTCGACAAGCTTTAATCCAAGGTCCTCACTCTGCCATGGCTGCATACATTTTTTTCTGCCTGGGTTGCTTTAAAAGGAAATGGAGCTGCTTTATACATGGACAGACTGTTCATATGTATGTATTCATATTTTGTGCCACATTACGGCACCGTAGGTTATTTACCTGCATCTGGTTCAAGTGTTTCTATTTATTGGCTGTGGAGTGTTTCTGTGCTGTCGAGCTGCATAAACAACAGCGGTGTCACACTGAGTCAACTCTATGACTGCAACCCCCCAGGGAATAAGTAGGTGCAAGTAACACAGCAGGATGCTTCCAAGCTTATTATTGAGCACATTTTTGATGGCTTCATAGGCTTTTGCGACTCAAACCTAAAAATGAGCCCGTTTGCTGAATTTAAATGCAATAAATCAAGAATACCGGTTTATCATAATTGCATTTGAAATATGTGAGTCAAGGAAACCAGAACGTTCCTTCAGATGCAAATGAACACACAATGGTTATTATTGTGTAGATGCTCAGTCCGCGTAAGTCTTTGCTAAAATTGGAAGAGCAAAGATTTTAAAAATGAAGTATTTTTTGCTCTTCAAGACTAACGATCATTTTTAGACCACACTTTGTAAAATATGGCTTGTGTTCCTTTTGCTTTAAAGATTTTGTTCCATTTCCAGTCAAGTATTGAAAGACAAAGACAATTTGCATATGTAACCAACGGGCACTGTAAAACACCCTGAGGGGGTGTACGACCAAACGAGATTAAATAGAGGAGAAAATCAAGCAGGAAGGGATTTAAAGTTAAACTTTAAACATACACAGCCGTTTTGAGAGGTCCTGACATCCAAGTTTAAGAGATGCTTTGGTGGTGCCATTGATTTGTGTAATTGTAGCAAAAGCTTGTGTTACTTATCTACACATACAATTGCAGTTAGGTTACCAACAGACATCCCATCATGCCAGGAGAAAAGAAATATTCCTCATGGAACTTCTTCTTTCTTCCTGACAGTAAAGTTGGCAGAGTGGTATAAAAATTACCTTTGTTTTGGGCTTTTTGGCTTTTTTCCTCAAAAATTTCAGTCATGTGGACTTAGGGGAAGCTTCACGCTCCATTTTAACTGTAGGCACTATCTTTAACTGTTCCACACCAATTTTTAACCTCCATTAAACTTGGTGAATGTTTTTTTTATGGGTACATTTTTGTTTTTATCGCGCTTGTTTGATATCATTTAAAGTGGTTGCATTTTTGATGCATTTTAGTTTGTAATTTCACAGTAGAATGTGTTAAATGAATGCTGTCTTCGTATCTGGGGAAGAAAATAACCCTTTTCGCTCTATAGCCTCATTTAGCTCTGTGTCATTAGAATGGGAGACTGTTTTCAGCATTTGTGCTTGGGAAATCCACCCTGATGTGTTCACAAGGGCAATTCTTGCTTTCTGTTGGTGGCAGGAACTTTTAACGCAGTAGCACTACATTGTATTGAAATGTCAGTCCTTTCATTCAGATGATAGCTAAAGAAAATCTTTTGCCCTCCAGTTTCCATCTTGGCTCAGCTTCCCTCTATGCCACCATGTCCCTTTTAAACCACCCAGTAATCACTGTTCAAACATTTCATGACTGGCCTTTATGGATTTATTTCCATCCTCACTGTGTTCCACTGCTCTGTGTCTGTGTCGGGGTTGTGAGCTTTTGCCTCCCATGCCTCTGAAATGAAGCCATCTGTGTACACTACACTTGTTTACTCACCCTCCATGTACAAACACAGCCATATCAGGAGATGACCAGAGACAACCACCACACTCAAGAATCAGCCGGTGCTTATAAGAAACTTGTTCCTCACAACCTTTGTCACCCCATCTCTCAATTCCATCCCAGAGTCCTGTGCGACTTCTGCGGTTGTGTAATAGCTGTTATCTGAGAGGCCAGGAGGTGATACGATTGGTGTTTCTGAGGGTGCGGGTTTCACTGCAGGGAAGGCCGCCTAATCCTTCAGCTTAAAAGCTGTGTTTACAGTATAATGCACTACAAGGTCACCTTTAGCTGATACGTTTGCTGTTAATATTTCAAACTTGTGATTGTTTTCCACCTCAGCTGCTTTGTGCCTCTGGTTACAAGCTCACTCCGCCTGATACCTCTAGTCATTATGTTGAGTTGCATAAAATGATAGCAAGGTCCAGCGTGTTAATGCATTTGGAGTAGATCAATAGTTTAACACACAAGTGTGTCTGTTACACAGATAACATGGCCTTTAGCTTGCAGCTTTAGATTGCCTCAAATGTCTGACTGAGCTCATGGCTATTTCTGGACAAATACAATAATATTGGAGGTGGTAAATCTTTTTCTTTTTCCTCCCCTCCAGGTTTGTGGTTTTAAGAAATATACGGCAGAGTAGTCATCCCCTGTAGGCTTTACAAACGGTTTAAATGCTTTTGCATCATTCCAGCAATACAGTTTGGAGTCAGGGCATGTGTGCTGCTTTGGTTCAATAACACAAGGTGGTGTCATTGGAAATTCAAAGACCAAATTAAACCTATCAATTTCTTATGCAGGATTCAGGATTTTCAATATCAAGGTTGTTTAAGTTTTCTGTTTAAAAAAAATAAATAAATAAATAAAAATCAGTCTTAAAGCAGTCTTAATCTTCCCTATGAAGCTTGATGTTGTTGGCTGTTTCTTTGACTTTCAGATCAAAACCCTATCCTTTTAAACTGCAGAACATGCATGGATGGGTTGCAATAGCCGGTTCCATTTTGGAAGCAAACCTTTCATCTTTCTTTGTTAGTTTCTATTAGTAAAAGCCAGTGTTAACAACATGCAGGTAAAATTAGCACCTTCTCATTTGTATCGGGCACAAAGCGTTGCTTTTTGAGGTTAAAATGACCGACATCACAGGCGTTGGATTATATCAGCTGTACCAAATTATTGCCAGTTGTTTAACTGCTCCATTGAGACTTTAGTCTGTTGGTTAGTGTGCTCTCTCCAAGTGAGAGAAAAGACCAATCACTCTTTAATATCATGCAACAGCCACTGGTGAACTAGGTTTTTGTAGTTCGACAAAGTGGCAACTCTGTAGACAAATCATTAAATGATTGTGGCATGTTAAATACAGGAGAGTCCTACTTAGGTTTCAGGGTGTCCAAACAATTAGTATGATCCAGTAGTCAATATTTCATATGCACTAGTGCTCATCTCATTTTCAGATTATAGCACTACTGCTGTGATCCTGAATTAAGCTAGCGAAAATAATAGGGACGTCCTGAGTGGTTGTTCATGCATCAGAATTGGGGACAATCACAGCACTTTATTTAGTGATCGATATTGCCACCAATCTAAGCCCAGTTGTCTCCTTATATCTGTCGCCACACAAGCGTCAGAAAGGGAGGCTGGGTTACAGCAGGACACTTTGCAGAAAGTTCATCAGCTCTGACCAGAGGACATTAAGTGTCACAGAAGTCTTTCTCATGCTGCCTGATGCTAGCTAAACTCCTTCAATTGCTTTCTGCTTGCTATGATGGAACTGCCCATAGTCCAAGGGACTGCCTCCACTGGGTTGCTACAGTATTAAAAGTAAGTGCTTCACCTGGTGGTTCAGTTAGGTACTACAGCTTATCTACAGTTTGTGTTTTGACATGCATGTAGCAAGGTTTAGAGCCACAGTACACCCTTCCCTTTCTACACTAGATTTCCACCAAGGTTTGTGGCCACCCACCTACATAACATTAAAGAGCAGCTTGGATTATTTTTCTTAATGTACTGTAGAGCTATTCTGTTGTCACACATATACACTGGATTGATTTTAATAACTTTAATGTACTTGAAGGGTGTATTATCTAGGAACAGTACTGGATTGGGACTTGACATTAGCAGATACTAAATCTTAAGTTACTCAAATAATAGTAGAAAACAACTGGATAGGGACACCCCTATTAGTAAACATTTATAATGATTACTTTAGTAGCTACCACTAAAAACTGTGTCTGGCCTGTTGCCTAACTGAATTAGAATCTTTGAACATCGGGGATTTAAAAGGATTTGAATTTGATACTGCATCGGGACTCGATGAAATGCTGTCGACCCCAAGCCTAAGAACGAATTAAAGATGCAAACGATGATTCAAAGCTCTGGAACCAGGGTTTTGGATGGGATCATTTTATTTCAGATGTTTTTTTGTCATTAGCATACATAGTTACAGCTATGCAGTGTAGTGTACAGAGCTATATTATAGATGCTGTTTGCTGCAGTTGCAGCTCTATGATTATGACCCTAATCTCAAATAACATATTCACTGAATAATTATCTGTTCCTGTTGTCAGATGTCAGCAGGCCAGACATCACTATGTGTTGCTCAAAAATCCAACGAGAACTCCTGATGTGTTAATATTGTCATGATCCGCTCAAAAAGCTTAGGCACCCATTGTTTTTAATTGAAGATGATATTTTGAGGATTTACTGGATGTGGGTGTAGGCAAGGAGATGCTCCCTGTGTGTGAATGTGGCAGGGGATAAGGAAGTGGAGGGTTTATTGTCTGAGCATTGAAATTGGTTCTTTTCTGAGTTGGGATTTCATTAAAGTGAGAGAATAAGGCTGTCAAACAGTTCTGGCAAGGTGACTGATGTCTCCCCACTACCTCAAAGGCAAAGAAACAGAATGTATACAATTTCCCCAACCTGTGTTCATGGCAAAAAAAAAAAATAATAAAAAATGCTTCTTGCATTTTAAATGGCTGGTGTCTGAAAGTGATAATAAATTAAAGAATGGTTCCTTCAAGAGGTTATTCTGCTTATCTGTACATGTGGCTTCTGCAGGCCGAGTTATTAAATTAGAATTTAGGAGGTCTGTTGTTTTCCAGTCCTGCTAATGGAAGGAAAAGCTCGGCATTTGTATCAATTTTATTAAGTGCTTCTTTCATGATTTATGATTTGTGTAAGGACTGTAATGCATTTGTGGCTGTTTCTGTTCAAAAAACAAGCAGCACACAGCTTTAGAGGGAAAAAATACAATGCAGCAATAAATGGTCTCATTTCACATTAATTTTATCTCATAGGCTTGCATCCTACTAATCAAATTAGTATGGCAAAAACACAAACTTCTGTTTGCAAATTAAGCCTCATCTGCAGAAATATTATAAATGAATTGCTTTCATTGCTGTTTTCTGACTAATTGTCATTTTCAGGAGGAAACATGCAAGATTTATTCACCACTGACAACACTGGGTATCCAAATAATTTTTTTCATCAATTTAAGATTAAAGCAGCTGCGAGGCTGACGTACATATGACATGTTTGAGTTCAAAGACTTGCCTCTTTGTTTGCAGAATCACATGGGTAGAGGAAGGTGTTTCCAACTCTACCAGAATATACAGTGAGGGATCAGTGTGGAGAAGTTAAAGCATGGTGGGAGGCTCTGCCAGTATGATAAGCCATTATCAGCTTATGTGTTGAAAGTGAGCACTTTTTTCAGTTTGTTAGCGAAACACAGTTTGTCACACGTGACACTTTACTAATGCATTTCTATAGGAATATATTTGTCCTGTCAGTGAATGTGAACTGTAGCAATTAAGAGTGAATTATATGAACTCAAAGTTTACTGTGAAAGTCTGGAAGAAAATTCTCCTTTTTTTCACTCAGTGTTTGCTGTAAACAAAAAAAGTCATTTGGATGTTCAGTTTAGATTAGAATCTGTCCCCAGCAATTCTTTAAATAAAATATGATGAAAAGATATGCAGTAATGTGCAAAATGTAGTAGAAAGTCTACGATTTTCAAAAAAAAAAAATACAAAAAAACCTTTAAATGTTATAAGAGATCAGAATAACACTGGGCTTAGGAGAGAATCAAGAGGTAGTTTATGGTATGTGTTACTTAAATGCATTATTTGTCTGTGAAATTAATGAAAATTAGAGCCCTAATACCTAGTATACAAAAACTTACATCACCGACCAACATGGATGATTTCAACTATTTTCATCATTCGTTAATACATCTTTGATTTATTTTGGTGAATGTCAAAAAAGCAGTGAAAAGCCATCGCAGCCATCACATGACAGAGCCCAAACTGATGTCTTCAAATTACATATTCTGTGTTGCCGACGGTCAAAAGCATCATAATTTTTCTGTCACATAGGACAAACAACAGTGATACATCCTCACAAACGAGAAGCTTTGCCACTTTGCTTGAAAATGATTGATCAATCAGCCAAATACAGAAAGGTGACATATTAAAGGAAAATGCAGGTGCCAATCCCTATAATTAGGTTATGTGGTGGCTCTGTTATGCTGCGAGGTCATTTTTGCTGACATGGTCTGGATCCACTTCCCTTAAAACGTAAATATGCTTCATTGTGGATGGTTATACAACAGTTGTTGCTATTATACTGCTTTTCGAATACACAAAAGTCTGCTTGGAGGACTCAGTTTCACAAATGTGCAGTTGACTGTACCCCCATATTCCACCTTTGTTGCATAGTCGGACACAAGTTTTAGGCCACACATGGTTGTGTACAGGAGGGTTCATGTGTTATTCCGCATATAATTTACGTCACACATGCTTGTGCCAGGGGTAAGTAGAACACTAGCCCTGGAGGAAAGGGTCACTGCAACTCAGTGAAAAGTTGTTCTGGGTAGTCACCTTTATCACATGATGAAACATTTCTATTCTGTTGGGAGGAGTGGTCACTTTTAGGATGACTATCCTGCCATCCATAGGGCACGTGGGATCAGTGAGTGGTTTGATGAGGATGAAAAGAATTTCAGTCGTGCGCTGTGGCTTTCAGTCACAAGATCTCAATCCTAATGAACACCTAAGGGAGATGTTTAACTGACAGCACTCTCTATCATCATCAATGCACCGAATGAGGGAATGTATTTTTTAAAAATGGTGTTCCATCCCTCCAGTTGAGTTTCAGAGGCTTGTATTCAATATTAATGTGCATTTAACCTGCTCTCTTAGCACATGGTGCTTCAGCATTTTACTAAGTCACTTCCTAAAACATTGTAGCCCTTTTGTCAAAGAAAGTTTGGGTTTTAATAATTCTCCTTTCTGTGTCATTTACTATCCTTTACCTAATGCAATGGTGTTGCAAAAATATCATAACGGTGAACTCACCACAGGAAGGGATTCATGTAATGCCTGACACTCTTGCCAATTATTTTTGACTGAATATGCGTGATTATTGGCTGCTCATAGAAATGATGTTACCTCAATGTAACACACTGCGCCCTGACAGTCTATTGAGCAGAATGACAAAATGTACAGTTGTGATTTGCCCACTATGATGGTTGGTTGGTTGTTGTTTCCTGTCAACATGCAGGCTAAAATGAATCTAAAGATCACACCACGCTGTTACCTCAATATAAAAGCAGGCCTTCATTTTTACTTAAGACATGAACCTCTTTTGTAAAGATCCATCTCTCCTCATCTTACCTTGATAAATCTATTAATGCTGCTCCCTTTTTCCTCTCCCTGGTGCATTGGAGCCAGACCTGATCTACTTGAGTGTCTTCATCTCAAAATAACTTCTGCTAAAACTCTTCCTGTAGTTGCTAGAGCCAGTGAAACAAAAACCTAGTGGCATTGTTTGAAGTTTCCTACAAGGGGGCATTGTAGATCCTTTTCTAATGAGCTCGATAAGCTCACCATCATGATCCTCAGCAGACACAGTGGGGTTCCCAGAGAAGAACCCTATCCCCAGGCAGTCCAGTCAAATTGACAATTTCTTGCAGACAAATTGCTTCCCACTTCTCTGTGTGTCCTTCTTTCACTACCTCTTTCCTCTGCTCCTGTATCCTGTACCTCACTCTTTCTAATAATACTGTAAGAGCTCTGTAATGGTTTTGTATTTACTTTCACGAACCCCTTATTTTCTGCACCATGCCTGCAATTTCATTACTAGCTTGTTTCTGAAAGAGCTTCTGTCAGTAAGACGAATAAGAGTGGGGGGATAGTCAGTTAGTGATTTTGCAAGAGTTTCAGGGTGCACGATACTTCTTGTTAAAGTTCCTCTTACTCCACCAAGTTTCGAAACCACTCAACTCTCCTTCAAATTCCATCAACTTTTCTGGCAAGGTCTATTGATTGGGCTGGCTCGGTGATCCACAGCAACTGAAAGGAAGGAAAACATTGTGAGTGGAGTCTCGAGAGCTCTTGCGCAGACAAACATCCCTTTGGACAGTAATGCACTGAATGCTTGAAGAAAGAGCAGCTCGGTTAAAACAAGTGTTAAGTCAGTGTTCTGACCATGTTGTCACTCAGACTCTGAGTTTTCTTCACAGTGTGTGGCATTTGCTACAAACTGTGAAAAAAAAATAAATCTGAATTCTGCACTGTTTCTTCACCTTCACTTACTTTCCCAAAAGTATTGTGTAGCGCCTTTTTGAAACAGTTTTTTGTTTATAAAGTGGACTTATGAAGCCACCACCACTTCTCTATGCTTAAAGCTGCATTCATTGTTTAATTAAACACATATTTGAATTCCTATCACCTCATGTAGTCGCTATAGTTGGCAAGCAATTACTTGTTTGTGCATTCAGCAGACACAGAGAAGCACTAGAATTCAGCTGAAGTTGTGTATCTGGCCTGCTGCGAATACTCTCCTTCCAATGCTGTTTATGTGTCTCCAGTGACTCCAGAGGGAAATATCCTGGTTTACTAGCGAATGCTTCACCATGGCTAGTCACAAACTTTTTCTGTTTGCCATTTGGCGCACGGCAGGTAGCATTTAGTTTGGTTTCCATAAGCTTTTTACACTGAAAACAGATGCCTGCTGCAGCTAGAAATTACACTGATGAGAGCAATGAGAGCGAATCAGAACAGTTAATTTATGGACTGTAAAATCGAAACAGTCAGCCGAAAGATGTTCAGTGGAGCTGCAGGGAACTGCACAAATCTCTCTGGACATCTCTTACGCTGTTGCTCATTTGAAAGAGATATGCTTTGAACCATGGTTGCTTGATAGGATGGAGTCTCAGCCAATCACGTACAGCCTTGTTTTGGCGCCTGCTCATCAGACCTTTGCCACAGCCAGTTTCCACCAAATTTTGCCCAGTTTGGCATTGTGATGCTGGAGCACCTGACTGGCTTCAAAACAACCCCTCAGAAACATGTTGGTGATTTCACATCCGCTATTGTTTATTTTTTCTCTCTAGTCTTGGGTTATGAACAAAATATTACCTATTAGTTATGCTGTTGTCCTGGATCAGGTGTGTTTCTGTCATTAATAGCCCTCACAATCCCCTGTCCAGTGCAGGATGTTAGTACTGTCCCCACAAGCTTGCTTTCTGGCTGGTTATTGGTGGACAAATACTTTTATATATGTTGCCTTTGCAGACCACTTGCATAGAGGGCAGGAGTGTCATCTCAAGATTCAGTTGGGATGAAGTTCTCAATATGATTTTGATTTTGACTGTAGTTTTAAAGCCACATTTGTATTTTTTGTCACACCCCCCTTCCCATTGCTCATCATCAGTGGGTTCTACCGGGAGCATTTAGGCCCGTTAATACCCCAGTTTTACCTCTCCAACAATTCAAGACCTGAGTCCAGACATTTTAATGGGCTCCTTGTGGCGATTCTCCCTCTTTTGGCATGAATCTTTCATAGCGCATCGAAACTCTCAACCCACCTGTGAGATTCTCAGGAGATGACTTGGCACAGGCCACATATCTCTCCTAATCATCTGTTTTGGAGAGAGCGGTGAGGACACCTGCCAGAGAAAGAGGGATGCGGGCAAATGCATATGTGAACATGTTGTGTAAACAAGAAGGAGCATTTAACATTGATTTAATTTCAAGTAGACTTAAGGTTGTGTTTGTAATTAACAATGTTGTGTATGTTTTGAAAATGTAAAACAGTTGGTTTTTGGGGGAAAAAAAGACTTCAGAAAATGACATCGTACAGACATCATGTAAGCTATTTCTCTGGCTATTATCTGCAAAAAACCACGTCTAAAGCTTGCAGCTCATTTCCAGGTGTTCTCATCAGTTGTAACAGTGATATGCTACAATGATGTGTCTTGCAGCTGGTTTTAAGTATTTTTGTGTGTACCAAGGCTTGCTGACTCAATTATTGTTAATTACGAACACTGGTGGGGACATATTCTAATCAGAAAGCTGTTATGGCGTTGCTGTATAGTTGCTTTCCATATTGTAGCTTCAGTGAATATGACTAAACTGCAGCTTGTAGAACAAAATACATATTTGCAGAATCTTTTCTGCTCCGCTTGCAGTATTATTAAGCGATTTTAAAAATATCTCTAATAGGTACGGTTGGATGATGTTGATCCCAGACGTTCATTAATTCTACGCATGAGTGATCTGCAGCTCAGTGCAGACTGGTTGTCCAGCTCTGACTTTTGTTTCGTGACTTGCTTGTAATTGACCTGGGTGTTGTGCTGACTCAGGACGGCCTCACTGGCCTTAAGAGACCTACAAGACTCTGTCGCTGCTCACCATAAATGTGGTTTTAATAGGCAGGAAACGACTCTGCTGTCGAGCAAGTCTAACACTGGAGGCAGGAGGAAGTGTGAGGGGAGAGAGGACGTGCGAGTTAAGGTGGGAAGTTCAGGGGGAAACAATGGGGGAAAGCTGATGCTGTGTTTTCTCTGCCAAAGGTTGCGTTGGTTTCAGGTGATGACACAGCACCTCGTTAACGCAGCAGTGACTTGGGGCCTGACATGCCAGGGTGCTCGGGTGATTTATTATCCGTGATCCGCCGAAACCCTCCTCAGATTAAAGGGATGCCTCGCTTGTGGAGCCAAATATAACAACTGTATTACAAAAACGTCCAGGCTGGGAGTGCCAGAAGCACTTTGAGGGATGCTCTATGTGTATTTATGAGACAACACTCTTGTCCATGTAGTCTGAAATAATCCAAGTTGTTTTTTTGCAAGATATTGTGGCCACTTTAGTTGAAACTGTATTTGTCTTTTTTTTTTTTTTTTTTTTTTTTAAATAAAGATGCCTTCTTGTTCTTCAGTGAGTTTGGAATTTAGCAAAAAAATTGTGTGGAAGCTTGTGCAAAGATCCCAATTCTCCTCATTATTGTTGTTTTATTCGCCTTTAGAAGATACTTATTCCATTCCTTACACATTTTCCCCTCTTTGCTCCACTCTTGCTGGTTGTTGACATCTTTAACTGCATTAGTATTAATCTGTTAAGATATATCATCTTACTCTACTTTGAGGGTGTTTGAGCATCGTCTCTACCAACCAAAACAAACTAAATAAAAAGTTTCTCAGTCTGAGTATAACTGGAGCCAGGATTGACTGGCTGAAAGCATAGTAGCAATGACAGCTCCTTTCCTTCAACCCTGTTATCAGATGTAATGTGGCTGCTGTCAGGTGTGGAATAGTATAATTTAGATAAGTGGTCTCTGAACAACTTCCTTGCATGCAGTAGTGGAGTTTTTTTTTTTCAGACAACCACAAACCTTAGCATTTAATATTGAAATTCTTTAGTATTTTTTTCTTATTGTTTCTCCAAATGTGCAATAGATTTTAACTGATGTTTTCTTCTCCATCAATAAAAGTTATGTTCTGTTCCCTTAGAATGGATAAAAACCATGTTGGTAAAAGATGATGGATTTTGGTGAAATCAGAGTTACATGTTGGACATGAAAGTGGAAATATGACCAACTAACTCAAGAAACTTTGAAGCTATTATGTACAGATGGATGTTTATCATCTCAAATTCCACACTGTTTGATGGATGCTCTTATTCAAAGTGTCCAGATATGTACATTGCCATGCTGTGTTACCACTGAGCTCTTTTTAGGGTTCTAAAACACAAGAAACTCAATAGTTTTTCCTAAAAGTCCTTTATTTTTGTATCTGTTTTACAATCTTTTTTTCTCCCATCTTGAGCTATTTGCAAGAGGGATCGCTTAGACTATTTGTTACTCTGGTTCACGGTTGTCTCCTTTTCCCTAAGGACCATGTACAGCCCTGCAGCTTAATGAGCCAAGTTCAAGTTTAGTTCTTGATATGTGCTGCAATGATAATAAAGGTGTGGAGTTACTTCACATTGCGAATGTGGGAGCTTAATGATTTTCTGTCTGCACATACAGACAGTCTAACAATCCAAACTTTTGGATCTCCACAATCTCCCACTTTACATCCAGGCACTTTGTTTTTACAACTTAATTAGGTTTTTCTTGACTCTCATCATTTCAAAAGCATATATGTGCAACACGTGTCACATATATCTGATATGCCTTTTTACTAATATCTATCTTCTTTGGGGTAAAACATTTTCTATATTTTGTCACAATTAAAGTGCGCTCCTAAATCCCATAGCAGTGTTCTTTGAAGAAACCCACGCTGCTACAGAAAGTGGAGATATCAGGGGGGATGAGGACTGTTGCTGTGCCTTAAGCAGAAGATCTGCTCTAATTAGTTGTCCAGAATGAGCTACAAACTGTTCAGCCCACCAGTTAATCTGTATATTTCCCTCTCCTGGGCCATGAGGGGGGCCACTGAGTCCAAGCCCAGCTGCCAGTATCATGTTCACAACGAACCGAAGTGGTGATCTTCACTGGTAGTGCAGCCCACACTGCTAATTAATAATACTTTCTACTTTTTCTTCTGTAATAGATACTGTTTGGAAAGTTGCTGGTGCAGCCTCTGGGGGAAAAAACCATTGCAATGTCAATCCAAAGACTAATCCAAAGAACCTGTGTACAGCAGAGGAAATGCATTGCGGCATGTCTTCCTTGGGAAGAGTTTTTGTCTAAGACCAAAAAGTGGAAGCAAGCAGATGGACACCATCAGCTCCAAAGCCCACACAGAAATATTCTTTTGGAATAATTCCATGGGAAAACCCCCATGCTGATGGTTATGGCAGTAATTTCATTTTGTTTGCTTTGATTATTAAAATATTAGCCCAGTGCTACCATTCGGAGAACTTATCACTTAATCTAAACTTCAGATTTCAGACCTACCCCTCTGGCACCATCTCATTATACCGGCTCGTTCTCTGTAACTGTGCTTGTGGTTTAGAAATAGCTTGTTAGCTCTTTTTTTTTTTTACATCATTGCCTCAGAGAAACCTCAGCTCAGATTGTCTCCACTGTGTGCCAGATGGTTCTTTTACTCTGCGTCATCTTTTGAAGTTGTTAAACAGAGACCTTGTTGGAACCATCTCATTTTTGCAGTGACGTATGAAAGAGGGCTTTAAAGGCCCTTCTCCTGCCAGAACCTGTCTGTCCAAATTTAACAAAGTGGTTTGAAAGTGACCAACGAGCTGCCACCTTTAGATCCTCAACCTCGTACTAACAACAGTCAGTTGAATTCCCTTTGCCACTTATTCTTTCAGGATTTCTCACACGACTCACTACATTTACATATCAACTTCCTCCCAGTAATTGGTAGATTTTGAATATGTACTTTTTTACACTGGTAGCAGAGTTGGTAAATGAATCCTTAGTTTTGAAACACCGTGTCCATAGAGCGTACAGAAGGCAAAATACGCGTTCAACAAAACTAGTTCAAATTAGAAAGAATACAGTAGGATACTTTGTGGTTTTGCACTCTGTGACCTTAAAATGAACTCTCATGTGAGGATACAAGTTAAGATTTTTTATGGATTATTAGTTGTACCCTTCTGCGGTCTTATTTCTTCTAGGAGTGTTAAAAGCTCCACTATAGTCAGTGCCCAGATGTCCAGTGTATAGGTGTTTTTACTCTCTTTTGACAGAAACCTGATTGAAATTACACAACATATTTTGTGTTAAAGACAACGAGAACATTTAATATTCCTTATATTTATGTAAAATATGATGAAAACTGATATTTCATCTGTTCCTTGGGGATATTAGTAAAACCAGTTTGAGTTTATGCAGGGTAAATGTAATCACTTATGCAACATCTTCCATGGTCTGGTTGATGTTGTGTGACCATCCTCGAGCTTGTGATGACCAACAGATGACTCCTGACCTACGGTCCTGATATTGGCAAAGTATATCCCTGATTTATTTTAAATACCGGCTCTGCATTCAGTGACTGATCTCCTCTGCTCAACGACCAGCCAATTAGTTTAACCAAAGAATGGTCAGAGTCCTGTCAGATCATGTCTGTGTCTGCTTTGGAAATGAATCATTCATGCATTTCCTCTCTTGGAGAAGTAGATTTCAGGGCGCATGCTTGGCTGCGACTGAAGCTATTGATTAGTGCTGTGTGTGTTGTAGTGATGGGTTCTTACAGCAACAATCCTATGGCTGCGTGACCTCGGTCCTCCCACACTTTGGCCCTCAGCAGCGCACAACAGCAGAAATGTGAAATACAATAGCAAATATCTATTTCCCTCCAGTGGAATGAAACATATTCAGTGTGTCGCAGCTGGAAGCTAAATCAGCAGAGGTTTGTTTGTGCTGATAGTTTGACAAAAATAACAAAAAAAGAAAAGAAAAAAGAGTTCATGTGTAGTCATACCATGAGAATCACTTTGTTGGTCGTAACAGCTCATGGCTACAGCTATTTTTCATCCACTAATCTGCTGAATTTTCTTTATTTTTTGGTTTTGATAAATAGTGGGAAGTGCCCCTGACAGTTTCCCATGTTTTTGTCTAACCAGCACAGTAAAATGAAACATAGGAATATATTAATACATTATAGATTTTCATGTTTGTGGAGATTCATTTTAATTGGCACTTTCCCTTGATTAAGATCAGCAAATATTGATTGACTGTGTCAAAACAGTCCAAACTGTGAAGAAATTTGCTTTTGAACAATTAATTGACAATTTCAAGAAATTAAAAAAAATAAAAATCATCCAATAGCAGTACTACACTACTAGAATTTGGAATCATGTTTTCCTTTGTGCAGTTAGTTTTGAAATAATCTAACAAACCAGTTGTAGAACGCAGGTATGATCCTTCCATGGACTGCACATTTCAGTTGGTCTTGTTCATTCCCTCCACTGTCTGTTACTTTTTTCTTAACAATGGAAAGCAACAACGAAAAGCTCTGGGCTAGCAACGTACCACACTGAAAAATTTAGGTTTGTGAAGGATTTGGATTGCTAGCTCTGTTAGCTTTTTTTCTGTGAATTATGCATTTTAATCACAGTGCTTGTCTCCCTGTGTGCAAATGTTCCATCACAACAATTCCACCCATCACTTTTTTGAGGGAACACCAAAGCCGCATCTTTCGTTTAGCCCCGCCCACGACGACTGTGATGAGTTTAAAGACATTCAAACAAGCCACAGCATTTTTTTCTCCTCCCTGCAGCAGAATGATAGTGTGGTGCAGCCAGACCATTATGTTCCATACAATGGGCTGGCAAAGCGAGACTACTGCTGAAATGATCTGTCAGTTTAACTTTTTTTTTGGAAAAAGAGCTCCGTGTTCCCTGTCATGTTATAAATAAGCTGTCACTCTTGTTTTTCTCTTTGAGAGAGATGCTGGACAGATTGTGGATTTTCCTCCCTGTTGCAACAGAGACAAGATACCAACAACTCGGCAAAGCGTTGTCTTTCTGTTTTGAAGGTCAAAAGAGTCATTGGCAGGTTTTCCTTGACAATTGACTGATTGAGAGCGATGCTGATACAGTTAAACCAAACCAGTCATCAAATTCCAAATGCATCATTTGGCTTGATTTGTCAAATGTAGTGATGTTCTGCCTTTTCCTCTGTGTCAGCTGGATTGAAGAAGCTATTTGTTGATGTTACTTTGGGCCCTGGATAGAAGTGACAGATTTATTATTTTTTTGGCATTTTGTAGATTGAAAAAAATGGCATTAGTTGCAGCACCGCATGCACTAAATCCTCTATTTTAGCGTCTTTTAAAGTCAAGCCATTGCTGATTAATGCTGTCATTTTCCATTTTCTATGCCTGCAGTTATGCAGCTTCAGCATACCATCTGCCTGTTTTCTGCTTTCCCCGACGTATATTTGATGATGGTCGTAAAGTCCTGCTTCCCTTGCAGGTTCATTTGATAATTTTATTTTTTATTTTTTGGCAAAGCATCGTGACGTACAGTTTGGAACATTTTTCAAAAGCAACAGAAGCGAACATAGTGTTCCAACATTTACCAAATCCCATGATTTGTGCAAACACTTTTTCCTATTACTTTTGTTCTTTGGCTTTTAAAGTCACTGGAGAAGAGCGAGACGGGCCGGCATTATAAAAGATGGAATAAGCTTCAAATAAAACTTGAGACATTTTCTGGTTTTCATTCTGTGAGATAGATCGTTCTGTTGGGACACGGTGATGCTGGCTCTGGCTATTTTTGTTCTTTCTACACATTGTGAAGAAACTGATTACCTTTGTGAGCACGTTTCCACCGTGAGATTCATCGCTTCCATTTCCCTTAATCATATTGTGTGCTTGTTTTTCCACATTCGGTGGGATTGCTGCTGCACTCAGTGTCAGAATTTATTTGTGTAAATGGAAAAAGTGTTTAAAAATGCTGCCTCGTCAGATTTTATGCCAATCTGGAAAAAGAAAAACAACAACAGACAAACAACTATGATGCTAATGCTGACTGTGTTTTTCTCTCCTGATCTGCGAACGGTTTTCAGTAAATAATGATGGAGCATCACAAATTCCACAAATTAAACTGGCACTGTAGCTCCACAATAATGAAAGAGCTCACAGTGAAGCGGAATCAAATATAAGCTCCCTGACCTGTAGTCACTGTTTTTCTGAACATTAAGGACATTTGCCATTTATTTGAACAATGTGGCTGTTTTAGTGTGTGTAATGGCCGGAGCTTCGTATCCTTTGAGGTGTCTATAATGAGCTTTTTTGGGAGAGAGGATTTTCAGCTAGAGGCCTTGTCAGGGGTTATCGGATTCATGTTGACTGTTTCCCGCAGTCTTATATGAGCCCACCTCTGGAGAGCATATTGATAATAAAGATGACATCATGTTTCAAAGTCAGGGAAAAATGAAATCCTGGTGCATCTGTCCATCCTGGGACAGATTGAGGCTGTGTACTTTCTTCATTTTTGTTGTATTGTACTGAGCAATCGAAATTAATGAACATGTCATTGTTGAATGCTCTTGATTCAAGTATACTTTGAGCTGGAATTAGTTTTCAATTTATTTTCAGGCATTGGGCATTGTACAGTACATGCATCTCTTTGGTTACGGTCTGAAGAAAACATCCTCTCTCTTAATAATGGAGAAACCCTGCTTGTGTGACTGCTGCTCTGTTCTAAATGAGAAATGTCAATGCAGACAAGAAAAGCAGGAACTGCGATGTATGATATTATTTTTGTTTATCTGCAATGACCACATGTAAATTTATGTGTAGCAACTGAAACTTTAGAATTTACTGTCAGCCTTACTTTTGATCACATCCGCAGCATGACTCTACAGAAACGTCACGACAGCTAAAGGATCCATCACTGAGAAATTTTGTACATTTATGGAACTCGTTCTGAATTCTCCTCTTGTTACCATAAAACTGTAAAAATTTTTGTATTTTAGTGAACGGATGCTACATTGTAAATGGATTTCATACATACATTCATTACCCCCTCGGGGTAAGTTTAAATCTCTTTACTTCTCTTTACTTTAATGGTCACACTATCATTGAACTTGCTGCTACAGCCTCTCTAAACTGCTCACATTGCTGTAGATTCTTTGTCTTCATTTGTTATCAGCACAGATTTCAGAAAGCCTGACGGAACAAAATTTAACAGTTTTGCTAAATGAAATTAGAAATTTAAAAATATATTTCTTCATTTCATTACGTGACCAAGCAACAAAATCAGACAAGACGTATATTCATGCAGTGTGAACCAACTTAGAAAGCCAGAGATGCAAGTATAGGTGCTTTATATTAAATTATTATGGAAATTAGCATATAATGTAATCTTTTTAGGGATGTTTTCATTTACTTGACTAAACGATTAAAACATTTCTTACCCTGGCTAGGCAGTACCAGAAACAGAAGTCATTTCAGCTAATTATTAATATTTTATTAATGTACAGTGCGGGTTAACTGCTGTTGCAGTCTAGTGGGGCTGCAGCCTGCCTCTTACTGTGCAAATGGATGTTGTAAACCAGCAAGGTGCAAAGTAGGGCAGGCGAATTCTTATAAAACCAACATTGTTTGGCTGTATTTTAAAAATGAATGACTGAAAAATGAAAAGAATAAAAGGTTGTATGTAGGCCGTGAAAGAATAAACTGACATACAACCACTCGATGAGCAACCACATTCAGCACAGGCACGTGAAGGTTAGCCGGCAAGATATTTAAAGATTTATGTGCTAACTTTAATGTGGTTCATATGCATGGCCCAAAGTGACGCAACTGTCACCAGCATTTAAAATAAAATGTGGTTATTGAAGAAAGTTATTACTGGTTTCAAATGGTTCTTAAATACCTACATTCAATATTTATTTGGACAGTGTTTGACCTTTGCTCAAATCTTGACAATTTTCTTGCTTTTTGATGAGTCTAAATTTAAGTTCAAATTTAGTTTAATTAGTCTTTAGGAACATCCATATTTTTGACTTGTAGCGGATTTAGCTGCCAATAATTGCTGCTTCCCAACTGATAGACCTAAGTTGGTTCCAGAAGGTCTACAGCTAACTAAAAATGAGAGTTAATAAATGAATATATTTGATTAAACCAGACCAGCTTCACCTTATGTGCTTCAAAGTTAATTAAAACTGTGTCACTGCAAGCAGAGATGCTTTTCATCTTATTTTCATCCCCTCTCCATCTTGCTCTCTTTTTTCCTTTAACCGCATCAGAGAAAGTTTACTTGCACTTTCATCAAGTAAAGTAGTCTTTTTTATCTACTGACACCAGTCAATCTTTAATTTGGAGGAGGAGCTGCAGGGGAAATGTCAATGGTATTGTTTAGCACTGTTGTTTATGTGTTATAATTGCATGCTTGTCCTTAATCCAGTCATGATCAATATCTGTCATTCCCTTCGCCTTGAGCAATTCCAATCTAATTACGCTTTGCTTTGCAGACATGTTGCTCTGCTGTCAGTCCAGTGACTGGTATGTCTGCCCTCTGTTTATTTTGCAGATGATGAAGTTTGCCTGGGACAACTACAAGCGCTACGCCTGGGGCAAGAATGAGCTGCGGCCTTTGACGAGGAATGGGCATATTGGCAACATGTTTGGTGAGCGTCAGCATTTTGCTCCAGGCTCAAAAGGCCAGAGAGGTCATCCAGTATTTTTTAAAAGACCCGTTGACCTTTTTCTGGAAAGGTTTCATGCTCAGAATGGATGTTCCAGTTGCAAAACTACAGATTTAAAAGTAATAATTTGGTTTTGAAAACTGGAAACAAGCAGATTGCAAATTCATTATTGTGAACAGAGATGGGATTGACAGTTTCTCGGTTTGGCAAGGATGGACGGCTACAATGTTCTTCAACCAGCTCTCCAAAGCTCATTAACATATTCAGGACGTCAAGGGTGAATGACATTTAAAAAAATCTCCTGCTCGCCTCAAGCTCTTTGTTGTTCATGATTATGATTTTATGTGATGTGTAACATTTTGATGGGGTTTTAAAGCACAAACTTACACTATATACTACACTTATACTATGGCAAAACGCATGATTAGGCATAATAACCTAGGTAAACTCAGTGATTCTAATCCAGTGGTTACTGACAGATTTGGTGAATGTCTCCTCACAGTCTGCTAGTTGTATATTTTATGTTTGCACTGGAAATTAATTCACACGGGCTCTGTAAATAGGAAACAAGCAAAGGGGTTCAGACCAATCCTCACGCTTGTGCCTGGGATAGAGGGAAATGAAGTAGTAAAATGTCATCAATCTTTCTCCAGAATCAAAGACTAGACTTTAAATCTAGACAAATGAGGAAAACCAAACCTTGCAGTTTTCCTGTTGAGTTGCATTTTAAACCAGAACTGGCAGCCAACTCACCTCAAATTACAAAAGTGAGTGAAGCACGATTAAACTTTTGCTTTGAACCTGTACTTAATGCTGTAGAATGTATCAAAAATGAGAGATTTGACATGACATAAAATGATGCCCTCATCCAGAGTAGAACAGGGTTACAGTGTGCAGAGACCAAGGGGGTTAACTTCCTTCTGTGTCCTATGTGCTGCTAATTTAAGTCATATTTTCTCTAAATTCTGCATTAATTGTGTCTTGCCCTTTGTGCTAAGCTTTAAAGATAAGCTTGTATTACCTCTTTCGGCTCTGTTGGCCTTTTGCACACGACTGTTTTGACATTTGATAATTATTTACACACCAAAAATAACAGAAATTCACAGCTTCTGCCACTTTTCACCGTTTTCTAATGGTACAGATCAAAGGTTTCATTGATTCCATTATTGTTGGGTCAGACTATTGATTAATTTAAATAACTGTTGCAAACTGCAACTGTAAGTATTATCTGCGATTTATGCAGTGTTGTAGGTTTTTGTACTATGAACTTGTTTTTGTTCTCGTTTTGGAGAAATTTAGAATACTAAAAGTGGATTAATTTCATTTTGAAAAATAACTATAGATAGATAGATAATATAACAGAAGAAATTGAAGAAATCGAGTTGTCACATGAAATACAACACATCACACCTGTTTGCACATCAGTGAACTTCTGACACCACATCTTCCTTAGCTTTCACTCAGCATAGGAAACCTCACAATCTGCCAGAGGTGTCACAGTCTCCAACATCCTCTAATTGGAGCCAGATCCACAAGGGGTCCTCAGGTCCTCTGCAGTGGAGCATATCAGTCAGTTTGCACTGGTGTGCCAGAGGGAAATCTCACAATAAAGCCCTTAATAAAAGACGGATCAGCTCTTAATAAGACTTTGACGGGTACTGTCTTCCATACCTGAGGTCTCCCTCCTTTGACTCTGTAGGGATTCAGGATTATTAAAGACACTAGTGCAGCGATCGTTCAGAACGTGCCGTTTTGGAACAAGCTAATTGCTTGGCCTGCAGTGCCGCAACTTGATGGTAGAAAAATGTAAAATGACGCGGAATGCAGCGTTGCCATCGTTACCACCAGCAGCGATGCAGAAGTTACTACGCATATCGAGGCAATGGAGAACACTTTAGAGAATAGTGTGGTAATAGAAAGTGACTTCTAGCAGAACACATTTGGCATGCCGATGAACCCAATAGGTGACATCATGCTTGGGTGGAGGGAAAAAGCGAACAGGATGGTGTTGTCTGTCACTGCAGTCTTGACAAAGCACTCCGGGATGCTTCAGGTGCTTGTACAATGCTTAGACAGCACTGCATTTTTGGTTCCCTGTCTGAAACTCACACAATTTAGCTTACAATGGCCAATGTTTTTTTTTTAAATTTTTTTACCTGCTGCTTGTGCTGCATTCAGTGTTCCTTGAAAGTGAGAAGTTACATCTTGAAATTACATCATTATCAACCACCGTACTTTCGATACAAAGCGCTCGTCAACAGACGTAGTTGGCTTAACTGAAGAGACTGTGAAAAACGTTAAAAGAATATGTTCTTTGGTGTAAGTGTTTAGACTCTGAAGCCATTAGAAGTAGACAAGGTGTGCTTACGAACCATTTATTGTGATGCTGCTATGCTGAGTGTTGAATGATATAAAATGATGCAGAAGTTTGCAGTTGCCACTGAATGCAAAATTACTCTCCATGGGAATCCACGGTTTCACTGGATGCAGCCATCTTTGTGACATGCTATTGAAATCAGTGACATCAATTTAGTGCCAGAGTCCTAATGTTGTCACTGCCTTTTTAAAAATAATTCAATTTTTTTTTGTTTCCTGAGAACTGCTTATACCAAGCGACTTCGCACTCGAAATTATATTAATTGGTGAGAAGGTGCAAGGTCCATTGAAAATACAGTTTGTGTTCTCTTGCTGTGTTCTTCCCCCTGCGGTTGTAGTTCTTTAGAAGCACAGGCCGTAATTCATGTGGCAGGTTAGAGTTCAAAGCAACCAACCCAGGATTACTTTGAAAACTACCAAAAAATAATTCAAACACTGGCTTTGCCTGAAGTTAGGAGCAGATTTTTTGAAAGTCAGGGAATCTGTCTAACATACTGCTGCATTCATCAAAGTCAGAGTGCATTTCAGGGGTAAAGCTAAACAAAAACACAAAAGAATCCATTTGCTCTCCTATATTGCACATTTCCAGTAAATTAAAAACAAAAAAATGTAGTTTTGAATGTAGTGGTTTATCAGTTTGAATTAAAGGAAAAAGATGAGTGATGGCAAAATTCCCGGTGGTGCATGAAGTAGGAACGACCACAGAGAGGAAAAATCAATCATTAGTAGCTGGAGATGGTTTTGTGTGTCTGTAAAATAGACCTAATATTTCGAATAATGGCATTACAAAACACTGTGACTTGTGTTGTCAAATTCATTCAATCAGAATCAACAGAATATGTTCATTTTTATATTGGTACAATTTTATTGACATTCAATTATCCAGTGCTTTCACTAACAAACAATGCGCTGCCAGCATCAGTCGCTGAAGGACAGAAAAAAAAAATTGAGAACAAATTAAATAACTGCCCAAACTACAACACAGCTAAATAGATTTTCCCACTTACTGTTGTTGAATGTAATAAATTTAGTTGATTGACATATTCTGGTTTAATTGAGCTGGTATGTTGCTGAAGGAATCCCTTTTAAGCTGGAAAGAACAGGGATCTGTTAGAATTACCACAGGTCATGTTTCAAGATTAGTTATCAAGGCTTCATCTAGCTCTACTTGTGATTTAAGGCATCATTAGGGAGAAATAACAGCCAAGGACATTGAAAGCTAATGGACTGTACTCTTGTCAATATTAAAACTTGAGGGATGATGGAGATGATGATAGAGTCACTTGCAGTGATTTGTTTGTGTTAAACCTGCATTAGGCAGTATCTGGCTGCTGGGGGTCAGAACGCAGACTCCAAAACAAACGCAAAGCAGTGAACCTTGATATGAGCTTATTAAATTGTTCGTGGTCGCTCATTAGCAAACAGCCATTGTGTAGTACTTAAAGACTGAGTGCAAACAGCTTGTGTGTGAGCGACTAAAGCTGGATTTACACCTGATGCACGAGGTGAAAAGCAGCCCTACTGTAGCTAAACAGTGTCACATTTTAACCATTAATATCGCAACTACACATCTAGATGATAGATACGTTGTCAGACCCAAACAATAATTTAATTCAATTCTTTGCCGTAATTGTGTTTACATTCTTTCATTTACTGTGTGATGGAGAGAGACACGCAGCCAGAATGATTTTCCACGTCTCATTACTGAAAAGGAGACTTGTTGTATAGAAGGTTGGCAGTGAGGTAATGGTTTTTCAAGATTTGTGACTAAATTACTGCGACTTTCAGCTTGCTTTGTGTTCTATTAACCTCTAACAATCTCCAAAGGCATCAGTACATCTTTTACAGGAGAAAACAAATGCAGCCCAAACTGGCCACAGTTCTGACAGACTCCGTGTGTTATCTCTGTAGAAATCATAACGCTGATGTATAGTTTGATAGGACAAAATTTATTTCACTGCAGTTATAAATCCTGCTTAACTCCCGAGAAAAATAACTGAATTTTTGTGGCTGCTCACCACCTGTGCCGAGCTGATTGTGTATTAAATTCCTGAGATGATAAACGTAAGAAGAAGTGGCACTTAGACGTGGGATGTAAGGGGAAGCAGGTAAAGTATGCAGCAAAGTGGTGTTGATTCTCACTGAGAATGACACATCATGAAACATCAGCATCAGCTTTAATGGCCAAGTACGTACACAACATACAAGGAGTTTGGTTTGGGCTGTTGGTGCTACTCTAGGAATAAGAAAAAAGAAAACAAATTGAACAAAAAGTATATACAGGTAATCACACATCTAGAATAGAATATATGTACACAGTAGTACAAAATGGCAATCGCTAGAGTGAGAATATATTGCAAAAACCAGAGAATATTGTTCTTAGTGCAAAAATCATACAGGACTTTAGTGAACATAAATGAGCAGCACCTATTCATATTTAATATTGGTTAATTTTAAGTTGATTGAACTAATTCATCATGAAAACTTGTCAACCAAAATGAAGGCTAGAGTTTAGTAAGACACTTAACCTAGCTTTGCTCCACTATTTGTCTGTCAGCAAGTTTATGCAAAAACTGCCTCGATGAATTTCAGTACACTTGGTGAAGAGGTAGAACATAGACAATGGAAGAACCCTTTAAATTTTTGTGTTGATCCCAATGACCTTCTCTAAAATGGTGAGTTTGGGCATTGGGCCTTGCTGGAGGACTCAGAGTCACATGTTTTACTTGTACTGATTTTTTATTATTATTTTTTTTAAAGGCTTAAACTGCGTGTAGGATTTAGTGGCATCTGCAAGTGAGGTTGCAACCAAATGAATCCCTTTTCCGGTCAACGGTTTTGTTCTTGGGTTGATTGTCTTTCTGTCCATCACTTCATCGCCCCGTCTGTCCTTCTAATTCTTGTAAATGCAATATCTCAGGAACACCTTGAGGGTATTTCATTACATCTGCCAGAAATGATCATTACAGCTCCAGGATGAGCTGATTAGATTTTGGTGATGAAAAGTGGCTGTGACCTCACAAAACACCTTTTTGGCCGAGATTTAATTCGCTAATTATGACAAAATTTCACACACGTCTAATGTTAAATGATGAGTCGACGACAGTTTCTATTGTAAAGGTCAGTTTAAGGTCATTATTAAACACCAGGGACAGAAGGAGAAATTGCAACCATATTTCAATCTCTGGTGTCCCCCACTTGAAACTGTGGTGATTTGTCTGTAGCAATGTCTGTATTTGATGCCTTGGTTACTGTCATGGTTACAACTCTACGTTCTGTAAAAATAAGCTTGATTGGCTAAGCATATGAACATGGATTCAGATGTTCATTTCTGTCAGTGAACTTCAAAGTCTTCACTACATATTTTGCATGAGTCTTTAGAGACATGGATTTAAACTGCAATGTGCTTGATATAACTGCGAGATGGTAGTTTTGGTTAAGTCGGTGAAGGAACTTGCATTTCTAAGTTGAACAAAATTGTGCAGTGCTGACAAACGTTTCACATTTGTGGAAATTTTTTGATTCGGTGTATTAGTATTATAGGCAGTCAAAGCTGTTTAACACTAGAACTCTGAACAAAAAGGCTGACTTGGTTTCCTCTGGATGCCGCTTGACCTCAGGGTGAACTTCCAAATCTGTTTTGTGCGTGTAAGTGTGTTACGAATCGATTTGTAATAGAACGTGTAATTTTTTTTTTCCATAGCTGATGTCTTTTGTGTGGTTCTATAAAAACCACACTTTTCAAATAATTTTGCTGTTTGGGCGAAATGTTTTTATTTTCCATAATGCTCCGTGTAATCCTCAACATGTAGCAGCTAATTGTCATCTTTATCTGTGCAGCACAGCTATCCACTAAGCAGCGCACCTTAATGCAGATCCAGCCGATACGCAACCAGTGAAAGCTGGGACAGAATAAGCTATTTATCTCTGACGACATGACTGAGAAATAGATCCAGAGTGCGGGGGAAGAGCAAGGACTTCCTTCAATTGAATATGGTTAATCACTTTAGAAAATATCTTGTCAGCCTGTTAAAAGCAGGCATCATTTTCCCGCTGTCAACCATCCTTGTTTGCTGTACAGTGTATTATCTATGAGTAGTGAGGGAGGGAGTCAAAGGGGGAGGAAGAGAGAAAGGGCATCATGCTCGCAAGTAAATGTCACATTGTGAGGGGTGGTGCGGGAAGCCAGGTATGAAATTGGATGCTGTGTTCTGTAATTTAATCCCCAGAGTAAACAGAGATACTGGCAGATTGGATCTACAGTACGGTTAGCGCTGCCGTCACAAGCTTGTCAGTATGGCGAAAGTCACAGAACATCCCTGTTCCTCGACACTCCAAAAAGCACAACCCAAATCACAGGGAGACAGAGGCATTTCACTCCTTAACCCTCTTCTCTTTCGCACTTTCACTTTCACGATAATCTTCCTCCAAGTAATTCCTTTTCTATTTTTACCATAATCCCTCCCTTCTCCTTTTGTCGTGACCCTCAAGGCTGAAAGCGTCTCTCTTTAATTCCATTCTCTAAACCAAAGTTGGTTCTGATATACATTTTCTCTCATTTCACTTTTTGTCATTTAAAATACATTATGTCTTTAGAGCTTATTAAAAGTTTCTTTTGCTTGGGGCAATTAGAAAGCTATTTAGGGTAATTTCAGCAATTTTTCCTCGTTGTGAGATTGTGTGGGAGTTCTCGCACAATGAAAGTGTAGAAATTCATGAAAAAGTTAAAATATGCACATTCGCTTTCTTTTCTCCTCAAGAGAGAAAATGTCCTTTTTTTGATTAATAAGCATTTTATAAGAATATTGTATTACTTTTACTGTTAAAATATTGCACTAGAAAAGCATCTCTGAGATAAATGATTGGTTTGCTTGTTGGTTGAATATCAGGTATTATCTGGTCGCTCCGCTGTGATTCTTTTCCCCTTTGATTTGACTAGATTACTTCATGTCAGGTTAATAATAAATCTCCTGGGGCATTATGGGAGGATGAGATCAAGGTCAGATTCTAATTTAGTGTGACTGATGACAACAATTCCTTTTTCTCCAGCTTCAGAAATCATCATTAGTTTTGTTAAAATATGACCTTCAGTCAGTGCTATAGAGGAATAGCAGCCACTATCCTATCCTCACTACCCTCGGTGCATAAACATGACTACTGCATCCAGTGAAGGAGGCTGAATGCAGTTAATTTGGGGGGTAATTTGGAGAGAAATTTTACGGCTAATTGAAGCTCGGCTTTATTTCTTAATGATATGCTGAGCTCTATAAAAGGAGTTAAAATTCTTTTGAAGAACACACAAAAGTAATGGGTTTTCATTGTTTACAGAACGCTGATGCAACGGGGAATTAAGTTAAGTTGCTGTGTTCATGCAGGGTTTTGTTTTCCATTAATACATTTCATTGATGCATTCATACTTGAGCCTGAAGGTGACAACAACAGTGACCCAGATGGAGTTGCAGATGTCTAGTTCAGCATTCTTATTTCATATTTACATGCGCTAAAAACTGTAGTGATCAGTTACAAGTTTTGGTGTTGAGATTATGAAAAGTTTTCACTGTGACTGATATGAATCACTGAAGAAAGTCAGTTGGACGATGTGCAGGATTTGCTCCATGCAGCTATTGACTTTCTGCAATAATAAATCTCGAAGCAGGAGGTGCTTCCTGGTATTAAAACTGAAATGGTTTTGTCGAATCACTGTAAATATATGGGTCTGAAAGCGGCAGAGTTTTCAGGATAAATATCCACTGCAGGGGGCATTAAATTGCATGCCTTAAACCTGCTGTAACTGCTTTGGGGACCACATTAGGGGGAATACAAGATATGAACACAACATTAACATATCACCTTTCAAGTTATTTGGCAAACTAGTTTATTTGCACATCCAGGAGTTACAGAGCGTTAATTTCTGATTTTGTTCTCATGGTAAAGTACAATATTCACAATTTTTTTAGCTCTGTCTTCCTAACTTCTGACGGACACATCTGTTCACATCAGCCAAATGTTCGACTATGTTCAGCAGCTTGTTGTTAACTGCATCTAATTCACGCAGATTTAAGAATTAAAGTTGATGTGTCTGGAGAGCGATGATGAGTGTAAATCCAGAACTTGATGACAGCACTTTATTTTCACTCTTTCAATCTGTCATCTACATGCTTGTTTAGTTTGGCTTCTCTTTTGTGTGCTTCTACTCAGAAGTTTTCTGGGCTTCTGCCATCATGGATCAGTTCATACGGAGATAGATGGTGAGGGAGGCGTAAGAGTGTGAGGAAAGGGTCTCTTCAGGGGAAAAGTCAAATAGCTTGGAAGAGCAGAAGATATGATGATATGAGATTTTAGAACCTTTCAACTATTGGGAAAGACTTAACTCCCACGTGTAGATATGAACCGATTTAAAAGAGTGTGGGAAAGTAATGCAAAGTCATTTTGGGACACTTGTTAACTGCAAGACTTGCAAGCCAAAGCCCTCAGTGCAGTGAATTATTTTCAATGTTTGGCTCCCAGAGCTCTCGTGCCCTACTTTTATGGTGGAGAGCATTAACTAAAAGTATCAGGAGCAGCGATGGTTCTATATTTCCAGCTTATCTCAGAGTAAGACCACATGGAGCCCTTAGCCTTGAATTAAAATGATGAAGTTGAACACAGTATATGTTCAAGTGCTAATTTGCCAAAAGAAGATGCTGATCCTGATCCTAAAAACAGTACTCCAGGCTCACCAAATGAAGAGAGGCAAAGCATGGATTCTTTACTTTTTTGGGGTTGATCTGATCTCCATGTGCTCAATAATTATTTTATTACTAAGATAATTACATGCCTGTTCAGCTATTTAATGCTTTTAATTTAGGGGGATGTTTAGCTTTTAGCATTCAGGGAGGGTTCCCATGAGAAGAACTTGTGTATATATTTATTCTACAGTAAATGCATTCACAACAGCACAGCAAATCGGAGTGGACAGCTTGTTTATGTTATTAATCTTTTATCACTATGACCAAGGCTGTTTTCTCTGATCTGAAAGGAAAGCTGATGCAGGAGAGCTCGATCGTGGAGGGTATCTGTGGCTTTTGGACAGTCTCTTCTTTTGCTTTTGTTCTACCAGTCAGGGGAAAAACTCAACAATGGTTCTCTTAAGTCAACTCTATGTCAATCGAATGTCCTTGAAACCTTAGACTTACTTTAAATTCCCTTTTGGCTGCAACTAAGATGTGGAGGGAGATTAATTGGGCTACTGTTCAAACCTATTGAGAATTCAGGACTTCAGAATGAGTGGCACAAAACTATCTCAACCTCTGAGCAGTCACAGACCTAAAGCTCAAATCCTTGCTTTGGTTTTTCAGTGCACTTTAGCAGAAATGAAGTGAAATACTGAACAAGGTTCCTTCATCAGTTCTGTTTGTTACAGAAATCACAACATTTGCAGTTTTAGAGATATTCTGTCTCAAAGCGGAACAATTTTCTTTAACCTTAGCAATATGCTTCACAAAAAAAACGAAAACAGGATGGCTGCTCGGTAGAAAAAATGTGTTTTTTTTGTTAATATAGAGGAAGGAATCTGGCAAATTTGGGGAAATGAGAGTTAGATGAGAAGATTGATATATGTATATCAGTGTAGAATACAGCACTACAGGAAACTACCAGCACTTCAAAAGCTTACTATTTTACACCTTAAATCTTATTTGTACCAAAAAAAACCCTTGTCTTTCTAACTTTCTGTTAAAAAAACGTAAACTAAATTGAGTCGTGCCTTGTAGCTCTCTCATTTCAATCATGTGATGCCCAGTCAGCAGTTTAATTCGCTTGCATATTTTATAGTATCATTAAAAAACAAACAAAAATTGAGAAGTAAGTTTTATTTCTGCTATTTCAGATGTTGTAAAATCTGACAGGCATCTCACATCCACTGCGCCCTCGTCGGATTCCCTCCTTCCTCCTTGATTTGCCATTCTTATTAGAGTTCTCGTGTACTACTATCGCTTTCTCCATTTGCTTCGAAGTGAGAAGCCAACCAATCCCACAGTCTAAGTGGAGGATTAAAGAGATGTTCATCCCCCTGTGAGCGACGTCATTACCCCCGTGCCTGCATATGTGGGTCAGTAACTGAAGCGCACGGCACATTAAATGCCAAGCCAAAACCGTAGTCCAACAGATGCCGGGGACAAGGCTCGTGATTGTGCTGAAAAAAGAGAGAACATTACATTAAGGTGTCACAGCTGCCCCTCCCTCACTCCAGAGATTTTTCATCAACAATAGATGTCCTACGGCTGTTAAGGGGATTGGCCACATGCTGCTATTCACAATTGCAATCCAGCTCTCTGCCCCTCTACAACAAATGAAAGACCTCTTTTTGCACATAGTGAAATAGTGTTCCATTTTTTCTGCCTTTATCTTATGTTTATTTAATCCTTTTTCTTTTTTAAATTTTATTCCACCACCCCGCTTTGCCCTCATTTTTGTCCCTTGTCCCTCATCATCCCAAGAGGTGCAATTAAAGCGCAGAAGGTCACCGGATTTTGCTGCGATTTGTCCTGGCATGCAAAATGAGCTGCTTCTAGTGACACGGACTGAACCCTTCACCTTTTTTTCCCACCATGGCGTGACAGGGGACCATTTAAAACCAGCAGCGTTTATTAGAAGGTCCCAGGGGCTCTTCAGATAATGTAAAGCGCTGCCAGGTGCTCTTACATGATAGAGAACAGAGGAGGAGGGAGGACATGGTTTGAAAACTTGATTTAGCTGGGATCGATGGCCCAAATGATGAAGCCCTGGGTATTTATTATTTAGTCTTCTCTGGCTGGAGGTGCAATTGAAGAGCGAAATAGATTTTTTATAGAGCAATTGGGGGTCCTCGGAGTCCTTGGATCCTCTCGAAGTGATGATAGATTTTTACCAATTTTCGCTGTCATACGTCGTTTTTAATATAATCTACGGCAAACAAAGCAGTGACGGAGCTTTTGGACATATCTGCCGAGAGTCAGTGCTGTTTAGGAGGCATCCTTTAGGGATTCAGACGTGAACAGACACAGATGCGTACAAACACTCGTGCTTATTTCTGTTCCGGCCGAGACTCAACCACCTCTTTCATTTGTAAACTCCTCCTGTCTTTGCCATCTAAGGAACAGTTTTCATTAAAAGCATTCAGCTGGCAACCACTTCCACTAACAATTGCGTGCTCGCTCCTCCGCCCACATATTAGGCAGAGCAGACAGGTTTCTCCCGCCTTCGCAATTACCTCCCCCGCTGGCTTTGTGAATGGTCCTGAAAGGGGCAGTGTGAAGGTTGGAGAGAGCATGAGAGGGAGTGGCAGCCTCCCTCGTCATTGGGGTTAAACGGAGGGCTACGCAAATGGTGCTTATCACCACCTGTCACATTAGAGTCGCGCAGAGTGAAGGGTTGTTCCCATCCACCCGCTTTCCATTCCTACCCCATCCATTTCTATATCCCATGGGCTCCATCATGATGTGGGAGAAATCATCTGTCTCCATAGCGACCAGCGCCAGGTGACAAATCAGGATGTGGTCCCTCACCCCTCCTGAGAGCACATCCCAACCCTCCATTCACTATCGCCTATTTGTTCTGGGACCAATAGGGCCTCACACTGAAACTGCTGGCTGGACACATCACATATCATAATAATTGTACAGCCTAAAGTATTTTTTATCATCGTGGTAGTGTAGAGCAGCAGCAGGGGTTTGGAAATGATTCACACTTTCGATAGTGACATTAAAAGGACGTGCATGGTATAGGCACAGATTTTAGGTGTTATTACTGGGGAACAATAAAAATTCTGTAACAATATGCCAACCAATGTTATTGATGCATTTACAAAACCACATATCATCAACAGATATTTGGACACAGATGTCTTAAGATATTATAATCATCATTGCTTAATCATGTGTCTGCAAGTTCTGTTTGTGTGTTCTAACTGTACCTCATGCCTGTAATGCTTCATCTGTAACAATCCAGTATCAGCCAATATCAGTCTACTGATTAATCAGTCAGGCTCCATTGCATAGAGAATCAATATTTACATTATCCTGTTTACTGAACAGAGCAAACAAGTTTGCTCTTCAGAATCCACTGTGCTGTACAGTTGTCAGATACTGAAGGGACACAGTTTGCTCTAAGTGTTCACAAGCAATTTCCATATATCCGTGTACGACATCTCATTTTAGTGAATCTCACTCTCCAGAGATTGAGTATTTAAATTCAAAATGAAACCGGAATTTTCACTTTGGTGTTACTTATATAAAGTTTAGTGATACTACAGCTGCTGTGCACAGTTTAAACTTTTGAAAAAAAAGGATAAAATGTTGAACAGCTTCAGCGCGTTCACACCTCTGAGTGGGTGGTTTCCTGAGAATCAATTGACTGACAACCGAGAGCCAACTTGTAGGAGACAAGACATCAACTATAGCACCACTTGGAATGTGGAAGGTAATCAGGTTAGCTTGCTAATTTCAACAGGCATTTATATGTTGTTTCAAGAGCTGCTAAGTCACTTGCACCCCAAATCATGAACAATTTATTGTCTAAAGTAGGCTGCATTCAGCATAAATTAATTTGAATTTCAGTCTGACTTTAGGAAGCACTTGTCCTTAACCCCTCCCACCTTGGAATCCAATAGATCAGACTGTATCTGTTATAAAAAAGACTTAATTGGTGCCATTTTTCAAAGTTTGGCAAGCGTGGCACATTCAGTGTAGATGACGTGTAGTTCTAGCCCGACGGAAATGGATGTAGCATTTGTGGGGCTTTATTTCTGTTGCATCAAACTCAGTCAAGTTACAGAAAAAACAAAACAGGTTCAATAACATCAGTGTCACTGTTGCTTCTTAATGAGCTTACCATTTACTCCCTAATGCATAATTTGGGTTAGGTGGAAATAAAAAGGCCAGTTTCAAATCACAGTCTTACCTGGTGATAAGAAAAAGGAGACTTATTGTATTTCACAGTTCTGTCCAGAGAGCCTGAGGTTGTTCTTTTTGGCTCTGTGCAGCTGCAGCTTAATACATGCAGCTTTTTCTTCAAGTTGAAATCTCAAACAAAAGCTGGAGCTTACAGTTAATGCTGCTCTCCTATGGTTGAGAAATAACAGCCCAGCTGGAAACATACCATGGAACCCTAGTTAATGCTGTAAATAGTGATTTCGACATTAAGCTCAGATGGTAGCTCACAGACGGACTGCTCACTCCATGAACTCAGTGGAAGAGCTCAGGAGAATGGGGGAAATATTTCAACCCGACTGCGGGTGCATGCTGGAGCGTTTAAGGTGCAGGCAGATGAGAAACTTGACAGCAAGCCTCTGATAATGCACTCTGGGGGAGAACCTGCTGTCAGAGCAGGTTTCGTCCCGCTGCATATAATGACGGTCCTGGCTAGCTCTGCATCTGCTGGCACTGGAGGAACAGCAACTGCCTGGAGATCACAGCACATCCAAAGTGGGCTCAGAGCTTCACTCATACCAAGACCTAGTGACAGGGTTATAAAAGCATGCTTGTGTTGAGATCATGAGGGGTTTCATAAGAATAGAAAGCTGCTTTAGAATGCAAAGCCTGAAGAAATATAAGAGAGAATGAGATAACGAACTAAGAGTACAGAGTGCATGATCTATAATTGTATCATTTGTGGCATTCTGCTGCAGGACTTTGCCTCGCTGATCATGTCATTTGATGCTGATGAATGTTTATATATATTGTCGGTACTGACTTACTCCTTCACCTGATAGAGAAAGCCACTCTTATGCAACATAAAGCAGAATTCAGGATGACGAGATGAAAGCGAAACTATCTTTCATTATCATCACCACCAAATTTCATCTCTTCCCTTCTTGGATTAGAACAAGTCCCCCTCAGTGGGCATGAGCACATCATCAAGCCTCTGCGCAGGGATTATAGTGAAGATGATGAAAAACTGGTTGCAAAATGTATGACGAAGTAGGAGGATTATAAGGGATTGTACTCTATGCTACTGTAATGATTCAATCACAGGCCGATGGATACAAGGGTGAGGGTCAAATTTCTGCATCCAAATGAAGCCCCAAACCCTTTATGTTGTTCCGTCTTGGCATTTGGTACTGTTAGGATGCTTAAACTCTGTATTTGTGTAATCTGTCATCACTGATCAGTCTGTGATGACGTAGATCCGGAGTCACGATGACGATGACGTCTCTGCAACTTCAGACATGCCGCTTGGTGTGTAGTAATCAGTGTTTGGCAGTTTTAATCACAAGCCCTGCCTGACAAGCTCTTAAGCTTGTGGCAGTATTAGGGAACAGATTTAGCTTCATTTACTTATTTTAGGGACTATTAATATACAGTCCTTTTTTTAGCTGTGCCTCATCGCTGCCTGTCTCCACTCTAAGCCTGAATATTTCACTAAGTCACACAATAAGTTCTCCTCCTCTAAGTCCACCTGTCTTTTCAGCCTTCATCTTAAACTGTCCGTTGTGAAGCATCAGACGTTAAGCGTTCTAAATGACAGTTCCTAGTTTAAATTCCCCTCGCACCCCTGTCTGTCAGCTACACAGGAACATTTTGCTTTCGTCTCGATATGTTCATTTGACATTCACAAGCAACTCTTCAGAATTTGTGTTTTAAAGAAACACAAAGTGGTGTTTACATTTTAGTCTATTTCATTTTGTGTTTTTCTCCGAGTTGCTGTTGTCTCACTCACACAGGTACAGTGAGTAGTGTACCTTGAAGCATTAGAACCAGCTCTGGGGGAATCAGCGCAGGTCAACCTCTGCAGCGTCTGTCTTTGATGCTTATGCTCAGGTGCACATTTACTTTCACACTGTATCATCCTGCACTGTCTGTGTGTGCAGAAAATAGTTTTCTCCTGTCTCACTGCCAGGTATTCATGGCAAATCTTCTCGAGGTGGGACTTGGGTCTCTCTTGTCTCAGTGCTGTGAGTGGACGGGTGGAGGAAGATAGTGGCAGAATGAATAAGTAAAATTGCATGAAATTATACCTTACTCTTTTGGTGTAGCGTGCCGCAGGGGTTAGAGGAACTTGGAGGAGAGTTGAATGGTGCAAACAGCCTCTGGCATCCTGGAACCAGAAGAGGGTGACGGAAATAAACAGAAGCAGTGAAAGAGAAATTGATACTGAATAATGTGGACAAGGGTTTCAAGTCACATTGTTACAAGAAATATTGTTGGAAAATTTGCATCCTCTTTATAACTGACTGTGAAATTGCAGGTGAACAAGTTACAGTAGCAGCTTCCATGTACAGACAAATGGTGTCTAAATGGCATTTTTACAGATTGATCAGAATGTGAAATAGTTCATGTCTTTTGCCTTATTAAAATCCCTTTTAAAATAATCTTTAAGCAGTTTCATTAACCACAAATGCCTGCACTCGTTATTGCCTGTTAGTGCTAAACGATCTAGGGAAAATATCTAATTCCGATTTTTTTGACAGACATATATATATATTTTTTTAATGTCAAAGCCTGGGTCAGACGTGTTGCATAATATGTATTCTAAATTGCTAATTGCATTGTTTCTAACTGCGTTGTTGCTTCCATCAGACCAGTCCCAAAAAGATGTGAACTGGACATACAAAATGGCACATACACTTAAACATCAATTATAGACATATGCAGACACTCATGGCACACATAGCTCCCTGGTTCCAGGTTCTTTAGCTACCTTTGAATGGGTGCAGCGTTGCACAAATGAAGCAGAGCAGCTGCTCTTTTAAGATGACTGGTTGACGGGTGCTCTTTGTCAACAAGTTATTATGCCTCCTCTAAATAGGTTGGGCTGCACATTTTTCAGTGCACAACTAGTGGGCTGGAAAGCTCCATTCAGATGAGATAAATTCTGGGGTACAGGATGGGAAGTGCTGCCTCATTGTATATCCAGAAAACATCAGAGAAGAATCTTGCCAAGTGGAGATCAAGCAAGGTTATATATGAAACATCAGACTGAAAAAGTAATGCTTGATCCACCCTGGTGACCCTAGCTGCAAAGTAAGCCCCTTTTAATTACTGAGCTTTCTTTATTTCCCCACTTGTTAACTTTCTGGATATAAGTTGGATGACCTTACTACTGGCTGGATTGTTACTGGTGAGTGTCTTTATCAACTGCCTAATCAGAGCCTTTAGTTTTAGCTGTCATCTCCAATCGGGTTTTTTGCGTTGACAGTACAACAGATGTATGATCCCCCTCCCTTTTCCTACTGTGATGATGTGTCTGTTGATCAATGCAAGACAGGCTTTTTGGAGAGGGAGGAGGCGAGGGGTTCGATAACACTGTGTGCGATGTGTAATCTCATCTGAGAGGCTGTCATATCAGACAGGGCTGCTGCACTGACACGCCACGCTCTCCCAGAGTGGCAAATTAGATTGCTGCAATTAGATTGACGTGTGTGCTGCTTGAAATCTGGAGGCTCTCTAATCATGTCTGGACAGTGTACATTTTGCATTTGTTTGGACTGGATTAATCTGTGTGAAGGTGTGCTGATTGGCTTCTTACTCTTTGACACTTTTATGGTTTATTGATAGTCCTTGTGAAAGCCTGTCGTCTCACATTTAAACCTATTTAAAAACTGCAAAGTAAACATTCAGCATGTGTGGTGGACAGTTCCTTAACAGCTTCTTGTGAAAGAGAAACTCCACAGTTGCAGATAATGTCGCGTACATTTTGAAATATGAAAATATGCCAAAAAATAGCAGCTACCGCTAAGCCACCAATACTGGAATGTTTTTTTTTTTACAAATTCAAAGACTTGCCTGAAAGCTTACTGCCTCTGAATAAATGTAAATACATCAAAAGTCAATGAGATCTTGATACTATCTCCTTTGACAAGTATTCAGCAGCTGCCTGTTGCAACATGCTGAGACGAAACACTGATATACTCTGAAATAAAGGATTTCTGCTGAAGCCTCTGGCTCAGTCATCTCCTTGTCTGCAGGGCTCATAATGGAACAAATTTATTTTGACTCCAGCTCTAATATCCCTTGATCTATCTATTCTCTGTCCCTTTCTTTGTCTTGCCAACAAAATGCTGTTGCTCCAGAAGGCATTAAGTACCACTGGATGCAACTCCCTCTGCAGGGCTGTTCGACTGTGTGATTACCATAATGGTGAAAATGGAGACACTGAGGGGGGCAGAGGGCTGTATGGGGTGACATGGGGTGCAATCACAATTGGATGCAGCCTAATTTTATCCATGTGGCCCATTCTGGACAGTAACCATTTATGTGGAAAATAGCTTTTTTTGTCAAGTAGTGTATATGTACTCATGCTAAGCAGGATATTTATTTGCACGGTACTGGTAACCATGGCAATGAGGCAGCCCTACAGATGCATTAGCAAAATAAGGAAGGGTTCCACTATTTCATTTGGACACAGTACTGACTTTATTGTCAAACCACTGTGAGGAAATGTTCTTTTCAATGTTCTGACAGTCGGTGGTCAAATAGCTACGTAATGTCAATATCAAGATTGTGTTGTGTCATGTCTGCCATACTGAATATCAAAACATATCATATCTCTACATATATACATACACAAAAAACCAACTAAACAAACAAACAAAAAAAAATAAAATTAAGCTTTTTAGTTGTTTGGTTATGGATGACTACAAATCTTTGACAAATGTATCTGTAGACAATGTTCATATATCATATATTTAATATGATCAATGACGTGCCTGATCAGAAAGATTTGAAATGACAGTGACAGATGGTATGAATGGCAAATGGACTCTTGAATGCTACAAAATATGTTTCAGTATTTAAATTAAGTTTAAGGTGATTTTAATATATACAGGAATCCTGGATTTTGTATGCGTAATCTCTCACTCACACAGCTCCGTACTCTATAAATTCATAACATGTTATAAGGCAGTGGCCCAGCACCCTCTGTCTAATGTGGTTTTTGACACTTCACTGAGTGCTGAGCTATTTGTCTGAGCCTCCCACCTCTCTTCCTCATCTTCCCCTGTACTTGTCTGGACAGGGGTGCTACATCATTTCCTCACATATTGTATGCATATTCCTTGAAGCAGGGTCAGCTTACCTTCGCCTTATGATTTAAACAATGTGAGTCAATAAACAGACCTCTACAAACAGCTCTTTCTCTGTGCCTGGCACCTGCTCCTCTAGCTGCTTTTTAAATGCACCTTTTATTCTCGTTTAAATAAAAAGATCAGAAAATCAGTGACTTGGAGCACTAAAGCTATCAGAATTCAGCACACTCTTTGGAGTCCATCCAATGTTTGCAGCATTACTTAAGACTAGATCTTGTTGATGGTTGATTGGAGGATGTGAAGTATGTTGCAGGTGCAATTTGTCCAGTGTAAAGAGAACAAATTGTGCAGTCTTCACAGAAAGTGAGGATTCAATTGAACATGTCTAATGAGTCCTGTGTATGCACCCTTGTTCCACAAAGTAACTGGTAGAACAGTCTTTAAACTGTTAATCAGCAGGATTAGTTTCCGTGACTTACATCTTGTAGCAAGGATAGGATAGGATCTGGAAGCAAGGATCTAATGTATATTAGATTCTGCAGAAGAAAGTTTCCCTCTGGTTGTGGCAGTGTCACTTTCTGCTTGCTTATCTTCGGACAGTAGCCAAGGTGGGACTTCATGGTTTTTGGGATGCCTACAAACACAAGCTGACATTAGATATAGATGTTTAGAGCAAAAAAGAAATAGACAGTCAACCAGGTCAATAAAACTGCAGTGTATACATACATACATATATATACATATACATATATATATATATATATATATATATATATATATATATATATATATATATATATATATATATATATATATATATATATATATATATATATATATATATATATATATATATATATATATATATATATATATATATATTTATATTTGAAAGAGAGTCCAGGAGAAGTGGTTAGATGTTGAAAATGTAGCATCAAAGTGCAATTCTGAAAACTTTACCTCAGTTTTAATAGACAGAGAGAATTCTTCTCAGGTGCTCTGTTAACTTTGAGTAAAAAGGAACCATCACCTACAAGAGTAGCTCCATGTAATCAGTTCCATATTGATTTATCTCCTTCCACTCTTTAGGTTTGCATTCTTGGTGGCACAGTGTCAATAGACCAGCCAGGTACCTGAAATGATCTGTGAAGGAAAAATTACTCACTTTCTCACGACTGAGGTGGTTCTAGTTTATGACAGCCTAAATGCTGAGTCATCCCAGATTCAAGCTACCACTTCGATGTTTATTCATAATTCATTGAGGTTAATAAGACCAGCAGGTAGGGTGCCCTCAGTGCACTGTGGCAAATTTAGTAAATTTAGAGATAAGTATAGATTTTTTTTTTCATGCAACCAATCAGTTGGTGAAAGAGTAGGTAGGAATGCAGTTGACCAGGGTTTTTTTTAGTTGACTATAGATTAATGTTTGTCTGTCAGAAGGTTTGGTTTTCAAAGAGCTCCTTTAAAATAATACTATGTGCATTGTTTCTAACAGCCGTGAACAGCACATACAAGCGCTTTCTCATCCTTCCTCAGCAGAACGACTTTATTTATCTGTGTCCTCCAAAGCAAATCAAGTCTAATGAAAGAAATCTCTTTTATGATGTGACTGCTATGGGAAAAAGTGCATTAGGCACAAACATGACTTGGTTAGAGAAAGATCACCACCTGAGTTTACAGACCTATATTGATAAAGTTACAAAAACACCTTGGTTCGGATTTATATGACTACTTTATTAAGGTTAAAGGACATCATGATTGCAGTGCATTTGGATAGCATTAGGAAATGATTACAGACATCTTTATCAGTGCTGGAAACAAAAATCCCTGTAAGTGTTGATGCCTTCCAACTTCCAATTTAAATATTGCTCCATTCTGACAGTGGGAATGTGTCTAGTTCAACTCTGCCACAACAGTAAAAACCTGTCTGATGTCCAAAGAAAGGGTGCGCTTTAGCATGCTGTAATATGCAGCAATCAAAGTACATCCAGTTGATTCCCCCTTTCTTTCACTATTGATATCTCTTGACTTATCTGGTATCTTCTCCTCAAGGAGACTAAAGCACTACTATTCCAGCCCTCCAGAAAAGTCCATCTTGATTGATGGACATGACATTTCTCACTCCGTGTCTCCCTACCTTTTTCATGTTCTGCTCAGTAAACCTACTTAATCCAGATCCCTCTAACCTCTCCCCACCAACTGTTGCTCTATTGGTGCTCTCCATCAAAAGTCTGCTCACCTACAGAATCATCTCCTTAGTGCACTTTATCTGCGGTGCTGACCGTGTGCCTCGAATAACAAACAGCTAGATATCGTTAACATCACACAGACACACCGGCTCGCTAACCCTGTCTCTCTGGTGTCAGGTAGCATTAGTGCTAACAAGATGCTCATTGGCCTTGCGATTGATAATTGGATACTGGGAACCACTGGTAACAGGATGGTGTAATTAGTGTGAATCACAGCATCTGCATCAATTATATTCACTTTGATGGTGTTAGTGAGATGGCTTACAGTACTGACCACATCGTAAATATTTTATTTCTGCAGATTTGTGATATGAGTTTCCAGCCTAAATGAGAGACGTGTAACTCTGATCTGACTTCTGCTTTCCTAAGGGTCTATTCAAACACTGTTTTTGAAATCGGATCATTCTTATCTGGCTTGCATAAATGCACTTTGAATGTACTGTGAATACCAGCAGGTATTTCACATGCATATTGTACAGTATGTGCTGGTTAAATGAAATTAAAGCAGAAATGTTGCCTCTGAACTATCCTCTAAGGGATTAAATAAAGCAGTGGTTATCCTGATACATCAGTAGTGTGTGCACGTTTAGAAAAAGAGAGACAGCGAGAGTGAAGTCAGTAATATCACGACACAAACACTCTGCAGTGAGTGATTGATCATGTGGACTCGGGCCTTCTAATGTAACCCCACTGACCGACACTGACTGGCCTGTCACAGCCATGATGAATGAACGTCCACGGCCAATGTCTTACTAATGGCTTTCCCTGTACTCTGCATGCCTACACACTCTCACACACATTTTTCACTTGTATGCGTGTACATTTAATTTCTAGTGTCTAATAATGATGTTCAAAGGGCACTAGTACGTTGGCATATCCATGCACCATTTGAATAATTAAATACAAGTTTTAAAGGGGTATAATCTGTGTTCACATATCTTACAATTTACATGCATTTAGTGCTGCAATGATTGGTCAGTTGGCTTATCTTTAATTAAATTAGTTAGCTAAAGATTTTAGTGATGCAAAGAAATATTACCTATTTCCTACTAGTAATGTAAAGGCATTACATCAGATTCTGGGCACTTGCGATTGGCATTTTTCACTGCTTTGGTCTGATATTTTATAGATTCAATGGTTAATTATTTAGGAGAAAATGTATTACTGCATAATATTGTCGAATTTCATGTTTTCTGTTCTGTACAACAGACTTAATGTCCATGGATAGTTGTAGTAAACTGTAGAGGGGTACCATCCTCAGTACAATGTGTGTGCACTCTGATCACCAAAAAGTTCAAAGCAAAGACTAGTCAAACACTGAAACTTTTTTTATGGTACTGTAATTAAATACGACTTTACTCTTAAATAAGATTTTTAATATAAGATCTCTTTAAAACATGCCCGTAATATTAGCTAATTATTCACAGCCTACCTTAGCTGACATATTGCTTTAGTGGTGGAAATGTCCAACAAATTTGCAATTAAAGATGTTTCCTAAACAAACTGACATGGAATTAATGGGCTCCCTCTGAGTTTGGGGCTGTTGCCAGCTTTGCCAGTTAGTTATCCAGCATTACTGAGGGGATGGTTTGCCATTATTTATGAGCTGATGCCCAGTAAACAGCATTTGAAGCTGTTGCTTCAAAGCATGGGTCTTTCTGTTTGTATTCAATAATTTTTATTGAATAATTGGCATATCTGATATAGCCACAGTCTGTAAATACAAATTGTCTTCATTGCTTCATTTTGGGCTTTACTAGGCATTAAATATGATGCTGACTGCATTGTAGGAGACATTAGCATGCATGAGAATGCAAATTGAGACCCTGTAGTCATGAATGTCAGCGTGTGCATGTTTATCAATCTTTATAAATAAGCAATAGAGCACACCTTTTGCCCCAGGCCCTCAGGGCTCCTTCCATTTCTGGCAAAGGGCTACAGAAATAAATAGGGTCTTAGACCATGGAAGCTGAAGGAGTACACCATGATGGATTGATCTGCTCCATCTATCGTCAGAGTCAATCAATCATCTCAGCTTTGGTGCTGTTTTCAATAGGAATTTTCCACACACTGCTGTTTTGCCTGCAGCCACAGAGAGCTTGGTCTGGGTTTTGGATAACCAGAGGGCATTAGATATCTGATTACACCCGTCCACTCGATTGTCACCATCGCTATTTGCCCTTGAATGCAGATACGGCTGCTCAAATAAGCAAACTAAATCCACTTGATTTCCTGCTTCTGTAACATTAGTAGAAGATGGAAGTATTTCTAATATGGCCCACTAACATCTGACACTACATACGTACAGGGTCATGGTTAACAACCTCGACAGATGGTCCTCTACAGTTATGTAGACTCATGAGTCTTGCCTGAGGCTAGCACTGCCCCAACAACATGAACAGATAAGTGTTCAAACACTGGGAATGTGTGGTATATCATAGCCACAGCCATGGCACAGCTACCTTGTGAGGGCAACATGCTTGGTATGGAGTACTTTAACAAAAGCAGTAGGAGTGCAGTGTAACTTTTTAATACACAAAGAGCTTCACGTCACATCTGTCGGCCGTCTTTACCAGATATATTTCTGGATTCTGGACCAAAGTGTGTGACACCCATCATTCAGTCAAGCCAAGTCATTGATCCCTGCCCCTCATGCCCGTTGGCGTCTCAGCTGACCTCTTCGACTAATCCATACAGCTACGGAGACGAGGTGAAAGGTCACTGGTGAAGTGAAGCGTTTTGCTCTCATGGTAATAATGTTAAGTGCAGCTACAAATACAACATGACTCACAGGGTGAACACTGACAGGAATGAAAAACCTTAAGAGGATGAAAAGAGTTGTTGATTGAAACTGGCCTACAAAAACCCCTGTTGACAGTAGCAGAGTATGATGTCTGTTCTAAGGTATTTAGATCACATTAGACAAGATGCCCTTCATCTGTCCATCACCGTGTAGAGTCTGATTATAAAAGTGACATTTTAGTACTAAAATGAACTGATTAGTTGAAAGACAGAAAGCTACTCACTGCTAGTTCAGTATTTTCTACTATATTTGTTGGTTTTAAGGCACGAAGACAGCACAAAGATTCACATAATGACTGATTACTTATTAGTTATTGTGATGTTAAAAATGTCAAACACTTGCTGTTTCCAGACTCTCAAAAATGAGCTTTTGCTGCCTTTCAAATTATATTTCATTTCAAAATGAACACATCTTGGAATTGGACTGTCAGTTGAAAAAAATAAGCTGTTTGAAGAAGCCAGCCTGAGCTCTGGGAACTTGTCGCTAGCAATTTTTTAAAAAGTCTGTATTAATCGACTTCTGACTGCCACCTGGGCTTCTAAAATAACTCACAGAAGCTAAAATAAGCTAATATTGTATGACATTGTCAGCTAGTAGTTGTCTATTTACATATCTAGCTGACATAGAGCAACAATATTTCCGTTTATTTGGAGTCTTTTGTCCTGAGGGAAAGACTCTGGGTGCAGAAGTGTAAACTCATCTGTCTGCTGGTTATACAGTGGACAATGAGATTTCAGAGTTTAGTTTTTTCCCCAAAAAACCGAACTGCCTCTAACAGCAGTGAGGCTGAAGCACACAATGAAGTGATCAAGCTATAATAGTAAGTTTATTATTGCTGAAATGCTCAATAGAGAGGAGGAAAATTACAGAATACGTGACCATTTTTTGATTATCACTGAGAATGACCACTCACACGTACACATCGTCATTCAATCCATAGTAAATACAACACTGATGATACAGTATCACAGCTTCAAACAAAATAATATTTAAATCATGACGACAGCAGAGAGCGGGATCCTGAAAAAGTTGCATGAGACTCATTAATTTTTCCAGATTTGTGTTTTTTGTCGCCTAAAGGTACGGTTATGATTTGCATATTCAGTGAGCTTTTAAAATAATTCTTGACAAAAATCGAAGCCTTTCATGTGCCAGGTTGCTGAATGGTTGCATCAGATCAATCCAACCATCTACTGTAGGCTAAGTTGTTCTCAGGGGTGAACATAAAGGTTTTTCATCACCTCTCACATTTAACCAGGACAGCTTCCACACTATTGCATTTTTTCCAGTAATCTACAATGTGAGCCCTCCAGCGCCCTGATTCACAGTCTATTTAGTCACAGTTTCTTGTTATTAAACTTCCACACCATAATTTGCCCTTGAACTGTTTTACAGTAATTCATTAAGGATAATGTTTATTTTTCCTTTGTGCCGAGCTGTCTCCGAGAGGTTCAGCTGTATTTGCATAATATTTCGCCATATGAGAATGAAAATAGACCATGCAATCTTTCAAAAGGCCACCAGGATGAAATAAACACCCTTCAGCAATTTTCATTTAGTTTGTGAAAAGAAATGAATGGCTTTTAATGAGATCCATAAAGACAGGCACTCAAATGTATACAATAACTGCAGAGACATACAAGACAGATTTTACACTTTGTGACAGTTACACAGAGATTTAACGGAGGGAACTCATCGACTCAGTGTAATCCAGGAGCAGCTGCTAAATGTTTGCAATAATCAGTGCATCAGTTCTTTTTTTCCCCCTCTGGTGGCTAAATGACTTGACTTTCATGTTACAGTGACTGATGCTTTTTCGCGGACGCTTTTAATCTCAGTGAGAAGATGCTTTTCATGTGGGCCACACAAAGCAGTTTTTGTATTATCATTCAACATCACTGCAGTAATTACAGAAGCTCAGCATGTGAGGGACTTTAATGTTTTACTTTTTATCACACACGTTGTCAAGTTATGGTTGCTAATCACAACATTAAAGGTTTTTGGGGTTAAATCTCTGTACTTTTCTAACTTTTAAGACGGCAACTTATGTAACAGCCAAGAAGGAAGTAATTTGTCTATTATTCACTTTACTTATTATTTTCTTGTCTTTTATAAATCCTGATAAAACTCCTTAAAAAATACAAAGGAAACATCATCTAAGTGGATTCACTCACTACCTCAGGGATTACTGATTGAAATTGTTTTGCATCAATATCATGCTGTTAGAATATTCATGTTTACATGTATAGCATATTATAAAAGTGACTTAAATCTGTCCTTCGATTTGTACTGCAGAGATTGCAAAGTTACAGTCTTTCTATTGCAAAATTTTGTTTTGTTTTCCAGGTCAAGGGTCAAAGCTGCAACAAGAAAGACATTTCCTCTCATCATTATGGAGTGATATCAGTGATTGATTAATTCTTGTGCAACACACAATTTATATATTTTTTATTTTTTTGAAAGAAAAATATTTTCTTCCTCTAACAGTATGACAAATAATACAATTTCACACTTTGAAATAGCTTCAAAGTCAGCATTGGTCATTTAAGGAGGGGTGGTGGTTGCCCAGTGCTTAGTTTTGGAACCAACACTGCTTCATGATGAAAAATCATGAATTAAATTAAAATGCATCTATTCAAGCTTGAAGCTTTTCCATTTTCCCATTGGAACCCACCAAAGTTTCTGGGTTACTTTGGTGACAAGTCCGGCCCCATGTAATATATGGTTGGTTAGCTCAAAAAGTGCAACAGTTTAAAAGCAAATTACAATGATATGTTTATTAGAAACAAATCAATTTCCCTAAAAATGTAACTGAGATTGCAGTTTAGTTATATTGTAATCTTATGTTTCATCACACATTCTTAAAAAAATAAATAAATAAAAAATTCACCACCAACAACGAAAAAAAAAAAACGGCTGTGGCTCAGGTGGTAGAGCAGGTCGTCCAATGCTCGAAGGGTTGGCGGTTCGATTCCCTCTCTGTCCTAGTCATGTGCTGTTGTGTCCTTGGGCAAGAAACTTTACCCACTTTGCCTCCAGTGCTGCTACTCACACTGGAGTATGAATGTTGGTGGTGGTCGGAGGCACGGATTGTCAGTCACGCTTCCGTCAGTCTGCCCCAGGGCAGCTGTGGCTACAGAGGTAGTTTACCACCACCAGAGTGAGAATGTGTGAGTGAATGAATAATGGATTCATTGTACGCGTTTTGAGTATGCCTTAATAGAAAAGTGCTATATAAATTTAATCCATTGTTATTATTATTATTATTATTATTATTATTATTATTATTATTATTATTATTATTATTATTATTATTATTATTATTATATTATTATTATTATTAATAATAATAATAATAATAATAATAATAATAATAATAATAATAATAATAATTTTAAAAAACAGCAAACTGTTTGAAATGGTTGTCGTAACTGACATGTCTCTGTCTCAATGTATTTTGCAGGTGGCCTGAGAGGAGCCTCCATCATTGACTCACTGGACACGCTGTATATTATGGGGTTGATGGAAGAATATAATGATGCCAAGGAGTGGGTGCAAACCAACCTGGATCTAAACTCAGTAAGCAAATTTTTCATCAATTTTCACTCTTGCAGTTTACTTTATAAGCTGTAACTGACTTTAAACTCAGGCTCAATCACTGACCCACCATCAGTCTCAACCACATTCACGCTACATAAACATAATGAAGTTTTCAGCAGTGGCCTTATGTGCTGGATTGATTTTAAGCTGAGCTTTTGTGCTTTAACAGCAACATTGTGTCCACTGAGTTTGACAGTTTTCCAAAGCTCAGGACATTCCAGCAGGAATCAAAAGCTTCCTGTGTGGCCACCAGCCGCGCTGTGTTACGGACTGATGGGATTCTCTGCTTTTCTGAAAGGTCTTTGTGTGGCAGAAAATGTGATAAATAAAAGAGAGGAGCGAGGAGGGGTCGGAAGGATGTCTTAGATAGAAAAATTGTGGAAGAGAGGAGGGAAAAAGAGGCCACGGCACTTTCATTGAGCAAGTCTGTAATGACTGGGTTGGGATCAGCTTGGGGTTTCCAGTTGTGATATCATGTTAGATTGAGTGGAGGCCAGTTAAAGTGCCAGCCAGGACAGGGTTTTGCGTGCTCGTAACAGTCAAGTGTGTGAGCCAGTTTGTCATTGGTTTTGTAATTTTTGCAAATGAAAGAGGTCATTTCTGGGCCACCTCTCAGTCACGTTCGCCAACAAACTGTAATAAAATGTGGTTTACGTAATGGTGTGCAATTACACAAAGCGTGCAAACACAACCATGTCATTATGACTGTCATTGTGGTACTGTAGATGCTAGGCAATAATTACACCAATTTACTGCCTGTTATGACAGTGTGTCAGACATCTCAACTTTGGGCTGTTTTGTATGCTGACAAAACATTCCTCAGTTTGCATTAAAAAACACTTGTTTATTTCAAGTATCTTGTTAAGAAAACAAATCCTGGCTATATCTGACACATGTGGCATTGTGTACATGATGCCCTTAGCACTGAATTGTGCAGGAATATTATCAAGCCAACCGTTGTGCACACATATTTATTCCACTGGGAAGCAGCCCTACTTTATAATCAGGGCTAAAACACACACAGTGTGTTTATGATGTGCTTTTATCCCGTAGAGCTCAGCGCAATCTTGATCACTGCCAGTTTTGAGGCCATAAATAAATGCGCTGTGAGTGTTAATTTCACACATACATCAAAGGAAACTTCCAGTTTTTCAGCTGCTGTTTTTCTCACTCATGGCACGCTTCCACAGATACATATACATAATGAAAGGCAGACAGAGAGGCATGACATACACACACAGTTTGTGTGGTTTGTCCCAGTGAGTGCAGATTACTATTAGCTTTGAGTGAAGCTGTAGCTGCTGGCTGTGGCAGCGGCCTCACAGCACAACACTGAGTAGAGACAGCCAGTAATGGCAGCCGCTGACAAACAGCCACAGTGTCACCAATCATAAAGACAACAAACGCAGATTTACACTTCACAGTGTACTTTGTCACGGATGTCATCTGCCACAATCCATCCTCCTCACCCCCTTATGCCTTCATTGGTGGTCACCTAAGAGGCGACTCCACTTTATCTCCTCTGAGACAGAGAGATATGACTTCTTAATGACAATTTAGATTTATTCTCCAAGTCTTTTATATATTTTAAAGGCAAATAATTAACATTTTCTAGTGAAGGGGCTGCTTTCTGTCTTGAAAGATGCAATTACACGTCAGGTTGTTTTACAATCTCATCACGACATCTGCGGGCAGTGGCTGAGTGTGAGTCTTTGTGATCTTCTCTGAAAATGAATCATTTTTACAGTGCTTCAAGTACATGATTAATTATTAATGTATGCACGTTTATGAATATAATGCGGCTATTTTTATGTGAGGCTTAGGTAACACGGACACACACTGACGCACAAGCTGATACACACAAACAGTCATTTACACATCTGCTGTACACTGAGATGTAGTGTACTAGATATTAAATAGCGTCAACACCTCTGAGAATACACTGTCCACTTGACAAACATTTATGTGTCATAGGGTATCATCATTTTTGATACTGATCTACCTTGTGCAGTTTACACATCTACACACCCGGTGCAGAAGAAATAACCCACTGGCTCAATATACAGATTGTCAGATGCACTCGGGGATGGGTCACCAAGCTCGCCAAAAGCCTCAGGAAATTTTCTGATGTCCTCATTTTGTCAAAATACCACTTGTAGAAATGAATTCTGTGTGAAAGAAATTGCTGGAGAAATGTATCACTTCAAGTCAGTAGTTTTCTCATCATTTATATCCACAGAAGAACCATTTTGCATGTTTTTAATGAAAAAAGATGCTTCTCTTTTCCAACACAAGGCATCAGTTATGTATTTTAATTGCTAATTTTGCCTTAGCGTTGTAAGTTTGCATTATAATTGGATGATTAAAATGTGTATGTGCTTAGTGTGGTTTGCCAGAACTATTCCGCCAGCCAGCCAAGGTTCATTTTCAATTAATTATGGATCATTTATTTCTTTTGCATAAAAGTAAATGTATTCATATGACACAGTTCATTCATTCTGCCTCCTTAATGTCTTTAGGTGGGAGTTTAATTTATTTTATCTTTGGGTCAGTGCTTATTTGTGCACAACAAATCCCATCCGTGGCAGTTCATTATTGTCAAATATAGCATACTCATCGTAATGTAGCTTTATTATTATTATTATGGGGATTTTGGTGTATTATGTTCTAAGCAGAAATGGCATCAGGTCAAACAACAAAAGAGTTGTTATTTTCAAACCGTTTTTTATAACTTGAATACACTTTGGGGATATAACCAGCACGGGTCAACCTCAAGCACAAGTACTGATTGTTTTTTAACTTGTCAGTTCATGTCATGATTGTCACTTTTGTCATTTGAGTTGTTTCTGCCCTAAGTAGTATATTCAAAATAATCACAATAAGACAAAAATATGACTTTACAAATGAGAAAAATAATGATTAGGGAACTTTTCTTATTGTCTTAAGAAGCTCGGAACTATGCTTGAGTATATTTCATAGTTAATTTGTCATTATTCTAGTGTTGTGTTTGTGTAGCAGGTTTTGACCCATGAAGAAACGTTTTTCCCAGAATGATGTATTTTTACATGCACTGATCAGCCACATTATAACCACCTGTTTAATTTTGTGTTATCCCTTGTGCCGCTAAAGTGGTTCTGAGCCCCCTGGGACCTCTGGTGGTGGACCATGGTGTCTAGCACCAAGACACTGGCAGTGGATTCTTCTAGTCCCGTGGATTTTGGGATCAGGCCTCCCTGAATTGCCCTCACTCTTGTGCATCCTACAGATGCTTAATCGAATTAGGATTTGGGGAATTTGGTGGCTGGGTCAACACCATGGGCTCTTCGTTGTGTCCCTCAAATGTTTGGGCGGTGTCGGTCTGCAACAATATTTAGGTTGGTGGTACATGCCAAAGTAACACCTACATGACCACAGGTTTCCCAGCAAACATAGTGTTGCAATGAGATATTCAATTCCATTTACCTCCTCTTTCAGTGGTTTTAATGTTGTGGCTGATCAGTGTACAGTGTATCTATTGCATTCAGGTGCACGTAAAAAAAGGAGCGACACGTGCACACTCAGGGATTTTCATGCACAAATTGTTCTTAATTACATTACAATGTCAGCCTCACTGCAGAGCACTTTGTTAAATTCATCTGTTCAGGCCTGTCTGTCATCCAGAACTCGACATGTTGTGACAGTCGGTCTATAACTTGTTAGCAGTCAAACAAGGACAGACAGACAAGGGCAAAGTTACAGTAGATTTGACCGTATTTGTAGATGTTTCAGCCTGACTCTTCCCACCAGGAGGCTCTGACATTGCCACTGCTCGTTAGAAACAGTTTTAACAGGATTTCATCTTCTGGGGGGAATGAAGCCAAACATAATTGCTGAATTCTGCACTTTTACTTATGTTTTTAACAAACTGGGTTAGTAAGGCAGAAACAGCAGATTATAAGACTCTTTGCCAATTGAACAAATTCAGTTCTTTGAAATGGATCTTGACCATATGACTTTGAAACAAACAACAAGCTCCGGATGCAGATCCGGATGAGCAGCTCAGCAGACAGACTGGCCCATTCTGGTGGCTGAGCCAATTATCAAGAGAAAAGAAGCTCCAGAATGTTTCTACTAGTGTTAGCTTTGGCCATATTTCTGTACAAGCTGTTGCTGCATAACGACTGAATAAGCATTTGGCAACATCAGCACAGATCAGAAAGTCTGAAGAAGACTTGAATATTCGGGTTTTATGCATAATGTGTTATATATTACCTTGTTATAAGGATCTTCTATCAACAGTTTGGTCAGTGTGATTTCAGAGTTTTGGTCAAGTACAGTAGTTGCCCTCTGGCATTTCGTCGGGCCTATTTTCACTTAAGAGAGAGTAATGAAGAGTGATTAATGAAGACTTTAAGATTGGATTGTATTCCCTCATGTGGCCTTCCAAATTTTATTACTCTTACCGAGCCCCCCCTCCTCTAATTCTACTCTTTCCCTCACTATTATTTCTAATCTCTCCATTCCAGTTAATGTCTGGCTCAGCTCCTCTCACTTAGTATTAGGAATTTTACTAGATCCGGGTGTGATAAAACACACAATGGGAGCAGATCACTCTGATCATTTAACTCTAACCCTTTTATCTTCTTAGTTTTATTCTCACCATTTAAAAACACACACATTTGCAGGGCCATATCTTCTATCAGTAAAAAAAAAATTATATATATACATGCATATAGATAGCAGCTACAACCTTCCCATTTACAATCCCACTGTCAGTTCCAAGTATTGGAAGCATTATAGAGCACAATAACAGCAAGTGGGAATGACTTCCTGCAGTGCTTTGTTTTGCATTTCAGCTGGAGCTGCAGCCTGACGAACACAGTCGTCATGCTGAGCAGCATTTTGTGGAGGGGTGAGAGTGGTGGTCCATAATAGTTCTGAGTTTGGACTGAATTCTCACTACCATGATATCCAAAGTGTTCACATGAGAGCCGATACTCAACAAGCTGTCCACCCCAAAGAGCTTGTTGAGAATCCGGGCATCCCTCGCCTTAATCCCCAACACAGCATACCATAACATACTGCACTTGCTACTGCAGATCGATAGAACACCTCAAGGATACTACTGCAGATGTTAAAGGAAATCAGGCTCCTTAGAATGTGACCCTTGCTGTAGACAGTCTCAGTGTTAGTTGCCCACTAGATATGATCATCCACATTAGGGATGCAAATTTTAAACAATTCTCATAACCAGTAGTCTGTAGCATTATCAACCAATGACCTATTAATAAGTGAAACAAATTAAGTACAGTGGACACATTTTCATGTGTTGATTCATTGACTTTTAACCACGCACACTCAAGTTTGCTGTTAACTTGCTTTAATTACATTAGCTTTGCAGCTACAGGAGTGTTGTCCTAGTAGACTTGAACTTGTTTTCTACTCAACAACATTGTCTAGAAGCCATTAACCACAACAGAGGTCTCTGTCATGGTGCCCTGTTGCTAGCAAAAATCCCCAACACTCTCGGCCACACAAACACTGAAACCTACCGTTCCAATCCACAATAATCAAAATAAAACACAATAACACTTAAGTAAAAATACAAAACTACTCATTTAACAATTTGGATATGAACATTAACCAAGCTAGAATACAAGCTGCAGTTTTCCATCTCATTAAGCAGTGAAAGACTCCACCTAGTGTCACAACCAGTTACTACAACTAATGTACATATATTTTTTGACATGCATGTCTCATATCTTCTGTCTTATCAGTTAAAATATTTTTAATTAGTTAAATTATTAATGGCATTTTAAGTGATTATCAATTAATCATTAACATCCCTAGTCCAGATGTGTTCCCAGGTACTTTTAGTGTTGCCACCTTCTCAACCTCAGACCCCTGGATGTTTAATGTGCAGTCTTCCTATCAAATCCCACAACCATCTCCTTGGTCTTGGCTACATTTTACACCAGCTCATTTCTCCCACACCACTTCACAAAATGGCTTACCACCTCCTGGTATTCAGACTCCGCTCCCTCAGTCATACATCTCAGAATAGCAGAAAAACGTCTGCAGATGGTTGGACTTGACTCTGAAATCGGAGCTTTACAATGTAAAGCTGAAGGGAGCCAGCTCACAGTTGTCCCTGGCACACAGTCCTGAAGGATCACAAACTCTGGTCTTTTTTTTTTTTCAGATAGTATGGCTTTCGTGTTGTCATATTGAAGCCCACCTGCATCTCCCCATCTTTTTCCACCAGCCCGTATTAAAGGCGATGGAGGAATCAAGGAACATTTCTTACATTTTCTCACAGTGGTGCTTGCTTTGTCCAAGTGTGAGTAAGCCTTCTGCAGAATGTAGATGAAAGCATCATTGGCACCAGCATAGGAGCTGACAGACAAACTGCATGGGATGCAGTGTGGAGCTAACCAAGGATCAAAGGTTTTACAACAGCAGCCCCTCCGGTCTTCATATTGTGTGATGTCAGGGTTTATGGAGGTTTTATTGGTGATCAAGGGGGGGAAATAGTTCAAAGTAATAATAGACAATGGAAAACATCCACTGAGGGTGGCACAAAACACACATTACCCTCATTGTTACAGGTCATGAACCTCTGAGATGACTCATTCTTAGGAGTTGATCCAGCCACATGCTGTATGTAAGAGGAGAAAAGAAAGGAGAAAAATAACAACAGAGAAGTTCAGATGTTTTCATTCAGACCATTTTTTTTTACCTCTTCTGCATCACTTTCAAGCCTTTTGTCACTTATTCCTATGCAACTGTAATTTATTAGCTACCCTAAGAGTCCCTTCCAGGCATATTGTTTATTTCACTGTTTCACTGTGTAGAATACACAGAAGAGCAATTTATATATATATATATATATATATATATATATATATATATATATATATATATATATATATATATATATATATATATATATATATATATATATATATTTTATTTTTTTTTTGGTAATATTTTTGGAAGAACTGAGACCACAGAATGGCATCTGATTTTGTTGCATCAATTGGTACAAGATGTTCTGAAAGAGATGAGCCAAAAAGTGTTGCAGCCGTTTTCATTGCTAAACTGTTTGTCCTTTTACCAAAAAATGCAGCTTTTCTATCTGAATATCTTGTCTGATATTAACCTACATATCTCTGTGTTTTGGAGCTGTTGGACAAACAGATATTTTAATGTGTCAGTTTGGACTTTTATAAATGGTGATGGACAGATTTTACTAATTTTACTATTTATTTGGTTATTTTTAACTGATCAATCGAAGGCAGATCAAGCAGAGTAATTGTTATTGAAATTAATTTGGATTGGCAGCCTGTGCTGGTTTTTATGGATGGATGGACATTTGAAACACAATTCTTCGTAAAGAAGATTGATTGCGGAATGCTTTACCCTGCAGGCTGCAGTAAAGATGTACCACTCAATTAAAAGACTTCGTACTGATTACGAAATACAAACATTGAACCCTTTAGTAGATGAATAGTTTCAGCCATATGTAACCACACACAACCTCTGTTGTTTTTCCCTTTCATTATCTGCCTTTTAACCTATTAAAATATCAATAATGGCCTTAAAAATAATCCTAAAAATCTAATTGTGTTTTTTATTTGTACGAGTGCGTAACACGATTTTAGCCTGCAAGCTATAAATATATGCTAATGTATTACAAAATGTAAAAAAGCTGTCACGCTAAATGATCTTGTACAGAAGCTGAAACATGCACATCTTCTCAGTAAAATCTCATCTATTGTAATTTTAGAACTGCTGCTGTTTATAGATGAAAGGGTCCCCCTGCGAGTCTGTTGATGATTCCCATGAAGCCTCTTCAGAGTAACTAGCAGCATCCACTGGCAATAACTTCTGATACACCACAGTGAAAAATCTCCCGAGTCTCACCAGGATGGCAAAGTGACTGGATAATTTGCACATTCAGGCCTATAATTCCACGTCTCAGATGTATCGAGGGTGAAGTCTCGTGGGTGTCATTGAGAGAGACTGAAAAAAGGAGCTGTGTTTTTCTTTCGTGGGGCAATGCTGCAATTTTTCCAACCTTGAACAAGTCAGTCGTGCTGACGTTGGCATGTGGTAGAAAAGTGTCTTTATATGACACGAAAGAGAGGCAGCAGAGAGGGAGAAGATGGACCTTAATATTATTTCTGAGGCGCACTGACAGGGAGGTCAGCAGGGCGACGGTAACATGAAACGACATGTGAGCAGCAATGGAGCTACTTTCACTGGAAATATTGTCTGGAACATAGTGTCTCAAAACCTGTTTGAAATGTGTCAGCACCAGGTATTAATCTGCTGTTACATGCATTAAAAATGTTCAAGGAGCTTTTTGCAGTCATGCACAGATGGTTGGTTTGATCCAGGCTGAAATATCTCAACAACTGTTGATTTCCTGTGATATTTTGCACAGTACACCTGACTTTCACTTTAGGCTTTAAGGTTTATGTTTGCAATTTGGAGTTAAATGTCTAAGCTATGACTGGCATTAAATATCATACCTGCAAAACTAAATACACCCCAGTTTTCAGCTGTATTGTGCCTTGTATTTAGTGTTGATTAGAAAATGTTAGCATGCTCACATACTAAAGTGAGATGGTGTTCATGATCATTATTATACCCGTTAAGTATCAGCATATTAGCATAACCCTCGTGAGTATGTTGGTGTTACCATTCAGCTCAAAGCAGTGCTTTTTCTGTGCATAGCCTTGGAGAGCTATTAGCATGGCTGCAGACTTGGTTTTATTTTTTTTTATTTTTCTGGCCATCCTTATTTATGTTGTGGTCAATTGCTGTGAGCTTGACTCTGCTGAAATGTGAAAAGAGGCCCAGTAGGGGCTGTTTCAGTGGCAATAAAGCAGAGTATTTCATTCAAACTGTGGTGGAAGCTGTAAATTGTCAGAAACACCCTGAAACAGCCTGGAACAAATAAACAATCCCTCAAATCTCCCTGAAGTCTCTTCTGTCAGATTGAGATATCTGCATTAGCTTGAGGTCTCAATTCCATTACATTCAAATCAACTTTGTGGCAGCGTAACACACAGCAAACAAAAAATAACTCCACTTATATCAGTGCTGTTATAATCCAGATGTAATTGGCTTTTTGGTAGAATGAGCGCAGATACATTGCTTATTGTTGTTTCTGGTAATCTGTGCGACCTCAGAGGGATGCTGAGCCCAGAGGCCAGAAAGAGTTTGCGCTTCCAGTCCTGATACTCAGTTTGCTCTCAGACATGCACAAGATGCACTCCTCTTCCAAAAAGAGGAAGCTTGGTGAGAGCGTAGATGAGATTGAAGCACCTCTTCAAATTGTATCAGAGATTGCCAGGATGATTCTTGCAAAATACAGAATTCAATTCAGTTTTATTTATAAAACACCAAATCATAAAATAAGTAATCTCTGGGCACTTTCTGTCATAAGGTTAAGACTTTACAATATTATAGAGAGGAGCCCAGTAATTCCTTCTTGAGCAAGCACTTGGAAACAGTGGGAAGAAAAAAAACCTCTCTCTTAACAGGTAGAAACCTCCAACTGAACCAGTCACAGGGTGGGTGGCTATCTGTCTTGACAATTTGGTGTGAAAGCAGAATGGAGAGAGAAAAGATGAGCGTTTCACATCCAGCAAACAATAAACTCTGGGCAGGTTGGTGAAGCCAGTAGCTGGAGATCAAAAAAAACTGGAGTCAGAGGTACAGGGAGAGAAGAAAAACACAAACTACAAGAAAAAGAGGACACAAAGATAACGCCATACAATAGAGGCACATACATGCATGGTGAGTGAAAGAAAGAAAGGTACAGGTGCATCATGGGATTCCCTCAGCTACCTGGGCCTATAGAAGCATAGCTAAGGGATGGATCTGGGATACCTGAGCCTGCCTGAACTACAAGCTTTATCAAAAAGGACATTTTTAAGCATAATCTTAAAAGTAGAGAGGGTTTCTGACTCTTAAACCCAAACTGGGAGCTGATTCCATAGAAGAGGAGCCAGAAAGCCAAAGGCTCTGCTTCTCATTCTGCTTTGGCAAACTCTAAAGAACAAAACAAAACAAAAAAAACAAACAAACAACAAAAAACAAAAAACAGAAGTAAGCCTGCATTCTAAGATCAAAAGGTTGTGTTGGGTTCGGAGGGTAATGTAAGATCTGTAATATACAATGGACACGATTAAAGTCTTTGTATGCGAGGATAAGGACTTTAAATCGCATTCGTGATTTTATACCCAGACAATAAACACAAAAGAATATGGGAGAAATATCGTCTATCTTGCTAGTTTCTGTCTCCATGAAGTATTCTGATTCAGATACAGGCTTTTCAGAGAGTTTTTTCTAGATCCTGATAATAAGGAATTCCAACAGTTAAGCCTAGAAATAATGAATGCATTGACGAGTTGTTTACAATCATTTTTAAATAGGATGTTCTTAATTTTGACAATATTGTGCCAGTAAAAGACAAGAAGTTGTTTTATGTGTGAGTCTTAAAGTCCATATCCTGGTTCCTCACAGTCGTACTGAAGGCAAAGACAATGCCATCCAGACTAACAGTGTGTGTACAATACAGAGAAGTAGAGAGAAATGTGTTGTTAACTTTCCAGAATAATTGCCAGAGAAGACGCTGTTGACTGAGTTCAACATTGCAAATGCTTCGGGCAAATTTAGAGTGCATGTTATCCTAAAATATTTTAAGCAACCAAACATATTCAGAATATTTTATGCATTATCATGATGGCACTTTTTAACTCGGATGTCATCACATTGTTGAGGCAGATTGTCAGCGTTTTGCCATCCCCATCCATATTTTGTATCTCAAAGTTTATAAATCACGCTGTTTTCGTCAGTTGTAAATGAGTTGTTTTCCAAATGTGCACTCGGATTTGAGGACAAGACAAAGTGACATTTGTTGTTAATGAGGAGACCTGGAGCAAGGTTGTTGTTTACCTCCACAGGGATGTTTTTTTGACCCCCAGAGACCTCCTGTCTGCACTAAATGAGACCCAACTTGCCCCTAGTCGTGAAGACGTCTGAGGAAAAACAGTGTCATTTATGGCGCCCAGAGATGGTTCAGTGAAGACGCCGTGCCCCTGAGCTAAGGTCAAGCTGAGCTGACATTCTGTCTCGAGATGCGGTGGGCAGAGGACATTTTGCGTGGGTGGTTCATCATTATGGATATTTACCAGCACGTTTTGTATCACTCATGAACTTTGTCCCTGTGGACCAATTTGGCACAGGCAAATGCTGACAGAGACTCTGATTTACATGTAGACATTATTCCAAAAAGTCCGTAATCAGCTTCAGATGTTGGTGTAGAAAGTGCTTGGAATTAGGGATGCAAATTTTTAAAATTTCCTTTGCTAATAGTGAACCACAATAACAATTAATGTTTACTTCACCATTAAAATGAATGAAATACAGTAGATATTTCTCTATATGTTGGCAAAACCATGTTTTAACTGCCGGCACTTGTTCACTGCAAAATCAGCACAGTTCCATTACGTATTCAAAGAACATAAAGTCAACACCAGGTTACCGAATTTGAAAGTAATTCATTTAAAATCGCTACTTAATGATTTGCAAAGTGTTGATTGCAGCACGCAAGTTGAAGTTTTCCACAGTACAATGTAACGTTTAGGGATGCCTTATGAATTAACAGTGCATTAAATGACTATGTAACATGAAAAGAGGAGCTTGTTGTGAAAAACTTGGAGGACATTATTACCAAGTGTTGCAGCGTTTCTCAGTTTTGCAGGACAAGTGTCTTTGACTTTATTTTGGGGGGTTTTATAGCCTGAAACATTACTATTTTTGTTCACTCACACTGCTCTCATCAAATTTGTCTCCAGCCATGACAAACAGATGTTTTCACCCAGAAAGTTCCATTAGACTTGCAGTACACTTTCTACACAGCATCAAATGCACAGCAGGAAAACAGAGTTACTAGCTGGTGAGCATTGCAACACATTAGCAGAGCTTGTGTTTCTCTTTTACTTGGCCTAGTAAAGCCAAGAGGAGAGTGAAAAGTAAAAGTACATCTTCCAGAATAAATCTGCAAGTTAATTTGGAAAAACTGATCTCCATAAAGCAACTATAAGTCATGAAGCTTTTGCTTTAGCTTTAATTTCATACTACTAAAGTAATGTGAAGAAAAGTCTATTGAAACAAATGTTTGTGCATTAATTAGCTCAGTTAATGACCTAATTTACACAACTGGACGTTTAATACATCAGTGTGAATACTGTGCAACATTCGGTGGCTCAAGTGCCTCTTTTTTTCTTGTCGGCACTTTGGGAGCAGAGCAGCCTCCAGTGCCGCTGAGAAACAGTGAAGGATGTGGCTCAGTCAGCAAGGCCAAATACAGTGGGAGGTATATGATGAGAGACAGAGGCAGACAGTTACACACAGAGTCAGGAAGAAGGAAGGCGGATTGCAGCGGGGTGAATAATAACAGCAGAGTGAGAGCGTAGCAAAGTCCCGTGAGACCTGAGCATTATCATAGAAGACTCGGTGGGGAGCTTCTGCATCCCCCAGGAGAGAGCAGAGACCTGTACACACAATGCTGCTTTAGAATGATTCTGCATGTGTGTGTGTGTGTGTGTGTGTGTGTGTTTGTGTCTACGGGTGCACAGAGAGAGAGAGCATCAAAAGACGGAGACGATCTGTGAAAACAGATGCAGAGAGACAAATCTGTCGTACCTCAAAGGATGGGATGCAGAGGATGGGAGTGGAAAAGATGGAGGGGTGATGGGTTGTGTTGTAATTCAGCTATAATTTATCACTCTGGCAGTATTTGATTAATTATTCACCAGGCTGTTAATTTACAAGTTAATGCATTTAGTGGAGATGCTTATGATACACGCACATTTTCTTTTTTGTGTGTATAAGCCTGCTTGATGACGTTAAAGGAGATGTTAGATGTAGATTAATTACAGGGTTTTAAAGGATACATGTTATCAAAGAAATAAAATGCAAATCATACCTGATGAGATTCAACCCATTAGCCAATAGTCTATATTAATGCCTCTCTGCTTGGACCATTTAATCACAGTTTATTGGTCCGAGGGGATTAGGTATTCACTGAGGCTACCCTCAAGTTTGTAAAAATGCATCATGGGAATGCAATACCAGCTCAGCAGTCAAGTAAAAAAAAGAAAAAAAAAGAGAGAGAGAGACAATCTTGATGAACTGCAGCTGATAACTATTACCATCTAATGTCTGTCAGTTAAAATGCAATTTGAAAAATGAGAAACACTATTCAGATCAAATTACCATGTTTAAAGAAATGGCTTCATAAAAAAAGACACAATTCCCTGATGTTGTGGTTGTTGCTGAAAAATTAAAAGGAGCATCTCACTGAAGGCAACATAAGCCCTTTTTGATTAGTTTAATCATTCATTTTATGTGTCATTAGGGTAGGCTCAAAGAACAACACTGCACTGCATAATTAAATGAAATGGGAATGTCAGTCTCATAGAAAATGCTAATATAGTCTAATGATCGATGTGTATTGGAAACAAAAATCTTCATTAGCTTCATTCTATAAGCCTCTTTTAACAGCAGTTCAATGAGTCTTAAAGCCATCTTGAGAATTCAAATATCCGCAAACAAGAATATGTATGTGTCAGCACACTATAGTCTGCTTAAATGCTGGGAAAAGAAAAACTTTTCTTATCCATCACTCTTTACTGTTAGGTCGATATCACCTACCTAAATATTGAGCTGTGTGGGCTCATCATTTGTGAGGTCTTTTTGTTTTTTGTTTTTTTTTTTTGGCATGAAGTTAAGAGCTTCTTTTCTATCAGAGAAAGCTGTTTAGCATGCTCCAGAGGTTAGCGGTCATTAACGCTAATGTCGTCGACTGCTCTCACAGCTTGGACTCTGATCAAGACCGTAATTACTGTACAATAAGAAAAAAGAAAAAGCAGCGGCAACTCTGTGTCCTGAAAATAGCCGGGTGGAGAGGAGCAGCCTTGGGGAAACTCCAGCTTCAGCAGAGGCAGCAGCTTTGAGTGTGCAGTATGCTCAACTTACAGAGATTACAGCAGCAGGATCAAATTGTTCCCTTTCATGATTTCTACGTTCATTAGCAATGTTCAGTTAAATCATAGCCACTAAGTGTGAATCACCAGCACCAGTAGGAGAAGCAATCATCTGCTTAATTTTGATCCTTGGCTTATCACGTCATTTTTTTCCTCCTGTCACATGCGTCTAATTTGGGATTGAAATGTGGGAACCGGTCGGCAACCTGGACAGCGGCGAGGCTGAGAGTCTCCTCGGCCAGTGACAATGATGCCTGTTTATTAGCAGTAAATCATTACATTAGTGTCTGAGCGGGACACACCACTGGGCAACAGTCTAGTCAGCTCCTTGGCACACGGCCGCACAGCAGCCATGCCAATCAGGCTCATGTCCCAAGCAAATCTGGGCTGAGTGTGACGACAATCTTTGCCACGACTGTGGAATGATCATCAACAGAGAAACCAGCAGCAAACGCTGTCAGCAACATTGCATGGTGCTAGTGAAGCAGAACACCTACAAGTTTCGACAGCAATGTACCCAATGAGTCATTACCCTCATTAATTAGTTTTCTTCTCTGCTGTGGCTCCTCCTGCACAACAATTACATTTTGTAGAGCAATTAAAATTCTAATTTTCTTCCTGTATTATGCATATTTTAAATGCTTGAACCATTTTTAAAAGCAGTATCCAATTGCCTGTTTGTTGTGCATTGAAACTATTTAAGTGATCTTTTGCCCTCTTCTAAAAGTTAACAAGGTACACATACAGTCAAATCCCAGGAAAGTATTTACTTTAGATTTAATATAGAAAACAGCGGTGCAACGGTTTGCACTGTAAGGCTGAAGTGCACATTTGTTTTTATAGCTGAGTAATCATTCCTCTAAAATGCTCTACTTTCACTTTCCACTGCAGCAGACTGAGAGAAGACAGAAACTGAAGTGTTAATCATGGTAGCTGTGGTGCTGTGTTTTCCTCTGACAGGCTTCTGTTGTTTGCTAATTAGGTCCTCAACTTGAGCACCGTGAATGGAGACAAGAAGAAAAAAAAAAGTGAAAACAGGTGTTATTCACTTTACCAGATTTCTTTGCCATGCTTGCAGGAGAGCAGTTATGCTCCACACACCACGTGTTAACATGCCTCCAGGAGCAGCAGCAGAGCAGTCAAATTGAACTCAGTGATGCAGCTTTTTGTATCTTAGTGGGAAATTACTCCTTTTGGAATTTTCTTATGATTCAGCTGTCATTTAAACTAAACATGAACCTCTTTTAAAAGCCTAAAAGTGTATCACAGTGTATCAAAGTGAGAATAAACACCTCAGTCACATTCAGATTTGATGCAGAGAAGTGTCCAAAAAACTTGCAACTTGGAAGCAAACAATACAGTTTATGTTGACATTTCCCATCAGTGGGTTTGATCTGATAAATACTGGGGGTTTTTCCCTAATAAATTTCAGTTTGCTTTTTCAGACAGATGAAAATATCTGCTTTGCCATAACAATTGATCAACTTAATCAGAAATTAACGCATGTTCACATTACGATATTCCATTTTCCCACATCATTTGGTCTCATTTGACCAGTTCACAGCTCAAGCACAAAATCCTAATAGCTTTGAGAAATTATTTTGGGTTTTAATGCGAAACTAAGCACAGGGCCTAAATAAAAGTAAATCAACTTATTTTGGATTTGGACAAATCATAATGGCAAGCTTGGGAAACACCATTAAAAGACATGTTCGCAAATTCTCAAGTCATCTCCCCAGATACACATACAGATATTTCTCACTGTTAAGAGCTTTGTTCATTATACATTCCAAAGTTTATCTGAGGCTCATGTGAAGCTTCAACAGTCTGAGTAAAAACAAATCAACTGGATGTCTTCTAATGTGTTAGTCTTTTCAAAAAAGTGGAACACAAAGAGGGGAGTTTGATGTGGAAGGTACTTTAAAGGTACTTTAAAGAGGGATGTCACAGTGGCCAGTATGAACAAGAAACGACTACACTAAGAAAAATCTGTTTATATGCGTGTCTGACTCTAGTTTAAAGACAGACTTCAAAAATTCTTTCTTTTGAGATCCACCCAGTTTGACAGTGAGCCTCAGTCTGAGTCAAACCCAGTCTGCTGTGCAGTTATTCAACTTCTCCTTATGCATAGTTAAAATAAATACAGTTTGTGTTTAATCCTATTAAAACAGCCTTCCAGAGAGCTGTTACAGTGTTTTTAATCTTCCTTCTTGATATCTTGCTTGTGATGTGGTGATCAGTTTATGTGTCTGTGAGTTTTATTGTTTAATGTGCGCTCTCACAGCCTTAGGGTTCGCTTTTTTACTTGATTTAATGGAGAGGCAAATGTAAACGGTTCTGAAAAAAGAAATACACTAGATTCAAATGCAGAAATCAACAATAGCTGTTTGAGTCGAAATCGTGCCTAGAGGCTTGTGTTAGATCCAAATGCACTTCAGACATATCTTCAAATCAGTATGAATGGAAGTTTAACACATAGCTTGCTGAGTGATTTATTGAGCCTGCACTGGGAAGTAAAAGTCTGATTGGCAAAACCTTTGTCAGCGTTACTTGTTCTCCCGAACTGTAACTTCTGCCTATCTCGCTGAGAGCCCTGGTGATGAATAGACACTCCATCCCTAATCACTGCCATCGTAGTGCCATTACTGAATGGGCCACTCATTTCAGTGTTGGCAAGACAGCTCAGCTCGACTGCCCTGCCAGAGGTGTCTGTGCTTTGTTTCAGAAAATGTCACCAGTGGGCTGACTGTACAGACGAAGCCTGCACCTTGGTCATGCTACAACCCTGCTGTTATTACCAGAATCAAAGAATGACGTGAAACGATAACGTGTGGTCAAATTTTCATCTTCACTTGGTTGTCGGGAGTTAAATGTGACGCTTGATGCTGATTTCATGTCTGTAAGATGAATATGAACCTGTAGTCATAAAAACATGATACATTTCAGCTATGTTCCATCTAAACGTAAAAAAACACACCTACAAGCACCTCTAATGCTCCGTAAGTACCTCACCACGTCAAGACGGTTTAATCCAAACAAAAATCAAAGTGTAAAAACAATGGCAAAGCTTCTTATTAACTGTAAAAATGTGATATTTACCTTCTCCTCCAACTGCCAGCAAGAAAGCCAATAAATATATTCCCTAAAGTACAGAACTATTTTTCTGCCAAGTTGTTGGTGTTATAGTAATTCTCTGTTGGCAGCATCAAATATATAGATTCAGAGACAAATACATTTGATGATTATTGATTCCAATTATTGATTTATGTTAAGTATCATCATATAAAATTGGATTAAGTGTGTAAGTAGCTTTAAGAGAAGATATATATGGAGATAAATGAAAGCATTGAACAGTTGCCAGTGACTCCCCGTCTCGATCGTATTCCTCCAAGTGGAGCAAATTGCCCTTTCTGGCACCCAATTACAGTTTCCTTATAATCCACTCTTGAGGTAGCAATTTCCTTCTCAATGGTTCTCTAAGTCAATGAGTATCATTCTGCTTCAACCTTCAGCTAGCACGAGAGGCAATAATTATGGTGACATATTGAGAAACATGCAGTGTTACCTCTTATTTCATATTTCATTCAGAAAAGGGAATAGACCAAACATATTTCATGTAGAAATGGCACCATAGCACAATTCGTCTCTGAGTGCTTCGCAGTTGCTGCATTAGAATATTGATTTTCTGCAAATTTTCAGCAAATACGTGTGTTTTTATATTGCAAGGCTCTTGGGAAAATGCAAGAAAGAACTAGATATTTGTTTGTAGTGAAAAAACAGCGAGAGAATTTCTATCAAAAACTGTATAATCATATACAGTCGCACAGTAGTGTAAAAAGCGAGGGCTGTTGAATACAAAAAGTTTTTTTTGTACTTTTTGTTTGCTTTCAGAGGACAAGCTATACTGTTGAGATTTTACTTTTATGCGTAACACAAGAACTTCAAGGCTTGTCGCTTACAAAGGCTGAGCAAAAGTCACATGTACGCTACTACACTATAAATTCAGCACACTGTATTTCCACAGCACTAATTACAGCTGGACAAAAACACATTTAGGTCACAGTCACCAATCTGGTGCTCTGAGTTGATATTTCTTTAGCAGGAAAAAACATTTAATTCACCAATTATTTCCCATTGCCACTTCTAAAGATTGCTGTTTTGCAAATATTCAGTAAATTTCAGCACTTTCTTGTCCGCTTCTCCCAGTAGTTGAGGTAAATAAACCACTGAGAGCTTACAGTGTTAATTATCTGTCTAATAATGAGTCAAAAAAAGTTTGTTACAGAGTGGCTTATATTGGTTTAAAACTCTAAATAATGATAATAACATGAGCAAGAGTTGGCATTTCAAAATAATATTGGGGAGGCGCTTGGATGAAATTCATGTTCAACCAGTGAACTTGCTCTCCATTAATCAGTACTGCCCTGGAGTTGTAAGAGACTCTGAGACAGAAGAGAAAACAAAACACTGGGGAACATGATTACATGGCTTTCACTTTCTTGCCTGACTTGTTGAGGCTGGCCTGGACTTAGTCGTTGATTTCTTCAGAAAGGGAATCTCCATTACTTAGAAAGAGTGGAAAGGGAGCCTGGGAGCCTGGCAGTTAGAGAGACTTTCTCATAAGCAGAAGTTCACTGGCCCGTTTCCCACAGTGATTAATGTGGCCATCAAACACTAGACAACCTATTCCTGAAAACTGTTGAGCAAGATACCAGACTTCTAACTTTTTTTTAATCACTCAAACACACAAAAAACTAATTGTACAATTATGAGGGGATTTCACTGAGTATTTAAGTAAAGTATGAGGGTATAAGAGTGTGCCAGTTTGATGTCAACAGTCATTGATGATAGTAAACTCGTATGACTTTATTTGCTTGTTCTCATCCTTGTATATATACTGTCAGACTAATGACAAGACTAATGAATACAACACAATCGCCTAATGAGGGATAATAAAGTTAATCAGTCAGTCAGCTGAGGTTTTGTAAAACCGTCACATCGTCCTTGCAACCACAGTTGCTGTTGTCATGGGGATTCACTGTATAGCCATTCACTAACTATTGTAGAATAAGACAATAATATGTTTTAAAAGTTATCGATGGCAATTGCGCCATTAAAAGTCTGCAGAGCTTTGATAATCTGCAGCTAGAGTTTGCACAGCAGTGACTGGGAGATGGAGGATGGAGATGCTGTAGTGGTTCTGCTTCCTTTCCAGTCATTGATTCCGGAATAAAAGCATAATAAGACTATGAAAAAGTAGATTGATATGTTCAGCCATTCAACTAGCAGTGATTGATCATTTTCACCTAGAAAATAACAGTGTGCAGCAAGCATTTATATCAATTATTTTGAGCTGAAAAACACTATTAACCACTGTTTTGTATTCTATGAAACTTCATTGTCCAGCAGTTTTAGGCAATTGATTAGCCTGTTTGAAAAATGAAAGTATACATTTTAAAGATGCAGGTGGGAGTCTTTGGATTATTTCCCTGTAACTAAAGTATTGATGCTCATCAGTTCCTAATCAACAGCCACATTCACAACTGTAGGTGGCAAAGCTTTTTAACCCTTTATAAATCAACTGACTGTAATATGACAGCTCTTTAATCAGAACAACCCCATGCAGATGCATTTCTTTAAAGGAATGTGTTATATCTTCCCACAGGTGTAATTTCTCATCAGTACCTTTGTTTCTTGTGAATATTAATGTTTTCTCTATTTAATTTATGTCTTTAAACCAACAGTTCATCTACACAAGGCTGCTTCTGATTAAGTCGATTTTTGATCCAAATTTAACCGCCATCATCTGGACAGGAACAGGAACAGATCACGTCAGACTGAGGACTGCAGTGTTACCACAATGGAATTTGGTCATTAATATCAGGCTATGTCCACTAGGCATCTCAATATATTACTCCATCTGATACTTCTATTGAATTTGTTATTAAACAAACATGCAATGCGCGTTGGCATACCTGGAGCTGATAAATATTGCTCACATAGTCATGCATCTCAGAATCTTTTCAGTGTGAAACATTTATGTACACATCTGGACCACAGTACGCCCAAGAGATCTCCAAGGGCACTCAATCTACCAGACACGTCAGTTATTAAATAAAGTCGAGTAAGACAATAAATCATGATATCTACAGTGTGTATATATTTTGCATAAATACTACTGCTTTACCCCTGACCGAGGCCATGGCTGAATATGACATTTAACAATTTGATCTCTCTCTTGGTTCCACAGAACGGCGAGGCATCACTCTTCGAGGTGAACATCCGTTACGTCGGCGGGTTGCTGTCGGCTTACTACCTGACAGGAGAGGAGGTAAGATTAATAGATGCCTGTTATCCCTCTACTCTAGTGAGATCTGCTGCTTCCTTTATCTCCAAGCAGCCCTGCAGTATGAATGATGAACAGGCTGCCTGAGAGTGTGACAGCATTTGTGCACCGCATTGTGTTCGTGTGTGTCCATGCGTCACCACATTACCCACATAGAGTTATCTGATAGTATTTGAATATTGTCATGTTTCAAGTTTTTAAATGATATTGTGTGCTTAAAAAGTATTCATAAAGCTCATTGTTTGGACTTTTTATATATATCTACCACATTTAAACAGTGTTTTAAAGGATCAGGTTAGTTTAAACATATTTCTCTATATTTTATGTAAACAAATATAGAAAAGTTGTACTTTTCAACGCGCTTTACAATAAACAGTGCCTCACTGTTCCAGCACAATGAGCTGTCCTACAAATAGTAAAAAGTTATATCAGTGACTACAGAGTTTGCACTGCAAAGAAGAACTATACTTTCTGATTAGATATTTCCAAGCTTTAAATACACAGAAAATTCAAAGAAACCAAATACATTAGATAGTTCAACCATCGCATGTTTTCATTAAACATTTACATATGCATGTTTGTACTAATGAAGGGGTAAAATGCCAGATGTTAGAAAGCTTCATATCGTTGTCGTGTGTGCGTTCACTTGACTGACTGCTTTGGCAAATCGTAGCGTGTCACAGAGGCTGCAGCTCTGGGGAGTCGGTTCAATGCACCTCCTGGTAGCGTTTCACTGACATGTACGTTTTCTTAGCTGGCTGGCTCAGCTTAGTCACTGCTGAACTGATATTCCAGTGCCTGGTTCAGCTCTTTATAGACAGCAACTCTGTAATGTCACTGAGGCTAACAATAGGGTCAATGGTGATTTTCTATAGTTTCTAAATGTCTGTTATGATGTCTCGTTTTGTGTTATTCGACCTATTTTGGATTTAGAAGAAGAGATGTTTGGCTGTGGAAACTTAGAAGTTGTTTAGGAGCAATTTTGATGGAGCTGTGCAGCAATGATAGTAATGTCACTGATTGCTGTTGCCGTTCTATAATCTGTACAAGAATTATGTCCAACACTGCATGTAAATTTAAGGTATTATAGGAGGGAGTGAACAACTTTACTGAAACCTGAAAATCTGAAGAACAAACAACAGCCCCAAGTGCCAGTGAATGTTGCTTTTATTGCATTTTTACTGCAGTGTAAAATTGTTGCTTAGAGGACAGAGAAGCAAGCTTCAGTAATTTGATTAAATGTAGGAGGAAAAGTGAATGAATTATTTTTCCTCCGCTGAAGAAATACCACAGTTGTGTCCTTGAAGAAGCAGCAGCTGCTCCATGAAGCTCCTTGCTCCTTGTCCATTGTAGCCTGTGGCTACAATGGACAGCATCCAGGTGTGAAGCTGTGAAACTTTATGAGTGTGAAGCTTGGCCTTGCCAGAAAAGACCTTGGCTGGATAAATAAAGGTTTAAAAATTGCATGTGACAACCACACAGCACAAATGGTGCAGTTCATTGTCAGTATATTGTGAAGTCGCTGGAGGTCAATGTGTCACCATAACGAGCATCTTTCTGTAGCAGCCTCCTGGAGTGGACACACAGCACCGCAGTTGTACTGTTCTGGACCACAGTCTGGGGAAGAGGTTGAAATATGCGCAGAAGCAGAATTAATGGAAACAGGATCCAATAACATACGAACACTCAGTCGCTTTAATGGACATTGATTTGCAGGCCAAGCGAGTTGAGGGGAGAGCAGCATAAAATTGTCCACCACCACTGGATGAGTGAAATATGAATACATTACTGGGGCAGAATATATTGTTAAATCCATTATTCCACATTTTCTTGCCGTTAATGCCTTGCAGAAAATATTCTTCTGCTTTATTCACTGTTCCATGGAAATTTCTATATATGGCATCGATAAAGATATTTTCCAAAATGAAATGAGTGTGTGGAAGTGTGCAGAGAAAGAACAGAGTGTATTTGCCACAGATTCTGCCTTTGTCTCACCATGTCATACAGGACATGAGTACCTGTAGTTTGGATGAAGAAAATCTGTAAAAGAGACAACTTACTGCTACCTTTTACATCTTTTAATCTTCCTCTTTTTAACCTCAGTCCATGTGATTAGTGTCACGATCCATCTTTGTTGCCCACTAAGTTTTGTTGAAGCGACTGCAGTCCTTTCCCCACATTCTTCTCCTTGAATTTGAACTTTCCTACTTACAGCACACCATCTTTCTCATGAGATGGAGCACACCGGCTGGGTTTCCTGACGGATGTATCAATACCCTTTACCCCTGCACAGATATCCATCACATGGCTTGCTCGTGTGCTTTCTGTGAAGGGTCCCTGAGAGCGAGATTTATAGCCACCTGATCCCCCCACTCCTCCCCTCAATTCCCCCATTAGGGACCTTCCTCGTGGTCTGCTGTTCTATTGGAATGATAAAACCAACAGACTGAAGGTCTGTCACCGCTGCAGTGACTTAAATCAGCGGAGATACGGTATGGGAGACTATTACGAGATTCTGGATCCAGTTTGACCAGAGGAGATTGGGCAGCCGGTGGTGCTGTAAATGACTGTCGGTGAGCAGGCGATGATTATGGCTCCTTGTGGGGTACAGTTTGCTGGAGAAGTGCTTGGAGCTGAACTGGAGCAACACCTGACCATTAATAACCTCCTGTTGTTTTGACCACAGCGGACATATTGTTTATATGTGTGTTTTCTTGGAGCCCCAGAAGGCTCGTGGTTAGTCTTTATGGAAGCAGTCCCCACATTAAATGTCTTGTTCAGACAGGTCTGGCCGCTGCCGCCCCGCTCTTCCGTCATTCACCATCACAAACTCCCGGCCAAGTCAGCTGGCTCTGACAGAAGTGGCCGCTACTGCAGGTGTTGGACGCGTGTTTGTCCTGCTGCATTGTGTCTACCTGTATGTCCATTTGTCTACAAGTCAGGAATTGTTTTTACTGATTTCTCTTTGGACTGTTTGTTTAGTCTATATGAAGTAGAGAATTGTGAGCATATACAACACTTCCTGAATATCACAGTTTCTCATTAACTTTCTCTCTGTGATCTATCTACAAAACCCAATTAATTACATTGGAAAATTGTTTGCGGGAAGTGGTGTGTATGCCATGGATACTGCTTTTTTCATTCCACTGTAAAATTGGTGTACATGCACAAAAAAAATACAATGGTGGACTTTCAATGACTGTTCACAGAGCAGCTTGCACTCTAATTAATGCCAATCCAGTAAAAACCTTAAAGGCCAATTTAACCAGTACTGGAAGCCAAAGAATGATTCAAATTGCTTGTTTTTTCTGATAACCGCACTCAATGAAATAAAACAGCAAAAAAAAAAGCCAAATCCTCAAGTCTGAGAGGATTAATACAACACATATTTTTCATTTTTAGTCCACCATTGACTTTAACTGATCAATGACTTTTCAAAATAGTTGTCAGTTCATTTTCTGTTGTATCATTAATTGATTAATTGACTAACTGCTTCAGCCCCTGATCAATTGTTATGGAATACAGTGCTACACTGTGCATTTCTCTCTGTGGGTTTTCATGGGAACATGTAGACTCTGTTTGTCTCCTCTACATACGTGTTCATCAGCATGCATGTTTTTTTCAGGTGATTCTTCATATATGATGCACCACCATGTAAATATGTGTTTTTATGTGTGAGTTTGACCTAAATTCCTCCACCATCTGCATGTGTACTACATCCCTACCTGCAGTCATCTGTGCACAGATTTGTCAGTGTCCATTGGTGTGCATGCAAATGTGTGTGGTGATGAGAGCTTGTTGCCTCATACCCTTCCCTTAGCAAGAACAGAGAACAGTGAACAGTGAGGAGGAGGGGAAGCAAGGGGAAAGGGAATGAATTCAATCAGCCTTATGTGAAAATTGCCCGTGGGCTGAGCTGAAACAGCAGGGAGAGAGGGAGGCAGCAGCCGGCACAGAAGAAAGATGTGTGCTCATATGCTCATCAGCAAGAGGAAAGAGGAGACGAAGGAAGGGAGCAAGGGTGATCAGGAGAGGTGAGGAAGAAATAGGGAGAAATGTGTTCGTACGCCGATCAGCAACCTTGACGGCACATGAGAAGGTGATACGTGGAAGCAGCGTGGCGGGGAGAGTGAGAGAGCGAGTATAAAAGGCAGAGAGGACTGGAAGATATCATCAGCAGAGGGGACAAGAGACTTTCTCAATGTTTCTCTTCAGTATGCTATTCAGAAATGCTACATAATCAGCAGTACGATGTGGGGCTAATAATTTTATACAGGATTGCACAGGGAATATGGAGATTGAAAATGTTATACTACAAGCAAAATATATTCAGACATCGGATAAAACGTCTAACAACTAGCTCTACTGAAGCAGTGTTTTCTGATTTTTGATGTACCACTGACAAAAAGCAAAGCAACATACACAAGCAGAAGGCTGAGTGACGTAATTTTGTGATCAGATTCATCAGATTTACACATACTTGCAGCTGAGTAATGAACATGTTTATTGATATCTTCAGTTGAGGTTAAAAACAAGTCAAAGAGTTAACAGTATTAAATTTTTGTTTTGGACAAAAAAGTGCTTTTTAGCAAAGTAGTTTTGTAGTTGGAATATGAGATGGCATACGTCACAGGAAAATCCAGATTTCGCACTACTGGCAGATTTATAGTTAGATATTTAGGCACAAGATTTCTTGCTGCTTTTTTGTAACCAGAAAAATTTAGATTTATTTCTTGATATGTTGGTTTTCAGACATGACCATGCTCTGCCTGCTTAGCTGCGTATGAAAATCCATTCTGGCTGTCTTTTGTTGAACACACTTTTATTCTGTTGATTCTGCAATACAAGCATGTAGCAAGGCCAAATGTAAAGTACAAGTGCTTCATGAAATCCGTTTGTTTTCTGACCATGGAGGGTTAGACAGAACAAAAAAAAAAAAAAAAAAAAAAAAGCGAATCGTTTAGATTTTTGCAATCTTGTGAAAAAAAAAAAGGTAGTGGTGTGGATTGCTGGTTGACTCCTAGAGACAGTCCATCAGCCATGTAGGGAGTTGAACACGTTTTTTCTACATGTGAAATAGTTTGCAGCTGCAGTACCCCTGTTGTTTAGAGACATCGGAACCTGCAGCAGGTGATAGCAGACAGCTGTCAGTTTCTCTGCACATGATAGGCAGGTTGGTGCATATATGTATATATGAGACACACTCCAGTTGAAGAGGTATATGAAAAATGTGAAGGATTTATTTATTGCACGGCTGTAAAATAAACGTCCTAACAGCAACAGCAGTACATTTAAACTCTAAGCATGTTAAATCATTTCTCATATATTCAACCTCCACACCATTTTCAGTTGTATGCATGAAATATTTTAGTTTGTTAGTTTTTTTATTTTACATGTTTTGTGATCAAATTCCTTTTTTCCTCGAGAAAACGCTTCACTGTGTGTAAACGGTCCTCTTCTATGTGTGACAGACAAGAAGAAAGATAGACAGATGGGAAGGAGTATCAGTGCAAGAGAGAACAGAAGCAAACAGGCAAAGTGGTAAAGCAGGCAAGACAAAGGAAGGAGGAGAAAGAGGAGAGAAAAAAGCCAAATAGAGAGAGAGAGTTTAGATTTTCTCTGTAGACAGGTAAGGATTAGGAGTCAGACATTACCCTCATTTGTAGCAGCCACATTATGAATCTCATTTCACTCTGCACCGCGTTGTCAAGCCAACAAGTAAAGGTCACATCACTCATTATAAAAATAAACTTTCTGCAAGACTATACACAGCCACTGATACCAAGGCATATGTTTTCTGAGAAATTATATGCAGCTGTGGTTCTGCTTGGGAGGAGATAAATACTTTTCCTGTCTTTTTACCTGCTTATTTTTATTCTGGGTCAATCACATTCATGCCTGTAACCAGTCAGAGGCTTCAATCCACCGTACTTAAAGCGTTTTGAAATGTGGGAGGAACCGTTTGTGAACTTTGGGAGACTATACAAGGGTCACGAAACTAACTTTTTGTACTTTGAAGCAAACACTAACTTGCCATGACACTTAAGACTTGGGTTTTTCCCTACTGCACTTCATAAAGTTTAGTCTTTTGTTTATGGCCTGTGGGTCTGTTTTAAAAAGCTAATACCCTGATTTTAGATGTGTTTTTTGTGAAAGATTGTGGTTGAGGGGTACAGTGTTTGCACCAGTCCATGTTGTTTTCTTGCTAATTTGGGTGACCCATTTCTGTCTCCAAATATGGTTTTATTTTGGGTCATAACACAGGAGAGCGCTCACACATAGACAATATAAACATCACACAGGCCATCACACTGTGAAAAAATGTAATAAATTGCACATTTCTGTCAGAGACGACAGTTTCTTTATTTTTCTCTCTGTTTGTCAGCCTCAGCATCATTAAGTCACATCATTAAGCGTCTTGGGGAACTCACTCGTCACGTTAGTCTGCAGTGTGCTGCATGCATTAACACGGGAACAAAGTTGGCTCTTAGACTGATTGATTTGACCTCTACTCGCTTGCTTGAGCAGCTCATGCGAGCCAAATAGGTATTCATAACACACCTAACGTCGATCAGTATGTCTTGAATATCACTCAAAACTTCATATGCAGAGAGAATATGAAAATGATCTCTCAGTAGATGTGCCTGCACGCCTGTTTTTCTCCCTCTTTCGCTCTGCGTCTCATTCTTCCACAGCCTCCAGAAAATTTCCAACTCCCCTGACATTTGAGGTGGTGCAGATGAATTTAAATGGCTTACACTGAGATTTATTTTATTTCTTATAATTGATGTGTTTATATTATGATAAAGGCAACATTTTTGAAACTTTTCTGAAATTGATATATTACTATTTTTGAATAAATAGTCAACCCTCTGGGCTGGAATTTCATTATAGCGCATGATGAGGCCTGTGTGTCCGTGAAATTGCATTATCAATTTGCACACCCGAGTTGTGTCTTGCCCATGCCTGTTGGAAAGTTTGTGCGTTATTAAAAAATTGTAAGCTTGACTGCACTGAAGTGGGAGGATTACTAGGATTTGTACCTGTGTTGCCCACCTGCTGTGGCACAATCCTCTTCCATCCTCTGTAGATTAAACAAACAATACTGACATGAACACAGGACCATCATTATGTGCACACGCTGTTGCTTTGTGAATTATAGTCCGCACACATACTGTACATGGCAAGATAAATGCAGAAATGATTATGATGATGCTACTTTTTCCAGCTGTAAAAGAAATAGCCTGATGTACAAATTTGCAGCAACATTTTTGGAGGAAACGTAAAATCACCTGAAGTTTGTTTTTACCAACGTAATGAGAAATTGTCTATTAATGTATTTGACAAGCCATAAAATGTTGATAGGGAACATTAAAATAAGGAGTGGCACTTAACAGCACTGGTTAAATACAGAAAAAGGTCCACAGTGGCTTGAAACTGACTAAACACATTTAGCTTCAATAGCATTGAACTAAAATCCCAATTTTCCCTAATTTCACTGAAGTATTTGGTTTTCTCTTATGTCAAAGCGCTGCACATTCCTATAATCTGTGGGTGGTACAGAGTGAATCATTGCCTTTATTTGATAAAAATGCTGCCTTTGAATACCATCTATGTAACAATTATATTCCCCATCACAATATTAGTTTTATACAGTGTATAATGTCAGCAAAGCAAGCAGGCTTCTTCTTCGGATCCCCATTTCTGACATTAAATATTAAATATTTCACTTTGCGCTCGAACAACAAGCATCTCCTTTTAGCTAAATTCATTCAGTGATGATTGTGAGAGACATGAGAGGACTGTGATACCAAGCAGTCTGCTTTTAAGAAAACAGAGACCAAGGTAATTTGCTTAGTCATGACTGATGCCAGGCCCCACAACACCTCCTGGTAATGTTTCCTCATAATTTGACCTCATTTCTAGCCATGCTGCAGTTGCGCCGTTCGCTTCTGGCCACAGTGTTACCCAAATGTCAGCTGCTGGGCCATATGCACCTGCACCATGCCTCAGTTACTGTGTGCTCTGAACTATGTGCCACTGATTCACAATGTGCTTTGGATTAATTCTTTGTAGAAGTGCATGTGGGACTTCTATTTTCTGCTTATCTGCTTAGGGGAAGTGTGTTTTAGTTATTTTCTGCCCATTGTTTCCTGCGCTTTCATAGCTTGGTCAAGTTTAAAGGTCGTGCTGCATGCGTTGTTTGTTTTGCGAACATTTCACATTTTTCCCTGCTTTCAGTTTGTCTCCGATTCCCACCGCAGATCCTCGATGGCATTACGGCTCTGGCATGCTTAGGGATCTTTTGGACGTCTCTTTATAAACACTGTTCAAAATCATTAAAGCAGTCATTTCTCCCTGAACATGTCGCTCAGAAATAAAGGGCAGGATTGGTGCTGCTCAAGTCTGATTGTGGAAACCTTTTCCCCCGTGTTTGATCTAAAGCTGTCCGTCATGGCTCTTTGTGTCTGTCTGCCACTTTCATTTCTCTCCCATCACCTACGGCAGCAGCCAGCAACCAAACTTACATCATCCTCCCTGCTGTGACTGTGCATCCGTGCTTAAGGGTTGGGTTGTAGTTGAGATAAATTTATGCCAGGTGATTTTTTTTTCATGTTTTTCCTCACAGTACAGTCAGTTACTGCATATGAGCAGCCAGTTGAATAAATCTGAGCCTCAGTGGTCCACCGAGCATTGATATTCATCAGAATGTGCATGGAGAGTATCACTTTTCAGCCATCCTTTAGGGAGACACGGATATACTTTCCTGCCAGTTGAAGGGTACAGTGCTTTTTCTGGCACCCCATCCCCCATCACACCGGCTGCCTCTTACATAAACTGTGCTGAGACGCAAAGAAAAATGGGGAAAATGATGTGTGGTTGAAACGGGACATTTATGGTTCTCTGGGCAGGTGAGTTAATGTATTGTGTAGACGAATGCTGAGTGTCTATAAGGTGATCATGTAGAAGACCAGTGATTCCTGTCATTTAAGAGAATTTGTGTGATAATGTCTGTTAATTAGTGCTAATGTCATGCAGCTATCTGAACTAAATATGCAAAAAAATGAAAAAAGCATAGAAGTTTTACACATTCATGTCCCTGTTCAAATGAATTTGAATAACTTTTGTTGTTTCATCAAACTTGAAAATATGAAACTGTCAAATACCTTGATGACATTCCCACCAGCTGTACTTTTATTAGCTACTGTGAGTACTACTGTGCCAAGTTCCAGTTTTACAGAGCTGCCAACATGGATGTAGACTCTTGTTTTATCTTGGTTCACAGCTGGTTGCAAATGATCTCAAAATCTAAAGGTATATTAATTGGTCTAGCAGTTGTCTGTAATGTACTACGTATGAATGAGTTATTGTATGATGTCGTAATCAGATTAAAAATCATCATTTGCCTTCATATATCTTTTTTTTATGTCTCAGCACGTTCCAAGGCTTATAATCAAGCAGAACTCCCCTTTAATTACAATCCTCTCGTGTCATATTTACTAATGTTCCACGTAATATCATGCTGCATGTTTCCTTTCTGCAGGTGTTGTTTAATCAAGGAATTTTCTGTAATCCATTTACACAAAGCCTGGTATTTCATAAGTGTGCATTACAATTGGTTTAACACTTAAGTCGAGCAAATATATTCATACAGTAAATGTTTGCATCTGCATGCTGGTATCATGTTCATGAACGTGTGTGTGTTCTGTGGTCTCTGTTTGAGCAATGGGGCTGCTTTATCTGTTTGTCTCCTTTTGCTGCAGAGCTGAAAAGTGGTCTTGGAAGAAATTTCATTTCCTCAGATCAAAGTGGATCATGATAATCGCACAGTAACCTGCCGCGCTCCGTGGTCCCCGTCGCAAGCTTAGCCATGAAAGGAAAGCTCCCTATCCCAGAACCCCATTCTGCTCTGTGTACAAACACCTAATCCCATTTGTGCAGAGTTAAAATAACTGCTCAGCTCCACTCTTACACCTTTCGGTTTTATTATGGAATTAAGAGGCACTGGGTAAGAGCAACACCTCACAACCAGCAGCTCACACACCTTGCATTCTAGCGTGTTGAAATGTTATATGCATCAGAGCGTGTAGCTTATTTAATATTTGTTTGGGTCGTGTACAGTCAGCTAATAATAACTCACTCTCTGAATAAATCTGTCACTCAGCAATAAGCTAGCAGCTTGTTTTCCAGGCCTGCAGCCAAGCTGAGCTTATAAGGATACGTTTCTGTGACTGCTTGAATTATTACATGATTAAGAATGCGAATAGTGCTTTTATGCTACAAGAAAAGACACAAGGTCCTTTTCTTTTCCTTATTGTCGTCCTTGATGTGTACCCACTTTTTCTCAGTCATTCTGTGAGTTTTCTTCCTGTGTAGGCCCTTCAATTAGTCTTTTTTTAACCATACATACAATCCTTGCTGGAGTAATTGGACTCAGCCTGGGAGAGCTTTGGCACAGACCCAAATGAGCCCAACCCTCAATAGACGCTCTGCTGAGAGACTGATGAAATTCGGGTGTTTTATTCTTTTTTTTAACTAGCTTTTTTTTCACAAGTTGTGCCAGTCAAAGAGGATGTGACCCAGGCCAAACAAATCAAATCCAGGGGATCATTAGACTGTTCTTAATGATGTCAGCCTTGTGGCATCTGGGCCTTTTCATTCAGGCTTTGCATAGCTCACAGCCTTGAGGCCTCATTTATAAGCTTCAGTGCTCCTCTCTGTCCACCAGCAATTAAAGGAGAGAAAGAGCCTATTTGTGCCACTAAGGATGAACTGAAGACATTTTAAAAAAATTTCAAGTACTGACAATAAATTCTTGATTGATGTCGGGCAGAAAGAAATGACTAGTTTTTAGCTTGCATGTTTGTGTTCGTTTACTTAGCAAGCATTCCTTTTGGATGATTTCAGCCTTGAAAGAGAAAGGATTTAGTAAAAGAGACCACATTATTGCCTGGATACACCATCCAGCTTTTTTAAGGGGTCAACTAGCTTGCTTTTAGCCAGGAAACTATCAATCCTGATGGCTTTGGCTGCAATCGATGCCATCCTGGAAATGTGTGCGTGGTGGGACTAGTGGCTGATTTGTCACTGTGGAGACTTACTGATGTGTACAGATCCTGTAATTTTGAAGTCATGATAAAATAAAGACAGAAAAATAAAAAACTGTAGATTAGAAGGGTGCAGCATCTGATTGTGCTGAACCCTACGAAGCTTGTTTTCTTCTGCGTTCTTTCATATTTTTGTTAATTTAGAGTGAGTGGTTGATACAGAAACTATTATAATATCACATTTGAAACTGGGATATGAAGAGTTTAAAGTTTTGCCAGAGGTCTTGCCCATTGTCTGAAAGGAACCATTGAAATTTGAATTAATCGCATTTGTTTTGTCAGGCCCTATGACAAACACCATGGCTTCTAGTGCCAAGATGGTATTTTGAATTCAGACAGAAAGCTTTTTATTCAAAACAAGACCCCATGGAATTGGTTTGGGTGACAGCCCGTCTAAACGTGGGCTTGGGAGATAAACATGTGTGCCAGTTTCTGTGTGCATAAATCATTTCTAGACAAAAAATCTGAAAGGTGCAGCACACTGAATATGATGTCCCATACTCCAGAAACATCACCACAATGTCAGGAAGAGTCTGAACAGAGACAGAGGAGGGGACAGTCACAGCCTTAGAACAAACAAGTCAGAGCAGAGCAAAGCAGCAAAGATTGCTGACAGCTGAGTTGATTCAAAGTGGATTTCTGGTCAAGAGGAAAATTTCAGCTGCGATACTACCACAGAGGCAGCAGGACAACAATATGAAAAATAGTCCTAAAGACCAAGTCTGTCTTGCTGATTTCCATTGTGGCTGATTAATGTCTCTTTGGCATTCCCAGCACTGCAGTACAGTACAAGCTTCTGCAGCCTTTCAATCCCCAGATGTAATCGAGTGTGTGTTTTTCATGAAGCTGCACTGGCCATTAATAAAGCACATGAAAAGCAGCGCATTAATTGTGGGACAGGTTAGAAAGCCTACATGCAGTAATCAATTAGATGATAAATAATGAATAAAATCTCCCCATTTGCTGCCTGTGGAAATTCAATTATTTATCATCCTCACTTCTTCCCTGGAGGAAGCTCTACATCTGTGTAACAGCTCAGGTAAATTATTAGCTTAACATCTTCCACAGACAGCAGCAGGATTGTGAGTGGAACAGCGAACCTCCTGCCGATCCGTACACATTCGCACATGCACAGGTAAATATAGACCAAAACCCATATTGCACACATTATCTTGATCCCAGGCGGAGGCGGCACTTGATTTATTTCTTCATATTCAGTGTAACGCAATTAACTAATGGGCCGGGCCTCTTAGTAAGCAGGCAAGCAGAGATTTGGAAGCGCTCTCCTCTGAGCTGATGATTGGGGAGGATGAATAGGCATCAGGGTCGTGCCTGCTGAGCCTCGCTTTTCCTCCCCAACAAATAGCCCCTTTCTGACTTAAATGTACCATTACGGCTGCAGTGCATGTCCTTTTGCTTGCTGTGCAGGTAATGGAGCCCAGTCATGCCTCTGCTGAGTTGTCCTTCAGCCGTCAATCAAAAGGACGTGTCCAGACACCGGTTCCTCAGAGGTGCAATGATGATATACTTTCTAAAGTAAAAATTGATACCGAGTCTCTACCAAAGCTATGGCCATGACTTGAAACGTTAAGTTAGGCTGTGCTCAAACTCTACTTCACCCCCTTACTTTTCCCCCTCTGTTGTTACCTAATTTCTGTTCCTTTTCCTCCCCTCAGCTTTATCTTCTTTATCATGGTTGTTGCATTACTCCGTGTCCCTGAGAGCTGAATGCATGGCTTCTCTCTTTTCCCTTCCTCCCTTTGTATTCTCCCGGAATGGTGCTACTCTTAGCTGCACACAAAGTGAGATTGCCCTGGGATACAGGAGTCGGCTCACAAACTCCACCTGAGGTAGTCATGCTTCACTGTGCGTCTTAGGAAAGTGGGGACGCAAACAGAGTGTCCCCTTGGGCCTGTGGGAGAGTCTGTGTTCACAGTGCGCCTTAGGCTAGAAAAGACCATACATCTCAGTGTTTGGGTGACAGAGTTCTTTCTCAGTACAATTCTTTTCAAATGGGTCTTTTCTGGCATTAAAGTTTCAAGGAACAATGTTGCCAAAGCCTCAAAGTACAATTACAAAAATACAATACAACAGATCTTTTTTCTGGATCTCTCACTGTTTCTCCTGCTTCTGTGGGCCGTAACAGTCACATATAGTAGTGGTCTATTGATTAAAACACAGAAATAATTTAACTGAGCAAGACAAATGCATGCCCTCTTTCTAATTTTTGCTACCTTTCAATGACCAGTTTTGTAGTATCTTTTAAATCTGACATGGTTCAGTCATTCAAACCTGAAACTCTGAGGCTTTTCCAAAGAAAGCTTCCATCCCTACATTGATGATACCATAGCTTCCACTATGTAGATGAGATATTGTTCCTTCCCAACTCTTTTTATCTGCAAAGAGTTGTTTCGTTGTTTTTTTTTTTTTTGCACAACAGTTATCTGTTCCTCTGTTGCATTGCTGTAGTCCATTGGGTTGAAGAAGCAAGATTAAACAATAAACTTTTCTACAGCAATTTTTTCCCCCTGATTGATTGCTCCCAGGCTCTTGGCAGTTGGAATTATGATTCCTACTGTGAATTCATCCACTTGATTTGATTCTCTGCACAAAATGCTTTTCATACTCACAATCCCACGGTGTAATTGGTGTCTTAGTGAGCACCAAGGCTGAGTATAGCCATCAGTTGACTGATGGCTCGCTGCTGCTGCTGTTGACTGTCATGATCAGCCTGTATAACTGTGTGCTGCACTAGGTGTCATTTCTCTGTTGGGTCTGACTGAAGTCAGAAAATACATTTAGTTATGGCAAGCACAGATCACACTTTGAAAGCAGCAAAAAAAGCGGAAAAAAAAGAAAAGAAAGGGAGGGTCTCTGAAGGAAAAGCACGCAGGAAAAATCAATCCTTAGTGTTTTACAACTGTGCCTTGCTGGGGTTTGAATGAAATTCTCCTATCAGTCTCAACCCAAGGTCTGAGCTTGCAGTCTGCCTGCCTAGTCAAGCAGTAAATACAATATCTTTGTGGTCACACTGTGCATTAGAATTCCAGGGGAAGTTTCTAGTGTAGAGTACACATTTCTTAAAACGCTGTATAGATTCACATTTTTTGGTACATGCTCACACAAGCTACAGCTCATCGTGTTAAACAGGCTGCTCATACTGGTGTGAAAAAGATTAAAACTGGTGATGTGCGTTGAAATCCGTATCAAAACCGCATAATGTAACTGTACTGCAATTGTTCACCTTCAAGGAAGTTTCATTTTTATTTTTAAAGCCCTACTAAGTACTGTTGCTGTGTAACTGTATATCTATTAGTTGTATCCCAGGGATTTAATTGGCAACTATCTGTTGATGTATATTTAGAAATGTTCCTGCAAAACTGCCGAAAGTTCAGCATCTCAACGGTGAGGAATCGGTATTTTTGTGACAGAAGAGACATCAGTTTGGGCTTGTGAAAGGCATTGCTCATGACACTTTATAACAGAAATTATTAATTGAGAAAATAAGCAGCAGATTAATGAAGTTACATCTCAAATTAACAACTCTAAACTGAGGATAATTACATTTCAGATGATCACTTAATAATGTTTTTTGGTATTGATTAATCTACCAATCATTTTTCCGATGACTCACTTAATTGTTTGGTCTATAAAATGCCAAAAAAAAGGTGAAAAAAATTACGCTGGCAGTCTTTTTTGTCTGAGGCAATATATTCAGATGTCTCATCTTGTCAGTCCAAAATCCATTCAATTTTCTATGATTAGAAAACATGGAAAAGCAGTAAATCCTCATGTGAGTAACTGAAATTAAATACTATGAGCCATTCTGAGCTACAGCTACACGACAACACCTTTATTGTGAACATTTGCTTATATTTCATATATTTAGGTATTTTCCTCTAAGTACTGTTAATTGCACACCATTCTGAGGTGCTAATACAAACATTTATCACACTCAACCCTCAGACATCTCTGTATTTAGTAAATTCTCATGTAGAAATTGCTTGTTAATTTCTTATCCAGCCCTTCATTTCTACTTTTCTTGTTTTCATTTGCGGACTTTCTTTCATTTGTTTCAATCTGTCTAATGCCCCTCATGAGGATCATTAGTTATTTTTTTCCTTATACTCCTGGAAACCTCCCAGTATAACCTTCCTTCTGTGAACCTTGCACATGAACCATTTTAATAGTAGATTTTAAGGTAAAGGAGAGCAATAGTTATATATATTCCCTGTTCAGACTTTTTAAACTGGTCATGGAAAGCTTCCTATTCTTACTTTTAAGAAAAATGCGGCTGGGTGTGCATGACATTCATATCAAGCTATATTCTGCTACCTTCTGTCTGCTGGAATGTACAGGTGAAGATGAATGCTGACTTTACAGAAAAGATGTATTCACACTCTCTGGTGGCTCCGGCATAGTGAACCCATTACAGCGAGTAGGTTAGAAATAGGATTATAGTGCATTCTGACAGTCTGGGGGTGAAAAAGTGTTTGATATATTGGTTAATATGCATGCAGGCTTAAGCCTACAGCTCTGGGCCTCTTCGCACATGGAGAGGTGTGTAGATCTGGTATTAACTCTGCTGAAAAGCCAGAACTGGTCTTTTCTGGAAAGTAGGACAACTGCCATCTTTGCAGGAAGGTATTTTATCACTAGATGACAGTAGCCAGGTGGTGGATGTCACATTTAGTGGGTACAAATGAATGAAACCTCAATGTGTGTGGGCCCAGATTTAGACATGCTGAATGTCTATAGAAAAGGACACAGCATGAAGGGAGAAGGAAGGGAAACATCAAATGTGAGTATCTTGTCTACATTTCCAAGCTGCATCGGGGCATCATGCACCTCTCATCTCCCTTTCATTACATCTACATGCACTTTGTTTCCTTCTGTAAGATGCGATATTAAGATCTGCTTCCAATCTTGTATTGAACAAGACTTTGATAAGAAACATACTTTTTAATGCACATCCTGCACACCCTTTCTTACAAGTTGAAATTGAATATATGACACTGCCTTTTGTCTTTCTGCTTTTGTGCTCAAAAGTTATAAAACTCCATCTCTACGTCATCTCAGGTTCATCGTGTTTCCTTCCGTCCAGTGAAATGTAACCCTCATCTGGGAGCAAGTAGTACTAGAAATGTGTTCTGTCTTTAGGTGTAGGCCATTTTATACTTCACCAAGGAGTTTGGAGTCACTAATGTCTGTGACCAAGGCTTCAGAAACTCTTAAGGTGAATTTTAGACGTGGCATGAATTCGTACACAGTTAACAGAACACAAATTGGAGCAACAGACTTAAATTTCTTCTTAGCAATGCAAATTAAGGCAAACACTCATCTGCAGGTGATGCATTAACGGAAACTCGATTGCATTCATTTATGGCTTCAAGCAGAAAGGAAAAGAAAGCAATTTGGTTTGTGTTTAATGTGGCCTGATTAGTAGGTGATAATGGCAAAATGCACAATGAGGTAAAAGACTATTAGACCACAGAGTATCTGGTCATCTAATAATAGTGTTTTTTTTTCTTATTGTCTTGGCATGTTCTTTTCCCCATTAAGAATCTGAATCAACATAACATCTGACTCTCATCTTCTCTTGTTCTATTATAGAATGTATCGCTCCATTAGGGGCAGACAGAGGGGCTCCTAGGTACACATGACCACTTTTTAATCAATCATTTTCCCATATAATGTTGCAGAATAATGTAATATGAAGATGATTTGTCCAACATCAATTAAAAGCCAAAAGATGTCTACATTTCCCCAGGTGGGAAAAGTGCTATTGGATATTAGCACTTGATAAAAGACCTAAATGATCTATTGTTTTGTGTGTTTTAAATCAAGTAGCTCCATAGAGGTTGGAAATCTGCTCTGCTTAATAAATATAAGCAGCATTCTGTGGTCTATATGGTTAATCTACAAAATAAACCGCAGACTAACAGCCAGAAGAGCACCTGGAGGCTGCAGTCCCCTCCAAGGCCAATGTCCTATCTCATAATTGTGAAGAGAGTGAGCCACATCTGCAGCAGAAAATAAAGGGTTTCTTCTTTTGTCCATGCTTCGCCTCTCCACCACGTTTCATTAAATTTAGCTTGGTAGTTTTTGTGCAGTCTTGCTGACAGACTGACCAAGTATCTACGTGCGACTAGTTAGTGGCTAAAGCAGAAATATAAAGATTTTCTTTCTTTAGCACCAATTCTCCTTGGTGTACTTGCACAGTTTTTCATTTTTTTCCCAGGTTTTTGGCATTTAGATTGTTCCAAGCATCTTGTAGAACTTTCCACCGTTCCTGTTGTGGATTTAGGCTGTGGCAGCTGCCTGACAAATGAGCGACCAACATTCGTCAGGCTTCTTTTCATGATGTTTCGTGAAGTTTCATCCTGTAGTTTTGTGCTGAAAAGCTCGTTTTCTCATTTTTACCATCCGTAGAGGTTGATGTTATACGTGGTTCTTCACACTATCTGAGCAGTCATAGAAAACTCTCCACTCTTCCATTAATAAACTTTGTGCCGAGTCTGAAGCACTTGTGCACCCTAAAATGGTGATATTCTGGGAGGACGGGCACTGTGGTTCTGATTAGTAATACGATGGATTGTTCTGTATCTCCTGATGCAAATGTTCTGACTGATTTTTAGTTGGTTTCAAATGTTTCGGTTTCTATAAAGGTTAAGTCTCGCAGTCACATTTTTTTGGTAATTCTTTTCCATGTGGAGGCATAATGCAGACATGCAGGTAGGTACAGCCCATAGGTCCAAAACTTACCAAGTTCTGGTGTTTACAGGTTAATTTGGGTATGCAATTAGGCTAATGAAATCATAGGTGTACTCAGTTTTGTTTGTGTATTCACTTTTGTTGCAAGTTTCTACTTTGGTAGCTGCATTTTGAATATAGTCTCCCTAATGTATTTATTTTTAATTATTTGTAGGATAAAATACTCTGCTGTCCAACTTAGAATTATTTCCACGGTCGAGAAGTAATTCAATTTTGAATCGTTTGACATTTAAGTGACATTGGACAGGGGTATATTCGCTTCTCGCTTTCCTTCATCCATCTTCTATCTTTCGCTCATTCGTACAGACCTGCACACACAAACACATACTCTCTCTTTCAATGAATACTGTGCTGCTTCCTGACATGAGCCTGCAACTTGAGATGGCAGGTGTCAGTCAAATGTTCCCATTAGGATGAAAATGATGAATTCACTCAGGAGGAAGTGCTTGACAGGCTAGAAGCTGGGTCAGCCGCTAAACTTGGTGTAGCGCTGACATTTTCAGTCAGCTCGGGTTATTCCACAGCAGCTTTTTAGCTTGTGATTCTGTACAGAGGTGTAAAACCAATACAGTATTTTTTGCTTGCGTGCTTTGAAGCCATAATTAGACAATTTGTTTACACTGCCTCTGTAGAAATAATTGTGAGTGTAGCCATAGTGACAGTCTGCTTTTTCATCATTATGGCAGCAAAAGCAGGATTTCTGTGGCCAATTATCATAACGGTCACTGTTATTCCCAGAAGTGCTTGTCTGGGAAATTTACATTACCTGATAATCAAAGGGGTGAAAAATGGAGTGAAATTGAGTTCACAGTCGATCCCTTGTCCTCCTTTGTCTCACTCTGTGTAGCCTATGGTCTACCTGTATCCATAGCAACCCTAGAGGCAGAGCATTATACAAGATGAAGGGAAGCCGAGAGACGGGGAATATTTGTTTTGATGACTTCACGTTGCATAAAAGAATGTGGCAGCCATTAAATGTGTCTACCCATGATACTTTGGGACACCTCTCCGCCAGTGGCCACTTCACTTTCCCTTCTCTCTTGCAGCATTGTGACATTTCCAAAAGCCTCAGAAATCCCAAACCAGAATGCATCTGCTTCATCTCTGTTCCCTCATTAAAGATCCGATTCTCAGAGCCTTTTATATTTGATTAGATTTTTTAATTTTTGAAAGTTTATTTTGAGCATTTCACAACAACAACAACAAAAGAAGACAATGAATAATTTGCTCAAAAAGGAGTGGGAAGACATCAAAACTGATCTAATCCCACCCCTTCTCCTTACAGAAATGATTGTAAATCTGTTCTTCCTGCTTCTTCAAAAATACTACCATTTATAAACAACAGTAATAATAATAACACTATCATATTTAGTTTCTTTAATTTATTCCCTAGCTTCTTTGAAAGGAGATTTTAATGACCGCAATCCACACCAGACCTAGAAAATAATCTCTTTATGGTATGTACAAAATTGGCGTAGGCTGGTGTTTCCTCTGATGTGTCTCAAAGTCAGCATGGTGGTTAGATAGAACAAAACAACACGTGACGTTGACACATACGACCACTGTTTTTCTGGTTGTCTTTCTGTGCTTTTCTGTTTTTTCCTCCTTTTTGTTAAACATGGTCACAATTGAAGGTATTTATTATTTCATAAACATATGTTGTCCTTGAGAACTCGGATTTTTTCCTGACTTGTCACAATTCTATTCCATTTGTTGCTAGACATTTTAAGGCCTGTAAGAAATAATAAAATCTTTGTTTATAAGGCAGAAACAACTCTTTGGTGAAACTGCTTACAACACAAAGACATGTGCGACCCCAAAAAGAGTTGCAAAGAGCCATGGCTTTATTTTAAAGAATCTTAAGCTTTAAAACTGGAAATGCTTGTGCTGTGTATTGGAATTTAAAAAAATCACAGTGTGTACTGGGTTGAATTAATGGTTAGTTGGAATCTCTGTGATTGCATCACATTAATTTTTGATGTGATGAAAGCCTGGTCAATTGTAGGACTACAAAGTAAATAGAAAAAAACTAACAAATGCATGCAGAAACATTTCATTAACATGTATTATCCATTTCACTGCTCTCATATTTTTAAAATATAGCAACATATGCTTGGTAAATGACAATGCAGAAATTATAGAACAATATCCAGATGAGTTGGACAGGACTGTGGATCCAGATAGTGAGATGTACCAAACTCTACAAATGTAGCATTCTGAAAGTCAAACATCCAAGTGAAGTTTAAGTAAAAAATGCTTTTGAGTGGAAAGGAACTAGAAAAGTACACAAAATTTTATAGGAAACGACTGGTGTTGGGCAGTAATGTTGTTACAAGTAGTGGTGGAAACTAACTTTCTTAATGGTATGGTATTAATGCTGCTGTTTTCTCAATTAAATAGATTCTCAGTAGCAAAGGTTTTTTGCTGGTCATGTAGTAGGATGGCGTCCACACAAACTACATTTGGACATCACATCCAGTTTGCAGGCATTTTTGAGTTGGCAAATTAAAAATGTTGTAGGAGTTTAACTAGCAATGAACAGATATTAACAGCTAATCAGGTAGAGAATGATGCCGATACCTATCACGTAAAAATTGATTTGATTGGCCCTGAACCCAATCTGCAGCATCGGCTTTGAAGACCTTTTCAGTTTGCAGACACCAACCAGGAGGTGACTACTAGCTAGCTACATGTTTTTCACTGTCCATTAGACCGAAATAATTAAAGTGTAAAAATAAATGTCAGACTTACAAAATGAGTTCATGTAATAAAACAAATTGTAGAGTAAATGTTAGCCTTGACTGAGCTCATGCTTAGCTCACTACACATTCCAACTAGCTTGGCCAATACTGTACACTTGAACCAGAGTCCTGCGCACTGTGTATCTATTAAATTCAAAAAATGAATGACACTGGTGAACACTAAAAACACTGTTATTAAATTTAGTATGAGTGGTCAACGATGTGTAGGATTCTTTTGGAGTTGATGGATTGGTGAAGAAGGCTTCATGTTTTGCAAGAACTGTGGCGTTTTATGTTACCACCGCACCTAAAATTACAGAAAAGTGATTAAAAAAGTAAGCGTCTTGCTTATTCCTTCAATTATCTTGAGATAACTATGTGGTGTAATAACCCGTCAGGTGACTGAGGGGGCTCCTGGTCTCGAAGAGCAGATATTTAAGAAATGTAACATCCTACTTAAAATAAAAGTTAAAGTATGTGCATCATCTCAGACATGATCATTTCACTAAACTGTCAGTACATTTCAAGTGACAAAGGGAAGCATCACTGTTCCACCCGACCTCACACCATTGCCTCAAAGTAAATCCAGTACATGTCAATTCTCCGTGGCCAATTCCACCAGTGTTTCAGCTCCCCCTGAGCTCATTTGCGACCAATTCCTCTTCCATCATCCAAACTGTTTTTGGAGGCTGAGATTGGGCCAATTGCAACAAGAATGACATTTCATTACAGCCAAGAAATAAACACATGGTGACCTTGGCTCAGTTCCCCACTCCCACATCAGGTCAAGGCTTCCTTTCTCTTGCTGAGAAAAAGCTTTTTTTTCTTCTTCATCTTTTTTTTTTTTTTTTTTAACAGCCAACTGTCTAGGAGCTGTGGCTGCACAATCACTGTACTCATAATGATATCAATCAGAGCCAATCGTGGCGCTCCCCTTTGAAGGTGCATCCTAATTTGGGCTTTAATGAACCTCATCTTGGTATGATTTTGTCGCAAGCTCTGTGATTGCACAGATCAGGTTAACCTGCGTTGTAACTCGGTGGGGGGAACATGTCTTGATTTGACTATCAGACGTTCATGGGGAGAAAATGGCCTCGCAGCTTCAAAGTGAAGAAGCTGGCTGAAGCTGGCAAAGGCTAGTGGTGACTGGGCAAAGTGCCAGTATAGTGAGGCTGGGAAGTACTTTCTTTTTGTGCCAAAACAGTGTGCTGCCACCGTCCAGATCCTCACATTCAGCCCACAGAGCATGGACATGCAGTCTGGCATTTGCTCAAGGTATTATACTGAAGGGGGCAAAGCTCTCTCTCATGTTTCTCCAATTCACAAACTTTTGACCCCACCCATCCCCCTTTCTTCTGTAACTTTCTCAGGTGTGACATGAAGTGGTGAGCTGGCAGCTGTGGTGACAGATATATTCAGATCATTTATCCCAGTAAAAGTCGCAGTGCCACAGTATAAAATCATCTTTTACATGTGGAAGTCCTGCATTCACAATTCATATGACCAAAGGATGCTTAAGTATCATAAGACAAAACAGTCATGATGTAGAATGGCCCTTTTTACATTGTTTAACAAGAAAAGCACTCAGAGAGCGCAGTACTCCACCAAGGCTGCTCAGTCGTTTGAGTTCCGATGGATGAAATCGTTCAAAAATTCGTGGTCCACAGAGGTGGATTTGTAGAAGGATTGCAATCATGTGATCGTCAGCAGACAGTTGTAGTGTCCCCTTAGTCATAGTTAGTGACGGCGTGCCGCTATCTCGCAATGATACAGAAGTTTTTAACAAATCCGCAGATCCAGACTATAAACCACATCACTGCCAAAATCTAATCAGTTGATCCTTGTGTCATTTCTGACCTTCCCTGAAAATTTCATCCAAATCCAATAATGTGTTTTTGAGTGATGTTGCTAACAGACAGACAAACTGATGCTGATCTCCAGTTATATTATACATTATTTTGTACATACTATTCTTGAATTGCTGTTACCTGTGCATCAACATGTACGCATTTTAGAAGAAGACGAAGCCTTTATATGTCACAAATGAATTATTTACAGCACTGTGAAATGTCGTTTTCTCACATCCCAATTGGGGTCAGAGCACAGGGTCAGCCATGGTACAGCGCCTCTGGAACAGGAAGGGTTAAGGGCCTTGCTCAAGGGCCTGATAGTGGCTGCATCGGGGTTTGAACCTCTGACCTTCTGATGAGTAGTCCAGAAACTTAACCATTGCACCACCACTGTTTTAAGGCATTTGTTAGTCTAAGTGGAGTTCATTTAACTAGAGGATTCATACACTGTATATTGTTGGGTATTTAAGTCCACAACATTTTTCTAATGATCTGCTCATTATATACTATGACCAGATGTGTTGCTTCTGTAAAATAAAAATGCTGTCATTTTAGCTAGATTATTTCTGCTTTGCACTTTATCTGCTTGTAATATCAAAAACATCTAAGCATTAATGTTAATTTGTGATCTTGGAAACAGTAGTTTAACAAAATAATTTAAGCTCAATGAATGCTAGGTTGCTCTTTCTAGAAAAAAAATGTAGGTAGACAATAATATAAGATCATTTTGTCAAATAATATGGAGGCAGTGAGTGTTGAAAGACAGAAAAAGGTAAATTGTACTACTACAACAACAAAACTAAACATTCTAACAAACAAGTCAGTTATTACTGAGTCACACTGAGAGTTGTTTTCATTAGATGTAAGTGAACACAACTTTCAGAATGCAAAAATGAAAATACATTGCCTGTCTAAATCTGACCTGATCTTAAAGTGGCCTGTAAAGTAACTGGTAACTACAGATTTCCTACAAATATACAGTTTATATAGTTAATTTTCTTTGAAAATACAATAAACCTATCAATGATGAAAATACTTACAGCTAGAGCAAGTAACTCATCATTATTACAGTGAAGTGTCTGAGAAAATAGGCTTAATTATTTGCCACTCCATTGATTGCTGGTTTGTCAGCGATATGGTGGTTTTGGCTGGACCCTCTATTTACTCATAGCTGTGATGATTTAAAAGTTATCCAATAGTTCTAAGTGGATTAGTCAATGTAATCTAATCCTGTTAGAAGAGAGAAGATGAATAAAAGAAAAACAAATAGACAAAATAAACAGAACTTTTCAGAAGCACCACTATATAATATATGGAAAAACATGTCTGAGTATGACTATAATATTCCAGATGAAGAAATAGAAATTAAGAGGACGAGAAAGAAGATTCTTTTTACACCACTAAGCTGTAATTGTGAAGCAGTGCACTGTCGTACAGTAGCTGCCAGACACTCAGGTCACTTTAATTGCCATCCACAGGTAAAAACAGCTTTTCTTTTCACACTTGACTGGATTCAAAGATCTAATGGCCTTTCCAACATTTTTATACCTCGGCTTTTTAAGTTTGACTGAGCAGTTAAAGTTGCCTTTGTGTGCGCCTTCTAATTGGGATGTTCGAGACGATGGCAAATTGGTAGATCAGTGGTTTGAAAAGACGTACTGAGAGGCAAAAACAAAGACAGAAAGAGAAGGCAAGTGACAAACGGAGCCTCGGTGAAACGATTCGCTGCTGCCAAGCAGGTTGCTGCCCTCACAATGTGACACATCTGCCACCTCAGACTGGGTGCACAGAGGAGCTGCCAACTACCACCGATCCTGCTTTTTCTCTCTCACACCTACTCCTACAAAGACAGGCAAGCTCTTCTCACATGCCACTACTTTTTGAAATAAGCTGTAGCAGTGCCAGTGCTGCTGGAAAGAAAGAAAGGAAAAGGGAGAGAAAAAAAAAGAATCGTTAAGCCTCCTGTGTGAACATTACTGTGGCAGGAGTGACAGCATACCATCCCAGGAGACAGCTTGGCTCTGCTATTGTCACCACTATGGACACCACAGGTCCCTGCAGCCTTCTGAAATTAATACAAGCTGACCAGGAGCCTGCTCTCTCAGCCTCGGTGGGGACAGCAGGCTTATTCGGGGTGACAGAACCTGTGACTTGTCCCAACAAAGCTCGGGTGTCCTGAATGGGCCGGGTCATTAACAACTGCCACTCTGCATGACGCCCTCTCTTGATTAGAGCTGACTTTGGCTTGTGCAACTGAAATCGCCACACCAAGGTGACTTTCACGATGCCCAGGCACGTCCAGATAAGTCACTCAGTGTCTTTGCACAGAATATAAGCAAATTTATCCTTGACTGAACACTTAACATTCATCACCCTGACAGGTTAAAACCTAGCCAACCCTGAGTGCACCTTCACCGACACACATCCCCACTCTCCCTCTGTGCAGGATTTGCTCTGTTGTCACAGGGAGGCAAATAATTCGCAATGTAGCGCCACGTTAAGCTGATTGTTTTCCACGCACCAATAAATAGCATTTAAACATCTGAGACCCAATCGAGGGGCCAATCACTGATCCAAACAACCGTACTGGCAGTCAGATGTGACAAATCCAGCCAAAGCGCAAACAAGAGAGCGCTCTCAAGCACATGCACTCTTATGAAGACCCTTTTAGCAGCTCGCCGTTGTTCTGCTGGCTCATCGATTAAGGACCTCCTGATGCGATCAACAGCTGTCTCTCAGCTGAGTGGCGAGCTGATGGCCGCCTGGTGTTGTTCTGCCGCAGTGTTGTCCATCAAGGTCAGCCTCCCCCATCATAGTGTCCACATTTCTGCACAGAGCTGAGTAACAGTAATGTTCGTCACAGGCGGTGGGCTGCCTGTAAACGGGAGCATACTTCTGAGTGCTGTTGGCCGCTTCAGTGTCAGAAACCTCTCTGTGCCAGTCCCAATGACTTCTGTTTGTGCATTTCCAGGGCCAGAAAATTTGTGGTTCTTACCTGTGTTTATACCTAATCTGCACAGTCACACTGAAAAGCAGAGTGGAGAAGCCAGCCATCGTAGAAATAGGGAGGAGAATAAGAATTTCAAAGCAGGAGTGGCAGGAGACAGTCTCTCTAGGAAGGCATTTATGTTGTCCCTGGTTGAGAAAAAAATACTTAGAAAGCCAAAGAGGGAAGTTCAAACCCATAGTAGTTTCTCATCCCAGCATAGCTGGCCAATCATGGTGTGAAGTGAGTGTGAATGGCTGGTGTCCCCTTACGCTTTTCCTTCAAAAAGGAATTGAACAAAGTTAGAGGAGACATAGTTGTATATTTTATCCGCCCAGGCAGACATATGTTCTATTCCAGAGAGGACACTGACGGAGGCTTTCTGAACAATTTGGCAGCCCTACATTTTTTAAGTCAAACCATTCATCCCTCTTCTGCTTCTGTCCCTCCTCCTCTTCATCTTTCTTGAAACTTTGGGTCAGAGGTGTAAAAGTCTGTGTTGAGTAGATTTACTCAAGAAAGAAATTTTCCTCCACCTACTTTTTTTTGGTCAGAATTACAAAGTAGTGCGTACAAATGATTCTTCTGCATAAATTTCAATCATCGTAGAACTCTCGGCACATGTAAATGCACTGGCCTCATTTCCACTTGTGTATGTAGACTCCCCTTTTAATGAGCTGTTTCTATATCAGTACGTCTGCTATACCACTCATTAGGCCTGTCAGTTAAAAATGAAGAATTGCACTTTTACCGATTGTGCCACATTATCGAGGTTCTTCAGCAACATCAGTGCAGCTGTCGTTACACAAGGATGGGCCTATTCACGCTGCTTGTATCATTAATTGATCACGTACCTGAAAAACAAAACTGATGGCGATCCATCATCATTCTTTAACATCAGGAGTATAATGCTTCTTTGATTTTAGGGAGCCAGTGTCAAAAGAGGCTTAATGAAGTGTTTCAACATTAACAAAGAGAGATAAAACTCTCATTTATACATATGACTGGTTGTCTTCCTCTGCCAGGGAAATATTTATTTTACATTTCTCTTTACATTCCCTCCTTTATCTTCCTCGCACTCTTTTTTTTTTTTTTTTGCTCCTGCAGTTCCTCCTTGTCTTGGCACTTGGCAAGCAGTAACATTTAATTAGCATCAAAAGACTGAGGCCCATGAAATATCTATGAGCTGTGACATTTGTGGCAAGACAGGGATCCCTCAGATGACCCTGGGGCCTCACACATAGAGGGGTCTGGAGAATATCAGACACCATTACTCACCATCTTGTAAGAATAATCCGCCTAGCATCTCCAGCACAGTTCCTGTGATAGGTCAAAACTCCAAGCACTCCTCTTAGGATGAAGAGTGTCAGAGTGATTCATAGTTATTTATGTTGTCGTTCGTGCCTGTGGCTGTCTTTTATCAGCTGGTGCAGTGCGATTTCTTTTTTGACTTAGTGATCCGAATACAGCTTAATTTTTCTTGGTACGGCTAAATGAGAATCCCAGTGCAATGCAGGTTACGTTTCTACAAAGTCAACAACACCCCGAGGAACACCTGGACCAATACTGGCGTTTTCTTGGAGAAACAGCTAAGGCCCAGCGACCACGGTTTTACTGGGGATAATCTCAGGTGGAAAAGCTACAAGCGTGATGCCCTCCAGCATGGCTGCGCTCTGGCTGCGCACAAGTCCATTCAGTATCATTGTTACCAGGACTTTCTCTGCTGCCTGCTATTTTCTGATATGGTCGTATGTAAATCATTCAGGCACTATATGTTCAAGCGTACCAGTTTTATAATTGAGTTTTGATATAGAAAGTATGCAGCGATGGAACATGCTGTGAATTTCTGTGTTGATCCTACAATGTGGAATATGCAGCAGATTGGCAGATTTGGTCTTTTAAATCTGAAATTTAAGCTGCTGTATTATTTTGCTGATATGAGTGACCTTTCTGTTTGTGGACTCAGAATAGCCCTACTGTATTTATTTGTTTTTCCTCACTCCCAGTGCCTGAACACTGCACCTGGGTCTTTTGGCAAGAGGCAGGCAAATCTGTTCAGCTTTCCTAACATTATTTTGCCTTCAAATTGATGAAGCATGTCCAACCCCAAGCTACAATCCTGTTTACTGTCGAGCTGTGTGTCTGAACTTGCGTCAGGAATTGTGTTGATGTATGCCAGTGCAAAGACAGAGGAGTGGCAGCAGGATGGATTCCACCCCCCAGTGAGAAAATGAGTGGAATCACAGCATTTTTCCACCCAGCTGACACCCAAGACAGATGGAGCTAGCGAACACTGCAGCGCAGCCCCAGCCAAAACCATGGCAACAGTGAGGCTACAGAAAGCCTGCCAGGCCAATCACAGAGAAGAATGCAGTGCCATCTAAGCAGGTCCCCTAAGTAGACTCAGAGAGCTTGGTGGCCTAATGGATGGAGGTTGGTGGCAAAAGAAAGAAAAGTGGATCCATCATAACGCTCATGGAAAATTGAAACTAGCTCACCACTGTATGTGTTGAATCCTAAAGGGATAATGTGATCGAGACTACGACAACTAGCAAGTGAGATCACAGGCAAAATGGAATGTCATCAGCGAAGTCTCTCTAGTGCTGTTTAAAAGAAGCTGACTGAAGCCTTGAGGCACGTCTATGGTTGATGTGTTTTTAGTGGCTTTACATGGTGTGTTGCGCAAAGGGGATGCCGCTCTAGAATCTGAATTCAATTCATTTTGCTTCTGTTATTGTTTTTCTGTACTCCTGCCCACAGGGGAATGTGTTGTTTCACTTTGCTCCTCAGGGCAGAAGATGAGCTGCACAACAGCAGCTCATCTAGTGATGGAGATTGAGTGTCTTGCTCAAGGACTCTTGAATAGGCTTGACCTAAGGCCTTGTAGCTGAATGAAAGTCACGGGATCCCCACACACATTAAAGCAGCTTGTTTTTGGAAAGTAGATTTTACAGTAACGGGTACATTGTACTGTAATTTCCGAAAAGATTTACACTATCAGTAGATTTGCAAACAAGATTGTACAAAATAAACCTGCATGCAGTGAGCAGAAATTTTACCTTCTCTGCTGTGGTGAAAAAGATGCCCTCTGCAATATCACACATTGTGGGAGGACAAGTTAAATGTAATGGAACTGAAAAACTGCAGCATGTTTGCTAGAGTGGATGTCAAATCTCTCTTGAATATATTTTAAAATGGAATTTGTGTTAATGGAAATAAAAAACAAAAAAAACTTAGAAAACTAGATTCAAGGTGTACGTGTCTGACAATGACCTCTGCGTGACCCCATTCTCAGATCAAGGCTGTCTGCCACATTCTCTGGCTCTCCTGCCTCATCTACAGGATTGCAGGCAGTGCTTAATTTACATGTGCCAAAAAGCAGTCAAACTACCATCTCTGCACTTCCAGATGAGCTCGGCAGCACTCTCACACGTCAGATGAAAGCTCTCAGATTTGGCAGAGCGTGAAACAGATAAAACATGCATTGACAAAGGTGCAATATAATTGCATATATTACCATCTCAAAGAGTTTTCACACACTCAGTGCCTTTAACCTCTTCACCAGATTCCCATTTTTTAATTAAGAAGAATCCAGTTCAACCTTGTGAGCATATACCAAAGTTTTTCTTGGTTTTAAAATATATACTTCTACATCTGATGAAATGTCTGTCATTATAAGAAGTGAGCTGTTGGCTTCACTCTCACCACTTTTTAAGAACTTATGAAATCGAGTTTCTGGAGTGTCTTACACATTTCAATTTTCGAGGAAAAGCAGTTAAATTTTGAGGGTTTGAATGGCAGTTATCTATGCTACACAGCCTGTGCACTGCGCTAAGCTGAATTACTTTTTCTTTTCAGCCTCTGTGGAGGCTTGGTGATTATGTAGGCTTTCATTTTTTTAAGGAGGATAAATTACATAGAACTTTTGTCACTCAGATCAGCACATTTACTCCAAAGACACACACACAGTCATGTTCAGTGACTACATGTGCTACTCGGGCACATGTAGTCACTGAACATGAACATTATGGAACATCCCTGGCTTCCTATTTGTTTTCAGCCACTGACAACACAATAACTTTCTCCAGAAGCGCCAATGAAGGATTCATGCGATAATCGTTAATCTCTGAAAGCATGTTTTATGGTTTCTTAATTTGCAGTGGAGAGAAACATATAAACACATTCTCAGGCAAACATCTGTCTCTGCCAGGCTTCCACACACACACACACACACACACACAAACACACTCGCAGTTGCTCCCCCACATGCATGGCATCACAGCGGCCATATCCTTCACTGAGTCGAGTCTTTGATGAGCCAGCCGATGCTTTGAAGCCTGGCTCTGCCATCAGGAGCTTTTAAAGAAGCCCCACTTCTCTCTCTCTCCCACTTTCACTCCACAATCAACTAGCTCATATCGCCAACTGAACCGCAGATCCATGCTAGACCACACAGATAACCCAAATCTGATCTTCCTCATCTTGCCTCGCCTCCTCTCATCCCAGTCAAGGATTCAGACACAAACCTCCCCCAGTCTCTGCCTCCCCAATCTGTCTTACTGAGGCTGTGACTACTTTATCTTTTACGCTCTATCCTCACTCCTATGGAGGACTAAAAGTGCCAAAATTAAATAAATAAATACATCATTAAATAATTAATTAAATATGTCATTAATTAATTAAAATTGGAATTAAATATTTCATTAATTAATTAAAATTGGAATTAAATATTTCATTAATTAATTAAAATTGGAATGAAATACTTAAATGTGTTATTAAATAAATATATCATTAAATAATTAAATATGTCATTAATTAATTAAAATTGGCATTAAATATGTCATTAATTAATTAAAATTGGCATTAAATATGTCATTAATTAATTAAAATTGGAATTAAATACATAAATGTGTTATTAAATATGTCATTAATTTATTAAAATAACAATTATTTTAAGTAAAAAACATATTTCATTATTTCACTATTTAATTAATTATTTCATGGTCCTTGCGTTGCAGTGGATCATGAATTTATTTTATCTGTCAACCTCGCCCGTCAAAGTCGGTGGGCGGATCCTAACACCTGATTGGTTACCCTGCACATCAAGTCAAGGCAAATCGATTCCAGATAATGGATTGACGCAGAGCTTGTGAACACATTCCGATACACTGGGTGGCGCTATTCACCTCTACGTTGGTTTGGATACTCAATAAAACAAAACTTTATTAGCAACCGCTAAAGACTCGGTCCTCTTTCCCAAATGTTGATACATGCGGTGCAAGACAAATTTTCCTTTAGCATTTCCTTTAGCATCTACTCGGCGCGCCACGGCTCGTCTCGGTTTAGTTGTTTTTCCATTACATTGAGTACCACCTCATCGTGGGTTGAGTCGTCATAGCACGGTGGCCCGAAAGTCCCTTACCGTCATTTTTGTGCGACACAAACGCAATGCAACAATGTACATGGAGGCGATAGTACACCTGCTGCTCGGTCTGTGGCTTTCTGTCAGATTCAGAGTAACAGAAGAGTCGGAGAAAGCTGAGAGCGGCGAGTCGAAACACTCAGGAGACACACAGGAGAGTTTGGGAGGCGATACAGCAGTATCAAGCTGAAGACAAGAGGATATGAACGAGACGACATATAAGGGTAAGCTAATGCTAGTTCGCTAGCTATCGTGTATCAGTCCTGTGAACGACCCTGTAATGGCTGCAGTTTGTCGCTATTAGGTATTAAAATATGTATGCTGTGTATGTGTTTCAGATGCTCTCTGATGAGACTTCATGGGATTTACCTGAAGCAGCAGCACATGAGCCTGCAGTGGCACAAGGTGTAGAGGAGGAGGGCAGAGATGTACAGGATGCACTGATGCACTACGTGTCATGCAAAGTTATTCTTCTTGTTATACTTCTGTTTTTCTGTCCCCGGACCGCTATTGTTTTCTTTAATGCAATTCTGACAATAAACTTTTGTAGATGTGTCTATGCTATTGTTTGTTTGTGAAGGTTAGCAAGATTAAATAAAAAATTAAACGCCAAAACATTAAAACAGCTGTTTTAAGAAAATTCCAGTTTGATAAATCAGTATTGCTTTGGTGTAATTCAGTCACCAGAATTATGAACCATAAAGGAGTTTGTGTTAAAACATGTTAAATCCCATTAAACACAAATACATTATTAGGGAATATAGAATTGTTTGGTTCAGACTGTTGACTCTTTTCCTACCAGTGTCTTAACAGACAAAATGAAAAGTTATGATGCAATCACATAAGTCACAAAATAGTTTATTAGTCAGCAGCAAAATCAAAACTATTTACAATGTGCAAAGTACAAACTGTGGTGGGCCTCTCCTACAGTGGAGGGCTAAAAGTAAAACTATATACAACTACAGGTGCTGGTCATATAATTAGAATATCATGAAAAAAGTTGTTCATTATTTCAGTAATTCCATTCAAAAAGTGAAACTTGTATATTATACTCATTCATTACACAGAGACTGATATATTTCAAATGTTTATTTCTCTTAACTTTGATGATTATACCTGAATACTAACAAAAATCTCAAATTTGGTATCTCTGAAAATTAGAATATTGTAGAAAGGTTCAATATTGAAGACACCTCTAATCAGCTAATTAACTCAAAACACCTGCAAAGGCCTTTAAATGGTCTCTCAGCCTAGTTCTGTAGGCTACACAATCATGGGGAAGACTACTGACCTGACAGTTGTCCAAAAGACAAGCTTTTTCGTGATATTCTAATTATATGACCAGCACTTGTAAATCTCAAGTCTATGGGAGGTGGACTCGCTCACACTCGCCGGCTGCCCACTGCCTACCCAGCTACCCCAGCTGCCCCAGCACACCCAGGAATGACTGGTTGAAGGCAGTATTCTGGGCCAGCTTCATTCTCTCTTGCCTCGCTGAGGAGCAACCAGATGTTCTCATCATGCTGGGCATGACTCCACTCCTCCTCAGCCTGCATCTCCACAAGTACGCTAGGAAGGTCCAATTTTCTGTGGCCCCCTTTCCTCTTGCCTAGACCAAAGACAGAAAAGTGATCAGAGTCAGCTTTAATGGCCAAGTAAGTACACAATATACACAGAATTTGGTTTCGGCTGTTGGTGTCATCCTAGGAATATGGAAGAGAATAATAAAAAATAAACAATAGAAAGAGGAACAGGGAGGAAAAAGAAATAGTAGTAAAATAGAACACAATATAAACAGAAATGTACAGCTAGACTGGAATGTATGAACACATTAGCAAAATGGTAATTGCTATAAACACAGTAGTGGCGATTTTTGTGTACAGGGCACTGTAGTCCAAATGTCCAGGGTGAGTGGGGTCTCTGATGATGTTTTCTGCAGTCCGTACTATGGGCTGTAGTCTGTTTCTGTCCTGCTGTGTGGTTGATCCAGAGGTGCACAGGACAGATTGTATGACTGCAGTGTAGAACTGGATCAACAGCTCATGTGGCAGGCCATGTCTCCTCAGCTGTCGTAGGAAATACATCGTCTGCTGAGCCTTTTTCAGGAGGTCCTGAGAGATTGTAGTCCCCAGGAGCTGGAAGGACTCCACAGCTATGATGTGATGTGTTTAGCCACCCGTCCATCCATTTTCAATCATGATCATGTCTTTGATACTTTAATAAACTTCTGGCACTCTTCGCTTTAACCAAAGCACAAGCAGTAACTGCTCCACCACAAACAAAAACGACGTGGTGTGAACTTCATTTCATCCTGTGCACATTTTGGAGTTGCTAAGAAGAGCTGTGTTTTCTCATTTTTATGTATATTTTCATTCAGTTTCACAGCTACCTAGTGACTATAAGAAGAATGGTTGCAATACTACACCGCACCAGAACGTAAATTAATTAGAGTGACTTACTTGTTAAATCAATGGAAAATAAATGCAGCTGCATGTGTTCTGTTTATGTGTCACTGTAGCTACATGTAGCTTTCATCAGGCGTTCCTGAGCTGGCTGCTGCACAGTTTGCATTTACACCTGCCTCAATTCTTGGTCATTGGTCTCGTTGTTCTGATCATGCTTGCAGGCATTTACACCTGTAGTAATAATAATACGAAAATCAACCATGCTCTCTGTTTACCGTGTCTTACCGGTGATAAGACGTTGCTGTGACGTGCTGGTGTCGGTGTCCGAGCTGGTGCTGGAGAGGAGCTGCTGCTGGTGGTGGAGAGGAGACAGGGCAGCCGGGGGCTCCGCGACGGAGGTGGAGTAGGCTTCGCATGTGGAAAGGGATTCTTGAACAGAAATAAACACTCACTCTAAGTACAAGAAAAACACGGCATGCTGACTGAAGTATTAGCTTCTGAGAGCTAAACGTTAGAAACAGCAGCACGAAATACAAGCAGAGCACGGAGTTAGCGCCGATGGCTAACTAGCTATCTTATTGTCTGCTACAGGAGACAACGACGTTACTTTCTAAAAATACTTGTTTGCTTAAAAGAAGGTTGCCACCAATGGAATAAATGATGTATAAGTTTCTTGAAGTCACAAAACACTCACCGTCCTCGAACGTCTCCAACAATGCAGCGGCTGAGTCTCCCTCCTGTTGCTCGCCGGTGCGGTGCCAGTAAATAGCTTCCATTAAACCTCTTCCAACACCTCCTGGTTGACCCACGCCGGCCGTTGTGGTCCTGGGTGGACCGATAGTCACTTTTGAGCTTTTTCAGCTTCTCCCTACACTGCTTCTGTCCTCTTTATATACAGTCTACTGTATATGTGAGCGGCCATCCGCTCAGAGACCTCCTGATAAACTTTCTCCGTCCAGCTCTCTCTGTATTCTTTGGTCCGCCACCAAAGACAAAGTCTCGACCTCTTCATTCACCCACGGTACAAGTCTGGCTGTCACATTAAAATTATGAAGAACAGAGTTTCGTGAAGAGCAATGCACACCGTCGCTGTTTACAGTCATTTTTTAATGCAGGATTTTGTTTTCGTGCTGAAGTTGCTCTGTGTCGTCACTCCCTGTCCAATCAGTGGCCTGCACTATGTAAACGCCACATTATCGGCTCATCTCAGCTCGCTGGGAACCTCAGCCGAGAAGGTGCTGAAAATTAGTCCGTATGGAAACGCTCGCAAACAAAGATGAGACGAGCCGTACCGTGCCGAGTAGATGCTTGTGGAATCGCGGCTAAACAAAGACGAGCGGAGCCGTGCCGCGCCGAGTAGGTCCTAAAGGAAAAGCGCTCGACACTCCGAGCATCGCTGCAATTTGACAGGCTGGTAATCCACAAAGAACGTGATGTTCCAGAACTTCCCTCGGTATGCCAAACGCCCTGGTCCCTGTGTGTGCTCCTGTTGCACCCTGGTACCAGAAAACCGGCGGAGTACTTCCTCTAAATTTGCAGTCACTCTACGGTCAACATCTTGGTCGGAAAGTGCGGAAATAACTTCAACAACGTCAATAAATTCCTCTGCTTTACACGCTACATGCTCGCGGTAAGCAGGTCCTGCTTCCACATACTCTGCAAGGTCTAAAATATCTCTCACCAACTCTCTAGAAAGTTCACAGCGACTCTCCCTCTACACAGCCTCCATGTTTAGAAAGACTTCTACTTCCGGTTTCAAGGCAGACAAAAGCAGTGGATTAGACTAGATTCACGTTAGTCCCGCCCACGGACTTTGACGGGCGAGGTTGACAGATAAAATTAATTCATGATCCACTGCAACACAAGGACCATGAAATAATTAATTAAATCGTGAAATAATGAAATATGTTTTTTACTTAAAATAATTGTTATTTTAATAAATTAATGACATATTTAATAACACATTTATGTATTTAATTCCAATTTTAATTAATTAATGACATATTTAATTCCAATTTTAACTAATTAATGACATATTTAATTATTTAATGATATATTTATTTAATAACACATTTAAGTATTTAATTCCAATTTTAATTAATTAATGACATATTTAATTCCAATTTTAATTAATTAATGAAATATTTAATTCCAATTTTAATTAATTAATGACATATTTAATTAATTATTTAATGATGTATTTATTTATTTAATTTTGGCACTTTTAGTCCTCCATACACTCCCTCATCGCGTTGTGTTCCTCCAATCTCATTACCACCCTCATGAAATCCACTGGAGCTTTTTTCACAGATCATCTTCCTCTCTCTTTGAGAATAAGCAACAGGTTTTTGCAGTATGCTTTTTGTGCAGCAATGAGGGCTATCTTTGTGGAAGAAGTGTGAACTTTTTTTTAGTGTTGATTCAAAGATATTTCTTTTCTGCATGCTTTTGTTTGGATGCTGGCAACCATTTGCGCTGAAGAATGGCAGTAACTGATGAAATGTTTCTGAAATTTCTCAACAACCACAGGGTGGACTGGCATAAAATTTCGTACAGACGTTCATGGTGACGATGCAATGAATTGTAATGACTGTGGTGCCAGAATTTTCCTCTTGCAACAGGAGCAGGTCATTTTTTTGTACCCAACCCCCATTTTTTTCTTTATGCTAAAAGTTCTTCATACATTAAAATTTATTGTACTGGTTGGGTTTTCCTGTTTTACTTTTATGTCCTGAAGAGGGTGAACAGTTTTTAATGAATGGCTACCCCTCCAGCACCTCCCCAAGCACAAACTTCTGCTTAATGTAGTACTGGTGCAACACTTTAGTACTGAGGAGAATAAAGACAACTCCAACCTCTGCGTAAATCTATCAGGGCTTAAGTATTTTATACTCTGTTACCGATTGCAAGTTGGTGATAGGAAATAAAAAGCAGTGTGTGTGAAAACTTTAATCCATCACCCACACAGTCTTGCAATGTCTCAACCATTTGCATGTAACTGAAAGACAGTCTCAGACAGTTTTTCTCTCTTACACTTTAACAAGATCGCTCAGATTTCTTGCAGTTTCTCTGGGAGTATTGTCTGTCGATGCCCACACAGAAAGCTACCTGTTAGCTCTTCTGTCTGGCTGAGTGGGCCAGGAGGTGCCTGTTGTCCTCCCACACTAGGCCTGCGAGACTCTGTCATGGCCCTAATGAGAAGTGGACCTGACATCCTCTCTGCTTCCCATCAGCCCCCTCTTCTTCCTGTTACCCTTCCACAGTAATGATGGCAGAAAGTTTGTGGCACCAGGCAAATTGTAGGTTGAATTATTGATGGGTCACTGGGTCTGCGTGGTCCGCTGCTACAGGGAGGGCTGATCGTGTACGACATCCGTCAGTGCATAAACAGGTATAAGAGTGTTGCTATGTGACAGGAAAAGCTCTTTTGTTTTCCCCGTGTGGCACATTGGGGGTAGCTGATGAGGTCCAGTGCGCAGACATTATTATCTCTCAAAGTGCGAAGACTGTGACTCAGTGATTTGCTGTGACGGGTTGCTCAGAGATAGCTCCACAAATCTAACATGTTGAGTCGCCATATATTTTTTTTCCTAGCACTGGAACATGGGTGGGATTAACTCTTCCCTCTGGATTTCCATCTTTTTCATTTCATGCACACATGGTGTTGCAATAACACTGCACATAACAGTCAGCTTCAGAGGACAAACAGGACCATCTGACTGTCCAAAGATAATCCGAAGCATACACTGCCACACGGTGGCTACCCTGTAATACAGAAAGACTTTGCCGAAGCTGAAACATTTCAGTGATAACCAGTTATTGTTTACAGCAGTCAACCACAGCTTCTTCTATACTGGTATTAATTAGGCTCTGGGTATTAACATCAAAAGCTGAGGCAAAAGACAGTTAGAATGTACAACAATTGCATCATTGAACAAGCAGAAATAACAGCAACTGTGGCTGCTATATTGTACGGTGCCAGCAGTCGGCAAACTGAAATGATTTGAATAAGCCCAGTTTAGTGGGTCAAAAGGAGGGGTAGAAAGTCTGTGGGCGGCTCATGTACTTGAGAGAAGAACGTTTAAGCTGATGAACATTGCTTAACGATATAGCTGTAATGTGGACTAATTTAGAGCTGCTCCTTTCCAGCGGGGGCTTGATTGAGCAGCCACCACTTGTTTGTTTTCCAATTTGGGCTTTGGTGGGTACTTCCATTTTACCGCTGCGTTTGTTTTCTGAGAAGTCCTCATGTCTAATTTATTGGATCTGTTTTAGCATGTTCGCCTACTCGCTCTCCGGCGATGGTATGCAGCATAAATTATGCAGAGTACTTTTCATTTCCGACATCAGGGGTGAGCGGCTGATGTGAGACTGTGTGCTGCGAGTTAGCAGACGGTGTTCAAGACATCTCTGTCACGCTTGCATAGAGGTAACAAAGTTTAGGTTTTTGAAACTGGACTTGGTGATATTAAAGGTTTGCAGAGAACCTCCAGAACAACAGACACTTAACAGGCTTTCTGCTATCCCACCCGTGTTAACCTTTAATATTTAATATTTTACACACCACTGTTGCTGCACAATATGGCCACCATCTGTAGCTCAGTATTAAAAACAAGGGTAAAGCTTGCTCAAAAGCAACAATGCAGATACACTGAGATTTAAATTTGTTGACTGATAGTGCCGCGACCTATGGACTCATATGCTTGTAAGTCAGCTTGCACCAGCAGCTTGTGAAATGAAGAAGGAAATCAATGTGCAACAAAGGGTCTCCTCCTGTCAGTCTCGGCATATCCAGCTGAAAGGGTAGATATATTCTGCAAGATGACGGAAGCTGAAACTTGTAATATTCCTGTCAGTGAGTGAGAACTGCAGCTAGTGTCTGAGATACCTGTACAGTATCCTTTTCACTTTCAATATTCCTGTTTTTGCCCATTAGGGCCATTAAGATAGCATAAAAGGATCCTAATAATGGTCAAGGCCGCTGGGAGAAAGTCTAAGCAAACCAGGTGCAGCCGCTGCTTGTAAAGAATCGACTTTTCTTCCAGTTACCTTGCACCGAGTAAATGAGCGTCTTATTATGGCCTCAGCAGAATTAAACGTATCTTTCAGCCAGCAGCAGTCCTTGAACCAAGTGTTCCTGGATTTGTGCACAAATTTCTAACTTCAACCGTAAAAATAACATTTTTAGGAAGAAAATAATAACACACTCTCTCTCACCTCCACACTGTCTGCATTTCTTCCTTATGTGCCCTCTATGATTGATTACATCTATGATGAAAGTTGATTCTGTTTTGAATTTTTTGCTCACATGAGCAGCAGTTATTCATCATATAGGCATCACTAGTGGTGTGAAATAGAATCAGGCAACTTCAGCCTTAGCACAAGAAAGACCTGAATTGAATTTATGACCAATGAATGGTGGGGTTTACTTTGACTTGAAGCTCTGTGTGGAAAATTTTCTACATAGACCATATTCAGATGAATGTCCAAACTGCAAGCTTACTTGTGAATTAAACATTGTAACATGATGGTATGATTTGATATGGGGTTTCATTGTATGGCTGAAGGAAGAGGCGCAGTGGGAAAAAGGAATGAAATAAGGAGGAAGTCTGAAGAGGAAGGTCTTATCACCACATTTGTATTTGGTGTCACCTCTTAATGTGATTGAAAATGATCTTTGAATATGTATCATCTGGACACATCCTATTCCATCTAAGCAGAGATGTAGTAATTAGATGACAGAAAATTTTGATTATCAATGAGTTGTGATTGTCTATGCACTAAAACAACCTACGTTCAGCTTCTCAGAATAGTAAAGTGAACATCTTCTAGTTGTTGGTTGACAAAACAAGAAGTTGTGATTCACATATTGTAATTGTTATTTCACATTATACTATTAATGCAAGAAATAGGCTTGCAGAATAATCAGCAATAGAAACCATTGTTATTTATTTATGCCCCACTGTACAGTAATACAATGCAGCATAGAAACCAAATGTGGCACGTGTCATGAAAGATCTTAATTTGGCATTCGATCTGCTTTTCAGAAGAACTCTAGGGATAGCATCATAAAGGTGTATGTAAGCTTTTTATTCTGGCAGGTCTGTCTCTGCTAACTAACTAGTCCCAGCCTGTCTCATGTTTCTCTACCTGCAAACTGGCCAGGTCACTGTTGTGGCTGTCTTCAATATCATTAGACCTCTCCGTTTAGTCTGTCCAACTGCAGATAGATGTTGCTGGCAACAGTAGTCCTTGTTCTGCAACAAAGTTAGCCCATGATGAGATGGGTGACTGCTATCAGAAACTCTTCCATGGTGATGAGAGACTTGCTAGAGAGGTCACTGAGGAGTGCCACAGCAACAACAAGGCCAGCCTAAAGGTAGAGAAACGAGATGGTGTGGAACTCGCTGGTTAGCAGTGACAAAGTCAGAACTTTCACAATAAAATCATAACAAAAGCAGGATGCAGAGATGTGTTGGTTTGGTTCAAGTTACAGGCTTTATATCCAGGCACAACCAGTCATTTGATCTCGAGTACAACTAAATGTGTGGGGAGAATTGTGATTCAGATCATGGATCGTGATTCCGCCAGTAAAAATTGTCACAGGATTTTTTGACCACACCTACCACAAAGTTCTTTCACACACAAAGTTTCTTTATCCCTTGCTCACCGCAGGCAATCAACGTACTCAAGTTTCTGTGGCTCCATGACATATCAGTAGAGAAAATTCAGTATTACGCATAGCTTTTTTCCTGTATGAATAGTGCTGAAAGCCTCTTATGCCTTTTAGTCGATTCAGAAATGTAGTTTTGATGTGAACTAAGAGCCCTGACTGTCAGAAAAAAGGGAAAATATGATGAAGTTACCGTCGACTCGCTTGTTGGTGAGCCGTGAGAGAGAAACCGGAGGTTAGTGTGTTCATAAGCTGCAGAAATAGGCATTATTTATCTGTGGTCTAAAGAAAATGTTTTTTCTCAGCCAGGCGACATTAAGAGGATTCTGCACGTCGCCCACAGAGATTTTAGATTTGGTCGTTACTTGTGCAGCACAGGAACCTGAAGTGACTTCAGATGAACTCTTCTTACAGAGGCAACTGGTTGCTTGAAAATAACTGTGCTGGACTTGTATCATGACAGCATTATGCATGCACTCTGCACGCGCTTAGGTCTCACAACAGGAGGACAGAATCAAGGAAACCACACGCAGTCCTCTGAAGCAGAGATGAAATTTGCCTTCAAACTGCAGATAGGTTTTCCATGACACTGCTGCTTACCATCCATTTCTCATGTTCAGAAGATCAAATTTTCAGCTCAATTCATCTCCTACGTCTCTGTAATGTGAATAAGGAGGAGATGATGGCAGGTATGAAAGAGACGGGGCTTTGTTCTTGCATTAAAAGCCCAGTTTTACTGAGAATCAGTGACACTGTGAGTGAGGGATTCAAGCAGATGATGAAGCAATTCCTTGACTGCTAGGAAACATCAGCAAACAGTCACATGAGTAGTCATTTTATTGCCACACTATATTTTCACAATGCCTGTCATCTGTCTAATCTGACTTACGAATGCACTTTAAATGTGCAGAAGAAAAGGAAAATGGCTGAGACAACCTGCCAGGCCAAGATGATCGTCAAACCACAAAATATAACAGGAGTCAAAAAAACACCTTTGTATGACTAAGACACCTAGCTGTGATTCATTTTTAAGAGTAAGGTGATATTCTATATTTTTCCTTCTGTCAACAAATGTGATGAAAATAACAAAGAATGCTTGTAGAGCAAATGCCTGAAATTTTGTATTCTTTAATGCTATACAGCTTTAATGTTTTCTATAAACTATTTTAAAAAAAAAACCATAAGAGACACACTGGTAGATGATATTTTCCTTTATTAACATGAACACTGTGGTTTATTCTTTGTTGATCCCACATTCACTTTGCTGCTGCTATAAATAATCCCTTGCTTTCCAAATCTGCAGGTGATACCCCAAAACTGCACTATTCATGCCTGTCTGAATTACTTCTGAAGGTTTGGCCACATACCAGATAAAATATATTCTGTGGTGTAAGTCTAAGTCAGTTCTCCTTTATGTTAACACACTATTCTGCCCGTGTTGCTGATGTTTGGACAATTTGTTGTACCGGGCTTGCAAGGTCCAACAAAACTGAAACATGCATCGATCAGCCACAACATTAAAACCTCTTGCCTAATAGTGTGCTGCTAAAACAGCTCTGACCCATCAGGGTATGGACACAGTGCTCTCTGGTTGTCTGTTGTTCTCTGGATTCTGACACCAGGACATTGGCAGGGGATAATTTGGGTCCTGAGTGTTGTAGAATGGGGCCTCCATGGATCAAGTCGAGGTTTCCTAGCAGAGGATTGCACTATAATGAGATAATCAATGCTATTCACACCGCCTGTCACTAGTTTTAATGTTGTGGGTGAATAGTGTGTGTTCAGCATCTGTTATCCAAGACTCAGTGTGCAGTAACTCCATTATATTATCTCTTAGAATTCAATTTTATTAATGTTTGGAAAAATAAAATTTCAGGCAGCGATGACAAATGAAGCCAAGCGAAAGTGACAAAAACTGCAGTTCCTCCAACTGCCACTTGAGCTGGCACCAAAAGAGGGTCAATCCCCATAGACTGCTATGTTAAAATGCCAAAATTTAGAAATAGACATGATTATAGCCCAGTACAAAAATTAACTTGGGTCTCTATAGCTAAATCTCCTCATGACAACTGCGCAAGGGGGGAATTTTTATCAAAATTTTGAGGCTTAAAATGTGCAAAAGTATGTGTTTGGCTGCATTAAGTGGATGTGTGTGCCATCATAGGACAGTCCATTCCCCAGAAGCATTTGCATGGCCCATCTGAGCTCAAGTCTGGCTTCATGTCTTTGCTTATTTTTTTAATTAGCTGGGAGTTAGGCGAAAGCAGATGGCAAATGCTGGAGCCCCCACCGAGCTTCAAAACTGCTGTTCAACAAACATATAGGTTTGAGCATCTTGATGTACAGTGAATGGTCATACCTCTAGACACCTAAAAACTATGTTGCCTACATTTAAAAAGATATTTATTCTCAGTAGGAGCAAATCAGCATGTGGGGCATTGAATGAGGGAGTTTCTTCATGGGACTTGTTGACATTGAAAAGAATATAGCGCATCACCTGCCTTAAGCTTTAAATCAAAAGAGCAATATGACCCTCAGCATACACAAACAAGTCAGGTTCTTCACAACAATAGTTCATACGCTGTCAGTTGGACATATGGAAGAGTGCATATTCCCATTTTCTCAAGTCCCTTGCTCCCCGAGGCAAGGACTGAGAGGTTTTACTGGTAAACGGAAGTGGCAGACCAAGAAAAGTTTCTCTCCACTGGGCTCTGATGATGTTTGCTGTTGGAGAGATGACTGCATGCCTGATGTGTGTCTTCAGCAGTTAAGAGCTGATGGAAAAGCCATTTGTGTCCAGCCTCCTATCTGCTAACCACCAGAGAATTTCAAGCGAACAAGAAGAAAGCGACCAGTCGGCTGTCAGATTCAATCAATGTTGCTCTTTGCAGAGTTCCACTATTTTTGTGCCCTTATAGGCAGAGAATAGTAAATATAAAAATTGTGAACATAACCAATCTTGAAATTTATTGATAGCTTCACATTACTGAATGGGGAGGTGGGCGGTACACACCCGCAAAGCACAATTACAGTAGCACTTCAGTAATGAAGCTCATGTGCTGGAGGAGGCTCTCGGCGTGGCACAAGAGAGCAGCAGCATGTCAGCGAAGACAGATCTATGAACACGGCCCTTAATTTAGCTTGTGTGCTGCGTACAGTAAATCACAGAGCAGATGCCAGCCAAAGGGGTTCTACTATAATTAATCAAGTAATTTATAAACAGGCAAACAAGAATAAATGGAGGCAATATAATCAGCAACCCCTGCTTCATGTCTGTCTGTTACTTAATGCAGGAGAGGGAGTTAATTTCAGTGCGACTGATTGCATGAGCACAGCTATACTGTATTTCTGTAGGGAAGTTCAAAATGACGCACAGCACAAATGAGATCCAAATTTGTGTTCATTTTTGGATGCATGCATGTGCGCCTGTGGCCTTCTGGTTTGCTGAGCAGCAGCAGCGGTGGTAGAAGGAGCGATGAAGAGAGATGAGACCAGGCAGAGGGTCATTAGTGCTCTCTTTGATAAAACAGAGAGCCAGGGGAGTCGGGAGGGAGCGTAGCGCACACAAACACACAAACACACTCGCATATACATCAAGGCTGATCTGTATCAGAATATCAGAATTAACAAGTGACTGTATAACACCACCCTGCTCCCATCTCACTGCTTTGACAGCAGCGTGTCGCCAGAGAAAGCTCGAAATAGACCCACAAAAGTAGCTTCATTTTCTCAAACACAATACCGGAGACCCCAGTTTTCATAAATCTTACTTTGAAGCTTCTTTATTCAGCTATAAAAGAAGTAAGATTTCTTAAATGTATCACTGCTGCTCACTTCAAAGCACTCAGAAAAACTTTGCCCGAACACATCCATTCTAAAATGGGGTTATAACAATGTTTAATTATTAATGAATCTGTAAGTTATTCTCTCAGTTAGTCATTTGATTTAATGTCTATCTCAAATTCACAATGTGATCTCATCAAAGTGTAGTGTCTCGTTTGTCAGTAAATGCACAAATATACCACTTAGTCCACTAGTTCAGCTTTCAGTCTGTAGTGTATTTACAATGTTTTTTTTTTAAATTGTTACTAGACTTAACAATTAAAAAGAAGACCTTGAATTCACTACCAGATATTAATGCTTGAAAGGTTTTTAATATATTCCTTCCGATGTTCTGAAGTTCAATATCCAGCTGTATATGTGAACTGTTTGAATGAAATGAAGGATCTCGTCCAACATGTTGCTTTGTGTATGAAGCGCTCTCCATACAGAAGCAAACACCTTCTGAAAGCGCTCGTAAGAGCATCATAATTAAAAAGCCTGCATGAAACACTGGAACCTTTTGAAAAATTGCAGGCTCTTGCAAAGTGAAAATTGCAGCTGTCAGTTCAGTTGACAGTTTGTTCATTCATGCAATTAAGGATTATTCATTTACTTTCAGACTATTTTGCAAATGTTATTCTTGACAGAATCTGATACATTATTTTTGCAAAGCTGTAAATCACAATCTAATAACAAAAAGGAGTGTTTCATACAAAGGCTTATGGGTAGGTTTTTTTTTTTCAAAAAATGCTACAGTTGCTGACTGTGAAAGTGGCATGTTTGCTGGCATGTTTAATGTATGGTTGTATGTATATTTCATTTGATATAAGTACAAAAAATGAGAAGGAGCTCTGAAAGAAGTTATTTTCCCAAAAGGCTACATAATTATGAATTTCTTCCAGAGGCTTTCAGATTATGGGGAAGGCTGTGGGCATTGCAGAAGGTGAAGGAGAGGGAGAAACGTGAGGCAAACATACTGTATGAGTTGAAAGAGGAATGTGACAAAAAAAAAAACCAGAAAAATCTGTTGTTGTAGTTTGGCTTACTGATTTGCAACGACACAGTCAGTAGCTGAATCCTAAGCAGCAGATCTTAACACACAAACATTTTGAACATGTTTTTAGATCTACTATGACTTACACTTCCCAAGGAGATTGTTATCTTTGATGTCCCATCACAAATAAACATCCTTAAATTTGTTTACAAATAACCAAAGGACAATGACCCTTACAAGAGAACCTGCTTGAGATTCCTAGTTTTTTTGTTTGTTTGTTTTTTTTAAGTTTCCTTCAAGTATCAAAGTATTCCAGTGATAGTTGTCTGCTCATAAATGGGTACTTTGTAGATAGGATTTGCTAATAGCCAGTTCAGCATAATTTTATTGGTAGATGCTATTTACAGGCTAAAACAACGTGGCTTGAGTTATAGCCGGCAGCATCATTTTCTGATTCTACTGCCACACTACGCTCCCTTTTTACACCCCAATGGCCTTGTGGAATAAAGAATATTAGCGGAAAAAGTGATTAACTTTGTTCATGTTGCAGTATGAAATATTTACTAAACCTTGGAAACTTCCATCGAAATGGCTGCAGACTAGAAACTAGACCCTGCAAAGACTACCTCCAGAATAATAACGATCCTAATCATGAAGGCCAGTGGTTTCTACCTATCGGGCTGCAATTTATTTTTTCCATTTTCTCCTCAGCTGCTTCAGTGTTTCTGCTGAGCCACTGCTCCACCACTGATCTCTGATCACTGAACTCTCTCTTTCTGATTGTGCTTTGTCTTTGACTAGACCCTGTTTGCTCTCTGTGTACCACATCTGTCTCTTCTCAATCTTGTGAACCTCTGCTTTTCTTCTCACCTCTGCACCGCTACCTTTTTGTCTCTCTCTTTGTTGTGATTTCAATGTGTTACTCTACTGCTTTACTTTTTTCCCCACTGTTCCCACTGGTAAATGAAGATCTGCTGACTGATAATCTAGCTCATAAGATGATATGTTAACTTTGCTTCGAACTTGGCCTCTGAGAGTCTGGCCAGTGGAGATGTGGAGGAACAGCATTTTAAATGGACCACTGCAGATTACATAGATGAGATTGCTTTTAATCCTGCTGGAGTTGTGTAGTAGCACGCCTTATGTTTCACACAATTAGCTTTAAAAGGAAAACAGGAGGGAGGGGATGTGAGTGGGTCTTTTGATTCCCAGTCTGTCAGTGATTTTTTATTTTTTAAAGCTCTCCTGAGATGAGACGCAATTTATAAATATTTATATGAAAGATACAAACAGAAGGAATGATAAAACATTCACACATATGTTACGTGTCTGTTGTTTGTGTACTTACCAGGATGCTTTCCTCTGTGCTTTCTGTTCAGTTGTTCAAGAATAAAGCGATGGAGCTGGGAGAGAAGCTACTCCCTGCCTTCAATACGCCCACAGGAATCCCCCGAGGTGTCATCAACCTGGGGAGGTGAGTCTCAGCACCAGGCTTCACCTTCAGATGTCCTCCATCCCTGACTAAAGAGGATCCTGAGCTATTAGACTGGCTGGCTTTCATCAGTGCACACAAGTTTCTCAACAAAGCTGGAGGGCAATGCAAACAAAGAAAAACAGAGCCCAGTTTGATGAGCCAGTTGACAAGAATTAAGATAAATGCAAACACTTTTTAGCAGATACTTAAGCCACCTCTAATCTTCAGTTTGGTTATGTGCAACAACACTGTATGTCAGCTTTAAAAATGATAACCCAAGAAAGTTTGGCACATAAAATTAACTTTTGCATGTTCCAAATCTGTAATTCATTAAGAAAGATTCAGCTCCACGTATGTTTTCACAAATGACAGTGGCAATGTCACGTAGGCAAAAAGTGAATTAAGGGAAAAAAAATTATTTTAAAACTAAAGTCAAATTGTCAACAAGCAGACGTACCATCTATGTCTACTAACAATAGATCAGCTGCGGACTGCCGATGACATTTGGATAAGAATTAATGTGTCCATAAACACTTTGGAAGATCATATGAATACTATTTGCATGTCTTTAAATGAGTAGCGTTAATTTTTAATCTGTTCCAAACCATTGCCTTTCTAATCTAAAATCTTTATAGACACGATCTTGTTAATGCCACGGTCACGCAAACACAACTTCGAGCTATTTTCATTTTCAGAGCAATTTGACCATGGATTTTTACCTTCTACGTGCTGAGATTTCAGTTTGACACTTTTTAAGCAGGAGCGGGAGTGAAAAATTGTGACTCTTGTTTTCTGATTTAATAGTTTCATAGTGAGACAGAAATCAGAGCTGAAAAGCTTATGATGAATGTTGATAACGGCACTGTGTCGGTGACTGTGACAAGCAAATTATCATCACTCGCCCGCATTCCTGCAGCATGACTCCACTTCTGTTTTGTCTTGCCAACACACAGTATGGTGCTTGAACAACAGGGCAGAAAGGGTTCATTATAATGTGCGCAATGAGACTGCATCTAAATATGTGATATTATAAGGCCCATGTTTAACTTATAAACTCCTTTTATGTCTGTTTTCAAGATTCTGGCAAACCACTACAGCAGTCACTCATCTTCCTCTCATTTCCTAATCTTATTTTCTTATAAGATACTTCCTGGCATCTCTGTCATCCACCTGCTACCAATTAACCCACCAGCCAAGCTGGACAGCTGCTGGCAGATTTAATTACCTTATTCTACAGTTAATTCGAGCTACATCACCAATATGTGCCAGTGGTGCAGATGGGCAGGAGGGACCATGCTGCCCATAGTGTAACACACAATAAACAATCCTTTACACACACACACACACATCACTTTAGAGGTGAACATATGCAATGTGTAAGAGAACATAAACAGCCAGTCAGCACTCTGCACACTGGGGAGTTCAGTTGTTCAGCACAGCCTGTGACTTTGACAAGTCTTTACTTACATGCTATAAGTGACTTGCCAATGATGTTTCTTGATGCTAGGAATTTCTTCTTGTATGTTTAGTGTTACAATATCTGTACCATCGCCAGACATTCCCAAGTTTCTCTCAATCTTGAGGATTTTATGCTTTGATTTGTTTGATGTAAAAGGCAACTGAACGTCTCAAGTTTGAGTAGACAAAATTGGCAGGATGAAGACATCATCGTGGGCTTTTACCAGGATTTTCTTTTCTCTCTTTTTTCTTAGCATTTTCTGACAATTTAAAGATAAAAACTGAATTTATTAGTTAAGAAAAAAAATAATTAATATTGAAACTTACAAGTCTACTTTTTCTGCTGTTGCTTTTAACAGCACTTTTTGTTTTCAAGCCTCTTCATGTTTCCTACTTCCAATAGAGAAACATTTTCAGTATAAAAGAACAAATAGTTTCCACTGTGGCAGAATGTATGTTTAATATTTTACACCTTCGCCTTACAAAAAAAGATCAAATTAAACTGAATGTTTACTACAGTTGAAGCCCCTGGTTCTGCTCGCACTACAAAGCTAAATGAAATCGAGTTCTACATTGATTCTATAATAATTCATAGAAGAAATATGTTCCCAGTCAGCATCAGTGACTTCAATTATTTTAGCTCTCCTTTTAAAATGCACAAGACACCAATTTCCCCAACACATTATGCATGGCATGTGGTATTGATTCTCATTTTTTTCATCATTTTTCACTCCTGATTAGATTTTTGACAGCTTTGGAAAACCATGTGTTTATAAAAGGGGTTGAAAAGATTAATGGATGTGTACCAGTGGTGTTGCTTACTCGGCAGCAGTGATACGCAGCCCATCACCCACCCCCCCGTCCGCTTTCCTCGCTAAACACCCACGCACAAACACTTCGCCCACTGGCCTGCACATCTGCTTAGACTGATTCTTCTGAAAGGAAAAATCAGATATGACTCGAGCCACAGCTTCTAATGATGCAGCCTCCAACCTCTCATAGTTGTATTCATCAGAGTGGCAAACTCTTTGATTCTCCTTTGCTCTCACATGTCAGCCACGTCCCACCTTTTCCTTCCCTCATCAACAACTCAACTCAGTTTATTATCCAAAATCTGATATCCCCCAGTAACTCTGAGGGGATGTTTAAAATCAGGATAGCAGCAGATTCCACTTGAACTAATCATACATGAGCATCAGTGAACTACACATTTGCTGAAACTTGGTGCCAACACTGAAACTCATAGTTTATAGGAAACCTTTCTAACACCTTTTTCAATACCCATATTGTGGCAGCACTGTTGTTTTTTTGTTTTTTTTTAAATTGCTGTTAATACAACTTTAAACAAACATCAGTCATATCAGGCAACAATACATTTACTCAACGCTGGATAGATGGTAAAGGTTACTTCATAGACTTGTGATTTATTTTTAGCAGACGGAAATTCAATTTGCTTGGCATCGTGTAATTAATGTTTTCCGTGTGCCAGCGGACATCAACTGCCAAGTTAATTTTATATATTTCAACAACCAGGAAAGACCAGAAAAGATCAAAACATCCTCCTCTCTTCGATTCCACTGCCATCTCCCAATTTATTATCCAATCCTCCTCCCGTCATTTCACCCAGAGATATAGCATAAAGCAGCTGCTGCCGGGAACCACTGGGAATATTAATCTAAAAAGTTAGTATTTTCTGTCTTTTGGGTTAGTGTCACAAGCTGTTTGCCATCCTTTGTTATAGTTAACAAAATAAGTAAATTGTCTTCAGTATGGTTTTGCTATGACCTTGACATTAGTAATTTACCTGCTGAAGAGAGTATTCATTAAATTGGGATTACAACAACTGATAGTGCTATAAACCCACTATTTAAATGATCAGTCAATTAATTACCAATTACTTTCTTAATTCATTTATTACTTGTTTGATCTGTCAATGTCACAATGTTCGAAATAATATATATGTTAATTTTCCACAGTCCAAAGTTACGTATTTAAACTAATATCTTGTGCAACCAACAGTTCAAAACTCAGCAACAATCAATTTGCGATCACACAAGACAAAGAAAAGAGCTGTATCTTCACATCTAAGAATCTGGAACCAGTAAATGTTTGGCGTTTTTGCTTCAATGCATTTTTAACTGATCAACTGATCCTTTCATCTCTAGTGTTTAGGATGATTGTATGCCGATAATCACAAATGTACTATATCTAAATGTTCAACTAGAATAATACACTTTAGACAGTATAATGGCTGGAATGCAATGTTGAGAACACTGGAGATGGTTGCTGATTTCCATCTGAGAAGGACATGAAAAGCACTCAGAGTTGCTTCTTGTACTTTGTTCAGCTGCACCAGTATGTCACATGTCATGTAACATCTAATGGAGAGTGAAAAAAGAAGTTATAAATACCATGTCCTTATGAAAAAAAGGAAAAAAGAGGACTACAACAGCAGCAAAGTAGTGTGTTAATACTTAACTTGTCATTGTAGTCAATGAACTGGATGATTCTACAGATATATTGAAATTTAACCATTTTAATGAATGAATATCATTTAAAAATCTCAAAATGATACGTTTCATCAGTTTGTCTCGTCGGCTGGTACATCATCTTTGACTTTTTTTCCAGTATTAGTTAGATAAATGACACAAACTGATCTGCCAGGTGAACTAGACAACACTCCAGGCCTTTATAACCCAGAACAGAACTTTGTACCAGCACCATCGTGATGCTATTTAGGAGTGGGGGTTGTTGTGGAGGGTTTGAGAAGACGATATGATTCCTCAAGGCAAGCTAGTGCAACTCACAGGCTACCTAGTGGATGACACACATCGACACATACAATTGGCAGAGTCGGTGAAAGAGAGAGACTGAATTTCCCTATGTTTTTATTTTAAGTTACACTGAAAATAATAATAATCCAACCAAAAATGTCCCAATCCCAGGTGGTTGTGGCAGCGGATTATTCAGGGATGCTGAACTCTACCTTGTATCTGTATACACCTTTATATGAATCCCACTGTACTTAGTCAACCTGTTTGAATGTTTGTCTCTGTTGCAGTGGCACCATTTGGAGCTGGGGCTGGGCCTCAGCCGGGAGCAGCATCCTGGCTGAGTTTGGAACCCTTCACCTTGAATTTGTGCATCTGACTGAGCTGTCCAACAACCCAGTCTACACAGAGAAGGTTCAATATATGAATCACATCCACAGTTGTACATTTACAGTTTAGAGTACCCACACATGTTCTGGTTACTATGACTTGTTACAATTACATAGTTTTACTAAAAGTTTCAAAATGTTTCTATTTCTTTGATGTGAGCTCTGATTTCTGAATGCCACAGTTTCTCGGCAAAATGCTCTTCAGCCTTGATATAGTACAAGTTCCCTTTGTGAACCATGGCGGTATTTGACCCTGATGGTTTGACCTGATTTGCAGGTGATGAACATCAGGAAACTTTTAAACAAGATTGAGAAACCCCACGGCCTGTACCCCAACTTCCTCAGTCCAGTCAGTGGCAACTGGGTCCAGCGTAAGTACTGTATAAAGCTTCTGATTAATATTAGTAAATATTTTTCATTAAGGGCGATTTTGAATGGTTTGATGCGTAATGACTACTAATGGCTCTCTTGCATAGAGATCTTGTTAGCTGCTTCATACTACATTAACTGTGTTTTCCCAATGGGGATCAAAATCAAAAGAGTCTCAATTCACCAAATGTCATTTTACATATTTACCTTTCCCGTTTCTCAATCTTTTGTCGGGCTTTCACACCACTGACAGACTTTGAGTCCCCTCACGTGTCAAAGCTCTTTTGGCTGCCTGTCTGTGTCATCCACTCATCCGTCTACCTCCTTTCATTTTTAATATCAGTCTCATACAGTAGCAATGGTTTTATTACTCCCATTGCTCTAGGTTATTAAAATGATAATGAATTCAATTACTTCAGGAAATTGGATCCTTCCGATTTACCTGAAAGGAGGTGGGGAAAAAAAATCTGTTGATAAGATGGTGCTGGGAATAAAAAGGTGGTAACCTGGATGATTACAGCCGCTAATTGTTGTGGATGAGCATGTATTGAAGCAGAGCTGTATATAAATATCAGCACAAAGGAAAAAGAAGGTGTAGCTTCACAGCTTTCCTTCATTTGTCTGTGTCAAGGACTAACCCAGCAACACTGATAACCTTGCGGGGGAGTTAGCATTGGTGGATGTGCATGCAATTAGTTTAAGTGGATAGATTCAGAGTCATGCATGCCTGTTCTGTAATATAACATTCAACTTTATGATTCTGAAAGTGGACTTAGAGCAAGAGAGAGAAAAATCAACAGCCACTTGTTTCAATTTCCACTGACAAGCTTTAAGTGTGTTACATAATTTAGGTTTTAATTTTGAACTGTTTGCTAAGATCAGTGAACAGAGAGAATGTGACCTCTCAGTATATGACCATGCAAACCACAAATTAACCAGAAAAGCCATAAGTGGTTAGGACATCTAAAAAAGGAGTAGAGTTTGGTCAAAAGCCTGATATGATGTAGTCAGAGTTTCACTGAGCTAAGTTTATTAAGGCTTTTTTTTAGTACTTGAGGTTGTACGGTTCGCTGCAAGTCTGATGGCTTTGCCTGAATTGCAACAAAAGGAATCAAAAGACAGCCTCCTGCTGTACAGTCCACTGTGAAAACAATCCTACTTTTCAGTTTAAAGGTGTCTAACGTCTCCCAACAGCCTGCAATCAAATATTTTATAACTGACATTACTGCGTACAAAAGGCAGGAAAATTGTTTGGGACCCACGGTCACCTTTCCTCTTATTTTGTATTTTCTTTTTCTGTTTTCTTTTTTGAGGAATATGAATTTAATGCATTTTAACACCTGCAGAAACCCCGCATAAAGACCTGCGTGTGACCCTGCTGAATAACTCCGCTTTCCTCCAATTTCCCTTTTCAGATCATGTTTCCATCGGTGGCCTCGGGGACAGTTTCTACGAGTATCTGATCAAATCCTATCTGATGTCAGACAAAACGGACGACGATGCAAAGAGGATGTACTATGGCGCGCTGGAGGTATGGAAATCTTTATCTTTCGATGCACACAAAGATGCGTTCGCTCAGGCGGAGCTCAGTTAGATAAACTAAATAATTACTGTCATTTGCATAAGCTTTTGATCAAACAAAGACAACAACAAGGACAACAAGTATGCTGTTTTAGGGGATATTTGAAGGCTGCATAAAGGATAAAACATCTTAAACCCCTTCCATACGTGGAATAATGTGACTGCAGCAACTAACTTGGGTATTTTTTTATAAGCTGTCATATTGCACTCCCACCACCTGCAGAAAAATGTTTGTGCACGGAGCCCCACTACATGCTAAACACATGCATGAAAATAAATCAGGAGCTGTCTGTTGTCTTGTTTAATGGCGATAATGTCAGAGTAAAGCATGCTGCTTCTGGATACAATTACAATATCATAGTCAATAACTTAAGATTGCCACTGAGATTTCTTCAGTTCTCATCAGAGGGTCAAGCCAGAGGCAGAACTGCTAATTACACACTTTCCCTCTCCCCTATGACTTGGTATTTAAATGGCCAAGGACCCCCGCGCTATCAGATTAAGTTATATGCTGCATATTTATACAAAGATCTAAGGTGAAGGCACAGCACAACTTATTATCTCTGGCATTCAAATAAAAGTAGACTGCTAATTAAAACACAGTGCAGAATGGGAAAACATTTTCCAATTATGCTATGCCATGATTACTGCTAACAACAGCTAATTAGTGGGAAAATCATCAGTCTCAACCCTCAAGAAAGATCTTTTTTTCTGGGAACACGGTATTCATAAGCTTCTATATTATATACATTGCTTGATTGTTTTGTTTTCTATTATTGTGAGTTACATCTTCATCAACCCCTATTTGGCATTACAGGTTTTTCATACAGTACACAGCAGATGTAAGAGGGAATAAATGGGAACTACATTGCAAAGTACTGAGCTCATAGTAATTTGGAATTAAAATACAGCACTCTACAATCCAGTTTCTAAGCTCATCTTAAAAGGGCTGTCAGTGAAAAATTAATAATGAATGACTGGACCTGAGATTTCAGTGGGAGTTTGCTCTTGTATTTATCAGCACTTTGTGTGATATTGCTGCTTAGTGTCACAGACTACTATTCCAAGTCAAATTGAGCAGCAAGCCAGACAGAATGGGTGAGAGACAGATGAAGCAGAGACCAAATCTGTAGAGAAAGACAATGAGTCATTCAGAAATTCTCACAAGATGTTCTTCTATAGTCTGAAACATAAAGCCCTGGCAAGACACAGTCACAAAGAGGCAGAGAGTTGAACTGTGCTGATTTCTTCTCTTACAATTAAACTTGGGATTTTTTTTAGATTCTTCCATGAAGTAGTAAAGTCTTTTTCACCGTGCATTACATGGAATAGTAACTCAACGTATGCAGTAAATACATACATTTACTGTGAATCAGTGTTAAATTATCTGTGTCAGACCAAAACTGCTCGTAGTCATTGTGACTCTTAGACCAACCTGTTAATTGGCTTATTTGCAATATAGTGAAGTTGTGGGAAGTCATAGTTTAGTCATGGTCAGCAGTGGTGCCTGTCACATTCATGACAGTGGCTGGTGGACACTATCTACTACTACAAGTACAGCAGAACTTAGTAAGCATGCACATTCATTGCACAACTTTGAACTTCAAAGTACGAAGTGTTAATCTGGTAATGGTATGTTGTGGATCTGTGGGGATTCGTTCTTCAATTTCATAGAAACATCCACCTACCTGCTAGAAAATCACATACGTTTTACTCTTCAAACAACAGAGTATAAAGTGCGAATCTCATGTACCAAGGCTCTGCAGAGAATTTCGCTCCTGGCATATTCCTTTAAACCTCTCACTTCGTGCTGCTCCCGGAGGGATAAAATGGTACTAATTGGTCAACATTTCCACACAGAGGCTATCTAAGTGGTCTAATTGTAAAATATTGCTGAAGCATTACTATAGATGTTGCTTGGAAACAACTAATTATCGGAGCTACTCGTCCGTATCATGAAGGTCCTCATCTGTAGTCTCTTAAAATAGTGTGTCTCTCTCTAGCTAACCTTGGAAAATAAATTTCCTTCCTCAGATCTGTAGAAATCTGCAGGTCAAGATTATCTCCTTTTATTCTCCAACACTCTGTCCATAACATAATCTGACTATGAGCAGTATGCCTTACTTAATATTTATCAGCCCAGGTATTGATTACGTGCACATCTGTTTGCTGGGAGATGGCGTAACAAAACTGCTGGTCAAACAGACGCTCCCGTTGTCAATAATGACAGTAAGAATAGCAGTTTTAAATATTCCTGTCTGTGTGTTTCTGTAGGCAATCGAAGCCAACTTGGTACAGAAGTCACCTGGTGGCCTCACCTACATGGCTGAGTGGAGGGGAGGGATTCTGGACCACAAGATGGGTCACTTGGCCTGCTTCTCCGGGGGCATGATCGGCATCGGGGCTGATGATGGCGCACCGGAGAAGAGGCAGCACTACCTGGACCTTGCTGCTGAGATCACTCACACATGCCACGAGAGTTACACTCGCTCAGGTGAGAGGAAATGTCAGTGTGTAGAAGAGACTCTTTGCTTTGAAAGGATGTATAATAGTTCGATTCAGGAGGCTCAATGTCACGCAACGGATGAGTGGCTGCCTCTGCTCATTTTATGGATTATGTATACTGGAAATGTACCATGTCAAATTGAAATATCCTTTTTTTTTTTTTTTTTTTTTAATTTTCACACAATGCCTTCATCCATTTAATGTTTTTCGACTAGGCAGAGTGGCCTTTTTGGCTTTTTGTACTAGAGAAATACACAGTTGTACAGCTAAGACTTGTGCCTTTCAGACCTGACCTGACCCTTCTGGTACTACTGAATGAGAGATCCTGACCCAACACAAACCAGAGGCAATATTATTTCCTGCCCAGAAATAAGGTTATATTCTTGTGTTCGAAGGGCTTTCTCACAAATAGAAAATATCAAACAATGGCAATAGACCAGCTCAAATATGTTGCAGCCGCTAAACATACTTAACTCCCACCAGCTGATAGGTTTAGTAGTAGTGTACACGTTGTACCACAGCACGTAACATTGTAGAATCTCAAAATAATAAGTGAGGTACCAGATTTTACAAAGCCTGCCCCCCCCTTTTGCACATTTTTGCTTTATTTCATCCATTGCTGATCACTGCTGTAGTTCGCCAGGCCAGCACAGCTAATTGGCTACATTCTGTCTCTCCTCCTGCTTCCCAGTGGGTATAGTGTGTCTACTTCCACAACATAATGCACACCAATGCAGACAATTGGTGGAGTCAGAAAGCAGAAGAAAGAACGCTTTTATTAAATTACACTTAAAAACAATTCAACCCAAATCGAATAACTTCTGGTGACCTCTGACTAAAGAGGATCTAGTTGAGCAGTGGAACTATTTTATCACAAAACCGGAATTTATAAACAATCTCCATTTGGTGTTTGTACTCTTCAGAGGTAAAAAACAATCCTTTGTTCTTCACTGTGTTCCAGCAGACTCTTCCATACAACAAGCTGAACTTTACAGTTCACCACTGTTATGGTACACTACCTGTTAAAGAGGTTATGGTGCCAGTCAGGGTAAGAAAACAGTCTTGGAGAGCAATATTGTAAATTAAAAGTGCCTCGGGTGTTTTAATTTTACCCTGACACAAAAAAAAGGAGCTTTCATGGTGGCTTTACCTCAACGGAGAGAGAAGACAGTCTAATAAGGAGCAGCGACAAATTAAAACTTCTCAGTTATTCTGTAATGTTTCACAGCTGTAGGCAGCAGACTTTGAGTGTGTTTGATGATGATAATCACAGTTTGTTGCATTTTAGTGGCAAGAAAGGAAAGGGAGGAGAAAGAGAGAGGGAGGTGAGATCAAATATGAAAGAAGAAACATTGTGATACAAAAAAAACCCCCAAAAAACAACCTCCAACGGCAAATTTGCTGTGGGTCCAAACTATAAATCAGAATGGCTGAACCAAGGAGAAAAATGCAAGGAAATAAAGAGAAGAACATACAAGCAATCCTGCCCACATGTTTTGGGAAGACCCTTGTTTGATCTCTTCCCTGGCATCCGTCTTGGCCCTGACAATAATCTCCTAATGCTTATTTCAAGCTTTATTTTCCCCTCCACTGTCGGGTGGGCTGTAAGGACTCATCCTCAAGTGTTCACTTCGCCTTCGCTTCACCAGTAAGCTAATGTGACTCCTCACATAACAGGTTCCATGATACACTTTGAAGACATTTGATCTTCAGGCCCAAAAGGCTTCCCTGACTTTCTCTTTCATAGTCTTCCACCAGGTTTGTCTTCACTCATTACAGGGACTGCACGGTGCTCAGCAGTTCTCGGATTAGCTGTGTGCAGAAAAAAAAGAGACAGAAGTGAGATTTGCTCTTGCATGTGCGTAGAGGGGCTGCTATTTAGCTGTGTCTTAAATACTGATACCATAAAGACTCTCCTTCTGCTGCTGCTCTGGATCGCTGCCATCTTCATCGCAGCAGCATTGTGCAGGGAAATGTGGACCAAGTAGGAAGCAGCAGGAAGAAGAAAAGGTTACTGGTTTTAGAGGGACGGCTGTAATACACTTGTACACTAAGCTGTGTTGTTTGTACAACTGAGATACATGAGCTGATGTGCAGCAGAGGAACAAAAGAGACAGACTACTGCCTTTTATTCTAAATTCTATACCAAAAGCTGTTTTAAAATGATATCAAAAACATTATAAATATTGGATGCCCTTGCATTCGGTGCAGGTAGGTATTGACCTATTTAATCTTAACCTCTGTTTAAATAAACATGGTGAGATCAACCTGTAGCCAACATGACTGATTGAAATGACTTAAATGCAGTCAGGAAAACTTATCTATTCATCTTGCTCAGAAATGTATGAAGCTCACGGAGGTCAGTTTCTGTTTGCAGCCAATCAAATAAATCCTTAAAGTAATTTCCTTCACACCTCTTTGATCTTGAGGATATTGACACTCGCGTATGATTATTGATAATCCTGAGACGAACTTCCAAATTGTGTGTGTGAGATGCGAATTGTGATGATAACGCAGTGTCTGTGCTGTGAGTTACTAAAGATTCTCATTTTGAATTAGTGTTGGCATTGTTACAATACTACACTTTTAATTTAAAATGGATTCAATTGATCTCTGTTGCACAAAGGAACCACAAACAACATCAACAGACCAGAGAATTCTTCAAGTTCAAAAGAGGCAGTCAGGAAGCACAGAAGGTGGAAGAGGCATAGAAAGTCATGAAAATGGGCTTGGAGAGGAAAAAAATAGAGCAGCTGAGTCGTGGATGTGTGCACGGCTATATTGTGCATGAATATATCAAAGCAACAGTTAAAAATCAACGGGTAACTGCAAATTTAAACAGATCGGATTAACCCGATGTGTGTTGTCCTTTACAAAAAACTATTAAAAGTTCCAAAACAAAGACGTGGTGATGCAATTTAGAGATTAAAGATTAATTATCAGCTTAAAATAAAATGTAAAATCACAGTGTAAAAGCAACTGGAAATAATTCTAATCTAAAATTAACAGTTATATTGAGACAGTGCAGTGACCAACATAATCGGCACATTATTGGCTGTCTCTGTAGTATGTGGTGCTTAGTTCGCAGTGCACAGCTGGAAGGGGAGGCGCAAGCAAGTGGGAGGATTATTCAAATAGGACAGGGCAAAGCAGTTTGTTAGTATTCTGGTGGAATGTAAGACGTTATGCTGTGAACAGAATTCTTCCAGCCACGTCTGTCTTGTTGTTGCATTTGCACAATTAAAATATGGCCCACTGTGTTTTAAAGAGAGATTTAAAAGAAGATTAACTGCAAGCTTGTCTGATCTCCTTTGGCAGGTTGTGCAGAAGCCGAGGGGTTCTGATTGCTTCTCGCTCTATCTTGGAATCATTAATAGACCTACTGGAGAATCTCAGTCTCACAGGGGGTTAAGCAAGGCCGAATGACAGGAAAAAATAATAAATAAATGTCTGTCCCTGATATAAGCCTGTTAATACTAAAAGCCTGGTTTCTCTGCAATTAAGGTAAACAAAAGTTAACGCAAATATGCAAGAATTTATACTGCAAATGGTGCAATATGAAAATCTACACTCTACGTATTTCTCTCTACCTCTGCCATGCTACTTCTGTGTCAACATACATCCCTCTGTTGATCTGTTTTTTACCTTCCTCTCCTTTTTCCCCTCTTAAAGGTTTGGTTATGAAGTTTCACTAATTAAAATAGAGTAGCTCAGGAAGCATAAATAAAACTAATTAGAAAATGTCATAGTTGTATCTTTTTGTCAGACTGCTTACCTATTTTATCTTCCGACCTACAGGTTGTCCTCTGTTTTCCCTCATTACCACTTTGTGACAGACATATAATGCAGTCTGTGTGGAACAGTGAAACATTTATAGCTTTGATGTTGCCCCTTTGTCTTGCATGCTTACTTACACACTATAATGAGCCAACCGACTGAGACGCCCTGCTGCCTGTCGCAGCAATTTCTTATTCCAAGATGATTTTCTGGTCCATCCAGATGCTGCTACTTGTAAACCTTCAGTGACCCCAAAGTACCTGCTTCCTCCAACCAAAGTGTGATTTTTCAAACAGCCACGCAGTGCTTTACTAAAATCGCAAATGATAAGTATGGGGGGGGTCTGAGCATTAACGTGTTTCTAAATTTAAGCTGTTGCTATGCCAATGCTCCTGTCCTGACCTTGGCAAGAACAGATTCCTTTGTACTCCATCTTGAATACAATCTCTTTGCCATGCAGTCTTGAAATGTGGTAGAAAAATAACTGAAGCAGTAAGTAGGATTAGACGATTAAGGAAAAATAAAGAAGCCAGCAAACAACTGTGGAGGTCATGTTAAATTTGTGCCTCAAGCCTTTTTACAGCAAATGAATGATTTCTATAAACAGGTATTTTATGTTTATTTAAAGCACTCCAATATTTTTCGATTTGTTTTTGCAATTGAGCAATTTAAAACTTTGAAGCTGACTACAGATCTGTTGAATCACTTTTTGTTTATGGCCTGTAAGTCAACCTATGACCTACTATGTCTTTATTTCCATCTCTTTCAGCCACTAAACTGGGACCCGAAGCGTTCAGATTTGATGGTGGAGCTGAAGCCACAGCAACCAGACTGAGCGACAGATATTACATCCTACGACCAGAAGTCATTGAGAGCTACATGTACATGTGGAGACTGACCCATGATCCCAAGTACAGAGAGTGGGGTTGGGAGGCTGTTGAGGTGAGAGCATCAACACAGCATATTATTACTTACCAGACTGTACAGAATATAAGATGATTATAAGATGAGCCCCCCTTTTTAACACCTATTTTGACAAAAAAAACAAAACATTTATCAAACCAGTCTTTTTTTAAATGTTCTCCCAAGGAATTATTATAAGATTGATTTCTAGTATCTCTGAAGCCTTTTCTCTCAAATAAAACATGAAATGCTTACATTAAATCAGAATGTAAATCCCACCTTCATACACCTTATCCAAGTGTATTTTTAAATGTAGATTACCCATGAAATTACCCACTGTAGATTTCTTTAATCTATATAAAACGGGCAAAAGCAGCACTCTATATTCCAGGAGGCTATGTGCCTGACTATTTCTGGCTTCTAAGCAGTTGCCAAGCAACAAAAAAGGCATCTGTAGTAAATAGTGGCATATTTATAACCTACTGTACTAGTCAGCCACAACATTAAAACTGCCTGCCTATTATTGTGTATATGTCCCCTCATGCTGCTAAAACAGCTCTGACCCACTGAGGCATGGACTCTATAGGATTCTGAGGGTGTCCTGTGGTCAGGCACTACAACATTAGCAGCAGATCCTTAAGTTGTGAGGTTTGGGCTCCACTGGATAGGACTTGTTTTTCCAGCACATCCAACAGATACTCAGCTGGATTGAAATCGGGGGAATTTGGAGGCCAAGTAAACACCTTGGACTCTGTCATGTTCCTCAAACCATTCCTGAATCATTTTTGCAGTATGGCAGACTGCATTATCCTGCTGAAAGAGGCCACTGCCATCAGGGAATACCATTCCCGTGAAGGCATGTACATGGTCTGCAGCAATGTTTAGGTACGAGTTGAAGTACCATTAACATGAATGCCAGGACTCAAGGTTTCCTGACAGCACAGTGCCCAGAGCATCACGCTGCCTCTGCTGGCTTGCCTTTTTCCCATATTGCATCATGCTGCTATCTCTTCTAGCACAGCTGCCAGTCCACTGAGTAAAGCATTATTAATCAAACCAGGCCAATTTGTTCCATTGCTCCATGGTTTATGCAGACATTCCTGTGCTCCTTGTAGGTACTTTCATCAGCAGATAGTGGCTGGCATGGGCACTCTGACCGGTCTGCAGTAGTGTAGTGCCATATGCATCAAGCTGCAATGCCCTGTGTGTTATGACACCTCTCTATAATAGCCAGCATTGGCTATCAGCAATTTGTGCTACAGTTACTCTGTAGGATAAGACTGCATGGGCCAGCTGTCACTCCCATAACCCTCGTCCTTCCTTGGACCACTTTTGGTAGACACTGACCACTGCATATCAGAAACACTCCACAAAACCTGCCATTTTGAAAATTCTTTGATCCAGTCATCCAGACAGTTTGGCCCTCATCGGAGTCACTCAGATCCTCACACTTGTCTAATTTTCCTGCTTCTAACATATAGACTTTAATAAATGACTCATCACTTGCTTCTTTATGGATCACACTCACTGACAGGTGCCGTTTTACTGAGATCATTAATGTTACTCACCTCCCTTTTCAGTGGTTTTAATGTTGCGACTGTTCAATGTGTAACAGTGGTAACATGTATGTTCATTATCACACAGAAATTTTCACTGATTACCGAGAAAATGAAACACAACTAACTTTACATGTATATTAAGCTTCTTTATATTTGTACAGTTTCCTTATAAAAAGTGAGCCAAATGTAGCAACCACACCATAAACACCTTGGTGAGATACAACAGTATGCCTCATTTATTCATTTGCAATTATGACTAATAAAGCTCATATCTCTCTGACACCCCAGAGATGATGACAAGCACATAAATCATTGTAATTTGTTACATTGCTTCACTGTCCAATTATTAGCTGCCTGTCAATATGACTTCATTTAGCAGCTCTTGGTTCATTTTTAAGAAGAAGTCAGGTAATTTTTTTTGCCTGGACTACAAAGTACACTAGAAGAAATTGTCTAGTCTGGCAACAGTACATGTATAAAAAGTGAATTTTTAACAGTTATTCAGTGTAATGTGACATAGTGACCAGCACTGTCTGTGTTCATGGGGAACATCTGCTGTGTCTTGTCTTTAAAAGAAAAAACCTACAATTGCTGCAGTTTCAAACATAATAATCAATGAAATACGTCTCAGGCCAGTACAGCGCAAAATAATTTCATGTTTAAGTGGCAGATTCTGTGCCCTATATGTCTCTCTTAGTAGTGGCTTTGATTATTATGTTAGAAATGTTGCTCACCTATTATGTGAAGCCCCTTGAACACCCTCAATTACCCCGCAACTCGTTCCTTGATATTGTGTGGCACTATACATTAGCTTGTAGATCAGGCAATCCCACTAGTAAAGCGTAAAGGTTGTGCAGGGATCACCATTATTAATGTGACAATAGACAGGACATTAACTGCAGTAAACTGTAGAGGGTTGGCTTGATAGATTTAGCATTAATTTAGTGCCCACAGAAGTGAAGAGATCGGACTGACGAGTTTGACAGGCCTTTAATTATCGGGCACAAAGGTTGAAAGCAGTGCACAACGCTTCTCTTCATGAACATCAAACATGAACACGTCAGGGTCTTTGTTAATTAGCACGTATAAGCCAGCCCTTTGTAGCAGAGGTAATAATGAGCTAATCTGCTTGGCTTGCTCAGCCACTCTCCATTAGCCCTTGTCAGATTTTGCATTGCTTAGGCTTCAGTTGTGCAGCTCGATGAAGTACTTGACATGTTCCATGTTCATTTACTCTTTCTTTAGGTTCACATAGACAAACTGTTTTTGAGTAAAGTTTTTTCTCTTTTGGCACCAATGTGTCAGACAAATACCTAATAGGGTTTTACTCAGGCAGTTTGTAAAACGTTCGGTTCTGTCACTGCAGAAGTGAAAAGGCCACTTGGTAAGAGAGCTCATTAATGAAATATGCATGAATAAATAAAGTGGTATTAATTCAATTGGTCCAGACAAACTTGAAGTGGTTGTTCCTTTGTCAGCATTTAAGCATGGCCTCTGCTTCTGTCTCCTTTCAGGCCCTGGAGCAGCACTGCAGGGTGGAGTCTGGTTTCTCTGGGATACGTGACGTTTACACCATGACAGTCAGCCACGATAACATGCAGCAGAGCTTCTTCCTCTCAGAGACACTGAAGTAAGTCCAATTTCCTCCTTACATCCCCAATGGTGAGAGAAATGCATTTTAAAATCTACATTCACAAACCACCAGTGACATGAAAGTATCACAGCGTCCAACACTGAATGCTGGAGATCCATCTCTACCTATTACCCATTCAGTCTATGAAGCACACTCATGCTGTGAATGAGACACAGACACCATCTCCGCTCCAGTGTTCAGGTGTCATCTGAGGTGACTCCAATCACTCTCTGAAAATGATTCTTTTCACTTGTAAAAGGAACAAGGGTGGTGAATAGATGGTGTGCAGTTTGACGCTTCAGTTTTACCTCCTACCATTCTTGGGTCATTAAGCAACACAAACCATTCAGGACGCCATTTTATATCGCAGCTAGTGGATAATAAAGGCCTGTTTCCCTGGAGTTTGGTGCATCGGAGTCTCTCAGATCAGCAGTCACCAAACTGTGCTGCTGCTCTTTCAGAAGTGAAGTTAGAAAAAAAGGGAGGGAGAGAAAGGGTGGAAAAAAGGAAAATAAATAAATATATATATGAGATTTTATTTATATAATCTGAATTTGAAATAATGCTATATATATGTGTGTGTGTGTAATTAATAAATTAAGTGTATTGTTAATTGTTAAATTCACAATAAAGTGCATATTAATCATAAGCAACAAAAACTTACAGATATATTAAACTCAGATGTTTGCAATGCATTTATAAACAACTCATACAGCTTTAATTATTTTTTCTGAAGCAATCTATAAACTGTTACGTTTTTCATCGGTGCTTATGAATGTCTTGCATTCCAACAGACACGTAAAAGATGATGTTGTTAATTCTATTACTAAGTATTTTATAGGGACTTAAAAGGGCCCATTCATTAAGTAACACTTATTACAAAAGGGCCTTGAAAAATTTTTAATGGGACAGTTGTGGTGGAGATTTTTTTCATGTATTCTAGCTAAATGGCTAATGAAGTTACAAGATGACACCTGGAATTTTGAAATAGGATGATCTAACCTTGACAGTGTTGCTCATGGAAGAAAATGTGGAGTCGCCGTTGAAGGATTGGAGGATTTGCCATTTAATGCTAAATTCTGTGGAACAAAGTAGTGGGTCAAAAGCAGCTCCAACGACATGTAGTGTAGCCAACCGTAAACATGCCGGTACAGTTAGTATGTTTAAATACACAAAAGAACCAAATCCTGCTGTCAAGAAAACCGGCATATTTACATGCACTTTAGTAGCATGTCATTGTTCATTCCCATGAAGATGCAGCAGGACAGTAATTAAGATTATTAAACCTAAAGCATGCGGCTAACTTTATTTTTAAAATCTACTAGTGATATTTCTACTTCCTGTAGTGGCAGCAGATTTTCCTTACAGCAAAAATCCCAATCTTAGGAATAGTCAGTGTTTGATAGTAAAAACTTAATGAGGCTCTCTGTGTTACTTTCAGTTATAGTCAGATTTTGAATGAAATTATTTTGAACCGGAGGATGTGTACTTTTGTTTCATCCCACAGCTCTGCTGCAACGATTCTCTTTGTGTGAAGTCTGCCCATACATTAATATAAAAATGCTCATTAGAGACTTGGTTATGTGTAAAAAATGTCCTTTATACATCACATATAAGAATTTATTACTGCAAAGAACTGATCGTAACCCAATATAAATAATTCACCATTTTGGAAAATACATGTGTCCCTTTTTCTGTTGAAAATGACGAGACAATCGACACCATTCTCATGTCTATAATGCCAGATCCTTACACTATAACAGTAAACCTATGAATCAGTTTCAATTTTAGCTTGTGCTTTGTATGTATCATCTAGCTTATCATGCATGTATCCAATTGTGTGTTATATGTTCCCCCCCTCCCTCTCTACCTCTTCTGTCCCTCTCAACCCGCCGGCCAGCAGGCAGATGGGTCCCCCCATATAACGAGTCGGGTTCTGCTCAAAGTTTCTTCCTGTTAAAAGGGAATTTTTTCTTGCCACTGTCACCTTAGGGTTTGCTCTGGGGGTTCAGGCATTTCGGTTCTGTAAAGCATCTTGAGACAATTTGACCTGTAACAGGCGCTATATAAACAAAACTGAATTGAATTGTCTGTAAGATGAATATGAAATGAATGCTGACAGATTCTGCATAAAGACTGGAAAACAGAGGTAAACAGCTCAGCTAGCTCTGCCTAAAGGTAACAAAATCCACCAACCAGCTCACTCATTAGAACATATCTCATTTGTTGAATTCATTCAAAACTGAAGAGGTAAACATGGCAGGACAGTGGGAGGCAGGATTAATGTGAAGAGAACAATACTCTGCCTGGGCAAAAAAAAAAAAGCATAAAAATACACACCAGCCCCTAAAAACCACAAACAGCCTTGATACAACGTGGTAATCACTCAGCTTCAGGGGTGCTGTAGGAGGATTTTAAAACTCTGACACAGAGCTATCTTAGCTGTTTCCCTCTGCTTCCAGTCTTTATAATATGCAAAGCTAACCAGCTGCCGGCTCTTTCTTTATATTTACCGTGTAGACATGAGAGTGGCATCAATCTTCTCATCTAACTTAGCGAGAAATATTCCTTTGTGCGTATGCAAAGACTATAAATGTGTGACTCAGAAGCATTCAATGAGCCCTGATTTCAGTTGAATTGAACTGATCTTTTTTCCTGATTGCTCAGGTATCTGTACCTGCTGTTCTCTGACGACGACCTTCTCCCTCTGGAGGACTGGGTCTTTAACACAGAAGCTCACCCGCTGCCCATCATCCGCAAGAGCTGCCTGCAGGACGAAACAACACAGGATAAGACGGTCTCCAAATAAGACTGAACACCATCCATCAACTGAGACAGACACATCTGCACACACAGAATCACAACTATTGCAAGCACCAATTCAGTGCAGGTTCAGAGTCTTTTCAGGAGCGTGTTATGGACTCTCAATTCCTTTCCAGTAAAGGATGTTGTCGTTTTACGCTGTGATTGTATATCCTTTCGCCGGGTTTACTTCCTGCTGGCACTTCTTTTTTGTGGACAATCAAGACAAACATGACTTTCATGAAAAGAGCACCTTTTTCTTTCCTTCTTTCCTCTGTGAGGAAACCAGTATAACTTGCAGACCCAAATGTATGGGAGGAGGGTTGAACTATGGGCCATATTGTTAGAAAGAGAGAAACGTATAGAAAACCACTTGAGTTTTGCTCCTTGATTTTGTCGTTTCGTTAATCTTGAGTGATGAATGATTTCCTTAGATCTTGTCATTGCATTTTATCCTTTGTGAGTACACTCTTTGACCAAAGGTTTCTTTGCATTTCTATTTCCCTCTTTTAAAGTCAAGTGTTTCTGTTGAGATTTGATGGAAGGTAAAAATTTATAATAAGGATTGAATATTGATAAATGTACAGACAAACATGAAATGTGACTCTCAAATCCACCTCTAAACTAATGTTGATGTCATGTTTCTTACTGAAACAAGTTTGAATGAATTTTTTAAAGTTCGGAGGTGTCAGGAAAGCGGCTGTGTCTTATGCATCCAGGGACCATTTTTAAAAAAAATGATGTTGGGTTGTGTTTCCACTGTATGCTTGGTTTATTTCTTCAACGGGACAGTGCTTTCTCAGTTTTCTCAGCCTTTCAGATCAAAGTAACAAACGGAGTACTGTCAGTTCTGTGACTGTAATACAAGCATAAAGGAAAAAGAATACATTTGCTAGTCAGCTCCAAATGGGTTTTCCCGTGTCTGTTGTAGTTTTTCTGCTTCACCTTGCCTTTACATGTGAATCCATACAGCTGCCAATACCGATGTTAAAGGCTGTTAGACTGCAGAGATGAGTTTTCATTTTCATCACTGTTTTTTTTTTCTCCCATCACTGCTGTTCTGCACAGCTACCGAGCCAATGTGCTGTACATACAGATGGAATGAGTGACCCCTGTATGAGCTTGTCTTGACTTTGTTTTGTGTCTCTTGGTTTTTTTTTTTTTAAACTTTAGTGGTTATTTTTCTGGATTCTCTTTTTATTTGCTTCCCTCAGGTGTTTCAGTAAAAAAAAAAAAAAAAAAAACTAAAACGTTCTGATTTTAAGTCTAGTTATTGCTGATATTAATTATTGTTATTACTTATTCTTACTGTTTGATTTAACTTTCATTGTTGAATATTTTCAAATACTGATAAAAAAAGACCTGTGCAACTTTGTACATTTAAAAAAAATCACAGTTGTTGTGTCATTTTTATTGGCCTTGTTAAAAATTATCTATAAGTCTAAAAAATGTCTTACTTTTTGTGGCATCTGTTTTTTGGTGATTTTTGACAGCAGGTAGCTGGAGTATCTTTTAAGGAAACAACCTGCAGTGAAAAGGAAGAAAATTCAATCATTTAGATTTGTTTTGGTATTTGCTTCCAGGAAGTTCATTACAGATTTAATTAAAGGGGGATGTGTCAGGGTTGTGGAAAGTTCCAGCAATCACAACCAGGAAATGACTAATGAGGTTTCACCATTGCACCCCTTTCAATGTGTCAGGCCAACAAAGCAAGATTTAATATCATGCTCCCCAAATGATGCGGCTCTACCTGCTGTCACCTGAATCCTAATTTCAGTGCAGTAGTCTGAAGTGACTCCACATTGGCTTTAACTAGAATCAGCATGCGCGATCGACATGATTGACATTTAATGGAAATTTGAAAAATGGTACACTAAATGCCATGGATCTAGTACCATTAATCTTACTGACACCTCTAAAAAGAACCAATGCAAATTTTAAAAGAGTATGTAAATGTTATCAAAGTTAAAGCTACAGTCCAGGACCAGTGTTCCCTTCAGCTGAGGTATGGTAATGAAAAGAAGAGCAAAAAGTCAAGGGCACAATCTGTACATGTGAGCTCCCCTGATCGGACATAAATGGGAGGATCACCTTCCATTTTAAAGCATCTGAATATTGAAGGACAAACACTACAAATAATCCCCTTCCCTCCTTTTCTTTCCTCTTTACTGCTCCCAAAGTCCCTAGCAAGCCAAGCAGGGCAGATGGAACAGAAATGCAGACGCTGTTGTCTGACTTGGCAAGACCTCCAGTCGAAGCTATCGCTATCTCGCTGTCACAGTTGCCCTCCAGCTGCAGCGACCAAGACGGCAATTTTACAGGAACAACTGGCACGTCATGGATATCTGGTTCAAATATTTGCCATAACGTTGATATACAATCATTTTCAACTCCACTTACAGTCGGCCTACTCACATTTTCAACCATCCAGTGAAGATAAAGGAGGGAACGAAAACAAAATGTTTTGATCTCAAGACAAACAAAGCAAAGCAAAGCAAAGCAATAAATCACTGTGATATATTACCTTTTCCCTTGACCTTCTGTTAGGCCTAATTAGACAGCATACTGTGAAAAAGTGACTATGATTTGCATTAATTAGACTACTGTGGCTTTGCATTTCCTTGATCTTATAGAGGCTCTGTTGAGGTACTTTCATCTTACTCAACTTACAGTTCAACTGCTTTCAAAGGTTACAGGTCCGTGTATTTATCTGCCAATTGGATTTTCCGTTCTGAAACGGGTATTGAAAAACAAAAAACGAGTGGTTATTTGATCGTCGTTTTAAAATACAAAAATTAAAATTGAAGTACAAGGCGTTTTTCCTTTTCATGATCAAAAAGGGATATACGATTTTTTTTTAAATGCTTTGATTTTCGTTTTATATTTAGAATAACAAGAAAGTAAAATCAGTAAGAGACAGAAACGAAAAAAAGGTCAGTTTTTTTCATTTTCTGAGACCGGAAGTGGTCATCAGCAAGTGTGGAGCCAAACGACAACAAGATTCTCAGAGGGCGGAGCCAGAGAGCAGTGATTGGTCAGACCATAGATAATATAGAAGACAGCGCGCTAGCGTATCTAGTCTATGAGTATCTATGGTCGGCACGTCTGGTAGCATCTCTGGCTGCTGTTGACCTTGTTTTTGGAGTAAAACACGGTAAGAAGGTAAGTACTTCTAACCTGTAGCGTTGTTTTGTTGTACGTTAAGTCAGCAACTTGTGAAGAGTTGAGTTTTGTCGTGTTTGAGCAGTTGGTCCGGACGCGTTAGCTAGCTAAGCGGCTAAGTTAGCTAGCGGGCTAATTAACACAGGTGGCTAACTTACCGCTGAACACCTGTTAGTTGCTGCTGCAGCTGCCCGTCATTATTAGAATGACCTTCTCAACCTGTATTTCTCTGCTGTGTATTTTAGCTTTTAAAAAAGTTATTTTACTTTAAGGTTAACTGAAACCCGTTGAGCTGCACTAAAGTTTAACATTCAGCTGGTTTGAATTAAACCACGCTTAACATTGCGCAACATTACCTCTCTGAATCTCCATAATTTCATTAAATTCCTTCTCTCTTCCACTGGTCAAGTTCAATCCAGTATATAAAATGACATTAATAGTGAATAAACTAACAACCAGCCATTGTATTTATGTATTACTGTATGTATTTGTAGTAAAACATGAGTTGAAACATCCTACTTTTGGATCTAGAACTGCACAAGCCGTTCATTTTCAGTCACCTGACGAGTAAAACGCCCCTTTTTATGTGAGGTTGAAGCAGAAAGTCTGAGTTAACAAAGAAACTTCTTTATAATTTGCGTTACCTGTTATGTCTGACTGAGGCATTAGTTTTTGTTGAGCTGATTTACACGTAGAAACTTTGTTCAGGAAGATTTCTCAGTAGCTCAGAGGACAGGCTGCTTTTTACACAACCTTGTAAGAGAATGTCTGTCAATGCTTTCAGCAGAAATTAGAAACACAACACTTCCTAAACAGATATTTTGAGGCTGTGAGGTTGAACGTTTGAGAGTCTGTCAGTGTGTTTGTTTGTGGTCTTTCTGTTTCTAGGTGGAAGCTGAATTAGTGAGGATGACTCCTGCTCCTGTCATCTCTAAGCTCCTCACACATCTTTACCTGCACATGAGGAAAATCACTCCTGTACAATGCAGGTATGTTTGTCATTATTATAAAAAGATGTTGCCTGGTGACCTGTCAGAAACCCATTATACAGAGTAAGCCAAAATAATGTTTACACACATCAGGAAAATGAAAAACTTGCATAAATATT